>NC_137077.1:90506262-91106262 GCF_951640355.1 Cnephaeus nilssonii
CAGCATCTCTGTGTTCCCGTTTCTTGACTGTTGTCTGGCTCTACCCCGTAGGCCCCACACAAGTGCCCACTTTCCTTTCACTGCATCAGGTTCCCAATGCCCCCACACACCCAAGCCTCAGCTTCGTTCTGTCCAAAGCTCCTAAGGCCCTACCTGTCCTCCCTCCCCCCGCCCCCCAACATCGCCACCACCCTCAGCCTCCTCCGCTCGCTCTCTCGTCAAACTCACCCACCAAAGTGCCATTTTGTTCAGCATGATAGTGGGTCCCAGGGACCCGCTGGCAAGCTGACTACATCAGAATCACATTGATTCCTCAACCAGCATCCCCAGTGGAGACACTGAGTCTCTAGGGCTAAAGGAGAACCCAGAAATCTGTATCGTGTCCGGAGCTTCCTGGGTGATCCTACTGGGCAGTCAGATGTGGAAATCCCCGCGCTACAGCCCCCAGGCTGGCGTCAGAGATGCATCCTGGCACTCACTCCTCTTGTTATATTTCCGTTTCTGCCAGATTGGGAAAAGAGCAGGGAAAGGTGGTGAAGGAAAGGGGGGAATATCTCTAGCCTCCTGTCCCCCTGCTCACTGTGGCTCCCATCCCCAAGGAATTCTGTGAGGCAGAAGCTGCCACCAAGGAAAAGGGCTCAGAGGCGGATCCAGAAGGGCCGCTACCAAGAAATAGTATGGAGGGTGGAAACACCGGGGGACTTTTTTAAACATGAGAGAAATTATAACGGGAAGAAGAGGGGTCATCAGGATTTATTCTAAAGCACAAGAAGCATTCGGGTAAGAATGAAAAGAAAGAACCTGCACACAAGAATGGGGTGTTTAAAAAATTCAGCTTGATGACAAAAGTTTGAGATTTTTGTTTGTTTTAATCCTCACATGAGGATATGTTTATTGATTTTAGAGAGAGGAAGGGAGAGGGAAAGGGAGAGAGATGTGAGATAGAAACATTGATCAGTTGTGTCCTATACGCCCCCCAATCGGGATCAAACCCAAAACCTGGGTATGTGTTCTGACCTGGAATGGAACCCGCAACTTTTTGGTGTACGGGACAACGCTCCAACCAACTGAGCCACCCGGCCGGGGCTGAGGAGATGTTTTAAATCATTTTTTCTTCTAAAACTGCCCCCCCCCCCCACCCCGATACTGTAAGGATGGTCAACTCAGGAAAACTCGCTGACCTCTGGCCTGAAGGTCACCCTCTTCTGTCTCCCTCCTGCTCACTCAGTGGCTTACGAGCAGCGCTGAGCTTGTACAGCATGGATTTACCCCGGGGTCAGAGGTGCGGGGCTGGGGAGCGATGCTTCTCTGCCTGGGGGCTCCCTCTGTCATGAGATCAGGTGATCTTTCATAACAGGCCGTCCGGCCTAGGAGGTTTGCTCGGTGTGCCTCGCAGCCACAGGGTGAGGTGGACCCACACCGTGCTAGGGAAACTGCCCGGTGCCCACAGAGATGTCTGTGGCCGCCCACCTGCTGGCAGGGGTGCAAATCCTGTGCTTATAACGTTTTGTAAACTTGGGCTTGGGAAGAAAAATTGTGACTTGGCAGTTTACCTCACCCCGAGGGGGACAGACTAAGGCTGAGTTGGGAGGAGAGGTTACCGAGAACAGAGGAAAAGGCAGCAGGGGGCTGCGAGTTCAGAGCAAGAGGTCAGATACGATGCCTCTGACGAAGGCCCCCTCACTGGGAGCTTGGCCAGCCCAGCTCTCTGCACAGCTGCTGCCTGACAAGCCTGCTGGGATCGGAGGAAGGAACGGGGTCAGAAGGAGGGCTGAAGGAGCCAGCAGAGCAAGCTGTTCTGTTCCCACTGCAGGCGGCCCACTCCCTGCCTGTGCCAGGGGCCCGGTTTCTGGAACAAAGCTCCAATGTGTCTTCGGCTGGGGCAGAAGACTAACCAAGAATAAAACCAGTGTGGAAGACCCGTGGGGGAGTGTGGGCAGAAAGGAACTCTCTGGGGGCACAAAGGAAGAGAGTGTGAGCTCTAGGAGGTACAGAAAAGATGTTTCCAACTCTGAGTCCAACCCCAAGGATTATTATACCTACTACTTTTAGGAAGGCAGTAGTGTGTAACGGGAAAAGCCTGGGTTTTGGAGTTCAAACGAGCTGGGCTCAATTACTAACTCTATTAACTACTAGCTGTATGATCTTAGGCAAGTCACTGAACCTCTCTGAACCTTACTTTTCTCATCGGGAAAATGGGAATAATATTAAATAAAATAACGTATGTAAAATGCCTAACATAAATATGAGTTCCCTATCCCACCTTCTGGGATAATAAAAAATAGCTAAAACTCTCAAATAATTAATGTTCTTTGGAAAATGGATATCATGGTGATTAATATAGCAGACTCCAAAAAACTACTTGGTGTGAAACCCAAGCTCCCGCACATGCTAGTTTTGTGATTTGGAACAAACTTCTTCAGTTTTCTAAGCTTTGGTTTCTTCATCTGTAAAGTGAGGCTAACACCTAACTCCCAGGGTTGGTGGGACGATGCACTGTGTCACACACTTATTCAAGTGCCTGGCAAATAATAAACACATGATCGAGATGTCAGCTATTGCTGGTTTGTTGTTGGGTTACATATTTTTAAAAAGCAGCCCACCTTTCAGTGATGATGAGGTCCCATGGATTTATTAGCAGTTACTAAGCAATTCATAAACCAGGCAGTGTGCCGTCTAGCAACTAAAAGGGCACTCTGATGGGCTTGGACAAAATAAAAAGTTCCCCGTAGGAAGAAGGGCAGGGGAAGGAATCAATCAGCAAAAGAAATGGGCCGGGATGTCTTTTTTGGTGAAAGGTTTTTACCTCGCAGATTGCCTCTTTCTTCTGTAGAAATTATCTCATTGGTCTTGACCAGAAAATCCCAGACAGGTTGATCAAGATTATGTTTCTAAGAGAGTTTGAAACTGCAAATAGATATTTAATCTACGTTTGGTATCATGGGATTTTAGCACAAGTGACACCATTTTGGGCCTGTGGTTTTCTCTTTAATAGTGGTTTTTGGCCCTAGCTGGTTTGGCTTAGTGGATAGAGCATTGGCCTGCAGACTGAAGGGTCCTGGGTTCAATTCCAGCCAAGGGCACATGCTTGGGTGGCGGGCTCAATTTCCAGTGTGGGGCATGCAGGAGGCAGCTGATCAATGATCCTCTCTCATCATTGATGTTTCTCTCTCTCCCTCTCCCCTCCTCTCTGAAATCAATAAAAAAAAAATTTTAAATTAGTGTTTGTGCTTGTTGCTTTTCTTATTAAAGTGAAAAATCATAACGGTACTTTATTGAAGAAACACAAGAGGACTTTCTTGGAAATAGGTTGGGCTTGCAGAGAGAGAACTGGAGGGTAGATGTGTTCTCACAGGGTCTCTAAAGAACTCAGCAGTGGATGTTTGGGATGCCTGTAATGTCAGTGAACGAAGATAGTTACTTGTTGTCTGTCTTCTAAACACATATTAATGACTCTGCTTCCACATAACTGCCACTTAGAAACAACTTCACCTGTCTTCTATTTGCGCCTCCGTATCTGCTCTCCACCCTTTTCCTGCTTTTGTGCCAGGGAAGGCTGACCTGTCCGGTTGTACCAATGGACTCCCTTGCCTCCTTTCTGTCTCCATGGGTTCAGGCAGTGGGAAGTATCTGCAGGAGACTGGGGGCCAGAAGATTTCCCCACCGGTCATTATCCATCCCATGGATCACTTGTCCTTGGATAGGGTTCTCATTTAGCCTGGAGGAACAAGTGATTTGGTTCAAAGCCCTGTCATCAAGGCAGTGGGGTTGGGAGAGCCAGTTCGCAACAGGAATGTGAGAGAGCTGCGTCCTTTGACCAGGTTTCCTTCTCTTTCCCCAGTTGCTAAGAAATAGAAACAAGGTGGTGCCCCACCTCCCACTCCACAACAAGACAAACCGTAACTGCAGGTTTCAGCTCCTCCCAGCCATGTGACCTTACACCAGTCTGGTTTAGAGTCATCTGCCCTCTAAAGACCCCTCCTGCCCTGTCCCTTCCTAAGCAAAGGTGACCCTGCCAGAAGCAATCCTCTTCTGCCAATAACTTCTCCATCCCGCCCAGGGTCTGCCCACGAAAACCCTCCAGTTTGTACAACTTTTGGGGCCACCCTTCTGTTTTCTAGATGGGATGACACCCAATGCATAAATCTTCATTTTAAAAAGAAATATTTTTTTTATTTTTCAATTAAGTTGGCAAACATTATATTTGTTTCAGGTGTATATGAGGTCCCACAGATTTCAATGTACGACATCAAAATTAAAAGACTCAGTGGTTCCAACCTCCTCCCTAAATAAATCTTTCATTAGAATCATTTAGCAGAGATGTAAAAGGTTCAACGAAGGCTCTTTGGACACCCTACCCCCCAGCCCCTGCCCTTGCCAATCTAACAGAGGACAGTAGGACCGACAGAAGGAAAGAAACAAGCACACCCCGCACCAGCGGCAGTTCCTCGGGGGACGGAGACAGGCCCTGGGGACACCAGGACAGGCGGCAGCCCCCTGCACACAAAGCCTGGCAGGAAGAGGACGCCAGAGGACCCAGCACCGTCTCTGCCCGCTCCCCGCTCCCACGCTGAGTGCTCACGGAGAGAGGTCTTTGGTCTTTGGTCTTTGTGTTGGCTAGCAGGAATTTGTACCTTTCTCGAGTGCCAGGCAAATGCCAGTTGGAATTATCACACTTCCTGGGGGGTGCCAACTACATTCAATTAGTGCTCTGGCAGGGCATCCACCCTGCAGGGGTTGCTCTGCTCACAGACAACAAGGGCCTCACTTCAGCATGGGGCCAGGGCCAGGCAGCCAACAAGGCAGGCAGCTCCAAAGCTCAGGACCAAGCCTGGCCCTTGAAACATCATCCTTCCTGCACAGCCTGTGCTGGGAGTGGAAAGACGGTATCCTGGAGAGCGGATTTAAAGAGGTCTTATTCCCTCCAGTAACCCAGACACAGAATGATGGCCTTATTAACTCTCAGCGTTTAAAGCTATCCGCTCCACCTTCTTTACGTTTGCTGGAAGATATATATATACAAATGGGGACTTTGCCTTCAAGAGATTATAAAGTATGTGGAATTTTTATCACTCAGACCTGGATTCCAGGTGCAGGTGCAAGGACAGAAAATTCTTTAAGCTCTTCAGGCCTTCATTTCCTTATCTATAAAATAAGGGTACCTTGTTGACCGTCCGTGAGGATTAGCTGAAATAATGCATGTAAACCTCTTAATGCCAGGGACACTGTAAGCACTCAACAGTGTTTAGCGGTAAATCGCTGATCAGGACAAACAAGGCAGTGATCACAGAAGCCATAAACCCGTTCAAGAAATACTGGACCCTCTCTCCTTTTTCTCTCTCGGCCCACCTGCCTGTCTCCTGGCCTGAACATGTCCCCTCCTTCCCAGCCTGACCTCCAAACAAAGGTGGGATTTGTGGCTCAGCTGTTCCCTCTCGCAGAGGGGATCCCAGCCAAACTCCGCACCTGTCCTCCAAAGCCTCCCTCCGCTCTGCTGCCCCAGACCTGCCTGCCGCCTACTCTCCATCACCCCTTTGGTGCAGATAAGCCATAGGGCTTATGAGTCACAAAATAAAAGTGCACTTTGTTTGGCCTGCCGCTTGCTGTGTGACCTCTTTGCCTGCCGCTTGCTGTGGCCCCGTCTGCTCATCTGTGCAACGAGGAGTTTGCACTGCATGACCGCTGGAGCCCTTTTAGCTCCCATGGCGACGGCTCTACAGTTTGTCGCCAAAGCCGACTGCATCCCTGCGCCCCAGTGGAGATGACACAGCAGCCATCTGTAGCGCTGTTATGACTAAGACAGGAGGAGGATGAGGGGGAAGAGGACGGGGAGGAGGAGAGGGAGAAGGAGGGGAAGGAGGAGGAGGAGGAGGAGGAGGAGGAGGGGGAGGAGGAGGAGGAGAGGGAGAAGGAGGGGAAGGAGGAGGAGGAGGAGGAGGAGGAGGAGGAGGAGGGGGGGGGGGAGGGGGGAGGAGGGGGGGGGAGGAGGAGGTCCCACCAGCAGACAAACCATTGAGAAATACCGAGGAGGAGGAGGAGGAGGAGGAGGAGGAGGAGGAGGAGGAGGAGGAGGGGGAGGAGGAGGGGGAGGAGGAGGTCCCACCAGCAGACAAACCATTGAGAAATACCGAGGAGGAGGAGGAGGAGGAGGAGGAGGTCCCACCAGCAGGCTACTTGACTCCATGGGGATGTTTCTGACTGCGGAGCCCCGGCAGCCCTGGTAGGGTTCAGGATGGAAGAACTCATAACTCTGCCAGGTGGCTGGGAGACTGGGATGACTGAGCTTCTGTATCACCCCCAAATTCTGCACAAGGGGAGCCACTGCCTCTGCGTGAACCGAGTCGCCCGGAGGGACTGTGGAAGCGAGTGCCACTCCTTTTCTCTTGCTCCCTCCCAGCAATTTCAGTGACTGTGCTGGTGCCTCACTACTTAAAATGTTTGAACCACCACCGCTTGTTCATCTTCTCCCGCCCGAAGTCTCCGCAGGGTCCCTGTCAGGCAGAGAGCCTCCAGCACGGAGGGAGGCTGTCAAACTTGTGCGCATGCTCCCGGGGGAAGGCCGGCACCCAGCTGGTAGCACATCTCAGGGTTCTGGGGGAGCTCCCCCACACCCCGGCCCTCCACCAATGGCAGCCAAACAGGAGATAGGAAACCCGCCAGAGGCAGCGGCTTCTTCCTTCAGGCCCCGCTTTACAAACCCCTCCAGTCAGCAAGCAGCACCGCCCCCTCCCAGTGCGGGCCAGGAGGAAGCTGGTGGAGGGGAGGGGAGGGGCGGGGCCTCTTGGTGACTGACAGCAAACTCAACACCCGCCCAGCTGGGACCTGGGCCTAGAGATGGGCCTTCTGACAGAGGGAGGGAGCCAGAGGGGGCTGATGGAGGGTTAGGAAACAGAGAAGCAGCTAGGTGTGAAATAAGATGGCCAAGGGGAGAAGTGCACAAAGGGGATGGGCAGATAGGGTCCAGCCCGTGAGTAAAGGCTGTAAGTGACATATTTGCCACTCCTGAGAAATATTACTAGGGCCTCAGGCCCCCCCCCTGGCTTCCCTGGCAGCTGTGAGCCAAGGAGGGGGACCACACGCAGCTGCTAACAGATGCCTGCCATCTTCTGGCCCATCGCGGATGCTTTAGGGTTGGGCCAGGAGCAGGGCTGGCCCACAGAGCACAGGGAAGGTCTGTAGCTCAAGCACCTCCAGAGCCACATGACAACCCTTGTCTGTGGCTTCTTACCTGGGGATCCCACAGACGTGTGAGGTTTGGATACAGGTAAAACTGAATCCCTTGGGCTGCCCCAGGCAGTGTCACCCCTCGAATTAACAGGACCACCAGCATGAGGTAAGGGAATGTGGCTGTGAAGTACACCACCTGGCCAAGGGGCAGATGAGAGATAAGAAACTTGTGAGTAGGAGAGAGGGGGCTGGAGACCCAGCAGTGAGACTGGAGGCAGGAGCTCCCCAGCTGCAGAAGAGGTCAGAGGGGTTCCCCATCTGCTCCTACCCTCTCACCTCAGTCCCACCTCCCCTAACTGTGAGCCCAAACCTCTCCTCTCCCCACTCCTGCCTAAAGCACTCCCCCCTCCCCCAACACATACCCAATAAATATTTGTTGAGTGACTGAATGAACTTAGGCATTTTCCCAACAGGCATGTTGGAATTATGTCAAGGGATGTCAGGTATGAAAAGATCTGTAACGCATGATCCCTGTCCTCACAGAGCTTACAAGCTTAGTGCAACCAGGCAGCCAGATTAGGAAGAAAGCCTTGCCAGATGCCTCCAAGGCAGGAGTCTGGAGAACTCAGAATGCCCTTCTGATTCCTATACACGCTAGGGCAAAGAGTCCCCCCAACTCCTCAGGCTGATTTGGAATCATTCTGAGACTAATGATCTTAATGGAATTCCTTTTCCAAAGAAATGTTGAGCTAGGGAGCCATGACCTATGTTCTATATGCAATGTGCCCGCATATGTGGTATATTCCAAGGTCAAATTCTTATGGAAGTGTCCTTCCACACCCACCCACCCTCTCTCCCTTCCATTTAATTTCCCCGAAGAGCTGAAGGATTTGGGATTGAACTCAGGAGAGGCAAAGAATCAAAGGGCAAGACTTACAAATCTTTGTTGGGTCATTCCCTCCCAATCTGACTAAGCTACAACTTAGGAAACTCTTGGGTAACTGAACCCCCAGTGAAGGCAGGGAGTCCTGGGATGGGAGGGCCAGGAGCTCTCGAACACGGACCTTGCCCGTGGACTTGACCCCCTTCCAGATGCAGAAGTAGCAGATGACCCAGGCAAGCAAGAGGCATATGGCTAGTTCCCAGCGCAGGGCCCCCAGGTGCTGGATGCCATCAGAGATCTTCAGGACCCGCCTCCTGGGGAGAGAAGGTTGAGCCAGGCTCCACTTTACTGCCAGCCTCCATTTCGCGGCCCTGGCATCTCAGGCGGTGGAGCCACGCCTCCAGGCTCGTGTCCAAAGGCTTGTCAGCTCTTGTCACCTGATTCCATGAGGCTCTCCTTTGCCCAGAGGTGGGGGTAGATATAAACTGAGGCAAATGTAAACTGCTCCCAGGTAAGTTTGCTCTGGGAGGCTGACTACCAATTTAACCTAGAGAAGGAGGTGCAAACACATTTTCTCAACCAGGGTTATAGGATGTTTTGATATGAGGAATCATGCCCTAGATGAATATCGGTATTGGGGAAGGGAAGATAAGAGACAATGCACATGCAGCTGAGGAGAGGAGGGCAGTTAGAGGTGTGGACACACGTGGGTGTGCACCAGCTAACAGGGGGGTGGAGACGTGGGAGAGGAGAGGCAGGAGAGCTGCAAAATTCTCATCTCTGAAACCTGTTCTGCACTAACCACAAATATGGGCACAACAGAAAAAAGCCGCCAAGGTGACGGGGCCACCAACGAAGGAAATAGAAAATCTTGCCTGTCGTCCATTGGGAGTCACTACTCGCTGAGCCCATCCCCGTGGCCTTCTTCCAAACACACAGCCCACCGTGGGATAAAAAACGGGCCTCACTTACTCCCAGAACTCGATGACAGGAGAGGTGGCATTCTCAGAGGTCACATTCAGGGAGCCATTGGTCCTCTGGAACTCCACACAGTGTTCTACTCATGGGCCCCAGGGAAGGAAGCAAGAGAAACATCATTAACCAGTATTTGGGGTGAAATTTCAGGAGAATGGAAGTGAGGTATCTGGAAGGAACTGGGCTGAAGTTGTCTATACAAAACATCCTTAAACACGTAACCTCGACAAGCCCACGCCACCCTCTCCCACATGCTTTTACTTGTCGGTTTCTAAATGTTTGGGTGCATATTCTTACTAAAGCGTGATCAGATGGCATCAGGAAAGACACACTTCAAAGTATACAACTATTCCCAGGGAAGTGTTGTGTGTAAAATCATAACCTTTGAAGAATACTACGAAACCTTCTATGGACGTTACACATCTAAGTCGCTAAAGAGCACGGGGACGGGTGCAAGAAAGCGCTGGCTGGAAGCCGGGCCCTCTCTCCAAGCCTCACATCCCTCATCTCCCAAACGACATGAGAATATCCCTTTGTGGGACCGACAGGGAATCAAATGAAAGCATGTCTGTAAAGTACTCAATAAGTAGTAGCTCTTAATTATTTGTCCATGATTTTGGAGTTTCACAACGCATGTCGACAGTATTTTTTATACTTTATTAGTACAGTAATCTTCAAAAACATTAAGACAGATAGTGTTTTCCCCATCGTATGCATGAAGGAAAGGAGTCTGCTTAGAAAAGGCCTGCCTTAGCTTGTAAGTGACTGAGGGCTAGAATCCAGCCCAGTGAGTTGTGTATGTTCTATCTTCAAAATACCTAGAATCTGACCTTTTTCATTGTCACCACTGCCACCACCCTGGCGCAGGTCACCACCATCTCATGCCTCCCCACTCCAGCCTGTACTCTTGCCTCCCTAGTCAAATCTCCATACAGCAGTCAGAGTGACATTGTTAAAACTTAAGTCACATTTTATGTCACGCCCCAGTTCAAAACTCTCCAACAGGTTTCCTATCCCACTCAGAGAAAAAAGCCAAAACCCCTATAATCACCTCCAAGGCCCTCTTTAATCTACCCACCTCCTCTGGCCTCGCCTCCCACTGCTGCTGCTCACCTGCTCCAGCTACGCCACCCCTGTTGTTCCCTGGGTGCTGTTGGCACTGGTGCTCCAGGGCCTTTGACTGGGAGTCCCTGCCACCTAGTGTCTGTCTCCTGTTGTCTCAGTGGCTCACTCCCCAGCCTCCTTAGAGCATTACTCCTGTCATCTTCTCCATAAAGCCTTCACTGATGACCCATTTAAAATTACACCCCCACCCCTAAAATTCCCAAAATCTCTTCCCTCTTTTATTTTTCTCCACAGCCCTTCTCACATGATACCTATTACTTATTTATTTTCTGTATGGTCTGTCTCCTGTCACTAGAATGACAATTCCATGCAGGCAGGGACCTTCGTTTTTACGTTACCACATTCTCAGTTCTTAGAACAGAGTTGGAGCTCAATAATATCTGTTGGATGGCAATGCCAGTCGAGCACTGTTTTCACTAGACATGTCACTTTCCTCGAAGCTTCAGCACACCAAGATTTCCCCGTGTCAGGACAGGCCGTCCTGCACTATTCTAGATGCCCGGCTCGGAGTAAAACCAGACTCGCTAGGAGAAATGTCCAAAATGTCAGGGAGCAGGAGACTTGGGTGTTGCATTTGCCTCAGAATTGTCTCAGAGAGACCCCACCCCCAATCAAACTAAAGGCAGGCCTAAAGCAAAAATCCTAGGCCACCAAAAAGTCACACAATTTTGTAAGAGGAACTCCACTGAGATCTGGATAAAGTCACCATCTGACAAGCTGGTTGTCAATGGTATTTCAGTGCACATAGATGGAAGAGAGGAAGGAAAGAAGGCAGGAAGGAAGGAGGGAGGGAGGGAGGGAGAGAGGGAGGGAGGGAGAGAAAGAGAGAGGGAGGGAGGCAGGGAGGGAGGGAGGGAGGAAAAATATTGTACAAAGAAATATTAGAATATAACATATTTTTAAAACTTGATTCATTCAACAAATATTTTTAGTGCTTGTGATGTAGCCAGCACTGTGCTAGGCACAAAGGCCATAGAGATAAAGACATCTTTTCTGCCTTCAAGCTCTTGCTGGTCTTTGGGCAAACCAGACCAACAAACAGATGAAACGCATGTAGGAGCCTCAGCAGGGCCAGGGGTCAGAGCAGGTACTGCCAAGAACCGAATGCACCTGAGGGTGGCAGGGGAAGTACCTCCAAGATTTGACTTTTCGCTCGAAATTAGTGGATTGGAGGTGGTGGCAGAGATCGGCCAGGGAATACCTGAAAAGGGAGCATAAGGTCTGAGGGCAAGAGGGGCCTTGAACATGATGCTGACCATTGCAGAAATGCACCTCCCTGGCCAGTAACTGATTCAAACTCCAGTTCAGAGCTGAGTAATTTATCTGAACCAGAAAAAGTAATAGGAGCACAGCTAGGGCCTCACTGACAGGCCCTGAGAGGTGTCTGGGCACGGAGTGCAAGTCGAGATGCTGAGACCCACACAGGACATGTCCAGTGGGCTCTTCATCTGCACCAGCCAAAGGGCAGCCACTAGCCACAGGTGGCTCTTTACATTTAAATGGTTAAAGTTCAATAAAAATTTTAAAAATTCAGTTCTTCACACACACGAGCCATTTCAAGTACTCGATAATCACATGTTGGCTACCATTCCAGATAGTACCGCATCACAAAGTTCTTTTGGATAGCACTACCCTAGGTATTTTTAAGTTTTCATTCCTTTCAATTCATTAGACTTAGTAGTTTTAATGTCACAGGTGGCTCTTGTAGTCTTGCAGGCACAAGAGAAAATTAATTGCTATTATAAATTATATTGATGACATACAAAACAGCTCCTTCCCTGGGTAAAGCCAGGTGAATTGTGAGTTGGAGAGACCTAAAACAGTATCAGAGAGAAGGCATGAGAAACAAGAAAATGTACAAACAATATATACAAATACCAAACTAACAATATTTCAAACTGGAATAAATAAATACTAGTAACTAAACTACATAAATAGTTCTATTTGCATACATGAATTCATAATACAGTAATTGAATACATTTTGCTTCTGATGCTGGTGAAATCTCACTCTTATCTTTGGTATTCACTCCCCAGATTTCTAGTGAGTCCCAAATTATGGCTGGGAATCGGGTTGCCTGGAATAAGGGACAATCCCACTCCTGGTTCATGTGGCAGAGTAGCTGGAGGAAATGGATTCGGAGATGACCTTACCTGTATTCCACTCATGGCGGCAGCTTCCCCAGGGAAGGTCGATGGTGAAGCTGCTAAAGAGGTAGAAGAGGGCCCAGGCCAGGACAATGATGTAGTAGGCATTGAGGAGGATGAGGATCATCTGGGAGGCATAGCCGATGCCTGGAGGGAAAGGGGCAGAATTGAGCCAGGGACAGTGGACAGATTTCTCACACACTGCTCACCCCTGCTTAACAGAGGGTTTGGGCTCCACTGTCAGTGTCCTAAAACAAGAAGTGCTGGATATAAGCATAACCAATGGACACAGACACCAGGTGGGTGAGGGCATGAATGGGAGTAGGGGGGAGCAATGGGGGGATAAGGACATATGTAATACCTTAATCAATAAAGAAAGAAGAAGAAGAAAAAGAAGAAGTGCTGAAGCCATGGCTCCCAGCTCTCCTCTCCCTCCCCAGCAGGCAGGTGTGCTGCTCGCTCCAACAGCCCTGGTCAGGAGGGGACCTTTCTCCCAGACTCTGCTGCCCTGTCTTGGCTTCCTGTACACTGACATCTCTATAAGGTTCTGAAAGTTCACCAAGTCGAGGTTATTTTGTAAATGGGTAGACTAACTCCGAGATTCCAATAGTTAATGTTCCCCAGAATTAGTCTGATATATTTCTGAAATATAAAAACATCTGTTAATAGCAGGAACAGATAATTGTCATAGGAGAAAATACAAATAGATCCTCCCTAATAATTGCAGGTGTGCAAAATCAAACAACACTGAGGTACCATTCTGCAACTACAGCCCGAATGAAATTTTTTACAAATGATATAGCTCAATAACTCCATACTTGTCTGCATATTAGAATTACCCGGAGATATTTTAAAAATTCCAAAGCCTAGGCCAGACCCCAGACCAATTAAATCATAATCTGGGGTGTGGTACAGGATGTTTTGAAGGTCCCCAGGTGGTTCCAATATGTGGAGGAGTTTGGGAACCACACATAATTCAGAGTTATTAAAAATAGAAGGGAAGGATGCTTACTCATGTCTAGTGACACTGTAAATCAGTATAACACTTCCACAGGACAATTTAATAAGCCAGATTAAGAGACATCAGTTTGATCGTCCATTTGATCCAGTGATCCTAATCCTGCAAATTTATGCCAAAGAAATCATTCCCCAATAAGGGGGTGGAGGGAAATCTATGTCAACAAATACACATGATAGCAGAACTTAACAATTTTATAAGTAATTGAAAATAAGAAAAAGCCCAAAACAAAGAACTGTTAAGTAAATTATAATATATCTACTTGCTGAAAGTTTATATAATCATTAAATGTTATATATAGAATGGAAAATAACACTGACTATAAATAAATAACACTGACTAAAATAACACAGAGCTATAAACTGTGTGTATTCCATACTAATAGATATGTAAACTCTATGTAGACAGAAATAAATACCCACCCACCCCCAAACTGGAAACAATCCAAATATTCTTCAATGGGTGAATGGTTAAACACTATGATATATCCATACCATGGAATACTACTCAACAATGAAAAAGAATGAACTATTGATAAAAGAACAGGCTAGATGAATCTCAAGGGCATCATGCTGAGTGAAAAAGCCAAGAGGTTATATTTTATATGTTTCCATCTATACAACATTCTCAAAATGACAAAATTATAGAGATAGAGAGCAAATTAGTGGTTGCTTGAGGTTAGGGGTGGGCAGGTGGGGTAATGTGACTATAGAGGAGGAGCACAACAGATCTTTGTGGCAATGGAACAGTTCTGTATCTTGATTGTGGTGGTGGTTACACAAAGCTGCACACCAGAGTGATAAAATTATACAGAATTATACAAATGAGTGCAGGGAAAACTGGTGAAATCTGAATAAGGTCTGTGGATAGCACCAATGTCAATTTCTAGCTTGTGATATTGTTCTATAGTTATGCAATACTAGAGGCCCAGTGCACAAATTCGTGCACCAGTGGGGTCCCTCGGCCTGGCCTGTGGGGACTGGGCAGAAAGCGGCAGTCTGACATCCCCCAAGGGGTCCCGGATTGCGAGAGGGCACAGGCCAGGCTGAGGGACCCAGCCAGATTCCCATAGGCCAGGCCGAGGGACCCCACCAGTGCACGAATCCGTGCACCAGGCTTCTAGTATGCATATAAGATCTTGGGTCAATCTCTTCCTGTCCTCCCCACTTCCCGCTTCCCCCTGAGATTCATCAGTCTGTTCCATGTTTCCATGCCTGTGCATTGAGCATCTGGCCCCTGGTGGTCAGTGCACATCATAGCTATTGGTCGAATTGTCGAATGGTCAAATGGTCACTTAGGCTTTTATATATATAGATATTACCATTGAGGAAAACTGCATGAAGTGTACAGACGACCTTTCTGTACTATATTCTTGCAACTTTCTGTGAATATATAATTATTTCAAAATAGAAACTTACAAAAATCCTATATAAAGAGAAATATTGAAAAAAAACACCCTAAATTTTAAATAGCTGTTGTGTCAAGATGGTAGAATCCTATCTAATAAAGAGGTAATATGCAAATTGACTATCACTCCAACACACAAGATGGCCACCCCCATGTGGACACAAGATGGCTGCCACAAGATGGCCAGCAGGGGAGGGCAGTTGGGAAGGACCAGGCCTGCAAAAGAAGACAGTTGGGGGTGACCAGGCCTGCAGGGGAGGGCAGTTAGGGGTGACCAGGCTGGCAGGGGAGGGCAGTTAGGGGTGACCAGGCTGGCAGGGGAGGGCAGTTAGGGGTGACCAGGCTGGCAGGGGAGGGCAGTTAGGGGTGACCAGGCTGGCAGGGGAGGGCAGTTAGGGGTGACTGGGCTGGCAGGGAGGGCAGTTAGAGGCAACCAGGCCTGCAAGGGAAGGCAGTTGGGAGCAACCAGGCCAGCAGTGGAGGGCAGTTAGGGGTGACCAGACCTGCAGGGGAGGGCAGTTGGGGGGGACCAGGCTTACAGGGGAAGGCAGTTGGGGGTGACCAGGCCTGCAGGGGAGGACAGTTAGGGGTGACCAGGCCTGCGGGAGAGGGCAGTTAAGGGCAATCGGGCTGGCAGGGGAGCAGTTAGGCATCGATCAGGCTGGCAGGGGAGTGGTTAGAGGGTGATCAGGCTGGCAGGAAGAAGCAGTTAGGGGCAATCAGGCAGGCAGGCAGGCAAGCGGTTGGGAGCCAGCAGTCCTGGATTGTGAGAGGATTGGGCCTAAACGGACAATCAGACATCTCTCGAGGGGTCCCAGATTGGAGAGGGTGCAGGCTGGGCTGAGGGACACCCCCCTCCATGCACGAATTTTGTGCACCGGGCCTCTAGTTATTATAATATTTTCCCATTTAAAATTCTCTTTTAAAATGTTTTGTAATTGATTACATATATTTTGAAAATATAAAATCATTGTTATATATATTAGTATATACTTTAAATATATAACTAAAATAGCTCTGCACTCTACTTATTTATCCCATCCTCATCACCATCTTCTCCATAGCTCAGTACTGGGCCCATAAATGGAGGGTTTAACATAACAACACAGAATCTTATCTCAATCAGCATGGTTGCTAAACCACTCAATCATTTCAAATAGATTTATTATCCCCAATGCAGATACCCCGGAATCAAAACACAGCTACTCACCCTCAAAGATGGGGCAGATCTTCCTCCAAGCTGTGATTCCTCCCTGGCTAGTGTACTGGCCCAGTGCTGTCTCCAAAAGGAAGATAGGAATGCCACAGGTGAAAAGGAAGATGAGGTAGGGGATGAAAAAAGCACCTGTGGGTAGGAAACAGGCTGTCCATTACCTAGCACTAGTCTCCTTATGGTCCACATTCATCTTTTCCAATTTCCACCCCATACTGCCCATCAGCATCCCAGGGGTGGGGGGTCATGAAACACTGCAGGAGGAATCTGTCCAGTTGTCTGGAACCATAGCAGGGATCTACTGTCACCAAGTTATCTAGAACCTAACCAGTCCCTTTTTTTTCACTTTGAAGTTTCAATCTATACCTACCAAGTTTTGCTCCCTGATGAACATCAATTATTGCCTAAATAACACATAACCTGTGGCAATTACAAGGAGTTCACTGAATGATGAATGTCCAGGAGCATTAATACAGCCCAAGGACTTTAATTATTTTCAAGAAAATGATTGCTCTTAGAGTTAAATATGAACTTTAAGGGGGCTGAAATAAAATTTCCCTTTAGTAACCCTTTCTGCTTTTGTTTTCATAATCATTGGATGAGATAAGTCTACTGATACTAGAAGTGCTAACATTTTCTCCACCAGGGACCTTTATCTGCTGGCAAAGTAGACAGGGGAGTTCATAGAGTACCAGAGAAGAGAGACCTGCACAGAGCAGGAAATCCAAATATCTGCAGAGGGTCCCCTTCTAGCTTTCAACTGAGTACTGGTCAGCACTTATGTGTGAGGAAACCACCCAAGGTGAAGGGGGAAAAAACATTCAAAAGATTGAGATTATGGTGCTCACATGGGGCTTGGAAGAGAGACTGTTCCCACCAACCACACTGAATAATCTCAGGACTCAGGGCATTGGGAAGAGAAGGCATTTCCTCAGTTGTGGGCATAATTAGTCCTAGATTGAACACAACTCTAGTTCTGTCTAACAAATCTTAAAAGCAAAACCCAAAGGATGAAATAACTTCACTGATCCCAGGAAAAAGCTCAAGAATATTTATAAAAATACAAAAATACTCAGCAACCAGTAAGGCAAAAATCACCAGGTCTGACATCCAATCAAAAATTACCAGGAAAACAGGAAACCAAGATGGCGGCATAGGTAAACACCTGAAATTACTGCCTTGCACAACCACTTCAAAACTACAACTAAAAGACAAAATGGACATCATCCAGATCCACAGGAAGGTTGGCTGAGTGGAAATTCTACAACTAGAAGGAAAGAGAAAAGCACACTGAGACTCAGAGGAGGTGCAGAAGTAAAGTGCAGAGGAACGGAGGCACATGCGCATGCATGGAAAGGGCTGGCAATGGAGGACGCGGTTGTCCTTTTCAATATGGAGGGAGACACAAGCTCCCGACTGCTCTGAACTCCAGTTCCGAGCAAGACTCTGGGGACCCAGACTCATATGCGGAGAAACTGGACTGTCTGGCAGAACTCGAGGGAGGCTTTTGATCAGAGGTGCTTGCAGTGATTACCAAGGGACACTGAGACCCAGGGGCCTCTTAGGGCAGGGCTGAGGATCAGCCATAGCTGTTTGCTCCACCCTGTTGATTCCCTGAGACCCCACCCCACCCAAGCTGTGTGCAGAGGCTTATGCATATGAATGTCCTGGCCCTTTGCAACCTAAAATTACCTAACAACAACAACAAAAAAAAAACAACACCAAAAATAAATAAATAAATAAAATTACCTAACAAACTGCAGCTGGGTCAGAGAGCCCCAGAACTTCCAAAAGAAAGCCCAAGGCCCCACAGCAGCTTGCATTGCTTCACAGCTTGGCCTCATCTGGGCACCTCCAAACCCCAAACAAAGAAGAGGAATCTGCAGGTCTCTCCATAGCTCCTGCTGGGTGGCCTCTGGCAGAGGCTAAATTTGCACCTCCTTGGAGATCCAAGAGACAATGTACCCAGTGGTCAGAGTGGGACCATCCAGATTACAATTCCTCAGATCCATAAGGGACACACTCAAGGGGCAGACTCAGTGAGCACTAAAGCCCCACTGAAGCAAGTCTTGCCTCATAAGGGTGTCTCCAGCACAGAAGTTCTCCCACCGTAGACACAGCTGATCCTCACAACCAATTGGCTTGGAGGTCAATTCCTCCCAGTGATACCAACAACAATCAAGGTTTAACTACAACAAGACTGTGCACACAGCCCACAAAGGGGTGCACCAAGAGTGTCCACCTCAGGTAATTAGGGAGGCTGAGCCACTGGGACCTATGGGACATCTAGCACACCAAGCCACTCTATCAACTCAGGGAAGCAGCCAAAATGCGGAGACAAAGAAAGAGGTCACAAATGAAAGAAATGGAGGAAAGCAAACTACTGGATATAGAGTTCAAAACCACAATTATAAGGTTTTTCAATAATCTTCGAAAAACCACTGATAAATTTAGTGAGACCCTTGAGGATATGAAAAAGGACCAACTAGAAATTAAGCATACACTGACTGAAATAAAGAATAATATACAGAGATCCAATAGCAGACTAGAGGATTGCAAGAATCAAGTCAAAGATTTGAAATAAAAAGAAGCAAGAAACACCAAACCGGAAAAGCAAAAAGAAAAAAGAATCCAAAAATATGAAGATAGTATAAGGAGCCTCTGGGACAACTTTAAGCATACCAACATCCAAATTATAGGGGTGCCAGAAGAAGAGAGAGAGCAAGATATTGAAAACCTATTTGAAGAAATAATGACAGAAAACTTCCCCCACCTGGTGAAAGAAATAGACTTACAAGTCCAGGAAGCTCAGAGAACCTCAAACAACAGGAATCCAAAGAGAACCACACCAAGACACATCATAATTAAAATGCCAAGAGCAAAAGACAAAGAGAGAATCTTAAAAGCAGCAAGAGAAAAACAGTTAGTTACCTACAAGGGAGTACCCATATGACTGTCAGTTGATTTCTCAACAGAAACTATGCAGGCCAGAAGGGAGCGGCAAGAAATATTCAAAGTGATGAACAGCAAGAACCTACAACCAAGATTACTCTACCCAGCAAAGTTATCATTCAGAATTGAAGGTCAGATAAAGAGCTTCACAGATAAGAAAAAGCTAAAAGAGTTCATCACCGCCAAACCAGTATTATATGAAATGCTGAAAGGTATTCTTTAAGAAGAGGAAGAAGAAGAAAAAGGTAAAGGTAAAAACTATGAACAACAAATACATATCTATCAACAAGTGAATCTAAAAATCAAGTGAATAAAAAATCTGATGAACAGAATAAACTGGTGAATATAATAGAATCAGAGGCATAGAAAGGGAGTGGACTGACAATTCTCAGGGGGAAGGGGGTGTGGGAGTGTGGGAAGAGATTGGACAAAAATCTTATACCTATGAACGTGGACAGTGGGGGTGGGGGAGGGGTAAGGGCATGGGATGGGGTGGGAACCTGGTGGTGGGGAGCTATGGGGGGAAAAAGAGGAACAACTGTAATAATCTGAACAATAAAGATTTATTTTTTAAAAATTACCAGGAAAATATTACGCATAATTAGTAGATAGATCAATCAATAGAAGCCAACCCATGACTTGCACAGATGTTAGAATAAGTAAATGAGGACATTAAGATACCATCCTACCTTATAAAAGAGTAATATGCAAATTAACCATCACTCCGCTACATGCACAAGCCATGCCCACCAGCCACGCCCACCAGCCAATCAGAGTGAGTATGCAAATAAACCCAACCAACATGGCTACAGCCACAGAGAGCAGAAGGGAGGCTTGGGTTTCCCAGGCAATGGATGAAGCCAAGCTTTCCGCCTGCCATTCCCGGCCTAAGCCTCCACTCAAGGCTACAAAGTTTCAATTATAGAGGGTAAACAAATCCAAACAGAAATGGCAGCAGCCACGGAGCTGGAAAGAGCAGGAGGCTAGGGTTGCCCCCCCGCTTTCTGCACACCCTGGCCGGCCCAGGCCTCCGCTTAAGGCTACAAAGTTTCAATTATAGAAGATATACACAAACCCCAACAGAAACGGCTGCTGGCCAAGGAGCAGGAGGCTTGGCTCCACTCCAGGCTACAAAGTTTCAATTGTAGAAGGTAAATAAATTCCAGATACCAGGGCCTCCACTTGAGTCGCCAGGGGGCGTGGCTGGCCTGCAAACCACCACAGGCCCCTCGCTTAGGCCTCCCCACGCCCCAAGGGAACCCCCACCCTGATCCGGGACACCCTTCAGGGCAAACCAGCTGGCCCCCACCCCTGCACCAGGCCTCTATCCTATCTAATAAAAGACTAATATGCAGATTGACCATCACTCCAACACACAATATGAATGCCCTCATGTGGTCAAAGATCCTGCCCCCATGTGGACACAAGATGGCCACCACAAGATGGCCAGCAGGGGAGGACAGTTGAGAGGGACCAGTCCTGCAAGGAAGGGCAGTTGGAGGCGATCAAGCCTGCAGGGGAGGGCAGTTAGGGGTGACCAGGCCGGCAGAGGAGGGAAGTTGGGGGCAAACAGGCTGTCAGGGGATCAGTTAGACATCAATCAGGCTGGCATGGGAGTGGTTAGGGGGTGATCAGGCTGGCAGGCAGAAGCGATTAGGGGAAATCAGGAAGGCAGGCAGGAGAGCAGTTGGGAGCCAGCAGTCCTGGATTGTGAGAGGGATGTCCCAGATTGGAGAGGGTGTAGGCTGGGCTGAGGCACACCCCCCACCACCACCCCCGTGCACAAATTTCGTGCACCGGGCCTCTAGTCCTATATAATAAAAGGGTAATATACAAATTGACCCTAATGGTGGAACGACCAGAATGACCATTTGACCAGTCACTATGAGGCGCACTGACCACCTCTCAGTCCCTTTCCCTAGCCAGCAGGCTCCGATCGCCCGATGGCAAAAGGGGAACTGGAGTGGATGGCAGTGGGGGGTGGAGCCGACTGCAGGCAGCCAGGGAAGATGGTCCTGATCGCAGGCCAGGCCTATGGACTGTACCTGTGCATGAATTTCATGCACCGGGCCTCTAGTAGTTATTATAATTGTGTTCCATGTGCTCAAAAAGTATTCTCTAATAAAGATATCGAAAGATCCAAATCAAACTTCTAGAAATAAACCTCAAAATGCATGAGATGAAAAATAAAATGGCCCTGATCAGTGTTGCTAAGTGGTTAGTGTGTCATCCTGTGCAAGGAAGGGTCACAGTTTCTATTCCCAGTTAGGGCACATACCCAGGTTGCAGGTTGGATCCCTGGTGGGGGCACATGCGTGAGGCAAGAACTGATGGATGTTTCTCTCTTTCTCTCTCCCTCTGCCTTCTTCTCTCTCTCAAATCAATAAAAACATATCCTCGGTGAGGGTTTTTTAAAAAGAAGAAAAATACAGTGGATAGGAATAATGGGAGATTAGACATAGCAGAACTTGACCCACAGAAGAAATTATCCAAAATAAAACACAGAGGAAAAAGAGAATAAAACAAAAAAGCAGGCATCAGTGAACTGTGGGATAACTTTAAGCAGCCTGATATACTTATAATTGAAGCTCTGAAGGAGACAAAAGAGAGGGGCCAAAATTTTTTTGAAGAAATAATGGTTGAAACTTTTCCAAATTTGATGAAAACTATAAATCCACAGATCCAAGAAGCCCATTGAGCCCCTAAATAAGAAATGTGAACATGGGGCATTATAGTCAAATTATTTAAACCAGCAATTAAGAGTTTTTTACAAGAAATCTTAAAAGGAACCAAAAGGGTGGGAGGACATATGCAGAGAAGAACAAAGATAAGGAAGACATCATATTTCTCATTGGAAGCAATGCAAGTGAGAAGGTAGTGATGAGGGAGCACATTTGTTAAAGTTCTAAAGGAAAAAATTGTCAAGTTAGGATTCTATATCCAATAAGTATAATGTTCAAAAGTGGAAATGAAAAAAATGCTTCCTAAGACATGCAAAACCAGAAAGACTCCATCACCAGTAAGCAGATCTGCACTAGAAGAAATGTTAAAGAAAGTCCTTCAGGCAGTGGGAAACAATGCCACAGAGAAATATGAATCTACACAAAGGAATGATGAATATTAGAAATGATAACTATATACATAGGTAAATATGTAAGAATTTTTGTTATTATTCAAATCTATTTTATTAAACAAAAATAATAACAACATACTGTGGAGTTTATAACATATGAAAAAGTAAAATATGTAACAACAAGAGCACAAAGGTCAGGAGAGAAATGGAAGTGTATTATTGTGAGATTCTTATTTGTAAAGTGGTATATCATTGGAAGGTAAACTGTGGTAAGTTAAAGATGCATATTACAAAACCTATAGCAATCACTAAACTAACACAACAAAAAGGGATAGCTAATAAGCCAACAAGGAAGAAAGTTGACAATAGAAAAATAAAAAATATCTAATTAATCTAAAATAGCAATTTTCAACCAGTGTGCCACAAGAATGTTTAAAACATGCAATACGCCCTAACCAGTTTGGCTCAGTGGATAGAGCATCGGCCTACAGACTCAAGGGTCCCAGGTTCGATTCCAGTCAAGGGCATGTACCTTGGTTGCAGGCACATACCCAGTGGGGAGTGTGCAGGAGGCAGCTGATTGATGTTTCTGGCTTTCTATCCCTCTCCCTTCCTCTCTGTAAAGAATCAATAAAAAATAAATAAATTACACTGTCTTAAAAAAAAAAATAACATGCAATACCTGACTATTTAGTCAGGGACACTGACCTCTTTCCCCTTAGGTTGTCAAATAAAAAAATGACAACAATAGCCATCTGATGTGAATGAGTCAAAAGTACATCTATTTATTTTGTCAGATCGACCAAAAATATATTTTTAAAAAATATTTTTTATTGATTTTCAGAGAGGAAGGGAGAGGAAGAGAGAGATAGAAACATCAATGATGAGAGAGAATCATTGATCAGCTGCCTCCTGCATGCCCCACACTGGGGATCGAGCCCACAGCCCAGGCATGCGCCCTTGACCGGAATTGAACCCAGGAACCTTCAGTTCACAGGCCAACGCTCTAGCCACCAAGCCAAACCAGCTAGGGCAAAAATATATTTTTTAGTGTGCTGTAGAATCTTAGTAATTAGTTTATGTCTGTCATGAGACGACAAAGGTACACTGAATCACTGATCTAAATCACTGATCTAAAAGAAGGCAGGAAGAGAGGAAAAGGGAAAGAAAGGACTAATGGAACAAATAGAAAACAAATAGTAAAATGACAAATTTAAACTTAGCTAACAAATTGGTAATTACAAAATAGTTATGGGGATGCAATGCATAGCATAGGGAATACAGTCAATGATAGTGTAATAACCATGTATGGTGCCAGGTGGGTACTAAAATTATCTGGGGAATCACTTGATAATTTGTTTAACCACTATGCTGTAACCCTGGATCTAAAATAAAATACTATTGAGTGTAAACTGTAATTGAAAAAAATAAAATGTTTAAAAATTTAAACTTAACTATATGGATAACTGCATTTATTTATTTATTTATTTATTTATTTATTTATTTATTTATTTTAATTTGGAAGGGAGGGAGAAAGAGAAAAATTGGCATGAGAGAGAGACACTGATTGATTGCCGGTGGAAACAAACCTAGGACCCTTCAGTCCGTGGAATGATCTCTATCCACTAAGCCAAACTGGTCAGAGCTGGATAAGTGCATTTAAATGAAAGTAGTCTAAATATCCAAAATAAAGGGTAGAGATTGTCAGATTGGTTTTTAAAAAATCCTATATAATAAAAGCCTAATATGCTAAGTGTCCAACTGTTCGTTCGACCATTCGACCAGTCGCTATGACGCACACTGAACACCAGGGGACAGACGCTCCAACTGGTAGGTTAGCTTGCTGCTAGGGTCCAGCCGATCAGTACTGGGCGAGATGAGCCGGACATGCCCTGGATGAATCCATCCACTGGGCCGGTTTCAGCCCGATCCTCGCAGGCCAGGCCGAGGGACCCCACCAGTGCACGAATCCATGCATTGGGCCTCTAGTAAATCTGTATATATAAAACCCTAAGCGACAGGTCAACCGTTCAACTGGTTGACTGTTTGACCAGTCGTTATGACTCACACTGACCATCAGGAGGCAGATGCTCAACATAGGAGCTGCCCCCCGGTGATCAGTGCACTCCCACAGCAGGAGTGCCGCTGAGCTGACTGACGGGAGCCAGACACCAGGCTCACAGCTGGCGAGCGCAGCTGCGGTGGCGCGAGCCTCTCCCACCTCCGTGGCAGCACTACCAAGCAGTGGCGGCAGGCACAGCAGGGTCAGGATGAGTGGGAGCGGCATGCGCCTGGCCCGGGCTCAGGATCCTCCCCAGTGGCCTGCTGCTTTGTGCACTACTACATCCCCCGAGGGGTCCCACAAAACAAATTTCAATAAGTTTCAAAGGATTCAAGTCATATAAAGTATGTTCTCTGACTAAATTAGGAATCAATAAGACAAATACACTTGGAAATTTCCCCAATATTTAGAAATGAAGTAACACACTTCTAAATAACCCAAGTGACAAAGAGCTAATCAAAAGGAAAATAAGAAAGTATTTTAAATCAAATGAAATGAAAACACAACATATCAAAACTTGTGGGATGATGCTAAAGCAGTACTTAGAGGGAGAATTTATAGCACCAAATCTTCTCTAATAAAATGGTAATATGCAAATTAACCATCACTCCGCTACATAAGCCACGCCCACCAGCCGAGCCACGCCCACCAACCAATCAGGGCGAATATGCAAATTAACCCAAACCAAGATGGCTACAGCCACAGACAGCAAGGTTTCCCAGGTAACAGAGCAAGCCAAGCTTTCCATAGCCGTTGCAGGCCTAAGCCTCCACTCAAGCTACAAAGTTTCAATTATAGAAGGTAAACAAATTCAAACAAATGGCAACAGAATGGAGCTTGAGAGAGCAGGCCAGGGTTGCCGGCGGCAACAGGGGAAGCAAAGCTTTAAAGCACACCCTGGCCGGCCTACCCGCTTAAGGCAACAAAGTTTCAACTGTAGAAGGTGAATTAACTGCCACAGAGATGGCTGCCGCCCCGGAGGGAACAGCAGGCTTGGCTCTGCTCCAGGCTACAAAGTTTCAATTGTAGAAGGAAAATAAATCCCAGATACCATGGCCTCCGCTTAGGTTGCCAGGGGGCGTGGCCCGCCTGCAAACCAGCACAGGCCCCTCGCTCAGGCCACCCCACGCCCCAAGAGAACCCCACCCTGATCCGGGACACCCTTCAGGGCAAACCAGCTGGCCCCCACCCGTGCACCAGGCCTCTATCTTCTCTAATAAAAGAGTAATATACAGATTGATCATCACTGCAACACACAATATAGCTGCCCCCATGTGGTCAAAGATCCTGCCCCCATGTGGACACAAGATGGCCACTACAAGATGGCCAGCAGGGGAGGGCAGTTGGGAGGCACCCGGCCTGCAAGGGAGGGCAGTTGAGAGGGACCAGGCTTGCAAGGGAGGGCAATTGGAGGTGATCAACCCTGCAGGAGAGGGCAGTTAGGGGTGACCAGGCTGGCAGAGGAGGGAAGTTGGGGGCAAACAGGCTGGCAGGGGAGCAGTTAAGCATCAACCAGGCTGGCAGCGGAGTTGTTAGGGGGTGATCAGGCTGGCAGGCAGAAGAAGTTAGGGGCAATCAGGAAGGCAGGCAGGCAAGCAGTTGGGAGCCAGCAGACCTGGATTGTGAGAGGGATGTCCGACTGCCCGTTTAGGCCCGATCCCACCAGGATCGGGCCTTAACGGGCAGTCGGACATCCCTCCAGGAGTCCCAGATTGGAGAGAGTACAGGCTGGGTTGAGGGACAACCGCCCGCCGTGCACGAATTTCGTGCACCGGGCTTCTAGTGTTATTATAAAATAAGTCTCAAAACAATGATTTCAGCTTCCACCTTAATAATGAGAAAAATAACAGCAAATGAAACTCTAAGTAAGTCGAAGGAAATAATAAAATCAGAGTGGAAATCAATAAAATAGAAAACCAGAAAAATACAGAGAAAATCAATGAAAAAAATGCTTCTTTGAGAGAATCAATAATATTGATAAACTTCTAGGAGACACAAATTACCTGTATGAGAAATGAGTGAGGTATCATCAGTACAGATTCTATTGTTGAGTAGAAGGGAAATTCCTCAACCTGATAAAGGGAATCTACAAAAAAAACTACAGATAACATCATGCTTAATGGTGAGTGACTGCTTAACTCTTAAAATCAAGAAAAAGACAAAGATGTCTATTCTTACCACTTCTATTCAACATTGTTTCTATAAATATTGACTCTAGCCAAGGCAAAAAGACAAGGAAGGAATTAAAAGTTATTCAGATTGGAAAAGAAATAAAACTGCTTTATTCTCAAATGACATAATAATCTATATATATAAAATCCTAATATGCAAATAGACCGAACAGCAGAACAAATGAACAACCAAACAACTGGTCGCTATGACATGCGCTGGCCACCAGGGGGTGCGCGCAGAACATGGCAGGCGTTGGCCACGGTGGGATGGTGGAGCAGGTGAGAGGGGGCAGGTGGAGCGCTGGTCGCTGTCATAGGGGCAAGCCTCTGGTGGTTACTGAAAATTCTTTGCTCCTGCAAGCCACAGCCCTGCCCTGCGCTTGCACCTGCTGCCGGTGCCCGGCACCAGCCCTAATCACTTGGCGCCATCAGCAAATGAGAGCGGCAGCTGCCAGCCCCAATCTCGTCCCTCAGAGTTTCTCTACCTTCCCCTGCTCCTGAAGGGCGATCGGGGCCAGCAGCTGCTGCTCTCACCCACTGCCAGTGCTGGCCCCACTCACACCCACAGCTGGCTCCAGAGCCGCTGCTTGCACTGGCTGCTGGCGCTAGCCCCACTTGCTCTGCACTGTCAGCGGGTGTGAGCAGGGCCAGTGCTGTCAGCGTGTGGGAGCAATGGCACGGGAGTAAGGCTGCCAGTAGAGAGGGGACCAGGGCCGCAGCAGGTGGGACAGGGCAGAGGTGCGGAGGATGGGCCGAGACCCACCCCTGTACCCACCGCAGCCTTGCGGCCCACAGTTCCTTTCAAGGTGCACAAATTCGTGCACTGGGCCCCTAGTCTATGTATAAAGTCCTTTGGAATCTAAAATACTCAAACTTGCCCTAGCCAGTTTGGCTCAGTGGATAGAGAGTCAGCCTGCGGACTGAAGGGTCCCAGGTTGGGTTACGGCCAAGGGCACATGCCTGGGTTGTAGGCGCGATCCCTAGTAGGGGGTGTGCAGGAGGCAGCCAATCAATGATTCTCTCTCATCATTGATGTTTCTATCTCTCTATCCCTCTCTCTTTTTATTTAAAAAATAAAAAAAAAGTAGTCAAACTCATAGAAACAAGAGGAGAATGGTGGTTACCAGAGGCTGAGAAAGGGGGAAACAGAGAGCCAGGCATTGGTCAAAGGGTGCAAAGTTTCAGTTATGCAAATGAGTAAGTCCTAGAGATCTGCTATATACCATAGTGCCTATAGTTAACAATATTGCATTGTTTCCTTAAAAATTTACCAAGAACGTAAATCTTATGTTGTGTTCTTATCACCAAAAAAAATTAAAAGAGGGCAGATAGGGCCTGGCCGGGTGGCTCAGTTAATTAGAGCATCATCCTGTGCACCAAAAGGTTTTGGGTTCACTTCCCGGTCAGGGCACATTCCTAGGTTGTGGGTTAGATCCCTGGTACAGGGTGCATATGGGAAGCAACCAATAGATGTTTCTCTCTCACATCCATGTTTTTTTCTCACATCCATGTTTCTCTCTCACATCCATATTTCTTTCTCATCCTTCCTCCCTCTAAAAATCAATTAAAAACAAAACATATCCTTAGGTGAGGCTAAAAATAAAAGAGGGCAAACAAACTTTTGGAGATGATAGATATTACCTCCAAACTCATCAAGTTGTGTACATTAAATATGCACAGCTTTTTTTTGTGTCAATCATTTCTCAATGAAGTGTTTTTAAAAAGAAAGGAAAAATCCTTTGAAATGTACCAAAGAGCTGGTAGAATCAAAAGTTAATTTAGCAAGGTTGCAGGATGCAAGATCAGCATACAGAAGTCCATTGTATGTCTATATACTAGCAACCAAAACATGATAAATTCAGTTTAAGAAATAATACCATTCATAACAGCATCAGGATCAAATCTGGCAAAAGATGTGAGATTGAGATATGTACACTCACAACTGCAAACCATTGCTGAGAGAAAATTAAAGACCTAAATAAATCGTGAGGCATAGTTCCCTTCTATTCCTGGGTCAGAAGACTCTATGTTACTTGGATGTCAGTTGTTCCCATGGTGATCTATAGATTCACTGTAATCCCAGTCAAAATTCCAGAACACTTTTTTGCAGAAATTGACAAACCGATTCTAAAATTCATATGAAAATGCAAAGGAAATAAAATAGCCAAACAACTATGAAGAAGAAGAACTAAGTTTTAGGCTTAACTCTACCTTATTTTCATATTATTATAAAGCTATAGTAATCAAGACAGTATGGTATAGGTGTCAAATAAACAATTCAATAGAACAGAATACAGTCCAACAACACACCCAAACGTATATGGACAACTGATTTCTTTTTTTAATCCTCACCCGAGGATATTTTTCCCATTTATTTATTTTTTCTTTTTTTGAGAGAGTGGAAGGGAGAGGGAGAGACAGAGAGAAACACCGATGTGAGAAAGACACATCGATTGGTTGCCTCCGGCATGCCCCCGACCAGGGCTGGGACCCCAAAACCGAGGTACATGCCCTTGACTAGAATCCAACCGGGGGTCCACAGGCCAATGCTCTATCCACTGAGCCAAACCAGCCAGAGCTGGACAACTGATTTTCAAGAAGTTGTAAAGGCAATTAATGGGAGAGGGGGGGAGATAATCTTTTCCATAAATGATGCTGGAAAAGTGGATATTCATGAACTCAAAAAAAATGAACTTTGATCCATATCTTCATTATTGTATAGAGCTAAATGTAAGACCTAAAACTATGACATTTCTAGGGGGAAAAAAGAGCTTGGGTAAGCAAAGATTCCTTTCCTGTGACACCAAAAACGTGATTCATAGAAGAATAAACTGATTAAACTGGACTTAACAAAATTTTAAATTTCTACACTTCCAAAGACGCTGTTAAGAAAAACAGAGCCAGCCCTAGTCAGTTTGGCTCAATGGATAGAGCCTTGGCCTGTGGACTGAAGGGTCCCAGGTTCGATTCCGGTCAAGGGCGTGTGCCTGGGTCGCAGGCTCTATCCCCAGTAGGGAGCGTGCAGGAGGCAGCTGATTACTGTAATGATTCTCTCTCATCATTGATCTTTCAAGCTCTCTCTTTCTCTCTCCCTTCCTCTCTCTGAAATCAATAAAAATATATTTAAAAAAAAAAAAAAAAGGAGAGAGAAAGAAAGAAAGAAAAAAGAAAAACCGAGCCAGAAGTGGCAGCAGTTGTGGCTGCTGGCCTGCGGGGAGCGGGCTGAGGCTGGGCTAAGCGAAGCACCACGCAGCCGTGCTGAGCTCGCAGCCCTGGAGATGGGCACCGAGATCATCTGCGAGATCCGGGGTGCCAATAGGGAAAATTGCAAGAATTAGGAGCTTATGTTGAATTATGTTGCATACGGGATGTTTGAGGTCTTCTGGCATTTGCATCTGCCATGGTTCAATGAAGAACGTCCTGATTACATTATGGTGATGGTGACCAACAAAAGTCAGGACCTGTCCCTGTGTCAGGGAACAGTACAATTCAATTCACCTATAGCTCCATGGTGTACCAGATAAACTTTACTCCATTACAACTATCCCCTCGAGTCTACAGTCCTCTGACACCAGCATATTCTATAGTAATGTGCCTTCAAACAAGAGCAGTCAGTTGGGGAGATGAGAGACGGCAGGACACTGCACCGTCACCCCTGGCAGTTACTAGCACGAGACCTCAGAAGAGATTCCAGAGTTTCTTCAAGTTCGCAGCAGCAGAACACCACTAATGTCAGACAGGTGTATGATGATGGCGCTGCAACCCAACTAAGGTCAACAGTGAAACTTCGGACCGAGCCAGCAGCCTCTGAAGATGCGCTTGATATTAAGCGGGAACCACCAACGAAGACCTCAATTTTGTGCAGGAGAATCCCTTATCTCAGAAAAAAACCTACAGTGACACAGAGGGTTCTTTTCAGCCTTCTGTTGAAATTTATTGATCGTCTGCAAGTTGAACTGCAGATAGTGGTGTTCATTTAAACAGCGATCTTATTAGCAGCAAAACAGTATTCATGCTGCCAAGCAACTCGGTATACAGAACAGCCGGGTATATGAGACAGGACATTTGTGCGAACCAGAAGTGCTTAACAGCTTAGAAAAGATAGTCCCATCTTCAGAAACAACTCAGGAAAAAATAAGTATTGAGGGAAAAACTTTCAGAAAAGGAAGTTACACCATCTTCTAGCAGTCAGCTCTGCCGTTACTTCTCTGCTTGTAAGAAAATGGAATGTCCCTTCTATCATCCACAACACTACAGATATAACAGTCAGTGTACAAGACCTGACTGCACGTTTTACCATCCCACCATTACATGCCACCATGACATGCCTAGAAATGGGTTCGGCCTCAGACCAGTGAGTGACATCCAGTCCTACCTGGCAGAAGATTGTGAAGTTTGAAATTTTTCATCTAATGATGAAAGACACTCTATAAAACTTGTCAAATCTTTGAAACTGAAATATATTGTTTTCATAATATGAAAAAAGAAGACAGAATGAGAAAAAATATTTTCAAAATGCATATTTGATAAGGAACTTGTATCCAGAATATTTAAAAAGTCTCAAAATTCAATAGTAAGAAAACAAATAACCATTTTTTAAAGGTCAAAAGATTTGAACAGGTTTTCACCAAAGAAGATGTGGGTTCATAAAAGCACATGAAAAGATGTTCAACATCATTAGCCATTAGAGAAATGGAAATTAAAATGACAGTGAGATATATATGTATAGTTCAAAAATCAGGTCTGTGGTGACATTGGGATAGGGTAGCAGAGGTCAGAGGTGGGAGAAATGGACAGGAGGAAATATGGGGGAGTGGTGGATATGTGCATTACCTTGACTGTGGTAATGGTTTCAAGGGTGTATACATGTGTCAATACTTTTGTACAAATTGTACAGTTTAAATATGTACAATTTATTGTAAGTCAATTATACCTTAATATAAAACTGTTTAAAAGTCTATGGGAGTAGAGTTCACTAGTTCTTAACTGCCCATATCTCTGCCTCTGCACCCATAATTCAGGCACTGAGGGAAGCACTTAGTTACCACAAGGGCAAAGGAATTAAAATCATAAACAATTTAGTCTGATAAGTATATAAATCATTCAAGGCAGGAGGGGGAAATTAGGGAAGAGATAACATAGTGGATGATATGAACAGTTACTGCTAAGAGTTGGAAACACTGCAGAGAAAGACGAGAGAGAGGTGAGTTTTCAGCCCAACACAAGCCCTTTCTCTACATCTTTATGCTACCTGCTCATTCCCAAGAAGCCGAGCCAGTGTTTAGCTGCCGTGGGTCCTGTGGTCGGTTCTGCTCCCCTACTCCTCTGCCTCCTTGAGCACCTGGGCAACCTGCCCCAGGGGACAAGGTCCACACCTACCAAGCAAAGCCACTGGCCCTGAAAGTGGGGAAGGAGAGAGGGGCAGGATGGAGCCCTAGAGGGACCCAAGTGCAGACCATGGAGTCCTTTGAGACACTCTGGCTTTTTCCCAGTCACCACCACTGAAAGATGGAGTTAGTACTGGAGATAGAGGTTGGCATTCACAGCTACCTGCTGCTCCCCCCTATCCACCATGTTCATCTTCTTCCCAAATTCTAAAAGGCCCTGGCACTCTTCCCCATGGGATGGGAGAGACCACATGCCCATCCTAGAAAGGCATCATTCTGCGGGCTACCCTTCTCAAAAGCACACTATGTAGTGTCACCTGTAATGTTCCAGGTGACATTTTTAAAGCCATAAACTGATGATAGTCCACATGAGCAACACAACAATGAGCGTACATCATTTATGCTGTAATCTACACTAGTCTGTCCAATACTGAGCATTAGTAATTAACTCAACGTGGCACCAAATTGTCGCATGCTACTATTACTCTTACAGAAAGAAACGTGCTCCTTGCTTCCCTTTGTTCTTTAGCATCTACAAACAGCATCAAGGAGCACAGTGTCCCCCGATGCCAGGTGTCATTTAGTCCCCTTTACAGTGGTGTCCCTAGGCTCGCTCTCCCTCCAGTGAGAGCTGAGGTTTGCTCTGTTGATGCCCTTCCCGCACAGTCCTTACCCTCCAGAGCCCTAGTTCTGAGAGGTCCGGCTGGGGTCCATTCTGTGGTGGTCCATTCTGGGTGTTGAAGAACTCAGTCAGCTGGCAGCCAGGATCCAAGGAGCTAGAGAGGTTCCTGCTGACAGGCCCATGTTCCGAAGCACCCAGGCCCTGGGTGTTCAGGGACTGAAGATGAGAGGGCAGGGTGGGAAGTGGGGTAAGGAAGAGGGGAGCACCTGTCCTAACCTCAGGTGGTCTCCAGCTGGCGGTCTATGACTTGCAAAAACAAAAGATTCTCAGCACAGGTGATGTCTGCCACTGGTTTTTAGCAACCTGGACTAAGAAATTCAGTATAAAATAATTGGCAGATGATTTGCTTTTGTCTGAACTGAGATTGGCAGGCAAGTAATTTAAATTCCCTCCTGGCAGATTCAAATCGTCTTGCCTAAACCCTCTCCTACCACCATTCCCACGGCGGGCCTCAAGTGATCCAGTCTCCCCATCCCTATGGCCGGAGCTTTAGGGGGACAGGCCCTGGTGGAAGATGATGTTTGCTTTTCCCTCCAGGGAGATGAGGGTGGAGGGCAAGGAAAATAATTCAAATGTGCAGCTTCGCAGCAACTTCCTCAGTCATGACCCGTCCCCACCACCGCCGGACACGCAGGGCACGCGGTTACCGCTATGTAGCACAGCACTCAGACTGGCTTACTTCCCCCCAGGAGGAAGACTACCCTGAGAAGAGACAAACTTCACCTACTCCTGAGTTTTGCCTAAATGACCCCTACTTCCTACTTCCAATTCTTCTCTCTCCCACGATCTTAAATCAGTCTTTGCCCCACACTCCACTGTAACTGGTCTTACGAAGTCACACAGCTCAATCTAATCATCGATTCTCATTTCTCAGCTTTCTTAAACTATCTGCGGCATCTGGTTAGTTCTCTCTCCCTCCTCCCTGCGAGCATTGCTTTGCTTGCCTCCAAAACACTTCATTTTCTTGCTTTTCCTCCTCCGTTGCTGGTTTCTCCTCTGTCTCTTTCGTTGGCTTTTCTCAAATCCACAAATCCTGGGTGTCTCAGAACATGGGCCTTCCGGCTGAAAGTGGTCTGCTTCTGCCCTTATTTCCCTATAATTAGTTCTCAACACAGCAGCCCGAGAGATTATTTTAAAACGTAAGGTCATGCCCTAGCCGGTTGGGCTCAGTGGATAGAGCGTTGGCCTGCGGACTAAACGGTCCCAGGTTCAATTCCGGCCAAGGGCACATGCCTGGGTTGTGGGCTTGATCCCCTCCAGTAGGGGACGTGCAGGAGGCAGCCAATCAATGATTCTCTCTCATCATTGATGTTTCTATCTCTCTATCTCTCTCCCTTCCTCTCTGAAATCAATGAAAAAAAATTTTTTAAAGAAAAAAGAATATTGTTCCTTAAATGTTAAAAATAAATAAATAAAAATAATTGAATAAATAAATAAAATGTAAGATCATGCCAGTCCTGCTCAAAACTCTGCTATGACTCTCCATGTCACTGAGGAAAAGCCAAAGTGTTACAAAAGCTGGCAAGGCCCCACATAATCTGCCACTTCATTCTCTTTGCTTTTCTGACCTCACCTTCTAATTACTCCCCCCTCTGCAGCTCCTCAAACAAGCCAGTCAGCCTCTTGCTTTAGGGCCATTAAACCTTCTGTTTCCTCTGCTCGAAGCACTCCCTCCTCCCCTGGCCCCAAACCACATGCCAGCTCTCCCCCCACAGCAAGCCTTTGCTCCAATGTTCTCAGCGTGACCAGCCCAGCCACACTCTTGATCCCCTTTACCCAGCTCTACTTGGTCTTTTTCCATAGCTCTCATTAACTTCTGATAGGCTGTATACCTTTCCTATTTCCTATTTCCGTGTGGACTTCTAGAATATAAGTCACACGGACAGTGAATTGGTCTTTTTGTTTATAAATGCATCCCAACCACATAGAATAATTCCTGGCATATGTTAGGTACTCAGTAATTGTAACTGAATGACAAGGTCAGGGTCAGGGTGTTTGGCTATGTGATGGGGCACCTGACTGAGACTGGAGACTCTAGAAAGCCATTAGGATGAGGCAGGTGCTTCGAGTGGATCCTTCCAGTGGTCCTGGAAGGAGGGTGTTTGCCTAAGACATTAGAGCAGGCATCCCTCCCATCTCTCTCCCTAAAAACCCGCTAGTTGCTTCTGATTTCAGATGGGCTTCCTTTTTTCTTTCTTTTCTTTTCTCTCTTTCTTTCTTTTCTTTTCTTTTTTTCTTTTTTTTAGACAGAGAGAAACATTCATTTGTTGCCTTCCATACGCACCTTGAGTAGGAATGGAACCTGCAACCTTCTGTGTACAGTACAACACTCCGACCAACTGAGCCACCTGGCCAGGGCAGGATGGCCTTTATACCACTTTCTCAGCTTCTCTGGTTTACAGCTACAATGTATAATGTTTACCTGTTCTTTGATCATAATCTTGCCTCAGCCCTTTTCCTGCTCTGGAACTCACTTCAGATTGAATCTACCAAATGTTAGAGCTTCAGGGAACAGACGGAGACATCACTTATATTCCTAGTTTGGAACTAAAATTACATTTTGGGAAATTTTTCATTCCTGACCTTGCCACTGAACAAATATTAATTATAATAAAGTCTCTAGCTTATCCTCACCCCAAAGCACAAAAAGCAGCTATTTAAAGCTATGACGTTAGACAACGGGGCTGGGTGCTATCAGAGGCAGGCTGAGAGCACACGTTCCTGAGCACAGTACACCCACAGCACCCCAGCATCCTTCTCCAGAACTTGTTCAGAACATTCCCCTCACCCGCTGAGAGCCTGAGCCCCAATCTGAGGACCGCAGGTTTAAATAAAACAACTCCACCAGGAGAAAAGGGGTCAAACCAATCTAAATGGTCTCCATTTTTTCCCCCTCCTTCCTCACAGTGGCAGCAAAGGGTCCTGTCATAAAGAGGTACCAGTCAGAGGGGGCCAAAGGGGGAAAATGGGGGGACATCTATAATCCTATCTAATAAAGAGGGAATATGCTAATTGACCATCATGCTCTCACAAAGATGGTGGCACCCACAGCCAATAAGGAGGGAATATGCTAATTGACTGTCATGCCCTCATAGATGGCAGCGCCCACAGCCACAAGATGGTGGCACCCAGTCCCCTCAGCCCCACCGGGGCAGCACTGCGTGCCTGCCTCCAGAGTCCCCCAATCCCCTCAGCCCCCCAGCTGCCCAGGGAAGGCCCGAGGTGCAGGCAAGCCTCGGATGGTGGCTGCCCAGCCTCCCAGGGCTGCCCGAGACTCAGGTAACCAGGGCCGGCCGAGGCTTGCACTGCCAGCAGTGGCAGCAGCAGAGGTGTGATGGGGGCATCGCCTTCCCCTGATCGCCTGGTCGCCTCCCGCCCCTGAGGGCTCCTGGACTGTGAGAGGGGGCAGGCCGGGCTGAGGGACACCTCCCTTCCAGTGCATAAGTTTTCATGCACCGGGCCTCTAGTACTCTCAATAATAAACATAAAATTAAAAGAGAAAAAAAATAGCCCTGGCTGGCAGCTCAGTGGTTAGCATGTCGGCCTGCACACAGGAGGGTTGCAGGTTCTATTCCCCAGCACCTATTTGGGTTGCAGGCTCAATCCCTGGCCTCAGTTGGTGTGCATGTGGGAGGCAACTAATTTCCATGTGTCTCACATCGATGTCTCTTTCTCTGTGTCTCTGTCTCTCTTTCTCTCTCTCTTTGCCTGCTCCCTTCATCCCTTCCACTCGCTCTAAAAACATCAATAAAAAAATATCCTTGGGTGAGGATTAACAAAATTAATTAATTTTTTTTTTTAAGAGACTCAGGGAGAAACCAAGATGGCGGCATAGGTAAACACCTAATCTGCAGCCTCGCACAACAATTTCAAAAATACAACTAAAAGTCAAAACGGACATCATCCAGAACCACAGAAAAGCTGGCTGACTGAAACGCCCACAACTAGAAGGAAAGAGAAAACCACAAGGAAAATCAGAGGAGCTGTAAAAGCCTGAGGTACGGAGACACGGGTGGAGACACGGGCGCGCGCGTGTGCAGGGAGGACAGAGCCGAGAGGACGGGGCGGCTGAGTGCCTGGCTGGCGTTCTCTAGTAGGGAAGGAGATAAAAGCTCCAGATGGCGCTGAACCCCAGCTCCGACTGCACTGAACCCCAGTTCTGGGCTAGACCCTGGGAAGCCAGGCTCATACTTGGGGAATCTGGGCTGTGAGGCAGAAACTCAGAGAAGCGGCGAAAGGCAGAGCACCGGAGGCACGCACGGGAATGCTCGCAGAGGATGGTCTGTTGACTGTGCCGCTGGATTGCCCTGGTGGGAAGGAGACAAAAGCTCCGGACTGCGCTGAGCCCCAGTTCCGACTGCACTGAAACCCAGTTCCGGGCGAGAATCTGGGAATCCAGATTCATTGGGGGAGAGACTAGACTGTTTGGCAGCAGGCGAAACTCCAGGGCGCCTTTCTCTCAGAGGTGCTTGCAGGGAGTACAGAGGGACACTGAGGGACACTGAGGGACACTGAGACCCAGGAACCTCATAGAGCAGGGCTGACAGGAAGCCAAGGCTGTAGGTTCCACCCTGAAACTCCGCCCCATCCAAGCTGAGCACAGAGGCTTTTACAATTTTGCAAGGCTAGTTGAATAAGGCTGTCTCCCAGCGTAGACACAGCTGATCCTCACAGCCAATTGGCCTGGAGGTCAAATCCTCCCAGTGTACCAACAGCAATCAAGGCTTAACCCTTTGCACTCACTTGCTTTTTTCTCGATCCCTTTATTCTAATGCTAATCGTGTCGAGTCACACTCGACATCCGAGTGCAAAAGGTTAACAACACCAAGACTTTGCACTCAGCCCACAAAGGGGGGTACCAAGAGCGACCACCTAGGGAGATTGGGGAAGCTGAGCTACCGGCCCCTATAGGTCACTGACCACACAAAGCCACTCCATCAACAGAGGGAGGCAGCCAAAATGTGGAGACACCGAAGCATGTCACGAATAGAAGAGATGGAGGAAAGTAAACAAATGGACGACACAGTGTTCAGAACCACATTTATAAGGTTACTCAAGAATCTTCTAAAAACCACTGATAAACTTGAAGAGACCTTCAAGGACCTTAATGAGAATACCAAAAAAATGAAAAAGGACCAGTCAGAAATTATGCATACACTGTCTGAAATAAAGAATATACAGAAACTCAACTGTAGATCACCGTACCCCAAGAGTCAAACCAAAGATCTGGAACATGAGGAAGCAAAAACACCCAACCAGAGAGGCGGAAAGTAAGAAGAATCCAGAAGTGTGAGGATAGCGTAAGGAGCCTCTGGGACGGCTTTAAGCATACCAACATCCGAATTTTAGGGGTGCCTGAAGAAGAGAGAGAGCAAGATACTGAAAACCTATTTGAAGAAATAATGACAGAAAACTTCCCCCACCTGGTGAAAGAAATAGACTTACAAGTCCAGGAAGCGCACAGAACCCCAAACAAGAGGAATCCAAAGAGGACCACACCAAGACACATCATAATTAAAATGCCAAGGGCAAAAGACAAAGAGAGAATCTTGAAAGCAGCAAGAGAAAAACAGTTAGTTACCTACAAGGGAGTACCCATATGACTGTCAGATGATTTCTCAACAGAAACTATGCAGGCCAGACGGGAGTGGCAAGAAATATTCAAAGTGATGAACAGCAAGAACCTACAACCAAGATTACTCTACCCAGCAAAGCTATCATTCAGAATTGAAGGTCAGACAAAGAGCTTCACAGACAAGAAAAAGCTAAGGGAGTTCATCACCACCAAACCAGGATTACATGAAATGCTGAAGGGTATTCTTTAAGAAGAGGAAGAAGAAATAAAAGGTAAAAGTAAAAATTATGAACAACAAAAAGACATCAAATACATACCTACCAACAAGTGAATCTAAAAATCAAGTGAATAAAAAAATTTGAAGAACAGAATGGACTGGTGAATATAATAGAATCAGGGACATAGAAAGGGAGGCGACAGACAATTCTCAGGGGGAAGGGGGTCTGAGGGGTGCAGGAAGAGATTGGACAAAAATCTTACACCTATGGATGAAGACAGTGGCGGGGGGGTAAGGGTATGGGGTGGAGTGGGGAATCAGGTGGAGGGGAGCTATGTGGGGGGGGGGGGAAAGAGGAACACCTGTAATAATCTGAACAATAAAGATTTATTTTATATATATATATATATATATATATATATATATATATATATATATTAATTAGAAAAAAAATAAAAGAGACTCAGTCTCTTATTGACAAAGAGACAAGGAGATGACAAGAAGTGCTCGGGCCCATTCTCTGTAAGAGCTTGTACTGCTTGGGAGGTGCGGGGAGTTAAATGATGACAGAGGGGTTAAACCACTGGGAGCACCCAAAACCAGAAAAACAGGCATGTCTAGGTTCCTCTAATGACCATATGTATCCTTGGTTAGTCCCCCTTACCTTGGCAAAGGTGCCTTTTCATTAATTCACCAGGTGGCCCCGATGACTCATGCCCTTCAGCAAAGCTAAGCATTGGCCTCTAGCTCCACAGCCCCTCAGAACACTTCCCTCCAGCTGCTGTCATTCATCAGGGAAAGAGAAGAGGGTCCTAAGGCCCTGCCCTTGACCAAGGGGAGGGATTGTGGCTGGTGGTGTAGGAGCCAATAAAGGGAAATGTCTCCACTGTCCATCGTGGTCTGCGTGCTGGAAGGCAGGCTCTCTCCAGGAGGGAGCCGCCACAGCAGCCACCCTTCTGCCTCCACCTCCCCTGCAAGCACCGTGTGAAAAACCGAAGGCCTGGATACTCTTTTCTTCCTGGGCCTGCATTCCCACCCAGGTCTGCACAGACTTACCCCAGAGCCCCGAGGCAGAGCCCAGACCCCAACGCTGCCAGACCTCAACCTAGCAGGGTGAGCCCCACACCCCACCCCCACCCCCCTGCTCCTCACTGCTGCCCTTTGCTTCCCCTTCTTCACCCTGTGGTCTCGCACTAGACCTGGGAATCACTCTTTCCCACCTCTTCATGCCGGTTCTGCTAATTCCCAAGCCAACCTTTACCCAATTCCAGAGAGGCTTGGGGAAAGCTGCTCACCGCCTAAGCTTTCTGCCACGTGAAGAGCTAAGCTGGTTACTAGGTTCCAGAGAGTCTCAACACCCAGCTTAGGCCACAGACTCCTCCTCCTTCTTTGGCCAGCCCCTTCCCTCCACCCAATTCTCTGAAGGGAAAGTGTTCAGGCCTAAGTTCCTAAACAAGCATGTGGGGTGTCCAGGGCTAGATCAAAAGTGAAAATCCCTCCGTTCTTCCTTCACAGTGCAGACTGAACAAAGTCCTGTGAGTTCAGGCTGCTGGCCAGAAATTCCTGAACAGAAAAGCCATATCAGCTCCCTCCCCGTCCCGCCACCCCTCTGGAAAAATACAAGTTAGCCTCCAATCCCAGAGCCAATCAACCCCCAATTGCCACAATCCTGAGAATAACACTATGGGCTCCGAGCATCTCTCTGTGCTCTTCCCCATTCCTCCCACCTCCACTCTGTGTTGTAGGTTTTCTCTCTCTCCAAAACCATTGTGAGACTGAGCTTGATGCATTTTGGAGGCCCCTACTCACCCTGCAAGGTGGTAGGTGTTGCATTAGGGAACTCTCCTTGTGGCCCATGAAATTACTACTCCCCTCACCATATGCCCCTGTGACCTGCCTCTGCATTTCTCCTTCCTCCAGCTCAGACTGCAGCCTCACTTCAAAACCAGACCTGGGAGCCCAACCATCAGCAAGGAAATCTTCCTAAGCCGCTGCTCACCCAGAACCTTCATTACCTGAGAAAGCCCCCTGGGGCTTCCCAAGGCGAGCTGGGATTCCCTGAAAGGGTCGGGAAATGACCACCACTGCTGTAGGGGTAGCAAAGTTACCCCCGTGGTGAGAATGGAGGGGAATGAGAAGCCAGCAAAGAACTGAAGTTAGAGTTCATGCTTCCCACACACACACATTTTCAGGGGGAAATATATGAAGGAAGAGACACTAGAATCGAAGGTTACGACACTGGTGGGTGTTAGGCAGTGAATGGCTTAGGGATGCCGTGGTACCAGAAGAATAGAGGAAGACACAAAGCCATGGCTAAGGAATCTCCAGATCATGGGACAGTTTGGTGTTCACATCATCTTCAACATAGCTACCATTTGTTAAGCATTTGCATACATTGTCTCTAATCCTTACAGCAACCTTGCAGGTATTACTATTCCATTTTACAGGTGCAGCAGTGGAGGCTCTGAGGACTCAAGCAATGCGCCCCAGATTACACAGAGAGTAAGTGGCAGAGCCAGAATCCAAACTCTGGTCCATCTGGTTCCGAGCCTGCACTCCTATTTCCGTGATGCCATGCTAAAATAGAACCCCCTGGGAGAGTCGCCATGTGTTTAGGTCTCAGGCTCCTGCAGTGTCCTTAATGAATTCTAAGGAAGGGTCTTTCCAACTCCAGCATTCTATGTGTCTCTGGGACCGCTCAGAGGGGCAGTAAGTGCAGGCGATGGGGACACCTCCTTCCAGGGTTGGTGGGTGGTGCAGTGGCTCTCACCTCCCCCATTTTTGTAGCAGAGATAGGGAAACCTCCAGACGTTGCCTAGGCCAATGATCTCCCCGGCCACTGACAGCACAAACTCCATCTTGTTGTTCCAGTGCCCGCGTTCCAGGGTGCCATCTTCCTCTGCCTTTTCCACGACAGGGTACACGGGTTTTGTCTCTCCATTACTGGCTGTGCCCGAGACCCGGCTATCCATCCCACCTGGAAAACAAGCAGGGCACTCTGTCACTTGGGAACTCTGGGAGGAAAGCGCTCCCCATCCTTCACCGGCAAATGTCCAAGGAAAAAAGGGCACTGGGAGAGAGTGCCTTCCTGCTCCCTTGTCTGCAGACCCAGGTCCTCCTTGGCCTCTCTTATGGGTAGAGGCTGGGTGACTGCTGCTGAAAATATGTGTTCCTTTCCTGTGCCGGGAGGAAAGGCTGATACTGAAGTACAGATGCTGCTTCCACCACACAGGCTCTTGGGTTGGGATTTGTGGACGTGGGAGAACTCACACAGGCTCCAGATGGTCTACCTTCTCCTTGCCACCCCACAGCTCCCCGTGTCTGTGTTAGCATGAGCTTTAGTTTCTCTATTCTGTATGCTGGGGATGATTGAAGGGATGGGATTTTTATAAATCCTCAAAACTACCAATTTTTGTTGCAGGAATTTATTCAAAGAAAATAATTCTGACTGTGGGTAAAGATTTTGGCTTAAGGATATTCATTGCTTTTAACATCAAAAAATTAGAATGTACATAAATGTTTAAGAATGGTAAATAGATGAATAAATTCTGATTACATACACACAATGGACTACTATGAAATCATTAAAAATTGTGTTGCAGGAGAAAGTGTAATGAATGAAAAGTGTTCATAAGATGTGAAATGAAAACAGTTATAAAATAGGTCATACAATATGATTATGCTAGAAAAATATTTTATATTTATATGCATTGCAAGATGAGGATGTGCAGAAAAATGTTTTTTCTCTCCTTGGATTATAGGAATTTTTCTTATCTATATTTTCTACACTTTTTATCACAGAACATGTTTTATTTCGTAAACCAGTTTTTTTAAAAACTCCTTCCAAAGCAATGAGAGAGGTTGAGTGGGACCAGGAACCCTGAATAAGGTGAGCTGATCTTTCCAGCTACTTCCTCCATCTCTCTCTGAAATCAGCCAAAGGAAAAGACGAACTCTGGGCTCTCTTCTTTTTGGGTGATAACAAATGTAGGAAACTGTTACAGTAGAGAAGACAACACAAAACGAATAAAGAATAAGAATTCTAAACCCTTCACTGTCCTATTCTAGACTGTTATTGGGATTGAGGATAAGATTAGATGTGGTTCATATATAGCGAGCAACTACTACGGAAAAAGCACTTTACATACATTTATCTCTTTAATCCACACAACAACCCTGAGAGGTAAGCAGTGTTACTCTGCTTTGTAAATGCAGAGACTGAGGCTCAGAGAGGTTAAATAGTGTGTCTGCTGCCATACAGCTGGTAATTGCACAGCCAGGACCTAAACCCACTCTGTTCCTGTTTTTTCAATTACATTTCTTGATTACGTTGGCTGCCTTGATTTATCAGCATGTCGAATATAAGCATTTTCTAATGACTCTCCCCTGATTGTATACAGTGGCTCCTTTTCCGGAAAAGTGGGCAAATGGACTTTTTCCTACACCTCAAGAAAAGTTCTTGTTAGCGGAACTTTCTCAGCAGGAGCCCCAGCTGGACACAGACGCTCCGAGGGATCCAGAACATCAGGAAACAGTAGGACCTTTGTTTATTTGATAAATAGGGAATGGACTCCAGAGGTTGTTAGTGGAATAAGAAGGAGAAACGCAAGCAGCTGGTTCCAAGACGATTCTTCAGTCATTTAGAGAAGGTTGCCTAATGTCTTGCGCTGGTTCTGGGCCTCCCTTTAGCCTCTGATGATGTCTTCCAAGGGTGGAATTCCATCTCCCTTCACTTCATCATCCTCCCAGATCCCATAAGAAACAGTAGCCCTATCCTGGGTCCCTTGGCCTCGTTAAGGTTCTGCTTCTCAGAGGTAGCCTTGGGCAGTTGAAAGGACATTAGGAATAGAGTCAAACAAGCCTGGATTCAGGTTTTAGCTTTGAGCCATATCACTTAACTGCCTGATTTCAGGAAAAATAAGTAATCTGAGTCTTAGTTTGCTCATCCGTAACAGTGAGAATGATAGGATGTACTTAGCTATAAGGATTAAATCACTTAGTAGAATCACAGGTATTTAAATTTTTCTTTTCTTTCAATACTATCAAACTTTTTATGTTCTTCAATCTTAACTCATTTCACAGAGAAGAAACACTTCATTTTCTTAGCATTAAACCCAAATGTCTTCCCTCTCAATCTAGGATTCTCTTTCTCCAAATCACATTGTCCCTTAAGTCAACAACCACTGAAGTTTCAGAAAGTAAAGAAAATAGCATATACTCTTTGCATGGGCACACATAAATGTCAGAAACATTTTCTAGGAGAGCATCAAAAAACCCTTCGATTATAAGTCCTGTGGATCCCACCAACCTGTAGTCTGAGACCCAGAAACAGAAAAAGAAGAGAAGAAAATGTTACTAACCTTCTTGCAGTTGCTGCCAGAGGTCCAGGCACGGGGAGAAGAATTATCTAAGGGGGAAGGGGAAGGTGCTGGCTATTTAAAGTGTGGTTCCAACTCCCCTGTGGCACTTGTAATTCTAAACTTGGCCCAGCCCACATTCTGCCCTCCTGCCTCCCCTTCCTACAATCCCCCTTCCCCTGGCACCAGACAACTCACACGTGAGTGATTTCACAGCCCGTGGAGTGTGTTCACGCCCTGGCAGGTCAGGCCAACTGCCTGTGAGCTTATCTGCAGCACACACTCCTCCCTGGAGCTCACATGCTCTTCCCCTCTTGGTGGGCTCTCCAGAGGGATCCTGCCTTCCATCCCTTTCTCCTATTCAAGTGTTCCTATAAATCCAGCAAGAATAGATGTTCCTTTGGTCAAGCCTATACAGATTAATTTAAAAGTACATTTATCTTATTCTTTACAGCTTATGCTTTGGAATGGACAATGATTTAGGATAAAGATACATAGATTATGGCAACTCTAAGAAGTGAGAGAAACTTCTAAACACACACACACACACACACACACACACACACACACACAATCCTATACAATAAAATCCTAATATGCAAATTGTCCCCTCGACTGGGAGTTCGACCGCTCACTATGATGTGCGCTGACCACCAGGGGGTCATGAAGAACATGGTGGGCATCAGCGACCCCTCACTGGCTACCTGGGGCAGGGGTGACAGGACAGAGGTGCAGTGAGAATGCGGGGTGTCTGCTGAGCTTGCTCTCACTCCCCCTGTTAGCCTCCCCCAGGATGCCAGGGCTCATGCCGGGGAAGCCTCCCCCTTCTCCCCTCGCCGCCTCCCCCTCAGGTGCTGGGTGCCCAGGAGGAGCCCACCCTGCACCTGCACAGCCTCTTTTGGGTGAGCCAGGCCACAGCCTCCAGGACTTCAGGGGTTCACACAGGAGCCGGTCTGTGAGGCCAGCCAGGAGAGAGCACCCTGCCTGCCCGGCTTCCGTGCAGTGCCGCTGGACAGCCCAGAGGCCCACACTGCACCTCGGCCTGCAGCGTCCAGCTGCGCTCACCACATCTCCGCATGTGGACTTGGGTGCTGTGACTCAGATGGAGGGGGGCGCAAGGGGGCCCGGAGGCCCAGGTGCTGCCCAGGGCCCAGAGGTCAGCTAGGACCTGCTCTTCCACGCCAGATGCAGGTGCTCGCACTTTGATTGCCGGCCAGGCCTAGGAACTGCACCTGAGCATGAATTTCATGCACCAGGCCTCTGAGGCCGGGAGGGAGAGGGGCTGTGGGGGGTTGGCAGGCCAGCCCACCCTCAATCGGAGTGGGGGGGCCGATCTGCTGGGGGGCGCCGGCCAGTTGAATTCCCGGTTGAACTCCTGGTTGAACTCCTGGTCGAGGGGACAATTTGCATATTAGCTTTTTATTATATACTAGCAGCCCGTTTGCACGAAGATTCGTGCAATAGACCTTCATTCACCTGGCTGTCTGCACCAGTTTTCTGCTGGCACCGGGGACCCAGGCCTTGGCTGTGGCCACCACCTTCTGCCTTTTTTCAGGGTCGGGGCTTGGCCCCAGGCGGCAGCCTTGGCTCTGCTGCACCCCAGCCTCCCTGCTATGGATCGTAGGAGCCGACCCCCGTGGTTGCCTTCGATCCGTGCAGGCTCCCCGCTGGTGCCCAAGGCCGGGAAAGCCTCCGCCCCAGGCTTTCCCGGCCTTGGGCTCGGCCGCACCCAGCATCCCTGCTACAGTTTCCTGGTGGGCGTGGTTTGTGGGTGTAGCGAAGGTACGGTCAATTTGCATATTACTCTATTATTAGGTAGGACTAGAGGCCTGGTGCACGAATTCGTGCACGGGTGGGGTCCCTTGGCCTGTCCTACAGGGCCAATTGGGGCTGACTTGCCCAGTCCCTATCGGGGGCCATCGGGGCCAGCCAGCCAGGGGAAGGGACTGCAGGAGGTTGGCTGGCCGGCGGAGGTTGGCTGTAGGAGCGCACTGACCACCCGGCCGGCTGCGGGGGAGGGACCATGGGAGGTTGGCTGTGGGAGCGCACTTCCCACCAGGGGGCAGCTCCTGCATTGAGTGTCTGCCCCCTGGTGGTCAGTGAACATTATAGCAACCAGTCGTTCAGCCAACTGATCATAACGGTCACTTAGGCTTTTATATGTAGAGAGAGAATATACACATAGAAAAGTCTGAAAAAATATTCATCCAATGGCTCATAGTTGCTACATTTGTAGAATAGAGCTGGAGCCAGGAGATGATGTAAAGTGATATTTTCACTTCTGCTTTTTGAGCTTCAGTATTGTTTGAATTTTTAAATAATGTGCTAGAATTGATTTTTAAATAATCTTTAAACCAATCATGAAAAGAAAGTGCTGCCGAAACCGGCTTGGCTCAGTGGATAGAGTGTTGGCCTGCGGACTGAAGGGTCCCAGGTTCGATTCCGGTCAAGAGCATGTACCTTGGTTGCGGGCACATCCCCTGTGGGGGGTGTGCAGGAGGCGGCTGATCGATGTTTCTCTCTCATCGATGTTTCTAGCTCTCTATCCCTCTCCCTTCCTCTCTGTAAAAAATCAAAAAAAATATATTAAAAAAAAGAAAGAAAGAAAAGAAAGTGCTAATGTTTAAAATAAAACAAAGCCTTAAACCCATCATAAGCAAGGAGTTGGCTGTGAAGAGGAGGCGGAGGCAGTCAGAGGAGCTCTGCTTTGAGGCAGGCACAGCCAGGAGGCATCTGTGCTGAGTAGAGGACCATTCCTTTCAGGTGGAGGGAAGAGGCCCCGCTCACCACTGGCCAAAGCGCAATGCAGTGGAAAGCTGCTTAGGCTTTGGAGCCATATGGTCCAGGCAGGAGCTGCTGAGTCCTGCTTCTGTCGCCTTCCAGTTTGTTGACCAAGGTGTTCAACTTCTGCAAGTCTTCTTGTCTCATCCATGGAGAGGATAGAATATTCTTTACCTTGCAAGGCTGTGTGAGGTTTCAGGAGATAATGTGTCCTGTATATAAAGGACCATGCATAGTAAGCCCTCAAAAGGTAGCTATGTTTTATCCTTAAGAACCTAGTCACAATGAGCAGGGAAGTTTTCTTGAAGGTGATGGGAGACCCCAGAGCAAAAATAGAAGGAATGAGTCTTGGGTGAGGGTTAAGGGTGGGGGTGGGGGTGGGGGACTGAATGAGATAATAACAATGTGCCTGAAAGGATCCCAAAGTGTGGAAAGGAAGGTAAAGCAGAGAGTCTAAGGGAGTTTCTGTCTTTCTCACCCCTCATCTATCTTTAGGGCATGGAAGCAGGGACAGGGAAGTACATCATAATCCCTAGGGAGCCTGGTGGAGATTATTTTTTTTAATAAATCTTTATTGTTCAGATTATTACAGATGTTCCTCTTTTTTCTCCCCAAAGCTCCCCTCCACCCGATTCCCCGCCTCCCGTCCCATCCCCTTACCCCCCACCACTGTCCTCATCCATAGGTGTAAGATATTTGTCCAATCTCTTCCCGCACCCTTCACACTCCCTTCCCCCCGAGAATTGTCAGTCCACTCCCTTTCTATGCCCCTGATTCTATTATATTCACCAGTTTATTCTGTTCATCAGATTTTTTATTCACTTGATTTTTAGATTCACTTGTTTATAGATATGTATTTGTTGTCACTTTGTTGTTCATAATTTTTACCTTTACCTTTTTCTTCCTCTTCCTCTTCTTAAAGAATACCCTTCAGCATTTCATATAATCTGGTTTGGTGGTGATGAACTCCTTTAGCTTTTTCTTATCTGTGAAGCTCTTTATCTGACCTTCAATTCTAAATGATAGCTTTGCTAGGTAGAGTAATCTTGGTTGTAGGTTCTTGCTGTTCATCACTTTGAATATTTCTTGCCACTCCCGTCTGGCCTGCATAGTTTTTGTTGAGAAATCAGCTGACAGTCATATGGGTACTCCCTTGTAGGTAACTAACTGTTTTTCTCTTGCTGCTTTCAAGATTCTCTCTTTGTCTTTTGCCTTTGGCATTTTAATTATGATGTGTCTTGGTGTGGTTCTCTTTGGATTCCTCTTGTTTGGGGTTCTCTGCGCTTCCTGGACTTGTAAGTCTATTTCTTTCACCAGGTAGGGAAAGTTTTCTGTCATTGTTTTTTCTAATAGGTTTTCAATATTTTGCTCTCTCTCTTCTTCTGGCACCCCCATAATTCGGATGTTGGTGCGCTTGAAGTTGTCCCAGAGGCTCCTTACACTATCTTTATATTTTTGGATTCTTTTTTCTTTTTGTTTTTCTGGTTGGGTGTTTTTTGCTTCCTCATATTTTAAATCTTTGGTTTGATTGATTCTTGGGGTCCTCTAGTCTACTATTGAATTTCTGTATATTATTCTTTATTTCAAACAGTGTATGCTTAATTTCTGACTGGTCCTTTTCCATTTTTGTGGCATTCTCATTAAGATCCTTGAAGGTCTCACTAAGTTTCTCAGATGTTTCTAGAAGATTCTTGAGTAACCTTATAACTGTGGTTTTGAACTCTATATCCAGTAGTTTGCTTTCGTCCATTTATTTCATTCATGACATGTTTCTTTGTCTCCGCATTTTGGCTGCTTCCCTGTGTTGATGGAGTGGCTTTGTGTGGTAGGTGACCTATAGGGCCCAGTGGCTCAGCCTCCCCAATCACCTGAGGTGGACATTCTTGGTGCACCCCTTTGTGGGCTGTGTGCACAGTCTTGTTGTAGTTAAGCCTTGATTGCTGTTGGTACAGTGAAAGGAATTGATCTCCAGGCCAATTGGCTGTGAGGACCCGCTGTGTCTATAATGGAAGAACTGCTGTGCTGGAGACACCCTTATAGAGCAGGACTTGCTTCAGTGGGCTTTGATGCTCACTGAGTCTGCCTCTTGAGTGTGTCACTTATGGATGTGAGGAGTTGAAATCTGGTATCATCTCACACTGACCACTAGGTACACTGGCTCCTGGATCTCCAAGAATGTGCAAGTCAGCTGCTGTCTGAGGCCACCCAGCAGGAGCTACAGGGAGATCTGCAGATTTCTCCTCTTTGTTTGGGGTTTGGGAGTTTTGGTGCTGTTTGACCCAGCTGCAGTTTGTTAGGTTAAGCTGCGAAAGGGCAGGCCATTCATATGTAAAAGCCGCTGCGCACAGTTTGGGTGGGTTTGTAAATTGGGTGGGGCAGGGTCTCAGGGAATCACCAGGGTATAGCAAACAGCGATGGCTGCCAGTCAGCCGTCTCTGTGTCTCTGCATCTCCGCATCCTGCGCCCTAGCGCAGTAAACAATGATTCCTGCGAGCACCTCTGCAAGAAAGCCACCCTCACTTTCTAACCTGATGTCATACAGTCCAGCTTCTCCCCGTAGGAGTCTGAGTCCCCAGAGTTTTGCCGGAAACTGGAGTTCAGAGCAGTAGGGAGCTTGTATCTCCTTCCCAATTGAGAAAAACAGCGCACCCAGTCGCCAGCCCAATTTGCGCTCCTCCATACCTCTGCTTTTCCATGCCTCTGTACGTCCTACCTGGTCTCAATGTGCTTTTTCCTTTCCTTCTAGTTGTAGAACTTCTACTCAGCCAGCTTTCCCATGGTTCTGGGTGATAGTCGTTTTGTCTTTTAGTTGTAGTTTTGGTTTGGTTGTGAGAGGCAGCACATACAGGTGTATACCTTATGCCGCCATCTTGGTTTCCCTGGTGGAGATTATTATTCTTACTAGAGGCCCGGTGCACGAAATTCATGCATGGGGGGGGGGGCATGTCCCTCAGCCCAGCCTGCACCCTCTCTAATCTGGGACCACTCGAGGAATGTCTGACTGCCCTCTCACAATCCATGACTGCTGGCTCTCAGCTGCTTGCCTGCCTGCCTTCCTGATTGTCCCTAACCACTTCTGCCTGCCAGCCTGATCACCCCCTAACCACTCTCCTGCCAGCCTGATTGATGCCTAACAGCTCCCCTGCCAGCCTGTTTGCCCCTAACTGCCCTCCCCTGCAGGCCCAGTTGCCCCCAACTGCCCTCCCCTGCTGGCCATCTTGTGCTGGCCATCTTGTGTCCACATGGGGGCAGCCATCTTGTGTGTTGGAGTGACGGTCAATTTGCATATTATTCTTTTATTAGGTAGGATTAGATAGGATAGAGACCTGGTGCACTGATGGGGGCCAGCTGGTTTGCCCTGAAGGGTGTCCCGGATCAGGGTGGGGGTTCCCTTGGGACATGGGGTGGCCTGGGCGAGGGGCCTATGGTGGTTTGCAGGCCGGCCACGCCCCCCAGCAACCCAAGCAGAGGCCCTGGTATCTGGGATTTATTTATCTTCTATAATTGAAACTTTGTAGCCTTGAGTGCAGGCCTGGGCCGGCCAGGGTGTGTGGGAAGCTTGGCTTCCTCCATTGCCGGGGAAACTCAAGCCTCCTGCTTGCTCCATGGCCACAGCCATCTTGGTTGGGTTAATTTGCATACTCGCTCCTGAGTGGCTGGTGGGCATGGATTGTGGTTGTGGCGGAGGTACGGTCAATTTGCATATTACTCTTTTATTAGATAGAATGCTTCAGCTGCCCCTTTTACTCTCTTATAACCATCCATCCATCTGATTTAACTGTGTAAAATAAAGCAATAGACCAAAAGGGTCCTCTGAGAGAGGCTGCAAATTCATTCAAAAAGAGTTCATCTTCAAAGGCAATGCTATTAAGCTCCCATTTTTACTTTTCAGTGAGTGGCACTTACTAATGACCTATTTTTTTAAATTAAATCATTATTGTTGAAAGACTAATGACCTATTAATTGAGCTACTAAGCACTGGAAATTCTGGCACTTGTAATCTAAAATTATGAGATAACTGGAGTTTACTGAGGACTCAGATTCATTCTCTAAGAAGCTGGGACACCATACACCTTTGGCAATGGCATACAGCCCTCCTATGTCCTCATACATGTGAACACTTGGAATCTCTAGTTTCCAGGAAAGACATGGGGATCATCAGGCACCATCAGGATCAGCCTAAGTTGGTTTTGAGTGGCTGCTCTTATATTTAGAAATGTTTGGTTTTACTTGTTGATCTTGTTTTTTATATAACTGCTGCCAAATTGCCATTTTGATTGTTGCTTTATTTCTCTCCAAATCCTTGTTATCCCTAAATTCTCCTTCTCTGTAACATAGGATGTGATGGGTCTTTTGCCCTGCCTAGATTGACTGTAGTTTTTAAAAGTTTGAGAACTACTGGAAGATGAGTCTTAGTTCATCACAATTCCCTGTTGGAGGTTTAGCACAATCAGGCATGATTAGCCTTCTGTCTACTTCATGCCACCATCATCCTTCGGTCTCCTGGATGCAGGGTCAGGAAACCTGAAAACACGTCACAGTAGAGTCAATATTCAAGAGTTCTTATTCAAGAGACTGCATAAGTTTTAAGACTCACTGGAGATTGTTAGCAATGATAACTCCCCAGCATCTGTGTGAAACAACGTGAACCATTCAAAGAGCAGGCTATGAGGTGTGGCTCCTATCAAATTAGCCCTGAGCATATTTCAATGATCATATGCCATGATATACTCTCCCAGCAAGTTTTTGTCTCTACTGGGAGTGGAACAAGAGCGAATAAATTGGATAAAGAGCATGGTTCATTTCAAAAAGAATATTTCTGAGCAGCATTAGTCTCAGCATTGGAAGGAGTTGGTGTAGGAAGTGGTGGGCTCCTCTCCCCTGGAGACCTTTACATTAAAGGCATAGCTCTGTTTAATCACAGGTGAGAACCCTGTTGACCTTCCTTATCTCTTTTCAAATATCACACTAACAGGAAAGACAGGAGCAAGTGGAATAATAACTAAACAACAAATTATGGTTTTCTAAATCTGGAACAATTTGAGCAACAAAATGAATAATGATAGTACTGGATTATAACCCAAAGAATGGAATACATTCATGAGTTTATACTAAAATAAATAAACAAACAAACAAACAAACTAGAAAACTAGAGTTCTGAAAACTAGGATTCAATTAAAAATGTATAAGGAAATATAAAATAATCATTAATCAAATACCACTGTAATAATTGTTAAAAACAAGATTCACCAATGAATACTAAAATTAATGGGTGCCTGGCCAGTTTAGCCAGGAGGTCACAACTTGATTCCTGGTTGTGGGCTTAATCCCCTGTGTGGGGCATGTGGGAGGCAGACAATCAATGATTCTCTCTCATCATTGATATTTCTATATTTCTCTCTCTCTTCCTTCCTCTGTGAAACCAATAAAAATATATTTTAAAATAAAAATAAATAAGATTAATAGGTGAAAGTTTGAGGAAGAAAAGAGTTTACATAGTCTCAAAGTATCTCTCCCAAGATACTTATTAACTACAGACAGGTAGTAACTTCATAGTAGAGAAATTAGGTAAAATCCACCTTAACCAAGTGACCAAAGTCAACATCATCAATATAATAAAAGCCTAAGCAACCGTTACGGTGGAACAACCAGAACGACCAGTTGCTATGATGTTCACTGACCACCAGGTGGCAGACGCTCAATGCAGGAGCTGCCCCCTCGTGATCAGCACCACCCAGCCAGAAGCCAGGCTCACAGCTGGCAAGTGCAGCTGCCATGGTGGGAGTCTCTCCCAACTCTGTGGCAGCACTACCAAGCTGTGGCAGCAGGCACAGCGGGCTGGGATGAGTGCAAGCAGCACGGTGCCTAACCCCGATTCAGGCTCCTCCCTGGCCACCTGCCACTTGGCACACTGCTACATCCCCTGAGGGGTCCCGGACTGTGAAAGGGATGTCTGATTGCCGACTTAGGCCTGATCCCGTGGGGATTGGGACTAAGCTGGCAGTCAGACATCCCCTGAGGGGTCCTGGCCTGCAAGAGGGATGTCTGACTGCCAGCTTAGGCCTGATCCTGGTGCCAGTCTCTGTAGAGGCAGTCAGTCTGAACAATTCAGTGACTCAGGGAAGCACAGGGAACTCAGGGTGAGCCTGCCTCCACGCTTGACTCACCCACTCAATAGTGTTCACAGGACAGACTGTGGTTGCTCAGTCCATGCACATGCAGCGGCTGCTAAAGCTCAAGCAGCAGGCCATGCATCAGCAGAAGGCCATCCAGCCACAAGCCAGCAGTCGGACATCCCCAAAGGGGTCCCAGACTGTGAGAGGGCATAGGCCGAGCTGAGGGACCTCCCCCCAATGAACAAATTCCGTGCACTGGGCCTCTAGTCAGTAATAAAATATCAATATCTGTATCACAAACCTCGTGAGACAATGTACTAAGGAGGACACAATAAAATGTCTGTGGTGTCCTTGCAAAAAAAAAAATTTTTTTCAGCACAGTCATGAGAAAACAGACAAACCCTGAGTGAGGGACATTACACAAAATAACTGATCATACTCTTCGAAATCATCAAAGCCATGAGAGACAAGGAAACTGGGAAACATCTTCAGGCTACAGGGACTAAGGGAAAATAAAAACTAAATGAACTAAATGGGATTCTGGATAGGATCCTAGATAGGATGCTAGAACAAAAAAGGGACATTAGTGAAAACTAGTAAAACTTGAATAAAGTTTTTGATTAATAGTACTCAGCCCATGTTAATTTCCTAGTTCTGACAATTGCACTGTGGTTATGTAAGATATTAACATTAGGGGAGCTGGGTGAAGGATATATGGAAGCTCTCTGTATTATTTTTGCAATGTTTCTGTAAGTCTACAATTAATCTATATATATAAAAAGCCAGCATCCATCACCACCAGAACGACCAATGACAGGTCGCTATGATGCCCACTGTGGCCAGCGAACTGGCCTGATCAGGGGGTGGAGCCAGCCAGCCAACCTCAGGAACCAGTGTTACTGAAAACTTTGTTAACTTCTCTTGTGCTGTGTTTAATTTCAGATAGGATAATTAGCCTAAATTCTATCAGCAAAAGTCTTAAAGAAATAAAACTTACAACAAAGAATATTAATACCATTGTTCATCACCATTACTAATGATTATTAAGCACTTCAACATGCCAGGCACTGTGCCAAGTGCTACACATGCACCGTCTCATTGTACCCCAAGAACAAGCCTATGAAGCAGAGATGGTTATTTTGACCTTTTAAAAATGAGAAAACACAGGCTTAGAGAGAATTAAATCACTTACTTAAGGTCACATAACTAGAAAATGGGAGAGCCAGAACTTGAACTTAGGCATGTAGGATTCTAAAGTCTATTATTTATAATTTCATGCTACACTTGAACTTGGGGGAGAGGGGTAAAAGGGGGCGGGGAGATGCTAACAAGCCAGCTCTAGCACTGTGTTTATTTGTGCTATCACTGGCCCATGAAATTAAATATAACCTTCTTGGACAAGAGGTGAGTAATGAAATGACAAGAAAAATATTACTTTCACTGAAAATTTCATCAGACCTGAAGAATATTTTTTCAAAATCTAATGAGAAGGCTCTCTTTCCTATCAGCATGTGTCCTACAATCCTCCCTCATTACTCTGCCCTCCCTGTCAAGGGAGGAAAATCATATCTTTTTTCTTTAACTCCAGAAAGTTAATTGTCACTCTTTTCCAGTTGTATCCAGTTTCTTCTGATCCCTGTTTCCCTGATTTCTTGTCTGATTCCCAGAGTACAGAGAGGAAAGCTTGCAGCATTTATGTAACTAGTCTCAGCAGGAGGGCTTGGCTGATTAACAGTGATCAGGGGCTCTGAGTGAATGGAGAAATTCTCCACAGGGCTCCTACATCCCGACACTGTAGCCCGGAGCTATTGTGAGGGATTAGGGCAGGGAGACAATATCTAAAAAGAGCAATTTCAATCTTTGAAAAAAAAAAAAAAAGCTCCCTGGGTGACTCTAATGAGCAGCTAAAGTTAAAAGCCCTGAAGCCTAGCTGCTCTTGCTGCTGCTATCTTGTTTTTCATGCCATCCTCAGGGAAGATGTACTGCACTGATCTTGTATTTGACACTCGTTTATTTTTTTAAAGGATTTTTTAAAGTAATTTTTAGAGAGAGGAAGGGAGAGGGAGAGAGAGAGAAGTATCAATGTGACAGCAAAACATCAATGGACTCCTACTGGGGATGGAGCCCACAACCCGGGCACGTGCCCTGTCTGGGAATCGAACCAGCACCCTTCCAGTGCACAGGACAATGCCCAACCAGCCGAGCCACACCAGCCAGGCTTGACACTCTTTTATTTTTTTAAATATATTTTTATTGATTTGGGAGAGGGAGAGAGAGATAGAAACATCAATGATGAGAGAGAATCATTGATTGGCAGCCTCCTGCACGCCACCTACTGGGGATCGAGCCGGCAATCCAAGCATGTGCCCTTGACCGGAATCGAACCTGGGACTCTTCAGTCTGCACCCATGCTCTATCCACTGAGCCAAATCAGCTAGGGCAGGCTTGACACTCTTTTAAAAGCCACCCTCGGCCTTTCTTCTCCAAGATAAATAATCACAAATCCTTTCATCTTCCTTAAACATTCTTATTTATTACCCCACCCACGGTGTCACTGCTCTTCCTTGGATGCTCTCCAAGTTCTTAACATCCCGTCAAGCTGGAGTGTCCAGAACGTCATGGCTTGTCCTTTGATTGGCTAGTCTTGTGTTTGTGTCAACAATAGCTCTGCATTGCTGACCGAATTCTTGGTTTCCACCAATCAAGAAATTCAGCAATTGAGGGATTCTACATACTCACTAGCCAACTAAGAAACAAAAGCCTAACGAAGCAACTATTGTAGACATAGAAGCATCGAACAGACTGGCCAACCTGGGGGGAGGGGTGGTAAGAGATCAACCAAAGGACTTGTATGCGTGCATATAAGCATAGCTCATGGACACAGACAATAGGGGGGTGAGGGCATGTGCTGGGGGGTGGGAACAGCCTGGGAGAGGTCAATGGGAGAAAAAGGAGACATATGTAATTCTTTAAACAATAAAGAATTTAAATTTAAAAGAAAGAAGAAGCAACTATTGTAATAGGGTGGTCTGCTAGGTGACCATTGCAGGGGGGAGGGAGGCAAAAAGAGAGGGCATGAAGGGAGAATGAGGCTAGTGCAAAGTTCAATGTGATGGGGAGGAAAATGGATAGCTGGGGAGGGGGACTCCATAATTCTAGTCCTGGATAGGACCCTAATCAGTACACAATTCACCTCTCTAGTCCCCAGTGTTTCATGTGTAAAATAAGAGGGTAAGACTGGATATCTCTAGGTTTCACTTCAGCTCTGAATCTCCCACAGCTGTTCTCAGGCTCTAATAGCGAAAAACAGTCCGTCTGATCATTCCCCTTCCACTTGATCTGCCCATGATTCTCCCTCCCAGCAGCTGTAGTCATTCCAAGAATTACTATTTCCCAATTTGGATGGTGATTACAGTCCAGACCAGGCATCCTCAAACGGCCCGCGGGCCACATGCGGGTGTTTTTGCCGTTTTGTTTTTTCACTTCAAAATAAGATATGTGCAGTGTGCATAGGAATTTGTTCATAGTTTTTTTAAACTATAGTCCGGCCCTCCCACGGTCTGAGGGACAGTGAACTGGCCCCCTGTTTAAAAAGTTTGAGGACCCCTGGTCCAGACCTAGCCCCACTGGTATGGATGCTTCTTTAGGACAGTACAGTGCCATCTCCTGAATAGAGGGAAAAGCCTCCAGAACTCAGTCCACTCAGCGGGGACCTGGAACATTAAAAGGAGTGAAAGATATTTTCCTCAGTCTCCAAACACTAGAGCTTGTCAAGAAACAAAATCCAACTGAGTACATTTCAAGATCTAATTGGCTTTATTCAAAAATCCATGAATGAGGCAGCATCTCATCGAGCCAGTAGAAAGGAGCTCCCAGGAGCTATACAAAATGAAAGTTAGTCCCCCTCCCCTCCCCTCTCCTTCCCTCCCCTTCCCTCCTCCTTTCTCAGGGGGAATGTACCTCATTCTGCAGAGGGAGCTACCTTCACCCTCCCCAACTGGCGGAAGAACCCTAAGTCCCTGAGAGGGTCCGCCCCCCTGCGTGCAGGGGAGGGTGCGCCCCACGCCACTCTGGAACCCCGGACCCTGCAGAGGTGTCCTAAAACCCCCGCCGTGGGAACCCAGGGCTACTTTGAATACCCGCGCCCCCGAAGCGGGGCATAAGCCCCCGCGCTTGGGAGAGAAACCACCTCGCTAAGGCTAAGGAGGAGACCCGGGGCTCCCACACGCCGGAGCCCACGCCCGCCTGCCCCCTAGCGGGAGAGCCCGGTGCCCGCTCTTGGGAGGGTGCTCTGGGGAGCTGGCTCTGTCCTGTCCATTTGGTGAGGGGCCTCCCTTTCCGCGCTAAGGAGGGAATCCCAGGCCCCTTAGGAGGCGCCCTTTTCCCTCCCTTCAAACCTGAGGCTGTGGGAAGGGGCAGGGGGAAGGCTCAGCCCAGGGGAATAGGCCTGAGAGCTGGGGCAGCAGCTTTTGGGGCACCGGGAGGCCTCCGCCAGCATTTGCCCCCATCCCCGCCTGAACACCACCATCGCCACCCCCATCTCATTGCGGAAGCTAAGCAGGGTAGGGCCCGGGGGGAGCTGGATGGGAGACCGCCTGGGAACACCCGTGCTGCAGGCTTTGCCTCCCCCTCTTTTGGTCACCTCCCCAGCCAGGCCAAACCCATACAAAAGCACACCCCCACGGAACAAGGGTGCCTGTGTCTGTCTTTCCTTCTGCAGGATTCCTCATGCCCCTCAGCAGTGGTCCCGACTCCCACGCAAAAATAAAGACCCCCTTGCACTTCGGACGATCCAGTTACCAGAGGGGAAGCCTTTTCTCCCCAGCGCCAGGGCGAGAGACTCCGGTGCTAAAACTTGATGCCCTGTGGAGTGAGTTCCCTATGCTGCCGTGGAACCCAGTACCCCAAAAGTAAAGCTCTGCTCCTGCACTGGAGAGGGGGCCATCGGGCTGTGGAGAGAACACCCAGATCCGGAAGAGCTTCTGACTCCAGAAATAGGGGAGGATCCCCCATTTACCCCACTGAAATGGAAATCACAGGCCAGGCATGTACCCTACTCCAGCCTTATTGAAACAAAGGAGTTAGGGTCAAGTGGAAGGCACAGGGTGGTTAGGTTTAATAGAGCAATTGAATCGGTGCCCCTCCCCAGGGGAACTGACTTTTCAGGCCATTTCACTACGGACATTCCCTTTTGCTGAGACCACATTCCATTATCTCTCCCCTCCCAACCAGCACAGAGAATTCTCCGCCCAGAAAAAGCCCGCCTAGAGTCCTTTAAAAACCTCTGCCTCCTTTAAAAACCTCTGCCTCCCGTCTTTGGGAGCTGGCATCATTTGGGGGCTCAGCCCATCTGGTACCCAGATGACCTAATAAATTCATAATTCTTCAACCCTTTTGGCTTCGTGCATTCTTCCTTCGGCGACCCTAACAGTGGTCCTAGGAAGCCAGAGGGGAGTGCAAAAAGAAAACAGCAAGCCACTCCGTGTTGCTGAGCCTGGGGGCCAGGTGTGGGTTCTTTGGGCACACAAACTGCTGACAAAAGCTCATTATGTTTGGACCTGGCTAGTACGTGGAGGGGAATTTTCTGAGAATACCAGGCACTGAACGTCTCCTCTCCCTCTCTATTTCCCTAAGCTGCAAAGATCCTAAATGAAAGGGTTTTCAAGGCAGAAAGGGGTAGAGGAAAAAAGAAGTCTCCAACTAAGAGTGGATTCTTTCAGGCAAGGTCATCTCTCAGTTTAAGGAATGGGAGGGCTCTGCAGATCACCTGACTAGAGTGAGAAATGGGCTGCTGTGATCCATCTCCAGCATGGTCGGCTTTTGATGGAAACGGTTGCTGAATTTCCCCAGGGCAAACAGAATGTAGGGAGGAGGGAGGAAGATGTAAGAACAAAGAACTGTGGACGTGGGCCAGCATCATGGTGGAAACCCCCAGGAGGCTGCCTCAGCTAGACAGGGGGAGGTGGAGGCAACTAGAAAGGGCCTCAGCCCAATTTTTTTGAATGGCCCAATGGGAGACAGCAAGATCTAGGCGACCTATGAGGAAACAGGTGACCCCATAGTGCTCAGCCAATGAGGAACCAGAGGAGGGGCTGAATAAATGGGCTGTGTTCCCTGCTCCAGGTGTACACCCTTTCTGGAGAAAGTATTATAAGTCTCATTTTCGCCATGCTTCTGTCTCCCAGTCTGTTATTGAGTTCGGAGAGGTGAGCATTTCTCACGCTAGCACCATTAGTAGGTAGCTAGATATTAATAAAGGAAGGGAGCAAAGGAAATTGGACATTATTAAGCCTAATAAACTGGGAAGCTGAATCCAATATTGGGGCCTGCTTCACTAGGAAACTACAGCTTCACCCACACCCCAGGGAACCACCGGTCCATTCCAGCAGATGACTGCAGGGAGGGACAGAACAATAAAGGGGGAGTTCTGCTCGAAGCATGCCCAGTAGAAGCCAAGATGTTGGTGACAGAGGCCTGTCTGTCTAGCCTGGGAAAAGGATGGGGTTGGGTAAGGGACATAGAACACCAGCCCCCGACCGCCACGCCCAGATACAGGAAATAGATTGGTTAGGGGGTGGACCCATCAGAAGTCTGGGAAAGACTGGAAAATCGATTGGTTAGTTTGAAAGGGTGCCTGGTCCTTCCCAAGCCCGAGGTAATATAACTCAAGCTTAACAAAGTGCTTCGTTCCTGTGTTTTCTCTCCATAGCAACCATGCGGTTCCAGCAGAGGTAGGGCCTCCAAGTGCAACTCCAGCACTGGCCGGAGCACAGCTGGGAACAGACTATGCTAGCCCGATGGGGACAGACATGAACTAAGCTTCGACATGGCACAGAACTTTTGGATACTGGCCTTTGTACTGGGCCTGATGAAGACAAGGCTGAGGTTCTTTCACACAAGACAGAGCTAAGACACCAGAGCTGAACTCGGGACAGTCCTTTGTGTTTGCTCCGGCTTCTTTAATAAATCTTACAACTGCAGCACAACTTCCCATTCATGGGGCCCTGGAATGCTTTCCTTGCGACTGTCTGAAAGGACACCATTCCCCCGGGATTTGGGGACTGGAACATGCGGTGTTCCCCTGGGCAGGATGGCTTCCCCGGATTCTTTGTTCGTTGGAGTCGAAGAATGAAACCACAGACGGAAGATGGTATAGCAAAGGTGGAAATTTATTGAAGAACAAGCACAGACTCCCACATGGAGAAGGGGAAAGAATCGCACAACACAGACTCCCACGTGTGGAGGGGGAAAGAGTCCCACCGAGTTCCTTTTTCCCCTGTTTATAAAGGCTGCAGTTTTTGTGCCTCAATATCCCCTCTGATTGTCCACTATTCCCCTTTGATTTGGTCACTATAGCAACTCCTGAGCTCAAAGGTCAAACCTCACATGGGACCTGTGAGGCCCTCCTTCTTTATTTGGTAAATATAGACCTTTGGTTACTCCCAGTTCCCTTGTCTTATGGAAATGTGACTGCTGCCTACCCCTTGTCTTATGGAAATGTAACTTCTGCCTCCCCCAATTTCCTTGTCTTATGGAAATGTAACTTTTTGCAGCTTGGCAGGCTGTGCTTTTTTCCATGGACCCCCTTAATTTTAAAAATTCCCTAAACCTGCCTATTTCACCCCTAAAAATTCCTATTTCAACCGACAACAGTGCTGATGCGATAATTCCAGGTTGACTGCTTAAAGGTCACATTCCTGAAAGAGTGAAACTGCAGTTAGGTTAGTTAGTAGGTCTTGGTTTACTGACATGGAGCTTAGCACAAGTGACTCCATTTTAGGCCTGTTGTTTCTTTTTTAATAAGCTCTAAATAATAATAAACAGAATTATTTAATGCTCATCTCTTCATCAACAACCATACCTACCAAAAGTTAGCACAATGTAAAGTCATCAATATTAGCAGGTATGGCATAAGCTAGACACTTTAACATACATTCTCTTATTTAGTTTTCATTGACAAACCAAGAAGATTAACATTATTCCTATTTTACAGGTAAGAAACTAAGCTTCAAAGGAAAGTAAATTGCCCAAGATTCCAAAGCTACTAAGTAACAAACTAGGATTTGAATTTGGGTCTGTAACGGATCCTTCTGCTTCACCCAGCAGAGGTAGGTATGTCATGAAGTTAATAAAGGTTGAGTGTCAGGGCCTGCCGTGGTGATATCCAGCATCTAGAAGGGTTCAGGAATCTGGAGAAGGTGCTGCGGCGTAAATTAATAAAGAGACTAGAAATATAACATAAATTTGTAATCCATGGGGGAGCCAGAGGAGGGCTTAGCTTCAGTAACCAAGTTCTCTGAGTCTCTGGACCCCTAGCTCTTTATTAACACAAATAGCCCTAAAGCAAAGCAGGTATACATATCAAAGGTTAAGGTTTAGTATACAATAGGCATTGTTAGATTGGGAGAATTACCTTTGGCTGTTACTGTTTGGCCAGCAGGAGGCAATAACATGTAGATTAAAATGCCCTCAGCTGTCTGGTAGCAGGTAATAATATATGCAAATCTTTAGGTTTGGGGAAATGCCTTCTGCCATTCCAGTAGGTAAATAACATGTATCTTCCGCCCTGCTGAAGCCTCAAGGTTCCATCACCCTTTTGATGAAACTTCCTGCATTTATGACATGCTGGAATTAGCCTCCGGCAAGGGCCCCTCACTTGCATGGGTACCTTCCAATCCCCTGTGCCTAAGTTTTTCAATTCTTATTTTTGCACTATTTTTCATAAAGAAGTCCCCCACTACTGTCTAAACTTCAGGTCCTACAAAACCTAGATCCACCCACTCCTGAACACAACTTCCAAAGTTAACATAAACACTATCTTGTTTCGTAATTTCAGTCTGCGGACATTTTTAAAACATGAATGCAAAAGGAATCCTTGCTAGCTTTCTGCCCTGGGAACCTCTGCTGCTACTTTCAAGCTATAATGGAGTATGGTTTCACCTTGTCCATGTGAACATGGGTAGCTCACTATTCACTCTTTTCCCACGTTTGCTTTGTACCCACCATAACTTCTCCCATGACCCACTGTGGATTTCCTCTCTCCCAGGAGCATGCTGCTCCATTCTGGTTTTCATAGATCTCTATTCTGCACCTAATCTTTGTGGTGGAGTCTGTCCTGTCCCTCCTGCTGCCTCTTGCATGGTCTGCTCTTTGGACCAGAACCTGCAGCACTTTGGTAGTGAACTCAGCTGCTTTTTGTGTTACTTTTAGATTACTTTGAGCTAAAGGCAATGTTTGCTTCAGGCTTCAGAGAAACTTCTATCCCACCCCTCCACCCCCTTAACTACCTGGAAGAATTTGAATGAAAGGCCTTGCACATAACAAATTATCAGAGATACCGTAACTTCTTTTGACCTATCTATAGAGCAGGGCAAACTTCTATTTACTAAAATATCTACTCTTCTTATTAACCTGCAATGACCTTTTGAAGCCCCCACGGCACCTTCCCTCATCCATAGCTCAGCATGTCTTATATACCTCAGTCCCTCTTTCTATCTCTGAATCTCTCATGTATGTGGAGTCTCTGATTCTTTCATGTATGTGGGTTCCCATGTGCATGCTATTAAATTTGATTTCCTCTTGTCAATCTGCCTCCTGTTGATTTGATTATCTAGCCATCCAATAAGAACCAGAGAAGGAAAAGGGGAATTTTCTTCCTTCCCCATAGTAGCCATACAGCAATGTTTATTCATCACTTGGAAAAGAATGACTTGAAAAGGGTAGAGGAAGAGAGGGAGCATTATATACCTCAATTTCTGATAGATAGGCCCTAATACCAGAATTCTTCACATTTCATTCCAGCTTCATCTATAACCCCATCAAAATATTTTAACACTATCTTTAACGGATTGTTTCTTTTCTTCATCTTCACCTTAGTTTTCAAATTCCTGTTTAAATTCCTGATTAAAATAAATTTCCCTCTTTCTTCTGCTCTCTGCCAATGAGAGAGAGTGCAGGGAAAAAAACTTTGGAAAAACGCAGTTTAGCAGAGAAATACCTTGGAAATGGAAATTTCATGTGACCTCCCTCTGCCTGTCCACTCATCTCCCATAGTCTTAATACCTCCCACACAATTGCAGCCATCTCACAGATAGAAAAATCTCTGCTTGGTAAACAAATATGTATTGTACAATGGCAGCTGAATTAGTAATATTAGAAAAAAAATAAGATAGAACTAGGCTATTTCTATAATGTTTCCCAGACACATTTTTTAATGCAAGCATTAGCCATCTTTTAGGAGTGGTTTAGATATTATCCTATTGGCAGCAGAGGCATGAAAAAGATGACATTAGGATGCCTGGAAATCTTAGGGCTATGTAATTCAAAGATATGATTTAGGATATATCTCTCTATATATAAAAGCCTAAGTGACCAGCCAACCAGTCGACTGTTCGACCAACCAACCACTAGCTATGATGTGCACTGACCACCAGAGGGCAGACACTCAACGCAGGAGCAGCCAAGCTGTGGTGACTTGGCAGCTGCGGTTCTCGGGTGATGCACTCAGAACCAGAGAGGCGGGAACTTGATTCCAGGGTGCATCACTCGAGAACCACCCTCTCGCAATCCAGGACCCCTCAGGGGATGTTAGAGAGCCGGTTTTGGCCCAATCCTTCAGGCCGGGCTGAGGGACCTCCACTGGTACATGAATCTGTGCACTGGGCCTCTAGTGTGTGTGTGTGTGTGTGTGTGTGTGTGTGTGTATATATATATATATATATATATATATATATATATATATATATATATATATATATTATTATTATTATTATTATTAAAAGCCTAGGTGGTGCCCTAACCAGTTTGGCTCAGTGGATAGAGCATCGGCCTGCAGACTCAAGCATCCCAGGTTCAATTCTGGTCAAGGGCATGTACCTTGGTTACGGGCACATCCCCAGTAGGGGGTGTGCGGGAGGCAGCTGATTGATGTTTCTCTCTCATCGGTGTTTCTGACTCTCTCTCCCTTCCTCTCTGTAAAAAATCAATAAAATATATTTTTAAAAGAAAAGCCTAAGTGGTTCTCGCACCCTTGCGCGTGACATCGTCACAAGATGGCCATGCGCACAGTGGAGGCAGGGCCCAGCAGCCGCTCCATGCAGTGAGGCCTGAGGGTCCCACGGCTCCATGTGGTGCAGAGGAGGCGGGTCCTGGCAGAGGAGGCAGGTCGCAGCAGGGGAGGGCAGTTGGGGGCCATCGGGTTGGCAGGGGAGGGCAGTTGGGGGTGATCAGGCCGGCAGAGTAGCAGTTAGGTGTCAATCAGGCCGGCAGGGGAGCAGTTAGGGGGTGATCAGGCTGGCAGGCAGAAGCGGTTAGGGGCAATCAGGCAGGCAGGCAGGCAGGCAGGCGAGCGGTTAAGAACCAGTAGTCCCGGATTGTGAGAGGGATGTTTGACTAAACCGGCAGTCGGACATTCCCCTAGGGGTCCCAGATTGGAGAGGGTGCAGGCTGGGCTGAGGGACACCCCCCCATGCACGAATTTTGTGCACCAAGCCTCTAGTATAGATAGATAGATAGATAGATAGATAGATAGATAGATAGATAGATAGATAGAGATAGAGATATGTAAAATCTAGCCCTAACCAGTTTGGTTCAGTGGAGATATGTAAAATCTTCATAGAACCTAAAGCTATAGAATATTAAATATATCTCATAAAAGAACTGCAAAACCAACACACAAAGCCACCACTGATTCATGCTCTTGCTGAGGTATGAACAAATCTATAGGCAGTGGATATATAGGAATTGGCTATCAGTAAGAGAGATGGCAGTCTTATTACCTTAGAAAAGAATTATTAGTTTACAAACTTAAGATGAGATACTTTTAAACTCTGAATTCTAGCCCAGCCAGACTTCAGGGGCTGAGTATTAACCTATGAACCAGAAGGTCATGGTTTGATTCCTGGTCAGGGCACATGCCCAGGTTTCTGGCTCGATCCTCTCGCATGCCTGAGGCAGCCAATCAATTATTCTCTCTCATCATTGATATTTCTATCACTCTCTCCCTCTCCCTTTCTCTCTGAAATCAATAAATATATGTATTTTTTTAAAACTCCGAACTCTGCTTCCAGTTTTTTCTCTTGTCTTCTCTCCTTTTGTATCACATATAAAGAAATCAATTCACTGAACTCCCAATTTAAATTCCTAGGAATAAAATAGAGATTCTCAAGGTATATGGGAAAGATAATTTCAAGGATGAGGAAATCCTCACATTCCATATCTATGAATGAAAATTTGGACCGGGAAATGTAGCAATTTTGCTGACAGCCCCCAAAAGCATGAGGCTTCAGGAAAAAAAAAATGTACAGAGAGAAAACAAATTTGCAAAGACTCTTAACTATGTATATTGAGAATCTTATGAATTGAAAAATTCTGATTCCTTCATCCAGATTGTAGTTTAAATATTAAAAAGAATGCTTTGCATAGACATTAAAAAATGTGAACAGGCTTCCAGTCAAAAGAGTGGCATAGGTAAATGCAATACTCGCCTTCTCCCACAACCACATCAAAATTACAACTAAACTACAGAAAGTCATCATTCAGAACCACCTGAAATCTAACTGAAATGAAGTCCTACTATCCTATATAATTAAAGCCTAATATGCAAATTGTTCCCTTGACCAGAGTTTGACTGGGAGTTTGACCAGGGGGCAGGGCCAGCTGGCCAACCATGGGAAGGAAGGCCCCAGCTGGCAGCAGCAGCTGCTGGGAGGCCCTGGCCAGCAGCCGGCAGCCACTAGGGATCCTACCCATGCATGAATTTCGTGCACTGGGCCTCTAGCTAAATATATAAAGAAGCCACGTAGAGACTTGTAGGAGGGGCAGAGATGTGAAACAGGCTAGTCCCAAACCCATATATGGCACATGAAAATTGGGATAGATATCTCAACTGCAGAGGTCCCCCCTTAGGAGGGAGGGTTCCCCAACCCAGGGTTTCAGTGCCAGGAAGAGAATTCTCCATAACTTATGCCTGTGAAAACCAGTGGGGATTGTGGCTGAGTGAGACTAAAGGCTGCTACAGTCCTAGGCGTTCCTCTTACAGGGCCCATGCCTGAACTCACTCCCTCTGAGTTTCTGAGCTGGAGCAGTAGCTCAGAAGGCACCAGGGACTTATGGGGAGTATCTGGCATCAGTGTGAGAGTTGGAGGGGCAACTTTCTCCCAGGCTGAAGTGCTGGCAGAGGCCATTGTTCCTTTACTGAGACGCCCAGTCCCCCCACAGAGTCGGCAGGTGGGTGCCATTATCTGAGTCTCCGTCAACCTAACTTACACTGTTCACCTTGCCCTGGTGATTCCCTGAGACCCCCCACCCCACCCAGCTTGTGGGCCCACCCAAGTTGTTTCCAGTGGCTTTTCCAACAAATGCCATCTTGCCTCATGCTTCAGACTTTCCTAAAATCTCTCAAGCAAGCAGCATCTGGCCTCTGCATGCCCCTTACCTCTCACTAAGTGGCCCTGTAACTGCGCAGAAACTTTATTTTCTTTAATTTGATTTTTTATTTACTTACTTACTTACTTGCTGACTTATTTTTCCTTTGACTCAAACTGGCCTCACCCAGCATTCTGACTCACCCACCTCTCCCCCCTTGCTTAATCATTAAGCCCTCAGGACAATGAGATTCTGGTCAGCATCCAGTTGTCTTAGAAACAAGGTCCTGGGTATATTGACTATTGAGAAAGAGTTTTCAATCAAACTAAACATAATATATTGGCCTCACTTGTATGTTAGCTCTGGACCCAGGCAAGTGGAACAATCCCACAGAACAAATCTTTGAGAAATTGGACAAAATAACTCCATGGTTGAATCAGGACCAAATGCAAAGATCTATTACCCTGTATCCTAGCACCAACAAATCAGTGGAGATCATGACCCTAATTCTATTAGTCACCGTGATTAATGAATTTTTTCCCTATATAATCCATCCCCTGGAATCCATTGGGGAGCCAGGTTTTTAAGCATCAGCTACCTGTGGCTCTGGGTATGGCATCATCTCCTTAACAAATCCTTACTTCCTGGGCTTCAAACACCTATTCATGTCTTACTGGGCTATTTTTAAAAATAATTCTTTATTGTTGAAAGTATTACATATGTCCCTCTTTTTCGTCCCTGTCCCCCAGCCCCAGGCCTTCAGCACCATATTGTCTGTGTCCATGGGTTATGCATATATGCATACAAGGTCTTTAATTGATTACCTCCCCCCCTCCCCCCGCCGCCTTCCCTCTGAGATTCCGCACTCTGTTCCATGCTTCCATGTCTCTAGGTCCACTTTGTTTATCAGTTTATTTTGTTACTTAGATTCCACATATGAGTGCGATCATGTGATACTTGTCTTTCTCTGACTGACTTATTGTACTTAGCATGATATTCTTCCGGTCCCTCCATGCTGTCTCAAAGGGTAAAAGATTCTTCTTTTTTACTGCTGCATAGTATTCCATGGTATAAATGTACCATAGCTTTTTTATCCACTCATCTACTGATGGGCACTTGGGCTATTTCCAGATCTTAACTATTGTAAATTGTGCTGCTATGAACATAGGGGTGCATACATTCTTTCTGATTGATGCTTCAGGTTTCTTAGGATATATTCCTAGACGTGGGATCACTGGGTCAAATGGCAATTCCATATTCAATTTTTTGAGGAAACGCCATACTGTTTTCCATAATGGTTGCACCAGTCTGCATTCCCACCACCAGTGTACTAGGCTTCCCTTCTTTCCACATCCTCACCAGCACTTGTCATTTGTTGAATTGTTGATGATAGCTATTCTGACAGGTGTGAGGTGATACCTCATTGTCATTTTAAGTTGTGTCTCTCTGATGATCAGTGACTGTGAGCATTTTTTCATATGTCTCTTGGCCTTCTGTATGTCCTCTTTGGAGAAGTGCCTATTTAGGTCCTTTGCCCATTTTTAATTGGATTGTCTTCCTTTTGTTAAGTTATATGAGTTCATTATATATTTTTGGACATCAACCCTTTATCAGATGTATCATTGCCAAATATGTTCTCCCATACAGTGGGTTCTCTTTTCATTTTATTCATGGTTTCTTTTGCTGTGCAGAAGTTTTTTATTTTGATGTAGTCCCATTTGTTTATTTTCTCCTTAGTTTCCTTTGCCCTAGGAGATGTATCTGTAGACATACTGCTACAAGAGATGTCTGAGATTTTGCTGCCTATGGTTTCTTCTAGGACAGTGATGGCGAACCTATGACACGCGTGTCAGCACTGACACGCGTAGCCATTTCTGATGACACGCTGCCGCTGAGGTGGCCGCATGCCGAGGATGAAACATTTGCTGCTCCTGAGGATGAAACATTTGTGAAATAATGTTTTTTCCTCAAAGTGACACACTACCCGAGTTATGCTTAGTTTTTTGGCGAAGTTTGACACACCAAGCTCAAAAGGTTGCCCATCACTGTTCTAGGATTTTCATGGTTTCACCACTTACATTTTGAGTTTATTCTTGTGTATGGAGTAAGTTGGTGGTCTAGTTTCATTTTTTTGCATGTATCTGTCCAATTTTCCCAACACCATTTATTGAAGAGACTCTCTTGCCTCCTTTGTCAAATATTAATTGAGCATAATGGCTTGGGTCAATTTCTGGGTTCTCTGTTCTGTTCCACTTATCTATATGCCTGTTCTTGTGCCAGTACCAGGCTGTTTTGGTTAAGGTGGCTTCATAGTATAATTTGAAATCTGCTATTGTGATTCTTCCAACTTTGTTTTCCTTTCTCAATATTCCTGCAGCTATTCGGGGTCTTCTTTATTGTTTGTTTGTTTGTTTGTTTATTGTTTAAAGTATTACACATCTCCTTTTTCCCCCGATTAACTCCCCCCCAGCCACTCCCACCCCCAAGGGCAAGCCCCCACCACCCTAGTGTTCATGCTAAGTGTTCACCCATTGTTCATGCTAATATGCATGCACGGGGTCTTTTTTTATTCCATATAAATTTTTGGAGTATTTGTTCTAGCTCTGTGAAATATGCCGTTGCTGGAGCACAGGTGAATGGCTCCACAGGAAATTTTGTGCATTGGCCCTTTAAGAGGGTATCCAAATTTTCAGCTGTTACTCCCAGGCAGGCAGCAACCCCTCTGCTTTTTAATGGGGATTGCCTTGAATCTGTAGATTGCCTTTGGTAGTATGGACATTTTAATGATGTTGATTCTACCATTCCATGAACACAGTATATTCTGCCTTCTCTCCTCATGAAATTGAAGCACCATTTTGCCTTTCCTATAAAATCAACAATGTCCATTTCACTTGCAAGCATTCTTGCCTGACATTGAATAAGCTTGGCTGACACACATAGGCCACTCTGGTACTGCTCCATAATCCAAGTCTTAGGCCTCTGCTCCAAGTTTGCCCATTTTGCTGGTTTTCCTTTTAAGGGCCTTCTTTTTTGGCATCTTAAGGAGTTGTTCTTCCTGTTTTCTCCACTGTCTAATCATACACTCAGTGGGAGGAGGTCCAAATTATCTCTCTGGAGCTCTATTTTCATGCTCTTTTGCCTAGCTGGTTACATTCAGTTTGAATTTTGCAGAGTAAGACAATTGCTTACAGGTATTTTTATTTTTATTTTTTGACATCTTTATGGGCTCAGAACACTCAGGTCCCTGTTGCATCTGCACACTCTCCACATCCACCTCCATTTATGGCATCCGCTGACGTCAGTAACAATAAGGTTCGTGATTGGAGGAAGCCTCTTTGACAAGGTGTGGGCAGCTTCGCACCCATGAGTCTTCCTCCTTGGCTGACTTCCGTGTATAAGACGCCCCTCAATTTTCAGTCTAACAATTTTAGAAGAAAATAGCATCTTATACATGGAAAAATATGGTACATTCTTCTCAAGTGCACATGGATCATTCACAAAGACAGACCACATGTTAGGACACAAAACAAGTCTCTACAACTTCAAGAAGACTGAAATCATATCAAGCATCTTCTCAGACTATAGTGGGTATTAGAAGTCAACTACAGTAAAAATACCCCCAAACATTCAAACACATGGAGATAAAATAGCATCTTATTAAAAAATGAATGGGTTACCAACGAGATCAAGAAAGAAATCAAAATCTTCCTGGAAACAAATGAAAATGAACACACAACAACCCAAAATCTCTGGGACGTAGCAAAAGCAGTCCTGAGAGGGAAGTTCATAGCGCTACAGGCCTACCTCAAAAAAAACAAAAACAAACAAACAAACAAAATCAACTATAAACTATGTAACCCTACAACATAAATAACTAGAAAGAGAACACAAGACAAGCCCAGAGTAAGTAGAAGGAAGGAATAATAAAGATTAGAGCAGAAATAAATAACATAGAGACAAAAAAAAATTAATGAAATCAAGAGCTGGTTCTTTGAGAGGATAAATAAAATTGATGAACCATTAGCCAGACTCATCAAGCAACAAAGAGAGAAGACCCAAATAAATAAAATCAGAAATGAAAGTGGAAAAGTAACTACTGTCACCACAGAAATACAAAGATTGTAAGAAAATGCTATGAACAACAATATGCCAACAAGCTGGACAATGTGGATGAAATGGACAAATTCCTAGAAAAATACAATCTTCCAAAACTGAATCAGGCATCGATCAAACAGGTCAATTCAGGAGGAAGTGTCTGAAAATGTGTCTGATACCCTCACCTTACCTTCAGAGTTCAGCATAGAATAGAATGGCAAGATGTGGGTTTGGGGGCACACATGAAACTGCTTCATGAACTGCACAATTCAGACACAAGTGAAGGTAAAACTATGGCTAATCTATAATATGAATTTGTTAATGACAAATACTTAAAATTTTTTCTAAAAAGAGACTAGATGTTCAATTATAGGATGTATGTTCCCTCCTCAGAAGTACTGAATAGATTTTTCTTTTTCTTTTTCTTTTTTTTTAATTAATGTTTTGGTTTTTTTTAAATATATTTTTATTGATTTCAGAGAGGAAGGGAGAGGGAGAGATAGATAGAAACATCAATGATGAGAGAGAATCATTGATTGGCTGCCTCCTGCACACCCCACACTGGGGATCGAGCCCGCAACCCAGGCATGTGCCCTTGGCCAGAATCGAACCCAGGACCCTTCAGTCCACAGGCTGATGCTCTACTCACTGAGCCAAACCGGCTAGGGCTGAATAGATTTTTCTATCATTAAATGGGGACTTGGACTACATGTCTAAAATCCACTTATATCTTACTCTTTAAATTCTATGAAGTTTTATTTAAGAATATCCTTCTTTCCCTGCCAATAGCGCTCGCAAACATGGTGAATGTTCCTAAAACCCGCCGAACTTTCTGTAAGTAGTATGGCAAGCATCAACACCACAAAGTAACACCGTACAGGAAGGGCAGGGATTCTCTGTATGCGCAGGGAAAGTGGCATTATGACAGGAAGATGAGGCTATGGTGGGCAGACTAAGCCGATTTTCTGAAAAAAGGCTAAAACGACAAAGAAGATTGTGCTGAGCCCAACTGCAGATCTAAGAGAATACTGGCTATTAAGAGATGCAAGCATTTTGTTGTGTTTTTTTTTTAATTTCTTTATTGATTAAGGTGTCACATATTTGTCCTCATCCCCCCATTCCCATCCAACACCCCTCCCCACGGATGCCCCCACCCCCCTGTTGTCCTTAACCATTGGTTAGGCTCATATGCATGCACACAAGTCCTTTGGTTGATCTCTCCCCCCTACCCCCACCCTCCCTTACCCTCCCTCTGAGGCCCAACAGTCCGATCGATGCCTCCTTGTTTCTGGGTCTGTTCTTGTTCATCATTCTATGTTGTTCATCATTTCCCCTAGATGAGTGAGATCATGTGTTACTAGAAATATACTTCTAAGAACCGAATGTGAGACGAGCAATAATAGTTATGCTGACAGGCAAATGAATCAGTCTGTAGTGAGTTTCTTTCTGGACCAACAGTTCTTTTGAGACCCAATTTCAATGTCCACCAGTTCCTTATGTGTACATGTCGGCACTGACTTTTCAGTTCTGGATGGTGGACAAATGGTGGTAATGCAGGTCCAACTCCCTCTGGTTTGGTCTCGCCCAGACCCAGCGGCGCGGCCTCACCCGGACTCAGGGACGCGCGGCCTCACCCAGACCTGGGACCCAGCATCACCCAGGCCCCGGGGCACATGGCCTCACCCGGACCCAGGGGCGCGTGGCCTCACCTGGACCCAGGTGCGTGCAGCCTCACCCAGACCCGGGACCCAGCCTCACCTGAACCCAGGGGCACGTGGCCTCACCCGGACCCGGGCTCCAGGCTCACCCAGACCCAGGGGCGCGTGGCCTCACCCGGACCCAGGTGCACGTGGCCTCACCTGGACCTGGGCTCCAGCCTCACCCGGTCCCGGGGGCGCGTGGCCTCAACCAGTCCCAGGGGCGCATGGCCTCACCCGGATCCAGGGGTGCACGGCCTCCCCCGGACCCAGGGGCGCGCGGTTTTACTCGGACCCGGGGGTGTGCGGCCTCACCCGGGCCCGGGATCCAGCCTCACCTGGATGCAGGGGCACGCGTCCTCTCCCGGACCCAGGGGCACGGCCTCACCCGGACCTGGGACCCAGCCTCACCCAGGCCCAGGGGCGCACGGCCTCACCCGGACCTGGGACCCAGCCTCACCCAGGCCCAGGGGCGCGCGGCCTCACCCGGACCCGGGTTCCGGCCTCACCCGGACCCAGGGGCGCATGGCCTCTCCCGGACCCAGGGGCACGCGGCCTCACCCGGGCCCGGGACCCAGCCTCACCCGGACCCACGGGTGCATGGCCTCTCCTGGACCCAGGGGCGCAGCCTCACCCGGACCAGGGACCCAGCCTCAACCGGACCCAGGCGCGTGTGGCCTCTCCCGGACCCAGGGGCGCGCGGCCTCACCCGGACCCGGATCCAGCCTCACCCAGACCCAGGGGCACGGCCTTACCCGGACCCGGGACCCAGCCTCACCCAGACCCAGGGGCGTGTGGCCTCACCCGGACCCAGGGGCACGCGGCCTCACCCAGACCCAGGACCCAGCCTCACTCGGACCCAGGGGCGTGCGGCCTCACCCGGATCCAGGGGCGCGTGGCCTCGCCCAGACCCAGGGGCACGCAGCCTCACCTGGACCCGGGACTCAGCCTCACCCTGGCCCGGGTCCCAGCCTCGCCCAGACCCAGGGGTGCGCGGCCTCACCAGACCCAGGACCCAGACTCACCCTGGCCCGGGTCCCAGCCTCGTCCAGACCCAGGGGCGCGCAGCCTCACCCGGACCCAGGACCCAGCCTCACCCTGGCCCGGGTCCCAGCCTCGCCCAGACCCAGGGGCGCACGGCCTCACCCGGACCCGGGACCCAGCAGGGCTTTGTCTTCTTGATCCCAATTCCTGTCGGTCAATTCCCTCTCAGCAATTCCTTCGGCCATTTTCTCAAAGCTCCGGGGTGGCTGCCGCAGAACTCGCTGGGCAGCGGGCTCAGTGAAGCTCCGGTGCACCCGGTGCGCAGCGGCAGGCTGGTCCAAGGTCACTACGGCGGCACTCGGTTCTGCAGCGGTGACCAGTCGCCAGGCGAGCGCACCTGGATCCGGGACCCAGCGGGGCCTCGTCTTCCCGATCCCAGCTCCCATCGGTCAATTCCTTCTCAGCAATTCCTCCGGCCATTTTCTCAAAGTTCCGGGGCGGCTGCCGTGGAACTTGCTGGGCGGCGGGCTCGGCGAGGCTCCGGTGCGCCCGGTGCACGGCGGTGGGCTGGTCCGAGGTCGCTGTGACAGCGCTTGGGTCTGCAGTGGCGGCCGGTCGCCGGGCGTGCGCACCTGGCCGCTTCCGGGGCGCAGAGATTCTCGAATGACTCGGAGGTCAGCAAGCGTGGAGTCTCCCACCCTATGTCCCCCAGGGGCTCGTCTGTCCGTGCTTGGCAGCGAGCGGAGCCGTCCCCTCAGCCGGAGACCGCCGGGGGAACCGCGCCGAGCACGTTCCAGGCCGCCATTGTGTCACCAGAGCCGTAGTTCTTAAAGTGTGATCTTTGGCTCACCGGCATCAGCATCATCCTGCGGCCCCCTCTCTTTTATTCTAGTTGTAGAGCATCTGCTCAGCAAGCCCTCTGGTGGTTCTGGATGGTGTCTGCTCTGTTTTCCAGTTGTAGTATCAAAATTGTTGTGGTAGGCAACAATCAGGCGTCTGCCCTATGCCACCATCTTGGTCCTCCAGAAGATTCTTAAGTAACCTTATAAATGTGGTTCTGAACACTGTGTCGTCCATTAGTTTATTTTCCTCCATCCCTTCTATTTGTGGCCTGCTTCGGTGTCTCCACATTTTGGCTGCCTCCCTCTGTTGATGGAGTGGCTTTGTGTGGTCAGTGACCTATAGGGGCTGGTAGCTCAGCTTCCCCAATCTCCCTAGGTGGTCGCTCTTGGTACCCCCCTTTGTGGGCTGAGTGCAGTCTTGGTGTTGTTAAGCCTTGATTGCTGTTGGTACACTGGGAGGATTTGACCTCCAGGCCAATTGGCTGTGAGGATCAGCTGTGTCTACGCCAGGAGACAGACTTATTCAACTAGACTTGCAAAATTGTAAAAGCCTCTGTGCTCAGCTTGGATGGGGCAGAGTTTCAGGGTGGAGCCTACAGCCTTGGCTTCCTGTCAGCCCTGCCCTATGAGGTTCCTGGGTCTCAGTGTCCCTCAGTGTCCCTCTGTACTCCCTGCAAGCACCTCTGAGAGAAAGGCGCCCTGGAGTTTCGCCCGCTGCCAAACAGTCTAGTCTCTCCCCCAATGAATCTGGATTCCCAGATTCTCGCCCGGAACTGGGGCTCAGCGCAGTCCGGAGCTTTTGTCTCCTCCCGCTAAGGCAATTCAGCGGCACAGTCAACAGACCATCCTCTGCTCGCATTCCCGTGTGCGCCTCCGGAGCTCTGCCTTTCGCTGCTCCTCTGCATTTCTGCCTTACAGCCCAGATTCCCCCAGTATGAGCCTGGGTCCACAGGGCCTCACCCGGGTACTGGGGTTCAGTGCAGTCGGAACTGGGGTTCTGCGCAGTCCAGAGCTTTTGTCTCCTTCCCGCTAAGGCAATTCAGCGGCACAGGCAACAGTCCGTCCTCTGTGCGCATTCACGTGCGCGCCTCCGGAGCTCTGCCTTTCGCCGCTCCTCTGCGTTTCCACCTTACAGCCCAGATTCCCCCAGTATGAGCCTGGGTCCCCAGGGTTTCGCCCGGAACTGGGGTTCAGTGTAGTCGGAGCTGGGGTTCAGCACAATCTGGAGCTATTATCTCCTTCCCGCTAGAGAACGCTGGTCAGGCACTCAGCCGCCCCATCCTCTCCGGCCCCATCCTCCCCGCACGCGCGCGCGCCTGTGTCTCCGCCCGTGTCTCCATACCTCAGGCTTTTACGGTTCCTCTGATTTTCCCTGTGGTTTTCTCTTTTCTTCTATTTGTGGGCGTTTCAGTCAGCCAGCTTTCCTGTGGTTCTGGATGATGTCCGTTTTGACTTTTAGTTGTATTTTTGAAATTGTTGTGCCAGTCTGCAGGTTAGGTATTTACCTATGCCGCCATCTTGGTTTCTCCAGATGCAAGCATTTTGAACTGGGAGGAGATAAGAGAAAGGGCCAAGTGATCCAGTTCTAAGCTTCGTATTTTGTTTTATTGTATGACAATAAAATCTTGATATGTTAACTTCAAAAAAATCCTTAAAATTCATCTATATTTTACCCTCTTTTAAGGAGAGGGGCTGTAATTTAAATGTCTTTGTATCCATATATAACCCCCAGATGGTAAAAAATGACTCAAAAAAGCTAAGTAACTAACGTTAAGGTCATACAAAGAATTATAAAAACCAGATTACTTGATTCCTAAATCCAGTGTTCTTTATCTGAAGTCCTCACCTGGGCTTCTGAAGTAAGTTTGTTGGGTGTTTTTTTTTGTTTGTTTTATTTTTTTAAATAAATCTTTATTGTTCAGAGTACAGTTGTTCCTCTTTTTTCCCTCCATAGCTCCCCTCCACCCGGTTCCCACCCGTCCTCATCCATAGGTGTACGATTTTTGTCGTCTCTTCACGCACCCCCCCACACCCCCTTCCCCCTGAGAATTGTCAGTCCACTCCCTTTCTATGCCCCTGATTCTATTATATTCATCAGTTTATTCTGTTCATCAGATTTTTTATTCACTTGATTTTTAGATTCACTTGAAAGATATGTATTTGTTGTCACTTTGTTGTTCATAATTTTTATCTTTACCTTTTTCTTCCTCTTCCTCTTCTTAAAGAATACCCTTCAGCGTTTCATATAGTACTGGTTTGGCAGTGATGAACTCCTTTAGCTTTTTCTTATCTGTGAAGCTCTTTATCTGACCTTCAATTCTGAATGATAGCTTTGATGGGTAATCTTGGTTGTAGTTTCTTGCTATTCATGACTTTGAATATTTCTTGCCACTCCCTTCTGACCTGCATAGTTTCTGTTGAGAAATCAGCTGACAGTTATATGAGTACTTCCTTGTAGGTAAATAACTGTTTTTCTCTTGCTGCTTTTAAGATTCTATCTTTGTCTTTTGCCCTTGGCATTTTAATTATGATGTGTCTTGGTGTGGTCCTCTTTGGATTCCTTTTGTTTGGGGTTCTCTGTGCTTCCTGGACTTGTAAGTCTATTTCTTTCACCAGGTAGAGGAAGTTTTCTGTCATTATTTCTTCAAATAGGTTTTCAGTATCTTGCTCTCTCTCTTCTTATGGAACCCCCATAATTCTGATGCTGGTACGCTTGAAGTTGTCCCAGAGGCTCCTTACACTATCTTCATATTTTTGGATTCTTTTTTCTATTTGCTTTTCTGGTTGGGTGTTTTTTGCTTCTTCATATTTCAAATCTTTGACTTGATTCTTGGGAACCTCTAGTCTACTCTTGGATCTCTGTATATTATTCTTTATTTCAGTCAGTGTATGCTTAATTTCTAGTTGGTCCTTTTTCATATCCTTGAGGGTCTCACTAAATTTCTCAAAGGTTTCTAGAAGATTCTTGAGTAACCTTATAACCATGGTTTTAAACTCTATATCCAGTAGTTTGCACAGTCTTGTTGTAGTTAAGCCTTGATTGCTGTTGGGATCACTGGGAGGAATTGATCTCCAGGTTAATTGGCTGTGAAGATCAGTTGTGTCTACTATGGGAGAACTTTTGTGCTGGAGACACCCTTATGGGGCAAGACTTGCTTCAGTGGGCTTTGGCACTCACTGAGTCTGCCCCCCTGAGTGTATTTCTTATGGATGTGAAGAGTCGTAATCTGGATGGTCTCACTCTGACCACTGGGTACACTGGCTCTTGGATCTCCAAGGAGGTGCAAAGTCAGCCACTGCCTGAGGCCACCCAGCAGGAGCTACAGAGAGATCTGCAGATTCCTCCTCTTTGGGGTTTGGAGGTGCCCAGATGAGGCCCAGCTATGAAGCAATGCAAGCTGCTGTCCAGCTTTGGGCCTTCTTTTGGAGGCTCTGGGACTCTCTGACCCAGCTGCAGTTCGTTAGGTTTTAGATTGCAAAAGGCCAGGCCCTTCATATGCAAAGGCCTCTGTGCACAGCTTGGGTGGGGTTATAAATTGGGTGGGGAGGGGGTCTCAGGGAATCACAAGGGCGGAGCAAACAGCAATGGCTGACTGTCAGCCCTGCCCTGAAGAGGTTCCCGGGTCTCTGTGTCCCACGGCACCGTGCAGGAACAATGATCGCTGCAAGCACCTCTGAGAGAAAGCCGCCCTCATGTTCCAACACGATGCCAGACAGTCGTTTCTCCCTGTATGAGTCTGGGTCCCCAGTCTCGCCCGGGACTGGAGTTCAGAGCAGTCGGGAGCTTGTATCTCCCTCCCAACTGAAAAAGACAACAGCGTACTCAGTTGCCAGCCCTTTTCCGCGCGCGCCTCCGTACCTCCGCACCTCCTCCCAGTCTGTGTGCTTTTCTCTTTCCTTCTAGTTGTATAAATTCCACTCAGCCAGCCTTCCCGTGGTTTTGAATGATGTCTGTTTTGTCTTTTAGATGTAGTTTTGATGTGGTTGTGTGAGACAGCAAGTTCAGGTGTTTACCTATGCCATCTTGGTTCCTCTCCTGTTGTTTTATTTTTTACTACAGAAAATTCTGACTTCTTTCCTATGTCCCTTACAACTAACTCATCAGGGTCCCTTAATACAAGCTTTCAGCCAGCATCACAAGCCATCCTTAAAAGCTTCTCGTGGTGGTGCCTTTCTTTCCCATTAACAAGATATACATACTGCCTAGCTCCAAAGACAAGGTTAGAGAAAAATCCTTGCCTAGTAATTTCATGGAATTACTATATGGAAATATTAAGCTCTAAAAATCACTCTTAAGTTTATTCACAATATAGTATTTGGCTGTATTCTTTATATTGTTCTCAGTGGTTGAGAGTCGACCCATGAACCAGAAGGTCACTATTTGATTCTCTCGGTCAGGGCACATGCCCAGGTTGCAGGCTCGATCCCCAGTAGATGTGCAGGAGGCAGCTGATCAGTTTCTCTCTCTCCCTCTCCCTTCCTCTCTCTGAAATCAATAAAAAAAGAGTATTAAAAATAAAAATCGCTTCTCAAACAGTCTTCTGGAACAAATTAAGTTTGAGAACTGAGGTTCTACTTGTACTCTGTGTGATATACAGCATATACTATATTCTTACAATAAAACAAGCTATAGGAAAGAAACAATTAAGAAAATGTAAGGAAAATACATGTATAATACTTTTTGAAAAAAATCTGTGTATAAGTGCACCTGTACAGTTCAAACCCGTGTTGTTCAGTGGTCAACTGTATTTCATTTTCCAAATTACTGGTTTGTTGCAAATGAATAAATTGCTCAAGAATCAAAGGTGGGGAAATATCTGTTGGGCATCACTAGATTCTTGCTGAAAATAGGTGAAATCTTCAGGAATCACTTTTCCAATTTCATACTTTTTGAGAACACTATTCTCAGCAATGCAGTAGGTTAAACACACTACTGATCAAATTATTTTGAGGCCAGTTCTTTATTTTATAGAGAGAAAATACAATATTAGAAACTGCTTTGGCACAGGTTAAAAGTGGCTCTCATATACTTGCTAGTTTTCCCCAGGATCACTAATAACTCACTGCCAAAATTTACCTTCACTCAGTTACCAGAGTTGCCACCAATGTAAATGACGAAGTAGGGGGGAACCTGAGCATACATAAAAATGTTCTTTATTTTTTGGATGTAATGCAAATAACCATATCTAATATTCTTTCAGAAAAGAAAAAATGCAAAACATGCTCAAAAAACAAGAAATCAGGTTATACTTTTCATAAGGCACCACCAAAAACCCTGGCAAATTAGAATCATATTATATTTAAGTGTCTCACTAGCAAATAAATAAATATGTAAGGGAATAACCAACAGAGGGTCTTGAGGTTTACAAAACACATTCCTGTTTAGACATTTTTGAGTGCTGCAAAGGTAATAATAAGTAGGATACATCTTTAAAAATCCATCCTAACCTTTCCTAGTGCACATCATTCATTGCATAGTGGTGACTAGATATGATCCAAGCCAAGAGAAGACTGCAATTCCAAAATAGATTAACATTCATCCTTTCCTTCCCATGCTATAAATACCAGTTGGAACATCCATATCAAGAAAGTAATTATATACTTTAATTAAAAAACAACATGGAGGGCAGCAAATCATTTACCTGCTTTTTAAAATCTATACTTAAGGACTTACTGCAAAAGCAACTTACTACACACCTAAACCCTTTATTGAACCTGTTTATACGTGGGACTTTAACAGCTCACTTTTTCACAATTTACAAATTCCACTCCAAAACTGTCACTTTCTCCTTTAAAAAGTAGATAATCTCACCCTTTAAAATGGAAGGGCTTTCTGAACTTTTCCTTCCATCCTCCTATTTTAAGTACTTGCTAATGTCCACACAAATGATTATAGAATCAAAATATTGACAAGCAGGAAGTTTCTTTTACGTGCACTGAATTGCACTCAAACTAAAAAAATGAAAAACAAATAATTTCTTAGATACTTGCTAAAGACGAAAGCAAAGAACAGAAGTGAAGTACAGGAAAATTTGTTCTAATATTACAAGTCTGTTAGCCTTTGCTAGAGTTTTGATTAAAGTATATTATGGTGAATCAGATTTAATGTTTGCTGCCTTTTCAATTATTCAAAGTATGATATACAGTAATTTGTAATTTTATTGAGGCACAAATTTGACTCATGCAGTGCAAAAGCTGGTTTGCAGCAATTTAGGGAGCCTAGCATCTACATCTCAACATGGCTTTGTTGCAGTAACTATCACAGTAAAATACACATTTGTGACAGCAAAATGCTCCTTGTTCCCCCAAGAAAGCTACTACCGATATATTAGTTGTACTTGTAAACTTAGCAGTTTGCATAGTTCTAATTACCCACCCTTTGAGACTGATAGGACCTAGTGCTGGAAGCTAATTCCAGCATGTGATAAATGCAAGAAGTTTCATCAAAAGGTTGATGGAAACTTGAGGCTTCTATATTCAGCAGGGCTGAGTACATGTTATTACCTACTGGAATGGCTGAAGGGCATTTCCCCACACCTAAAGATTTGCATATATTATTGCCGGTTACCAGACAGCTGAGGGCATTTTAATCTACCACGGCAGTTCCCCCAAAACTGACAATGCCTCTGTATACTAAACCTTAACCTTTGATATGTATATCTACCTTGCCTTAGGACAATTTGTGTTAATAAAGAGCAAGGGGTCCTGAGACAGACAGAACTTGGTTCTTACAGCTAAGTCCTCTGACTCCCCCATGGAGTATAAATTTATATTTCTAGTCTCTTTATTAATTTACAGCAACCTAGCATTTCTTCATTTTTCGTTCTATAACCTTTCTAAAATAGCTTATAATGAAGGTAGTAGGAAATATCTTTGAAAGGATTAACATGTAAGTTAAAATACCTATGGTGAGGAATTACAACTTTGAGGAGATAGAAGGGGAAACATTTTAAGTTTTAAAATAAAAATGTCTTAATATCACAGAATGGGATAAGTTGTAAGTAGTAATTTCTTCTAACTGAAAACAATGTCTTGTGTTAGAGCATCAGCATTTCTTTAAGTAGATGAATCTTAGTCCATTAATTCCGAATTGATTTGTATATGTTCATATCTCTCCCCCTCCTCTCTCTCAAAAACTAATTTCATCTGTTCTTCTCAGCCTTGGTCTAAATCTATGGTTAAGAGTCAGACCAAATCCTCTGTGATTTTCAAATACAGAAAATCCTACAGTATAGATTAATTGATATATCTAAGTTTCAAAATGTCAGAAGAAAAAGAGGAAGCTATTTATTCATGGTTGGGGACTGCCCTGCATTTTTCTCCCAGGTTCCTAGCAGGCAAATGCCATATTCAGAAAATAAAGCATTCCTTAAACAGCCACCTATATCCATTTATCATACTCCAAGAAGCAAAGCACCTTAGCTATCTTTCTTAGCATCCTCATGGGCTGAGTAGTTAATGGGTGACTAGGAAGGAAAAAATAGAGTATTTTAAAATGTGTTCCAAGACCGCCATCACATAAAATTGCATTCAATTTTTAACCCTCGAGTATCTGATTACTTTTACAAAGACCAAAAGGCAAAAAATACTGTGCTTTCTTCTGTAACATTAACCAAATGAAAAAATTCTTAATATCTTTATATAGTTTGGCAAAATGAAATTGGTTATCTTGCAATATCCACTGAAATCTTAAATCATTCACACACCTGAGATGAGATTCTCAAGACACATGCACAGCAACACTTATGAACCTCTCAACACGTCAAAACACTCAACATGTGACTCAAAAATAGGTAGCCTCAAACAGAGAACACATGTATAAAAACTGGATTTTATAGAAAAGCTTTTTATGTTTCTTTTGTGTGTGTGTGTTTTAAATAAGATGGCTTTTGAGTTAAATCTCATACCCACTTAAACTGTGACTGGACAGTACATTTTACTTCTAGTTACTAGAAGACATTTCTTTCAAACAAATTGGGATAAAATGGAAAGGAGACTAGAAGCTATTCTTTAGGTCCACCCTGCTCCTGCCCTCTTTAAAAGTAAAATTGATTAAGTCAAAACAAGATGTTTAAACCAAATTAAAGGGACACAGGACAGTAAAGACAAAACACTATTTTTAGTTTGCTTGTTTTTTCTTTAAAAAAAAAAAAATTAGTCCCCTTCTAATAAGTTTCCATACAGCTTACCTAACACCTTAACAAGAAAAGAGAACACAACAGGAAGGAAGAGGGCACAGCACCATAGTTTCAAACATTCACATACAAAAACAAAACAGCCATCACAGATACAGTAAGACCAAGTTTCCCAAAAGACAGGGACAAGTCCCAATGCACAAAGGAAATATAATTATTTATTTGAACAAAAACAGGATGGAAGATCTGGTTAGGCTAGGATGGACAAGGAAGTGCTAACTCCTTGTACTACAAAGAGGAATGGGACTTCTTTATGAAAAAGCAAAAAAGAGTAAGCAAGCCCCCAAAAGGATTTCTGACACAGGAACTCTGTCATATGCTGCTGGTAACAGTAAATATATATATATTTATATATTCATATATGTATATTAAAAAAGGAAAAATAATCTATTTTTAGAACAGTCAGTAGTCAGAGACATTTAGAAAAAAGTAAAAACAAGTCCTTTTTTTTTTTTTAAAAAAAATGGATTTACTAAAACAACTTCATCACCCAGAGGTCCTACAATCCCACATCCTCTGATGAAGCCATGGTGTTATTCAACAGCATCTGGTGTGGACCACAATCAGAAATTGTCAGTATTGGAAACAGCAGACATTGGCATCGGGGCTGCAAGGCAAAATGTTGTTATTTGCTGGTCTTGTTCATGGCCATGCCTGAAGCCTGGTGGTATCTAGTATACTTGTGAATGAAGGTTTCCCCCAAAAGCATGCATCTCTGTGGCTCAGTAAAACATTAACTTGTCTTCTTTTCTTTTGCTGAAGCCTGGATCCATGGACCTGCTCTGCTCTAAAATGTAGACCCAAGACAGCAAGACTTCTCTAAGCAAAAAAAGGCTCCTTGCCTTGAAATAAGAAAAGCTCTTCTTCCCTGAATACAATCTAGTCAGATTTCTGAACTACAAGACATCCTCCTTGGGAAGATAAGGTGATCTGCCTCTCATTTGGGGTTTTCTTCTTGGTACAAACAAGCACAAGTAGTTGAGGTCTAGACTGTGCTACTATCCCATGACTTCTAACAGGAGTTAACTCTGGCCCTTTTCCTCTCCTAATTGTATTTGTAGGGCACTAAATGCCAAGTAATAGTGGAGAAAGTGGTACTCTCCTTTGTAACTATCCTAACAAAGGAGAGACACATAATCAGCACCTCAGATGGTGCTGCCTCTAGGTGATAAACCTCTAACTAATACCAACTGGCCATAAGACACATCTTGCATTCCCTGATGGCACACCAATGTATTAAACCCAACCAACCACCCTGGAGGTCAATCAAATGTCTGGCCTTAATGTAACAAACCATACTCAACAGACATGAACTGAAACATTGGCTGCTGTACCAAAGAAGACACCCTCTGCACAGACGTGTTGATAGAGAATGTAGATCACACAGTCCATGCAAAGAGGAAGTCAACTACAAGGACTTTCTCTGAAGGCCATTCATCTTTGGAAGCAACACTGTGAGTGGATCTAAACCACTCAATTTTATGACTAAGATCTTAATGTGGTCCATTTTCCCCATGTCCCAAACTAACTTAGTATACGCTAACTGGTCTCCTTAAGATCCTCCATTGGTAGTTTGTAGCTCATTATGAAGGAAGGAGCTGGTGCTTGACTTGGGCTATCTGGACCCTGCTTCTTTGCACAGTTTATACAGATGTAATCTTCATTTTCAGCCATTTCTGGAGATACTCCCACACAAACTTGATGAAACCACTCATCACAGCCACCATCACATTGTACCCAGTCTACCTGTAGGAGACAAGATTGAGAAATGTTTAGGTTATATAATCATTAAGCCTAAAATAAAAGCAAACCAAAGAGCTTTCTTGTTTAAATGACAGCAACAATTGGGATGTCCAGAGACAGACAATGACTTCTTATGGGGTTCTTTTTTAAAGAAAGGAGGTGGGAAGCTAATACCTAAAAAATATATTTTACCATAGTATGTCCACAAAATTAGGCCTGTTAGGTACTCTATTACCTCATAAATACCCGAGACTCCTTGGAAGGCAGAAACATGAGAAAAACTTGACAAAAAAAGAACTAATAGAGCAGCCAAGTAGTTTTAGCTGATATTAACAATTTCTAGGCAATGCAGTTATCAATCAAGAAAGGAAGAGTACAATGTGAAGGCAATCCTGTGTATTAGCTTTATTTCAAAGACATAAGCCAAAGTACTAAGAGCATTAAATACCTTTTTAGAAAAGCAGTCACATAGGCCACTTTTAAAACTAATATTTTTTATTCTTCTCTTCTTCTGTTATAAATACAACTCCCTATAAAAAGTTAGCAAATATCAGATAAATACAAATTAACCAATTAAAACAGTCAAAGACACAGGTCAATAGATCACTCTGGAGTTAAAATTAAAGTCTGGATAACTGTTAAGTCATTGGCAAATGCCAGGCAAACTTTGACCCTTCAGAGAATCTATATATCTATATATATAAAAGGCTAATATGCAAAGGGTCCCCTCAGAAGTTCAACCGGGAGACCAGGAATTCAATTGCTTGCTATGATGTGCACTGACCACCAGGGCGCGGTGGGAAACGAAGCAAGACCCCAGCCAGCAGCTGGCAGCTGGGCAAAGGAGGCCCCAGCTGGCAGCCAGAAGGCCCCAATCAGCCCTGATTACTGACCAGGCCTAGGGACCCCTACCCGTGCACAAATTTCATGCACCGGGCCTTCTAGTATTGTGATAATAGTAGGATATTAGAAAGGCACTATCATTTGGTGACTTTAATTAAGCCTTGGACCTAGAATTAAAAATAAGGTGATTTTTGGCTTTTTATATTTGGAGGGTGATTGTGGTAGTTTTTAAAGCTGATTCCATGGCAGATGCAGTACACACTACAAAAGTTGATCATTTCACTTGGCAACATACGAAGCCACTTAAAACAATGAGCTCTGGCCCTAGCTGGTTTGGCTCAGTGGATAGAGCATCGGCCTGGGGACTGAAGGGTCCCGGGTTCGATTCCAGTCAAGGGCACATGCCTGGGTTGTGGGCTCCATCCCCAAGTAGGGGGCATGCAGGAGGCAGCCGATCAATGATTCCCTCTCATCACTGATGTTTCTATCTCTCTCTCCTTCTCCCTTCCTCTCTGAAATCAATAAAGACATATATATATATATATATTTTAAATGGACTTTGCCTGATACCAGAGCAAAGTAAGGCATATGAAGAGATTAAATAAGTACCTCAATACAGCTTATGAAAAAGAACAGAGGAAGGTTTTGGCTAGGTAAAGGAGTTTCAAGGAAAGTGAGCAGTTTCCAAAATTAGTTTCCATGTACTATAAAAAAAAATATCAAAACTATGATAGTCATGTTAGTAGTTTTAGGGTTATAATAAAGGGTGGGAGAAATTATTTAAAATATTTTTTTTTAAGAGAGTGGAGGGGAGGGAGTAGGGGGAGAGAGAGAAACATCGATGTGAGAAAGACCCATCGATTCGTTGCCTCCCACATGTGCTCTGACCAGGGCTGGGGATCAAGCCTGCAACCGAGGAATGTGCCCTTGACCAGGAATCGAATTTAAGATCTTTGGTCCACGAGCTGACACTAACCACTGAGAAAAACCATCCAGGGCTCAAAATAATCTTTCTGCTTTCATTGTTCCTATTTTAGACTTTTAGAGCTTAGTAAACTACGTTGTGTAGTGTAAAGATTACTGAATTCGGTCAGAAGTTCTGAAATGCATAATTTGAGGCAAGTCATTTAATCTCATTAAGGCTCAATTTCCTCCTGGGTAAAAATGGAGATTACATCTTCTTTATAGAATATTTTAAAAATCAAATGAAATAATGTATAGCAGCAAAACACCTCCTTACTGCCTGGGATCCTGGAGGCACTTTTTAATATCAGTTTCATGGCTCTACTCATTATCCTACCTTTCACAAAACTACTGCATCTTGAAATAACTGCCTGCAGCAGCACACCTTAAAATGTGTAAACCACTTGCATCAGAATCACCTGTTGTGTTTTGTTAAAAGTGTAGCTGAAACCCATCCCAAACCCACAAACTCAGAATATCTTGGGGTACCAACCAGAAGACAACATTTTCAATCAGCCCCAAGGGAACTCTTACATAATCTAAATTTGATGATCACCGGCACTTTGTGACACAGCTTTCTGTAAATTAGAGCAACTTAACAATTCCTTCCTAAAATAAATTCTGGGTTTTTTTCTGTAATTGTTTGTATAATATTAGCTTCAGAAGCCAGAAATAAAGAAAATAATTGATCAAAATGTTCCCATTGTGGCAAAATATATCAGAGATAGAAAAGGGAGATGATGACTTCTGTGCAACAAAATAGAAATAAAGGTCCTGCAAGCAAGTGAAGGTTTATAAAGTGCTAATTTAGTAGTAGGTGAACTCAGGATAATTGTTTTGGCTATTTGGAGCTGGTATAGGTAATTGGAAAGATAAATTGTGTTTCTTTGGGCTGCCCAGATTTGAGATATTATGCCACCCTGAGCAAATAGATAACTCTTACTTCTATCTCCAAACCTCTTAATCCAGTCTAGTCCCATTCATGATAATCCACAGGATAAGAAAGTTGCCAATTTATCCATATTTGCTAAGAAAAGTGGTCTCATGTCTTTTAAAACCTAGTTCTGCACTACATTCACTGGCTTCCAGTTTCCCAAAATTAAATCTATCATCTCTCACAAATAAGAAAAACATTTTCCCTTTGTAATATTGTCTAGAGGTCCATTCCTAGGCCTACCTCTTCCGCCGAATTCCAAGAGTATATAAGTTTTCTTAAGATATTCATTAGTACACAGATGCTCTCCCAGGCTACACGTTATATTAGCAATTTACCCTGGTAATCTAGCAGGGGAAAAAACAGTCCTTTTTTCACTAATACCTTTTTATCACGTTCATCTACTAACAATCAAACTCCATTTGTATGAAAAGGCCCACAGGATCATAAAGCAAACTCAAGTTTGGAATGTCAACAGAATCTACAAATGATTTTGACACATGGGGGATAGACTATGTAGTAGTCTGAAAACTCAAGAACACAAAATTTGGCTAACTATATACTAAGTTCTCATAGTCATTTCCCCTTTCATTACTTCTGGAGAATGCATTTATCAAATTACAAAAATAATTACTTAAAAACTTCATAGCTATGAGCTGTTTAAGTATTAATAGGCCGAAACCGGTTTGGCTCAGTGGATAGAGTGTCGGCCTGCGGACTCAAGGGTCCCAGGTTCGATTCCGGTCAAGGGCATGTACCTTGGTTGCGGGCACATTCCCAGTAGGGGGTGTGCAAGAGGCAGCTGGTCGATGTTTCTCTCTCATCGATGTTTCTAACTCTCTACCCCTCTCTCTTCCTCACTGTAATAAATCAATAAAATACATTTAAAAAAAAAAAAGAAATTTTAAGTATTAATAGGATATTTAACATTACAGAACAAATAGGTTATTGGATTTGGATTTTTGGAAATGTGTGTTTAAAAGAGAAATATATTAAATAGACAAAATAATGTAAGTTTGAGAAACCAAGATGGCGGCATAGGTAAACACCTAAACTGCTGCCTTGCACAACAATATTAAAACTACAACTAAAAGACAAAACAGACACCATCCAGAACCACAGGAAAGCTGGCTGAGTGGAAATTCTACAACTAGAAGGAAAGAGGAAAGCACATTGAGACTCAGAGGAGCTGCAAAAGGCTGAGGTACAGAGGCATGTGCGTATGCGGAGAGGACGGGCGGCTGAGTGCACGGGCGACTGAGTGCGCGGCTGGCTTTCTAAAGCAGGAGGGAGAAGGAAGCTCCCGACTGTGCTGAACTCTAGTCCTGGGCGAGTCTCTGGGAATCCAGACTCATTCGGGGGAAATCTGAACTGTCAGGAAAAGAGAAAGCACACTGAGACTCAGGGGAGCTGCGGAAGGCAGAGGTCCGGAGGCCAGCGCGCGCAGAGAGGACTGACTGCTGAGTGCACGGGCGGCTGAGTGTGCGGCTGGCTTTCTAAAGCAGGAGGGAGACGGAAGCTCCCGACTTCACTGAACTCCAGTTCCGGGAGAGTTTCTGGGAACCCAGACTCATTTGGGGAGAAACTGGACTGTCTGGCAGCGGGCGAAACTCGAGGGCAGCTTGCTCTTAGAGGCGCTTGCAGTGATTACCGAGGGACACTGAGACCCAGGGGCCTCATAGGGCAGGGCTGACGGGAAGCCAAGGCTGTCTGCTCCGCCCTGAGACTCCGCCCCATCCAAGCTGAACACAGAGGCTTTTGCAGTTTTGCAAGTCTTGTCTCATAAGGCTGTCTCCAGCACAGAAGTTCTCCCAGTGTAGATACAGCTGATCCTCACAGCCAATTGCCCTGGAGGTCAATTCCTCCCAGTGATACCAACAACAATCAAGACTTAACCACAGCAAGGCTGTGCAAACAGTCCACAAAGGGGTGCACCAAAAGTGCCCACCTCAGGTAACTGGGGGAGGCTGAGCCACTGGGCCCTATAGGACACCTACCACACAAAGCTACTCTACCAACTCAGGGAAGCAGCGAAAATGAGGAGACAAAGAAACATGTCATGAATGAAAGAAATGGAGGAAAGCAAACAACTGGATATAGAGTTCAAAACCACGGTTATAAGGTTTTTCAAGAATTTCCTAGAAAAGGCCGATAAACTTAGCGAGACCCTTGAGGCTATGAAAAAGGACCAACTAGAAATTAAACATACACTGCCTGAAATAAAAAATATAATACAGACACCTAACAGCAGACTAGAAGACCGCAAGAATCAAGTCAAAGATTTGAAATACAAAGAAGCAAAAAACACCCAACCAGAAAAGAAAAAAGAAAAAAGAATCCAAAAATATGAAGATAGTGTAAGAAGCCTCTGGGACAACCTCTAGCGTACCAACATCTGAATTATGGGGGTGCCAGAAGAAGAGAGAGAACAAGATACTGAAAACCTATTTGAAGAAATAATGACTGAAAACTTCCCCCACCTGGTGAAAGAAATAGACTTACAAGTCCAGGAAGCGCAGAGAACCCCAAACAAAAGGAATCCAAAGAGGACCACACCAAGACACATCATAATTAAAATGCCAAGAGCAAAAGACAAAGAGAGAATATTAAAAGCAGCAAGAGAAAAACAGTTAATTACCTACAAGGGAGCACCCATACGATTGTCAGCTGATTTCTCAACAGAAACTATGCAGGCCAGAAGGGAGTGGCAAGAAATATCCAAAGTGCTGAATAGCAAGAACCTACAACCAAGATTACTCTACCCAGCAAAGCTATCATTCAGAATTGAAGATCAGATAAAGAGCTTCACAGATAAGAAAAAGCTAAAGGAGTTCATCACCACCAAACCAGTATTATATTAAATGCTGAAAGGTATTCTTTAAGAAGAGGAAGAAGAAGAAAAAGGTAAAGATAAAAATTATGAACAACAAATACATGTCTATCAACAAGTGAATCTAAAAATCAAGTGAATAAAAAATCTGATGAACAGAATAAACTGGTGAATAGAATAGAATAAGGGGCATAAAAAGGGAGTGGACTGACAATTCTCGGGGGGAAAAGGGTGTGGGGGGTGCAGGATGAGACTGGACTAAAATCGTATACCTATGGATGAGGACAGTGGGGGGGAGGTAAGGGCAGAGAGTGGGGTGGGAACCGGGTGGAGGGGACCTATGGGAGGGGGGGGGGAAAGAGGAACAATTGTAATAATCTGAACAATAAAGATTTATTAAATTTTAAAAAAATAATGTAAGTTTGACACTTCATATTTTGCTATATGGATACATATTTACACTTAAGAAAAAAATATTTGGCATATTATATTTTGTTCATTTTTTAGAGCATATTACTCCAATGGGAAGGGGGGTGGGGTGTGTGCCTGGTGATATAGTAATATTCTTAGCTCAGTCACCCAACTGAGCTTTTGTTATTTTGGCATTAAATCTGTTTTGTACCAAAGTTCCTTGCAAAAATCAGATTTGAAAAAATTTTTAAATCTTCTTAATTAAGTACAACATAACATATGTTCATCACACTTGTATATAATTTTTTGGTGCACTGAGCATTAAATAACTGGATCCTCTCAGTCTGCCAAAGACTGATGAGTTTCCCAAGACATAATTTCAGTGCTAAACTAGGAAAGTTGCAAGTTAAGTTAGAACATGATGGGACAAAGGTTTTTTAATAATCTATTCTGATATTTTCCCTTTCTCTTTCTAAAACATCTTAAAATTGAGGCTAGGTAACCTTTCAATGTTTTCTCAATCTGCACATTTGGGGGGAAAAGTAATAATTATTGCTTAGAAAAATTGTAAATATACACTTACCTAAATATAAACAAACCCTGTTATTTTTTTACTGCATGATATTTTAAAGAAGACAGATTTCCCTAAAAACCATTCTTTTCTTGTTATCCATTTGTTCTGAAGATACATTAATTTGGTCCTAGAGAAACACTATACTCCAAATTGAGAACGTTGTAAAATTCTTTACACAGCTTGTAAAGAAATATACCTTTTATGTATTAAAACTGATATTAAGCCCTGGTCAGTTTTGCCCAGTTCTTAGATCATTTGCCCACAGACCAAAGGGTTCTGAGTTCGATTCCTCATCAAGGACATGTACCTTGGTTGCAGGTTGGATCCCTGCTCTGGTCAGGGTGCATGCGGGAGGCAACCAGTCAATGTCTCTCTCACATCATCTATTGTTTTTCTCTCTCTCTCTCCCACTCCTCCCTCCCTTCCAATCTCTCTCTCAAGATCAATGGAAAAAATATCCAAGGGTGAGGATTAATTAAAAAAAAAAACTGATATCAGGAACAAACTTGAAGAATCACAAAAATTGCACAACAGCAAGGATAGGCAAAATATTTAAAATCTGAAATAATGTTTAAAATTAAACACATTACATAAATACAATATTTACTGTTTCTTTTATGTAAGGCACACACTGTTCACTTTTGTATATGTTTTAACAGATTAAAATAGGTATTTTTGCTCAGCGGCGTGGCTCAGTGGTTGAGTGTCGACCTATGGACCAGGAGGTCACGGTTCAATTCCCGGTCAGGGCATACGCTCGGGTTGTGGGCTCGATCCCCAGTGTGGGGCGTTCAGGAGGCAGCTGATCAATGATTCTCTCTCATTATTGATGCTTCTATCACTCCTTTCCCTCTCCCTTCCTCTCTGAAATCAATAAAAAATAAAATAAAATAGACATTTTCTCTGAATATTAAATCTCCTTTTACTCCATCATAATGTATGTAACTTTCTTATAATGTTAGGAGCAAATCTTAGGGCTCACTTAATAATAATGATCACATCTTTTTTACTTTTTTAAATCCAAACCCGAGGATATGTTTGTGTGTGTGTGTATGTGTGTTTGATTTTAGAGAGAGAGGAAAGGGGAGAGAGAGAAACATCAATGTGAGAAACATTGATTGGTTGCCTCCCGCATGTACTGACTGGGAATTAAACCCCACAACCTGAGTATGTGCTCTCACTAGGAACCAAACCCATCACCTTTTGGTGTACAGGATGTTGTTCCAACCAACTAAATCAACCAGCCAGGGCAATAATGATCACATCTTAACATTTACATTGCATTTTTGGTTAACAAGTACTTTCATAGGGATTACCTCACCGATTCTCTTATAACCCTGAGAATAAGCAAGTTAATTAAAAAATTTTATGCTCTAGCTGGTGTGGCTCAGTTGGTTGGGCGTCTTCCTGTGCACCAAAAGGTTGCCAGTTCAATTCCTGGTCAGGGCACATACCCAGGTTGCAGGCTAGATCCCCGGAAGCCGATGGATGTTTCTCTCTCTCCCTCTCCTTTCCTCTCTCCCTAAAAATCTATTTTTTAAAAAGTATTAAAATTTTTTTATAACAGATGCAAAAAACAACAACACCTGTGTGCAGTGTTTATATGCTACAGGAAGATAACAGGTAACAATAGATGAACTAAGCCATATTTAAAATGCTGAGCAGAGAGGGAAGAGATTATTAAATGAAAAGGAGGAAAAAAAAAGAGAGGGTAAAAGATTCATGATAGATTTAAACATTGTAAGGATAACAGGAAAGCTTGAAAAAGAAATACCATATTTTGGTGACTGCCATACAATTAAAGAAAAAGAAAAAAAAGTTTTGCCAACACTGAGCTGCTAATACCCAAAGAGAAACAGCCTTTCAGCAGCCTCTTTAATAAACAAATTCAGATGAGGATAAGTTCAAAATAAAAGATAAAAACAATGCACACATATATAATGTACCTATCAAAATGTTTATAGTATATAAAAATGCTTATGAAATTAATAAAGATACAAAAGTGAATACAGTATAACATGCTATAAAATAAACTATATAAAAAAGGATTAGAAGGAAACACAAAAATTTTTATAGTTACTATCTTTGGAAAGTCAGACTATGGGCTATGTGTTTTACTATATAAAACTTAAGTAAGTATAATTTAAATATAAATGTTATTGAGTTTTGAAATGTGTTTTTGTATTTACATCTCAATTAATGGTGGGGTAAGGATTTTAGTGGGAAGAACCTGCGCTGTGGGGACAGGTAACCAAGGTTCTACTTTTAATTTTGCCACTAATTAGGTCTGTGACATTGGTCAACATCATTTATCTTCACTGAGTTCTGGTTTCATTGTTTATAAAATAAAGAATCCCAGGTACAGTGACCTCTTCAAGCTCTAACACTGATGCAGTTGTATTTACTCTGTTCATATATTCAAATTGAAGAGCTATTAAAATTCTAAATACCAAGTGGTGTAATGAACATAAAATTCGAACTATGAATTTACTAATTATCTTGATGGGAACCCATACAGATGCCTCTAGTCATTTTATGAACTGAGATTTTTCATAAAGTCCATTGATCTTCCTCAGAACATCAATATTACTTAAAGAATGGCCAATACACATAATTATTACATTTAAAACTTAGGACTAAAATTTTTTAAACATTATCTTTAAAGGTCTTAATTATTTTTTTACAAGGGACTTCAAAGAATCATATTCCACTGAGGGGAGAACAATAGGCCTGAGTATAGATAAGACACAGACCAAAAAGGGAAGACTTAACCCCTAAGCTTTATTGTCATTAGAACAAATCCTAAAGCAATTTGCCAGAACTCTTAGAATACTGGCTCAGGATTTTCTCAGGCCACTGTGGCTAACTAACAAGATATTTAGTTCTCCGAGTCACCCGATAGGGAAGGCATAAGACTATTTTGAACTTTTTATGCCAATTACATATGAAATGTATTGCTGCTCTGGGTAATCGATAGCTCCCCTCTGCTCTTCTCATTATGTTCACTAAATATATGATTTTTAAAACACAACATTTCTTCTACTAATCACATTGATCTAAGAGCCTCATAATTCAAAACACTTTACAAAAACTATAGAAAACATTTTGTTGGAAGTCCCAAACCCTGGGATCAAAAACACACTCATTATATCAAACATGTCTCCACGCCTGCTGCTCTTTGTTCCCTCTCACACTTAACTACACCCCATTAGAACTCACCTTATCCTTGCAAGGCCTTTGACAGTTTTGTGCTGCACACACGGCATTCTCATCATCAGATTCCTCTGCTCCTGACCAGTCATACTTTGAGGGGATGTCCAGCACTTTTCTTTCTCTCTTCCTCTCAGTATTCTCTTTCACAAGTTCAACTTTGGCTGCAGCAGCCTTCTCCTTCTTTTTCTTTCTCTCTTCTTCTTTTGCTAGTTTCTTGGCCAGTTTGTTCAGCTCCTTTGCTTTTTCTGCACTTAATTTTAATTTCTTCTTTTTAGGTTTATCCATTTTCTTTAACTCTTTGGACTTCTGTTTTCCTTCTCCAAAAAGTTGTTCTACCTTTTCTAGCTTTCGTTTCCTTTTCTTCTCTGAAGAGTCCTTTCCTTTTATTTTTAATGGTTTCTCCTCCATGCTGTCATCCTTCAAAAATATAAAATTAGAAACAATTTTTAAGCAAGACATTTAAAAACAGTTTTGTTCTCTTATGTGAGGTATCTTGAAGTGTCAAATACATAGACAGATAGTAGAGGTTACGGGGGGAGAAAGAAATGGGATTTATCGTTTAATGGGTACAGTTTCTGTTTGGGCTATTTAAAAAGTTCTGGAAATAGTGGTGATCATTGCACAACATTGTGAAGGTAATTAATACAACTGAATTGTATATTTAAAAAGTTAAAATGGTAAATTTTGTGTAGTGTACACTATACTACAATAAATATTCTAGATATTTAAAAATCACTTGAAGAAGGCAAATGTAATATTCACTGAAGATAATCAATAGCAAAAAATAATGGCAAGCCCTAAATAAAATATTTCACTTATTTTTAACTTGCTAAGGGAAAAAAACCTCATTGTTAGCATCCTATATAATAAAAGCCTAATATGCAAATCGACTGAACAGTGGAACAACCGGTCACTATGATGCGCACTGACCACCTACGGGGCAGATGCTCAACACAGGAGCTGCCCCCAGCCCACAGGCCTCAGGCAAGCCAAGGTGGGTGCCAACAGGAGCCCCCAATCACCCCGCAGATCAAATCTGATCGCTGGCCAGCCTAGAGACCCTACCCGTGCACAAATTTCGTGCACTGGGCCTCTAGTATATTAATATAACCTGTAGCATCCATTTGAGATGAAATCATACACAGAAAGCTAAATGTTCTAAATGTACATTAAATTATATAATAACGTTTTTGGTTTTCATTTACTACTACAATAGTTCTTCATTAATTCAATAAATTCTAAGTGGTTAAGAAGTTATTAGAAATGTTATCAAAACATACAAAATTGTATCATGATCTCAATACAAAAGGTATGTAGTGACTTTAGCAAGAGCTAGAAAATAGTTGATATGACAAAGCAAAAAATGTATTTTTCTTTTCAACTTCCGAATATTGTTGCTCTTATGTGCCAATGCAATAAATGTTAAAATTTTAATAGTAAAGGTATGTCTAGTAACAGGAAGAACAAGGAGGGAGGCTGAAAAAAAATTGAAAATACTGATAATTACCTAGGAAATAACACTTGAGCTAAGAAGTGTTATTTCTTTTATATGTGGGATATAAACTGAAACTCACAGACACAGACAACAGCATGGTGGTTACCAAAGGGAAGGGTTGGGTGATAGGGGAGTAGTAAAGGATAAAGGATAGAGAATTTTTCCACAAATTCAAGACTGGAAAATCTTTGATAAGAACCTAAAAATCTTCAGAATCCAAAAAACAACAACAACCCACTGTATTATAAATGTCTAAGTCTATCACATTTTGACAAAATTTTTAACCTCTGAATACTTTATATTTCCTTACATGTAAAATAAAAGGATCAGATGAGATAATGAATGTGAAGAAAGTGTTCTATAGACTGGAAAACATTGTATTAGGCTGCACCTAGGATCTGACTTCCAAACAAAAATCAAACTAAATTATAATGATTAGCAAATTATAATATGCTAAGTGAATCTGTATCAACTATTGGTGACACTGCACCATTCCATTACATGGAAACAAATAATGAAAAGAATATTAGAAATCAAATGCCAGAGTTAGAAACCAGGTCCCTCTGCTTTTACTACATGTGTGACCTTAGGCAAGTTTTCACCTCTCGGATCCTAAATTTCTTCACATGCAGAAGGGCAAAATACTTGCTCTATCTATCCTTTTCACTCTCCCTTTCAGGATTATGGTGAGGATCAAATGAGATCATGGATATATAAACACTGAATATGTTATAAATTGTTATGCAAAGATAATAGACGAATGTGGACTCTCCCTCTCCACTTCTATATAACCATTTCATTAGGAACCTTCATTTAAAAAAATAATTTTTTAATTCGTAAGTAATTTTTATGTTTCAATTACAGTTAATGTGCAATATTAGTTTTAGGTGTAAAACCCAGCAATTAGATATTTATATAACTTATGAAGTGATCACTCCAAAGTGATCATCTGACACCACACATAGTAATTATATTTTTTACTATATACTCTATGCTGTACTTTATATCCCCATGGACTTTCTGTAACTACCAATTCATACTTCTTAATCACTTCACCCCTTTCACCCCCAAACCTTTTCCATCTAGCAACCATCAAAACGTTCTCTGTATCTATGGGTCTTTTCTGTTCTGCACGTTCATTTATTTTGTTTTTTAGATTCCACATATAAGTGAAATCATATGGCATTTGTCTTTCTCTGTCTGATTATTTCACACAGCACAGCACCTTCTAGGTCCATCCATGTTGTTGCAGATGGCAAGATTTCATTTTTTCTTTTTTTATGGCTGAGTCATTTTCCACTGTATATATGCACCACATCATTATTCATTCTTCTAGTGATGGACACTTAGGTTGCTTCTATTATCTTGGCTACGGATAATGCTACAATTAACATACGAATGCATGTCTTTTCAATTTGGTGTTTTGAGTTTCTTCAGATAAATACCCAGAAGTGAAATAGCTGGGTCCTACTTTGTCTCTATATAAGTCTTTGTTTTGGTCTATTTTGTCTAGTAAAAGTATTAATACATCAGTTTTTATTTTCCTTTTCATTTCCATTGTCATGAAATATCCTTTTCCATCCCTTTACTTTCAGTCTGTGTGTGTGTTTTTTGATTTGAAGTGAGTCTCTTATAGATAGCATATGTAAAGGTTTTCTTTTGTGATCCATTCAGCCACCATTTATTTTTTGATTGGAGCATTTAACCCATTTCCATTTAAACTAATGGTTGATAGGTGGTTGTTGTTTTTTTAATATACTTTTATTGATTTAAGAGAGGAAGGGAGAGGGAGGGAGAGATAGAAACATCAATGATGAGAGGGAACCATTGACTGGCTGCCTGCTGTACACCCCCTACTGGGGATCGAGCCCACAACCTGAGCATATGCCCCTGACTGGAATGGATCCCTGGACCCTTCAGTCCCCAGGCCAACGCTCTATCCACTGAGCCAAACCAGCTAGTGTGACAATGTACTTATTGCCATTTTATTGCTCATATTTTTTACCCTCCTCTTCCTTCTCCTTCAAGAAGATCCTTTAACATTGCTTGTAATATTGATTTGGTGGTGATAAATTCCTTTAGCTTTTTTTTGCCTGAGAATCTCTTTATATGTCTTTCAATTCTAAATGATAGCCTTGTTGAGTAATCTTGGTTGCAGATCCTTGTTTTCCATCACTTGGGATATTTCTTGCCAATCCCTTCTGGCATGCAACGTTTCTGTTGAGAAATCTTTTCTGTTGAGAAATCAGCTGACAATCTTATGGGAGCTCCCTTATAGGTAACTGCTTTTCTGTTGCTGCTTTTAAGATTTTCTCTGTCTTTCATCTTTGGCATTTCAATTATGATGTGTCTTGGTATGGGTCTTTTTGGGTTCATCTTGTTCGGGATTCTCTATGCTTCCTGTATTTGTATGTCTGTTTCATTTACCAAGTTAAAGTTTTCTATCATCACTTGAAGTTGTCCCAGAAGCTTCTTAACCTATTTTTTTTTTTTTTTTGATGTTCTGATTGGGTAACTTTCTGCTTCCTCATCTTCCAAATCACTGATTTGATCCTATGCTTCATCTACTCTACTGCTGATTCCTTGTAATGTATTCTTAATTTGCTATTGTAGTCTTCATTTCTAACTGGTTCTATTTTATGTTTCCTATCTTTGTTGAAGTTCTCACCAAGATCCTTGAGTATCCTTATAACCAGTGTTTTGAACTGGTAGATTGCTTATCTCATTTTATTTAGTTCTTTTTTTGGAGTTTTGTTCTGTTCTTTTATTTGAGACATGTTTCTTTTTCTCCTCATTTTGGCAGCCTCCCTGTGTTTGTTTTTATGTTTTAAGCAGAGCTTCTACGTCTCCAGGTCTTGGTAGAGTGGCCTTACATAGTAGGTGTCCTGTGGCACAGACTCCACGGTCACCTAAACTATGCACTCCTGATGTGCTCCCCATATGGATTGTGTGCACCCTTCTGTTGTAGTTGAGTCCTGATTACTGTTGGCATGTCAATGGGAGGGATTTTCCCCCCAGGCCAAAATTGGCTGCAAGGACTTTCCACAACCACCATGGAGGACATGCTGTGCAGTGGCTGACCCCATGGAGTTGGACTCACTTAAGGAGAGCTCTAATGCCTGCTGAGTCCACCCCTTGGGTGTGCTCATCAGGGAGGTGGTTGGATGGTGCTTCAGCATGATCTGAAGCTGTACACTGGGTGCGCTGGCTTTGGGGCCTACCAGGAGGTGCAAGCCAAGGTCAGCTGCCATCTGTGTCCTGCCCAGGATGACCTGTCATGAGCTACAAAGCAATCTTCAGATGGCTGCTACATGTGCTGGGCTTGGGGTGCCTAGAGCAGGCCAAGCTAAGGCTGGCTGCCACTAGTGCCAAGCCTGGGGGCCACTTTCCAAGAGGTATGAGGCATGCCAAGGTCAGAAGCTCCGTGAGAGATTTTAAGAAAGTTGGTAACATGAGCCAAGACTTGGTATGTTTCTTTTTTTAACAATAATATTTTCCCTTGCCTAACTTTTGGACCTTTGATTAATAGGAGTCTGGTCTAAGAAAACTGTTCTAAATTGGTGATTTTCAATAACCCCCTTTCTTTTTAGCAGAAATGGTCTATTTTCCCCAAAATTACATATCACATAAATTCTCAATAAAGAAAACCAGAAAAAAGAACTACTTTGGTTTAATCAGAAAGTAGGACAGCCAGAATACTACTCACTCAGCCATCTCGCCTTGCCAGCATTTATGGTTCTTCCAAGGAACTTGGGCATTCTAAATAGTTTTACAATCACTGTTTTAGTAGGCATTAAATCCATACCTCCATGATATGTAGGAATCTGTCTTCAGAGGGTGGGTGAGTGGCCTGCAAAATCCGCCATATGTGTTGAGTTTCATCTAGAGATACTTCCAGGAGATCTCCAATCATCATAAGTTCTTCCAGCTGGGCTTTAGCTCCAGGTGACAACTCCAACACTGGAGGTTCTAAACTTCGGGGCACCAAAGGACTCTTCCGTGGCTGCTTCCTTGGGGTGCTAGAACCTTTCCAAAAATTTATAAGACAAAATAAAAATGAAAACTATGAAAAAAATGTAATGTTTCTAAAGTAAATAATTAGGGGAATGGTTCTTTCACTCCCAATAATTTAGACATTCTGATTGACTGCATCAGTATTAAAGTGAAAATGAAATTTAAAACAAATACAGAACAAAAAGATCTAGAATTCTAATATGCAGTCTAAAATACTGGTTTAGAGTACAAAACTGGTTCCTTATTGTTTATCCTGTGACTGAAGGAAAAGGGGAATCTATAATAATAAAAGCGTAACATACTAATTAGACCGGACGGCCGAATGACCTTCCAGACGACCTTCTGGACAAAGCTGGGGCTGCGAGGGCCGAGGCAAGCCAGGGCTGCAAGGGCCAAGCCTCTTGCACGAATTTCGTGCATCAGGCCTCTATTAGAAAAGAATCTCTTAACCCATGCTCTCTCTCCCTTTTAGAGGATACCAACAGATTAAGCATATACCTGCCCTACATAAGTGATGATTTTTCTAATGAACAGACAACAAACACAGCTGACCCTTGGACAGGCAGGTTTGAACTACACAGATCATGGCCCATTTATATATGGATAACTGTGTCCACTTTAAAGCAGATTTTAAAAATTGGTGTATAAGTGGACCTGTGCAGTTCAAATTCAAGGGTCAACTGTTTTTTTGCTTGTTTTTGTTAATCCTCAGCCAAGGATATTTATTATTGATTTTTAGAGAGAATGGAAGGGAGGGAAGAAGGGAGGCAGAAAAGAGAGGGAGGGAGTGGGATGGGAGAAAGGGAGGGAGAAACATCGATGTGAGAGAGACACATCAATTGGTTGCCTCCCACATGTGCCCTGACCAGGGCCAGGGATCGAACCTGCAACCTAGGCACATGCCCTTGACTAGTAATTAAACCCATGATCCTTAGGTGCACGGGCCAAGGCTCTACCACTGAGATACCCCAACCAGAGCAGGTCAACTGTATTTTTTATCTGAGACTGGGAATCTGTGTATGCACAGGGCTGGCTTAAGTTGCATGCTAATTTTTGACTGCATGGTGAGTCAGTGCCCCTAACCCCTGCACTGTTCAAAGGTCAATTGTAATATGCTGTCCCATAAAATTCTGAATTTTACTATGAAGAGATGAACACCCTCCATTTTCCAGAGGTGTAACCTAAAGCAATGTAACTTATTTTCACTGGGAAAAAAGTGAACATAACAGAGAAGTTATATACAAAGAAAAGGAAAAACTTTATAACAATTAAAGCTTTCCGAAACTAGAATGAATATTCTTAAAAAGCAACAAGTTCCTTAAGAACTGGTAATGAACAAAAACAAAAAAAGGCTAAATGATTCCTTATCAGAGATTTTATAAAAATGAGAGATGGAACTAGATGACCTCTAAAGTTCTTCTAATTAGAATTCAATAATTCTATGTAAGCTTTCAGATTATCACCTAATGACAGAAAATGCAAATAGGGACATTTTCAGGTTCTAATAAAATTTCATGGCAAAGATTATGTATTTAAGAGGGATTCACAGTCTTGATTAATACAATGGTTTTTTTTCTCACTGGTTTCAGGCTAATCTTCTCCACACTGTTTTAAAGGGTAATACCTTGAGAACAACTCTTAGAAGCAGAAGAATAAGCATGTTCTGCACAGAATGAAGGAGCTGTCCACATGTGAGTGACCACCTCCTCAGACTTGATGGGAATCTCTTCATCACAAAAAAGATTGGGTTCCAGACTACTGGAGGACTTCACACTGGCTGTGTCCTGAAGAAGAAACAAAAGGGGTATTATAAATTAGAACTACTTATGGCTCTCAAAGTCTAAAATAATTAATATACATAAGGATATTACATATTAATAAACATTAATATATTTATTACTTCACAGAAAAAGTTTACAAACACCTGGTGTAGAGTCCTATCCCCAGCAACACAAAAATTATAAAAGAGTGAGATAGGAGAAAGGCAAAAGCTTAATGACTAATATAACACCTGATTCTCCTTGTAGGGTACATGAGATTATCCTTAATTAAGCAGGATACTTAAAAGGTTTTATAACAGGATTCTGGAAGACAATGCCACTCAATGAAAATTTAAGGATAGCAGTTCATTATCTTCTTCCCTATTCAAACAAATTTTAAAAAGCAACAGACAGTACTTTAGTTCCAGATGCTGCCTCTCCCTGACTACAATTGGAATTGTCTTTTCTGACCTTGATTCTACTCATTTCATTGTAACTCAAGCAGGAAACTTTGTTAGGCTTTCAAAGTGGAAAGGATGGTAAACAGGAGATAATGAAGAAAAATAATAAGTAAAAAGAAAAAAATTTTAAAAATTACTTTCCCAAGTGAAGTATGAAATGTGAAGAGGTACAATATTGACTTTGATAAGTTATAGATAAATTGTTAGCCATAGAGGAAACACTGAAAAAATAAATAAATGATATAAGAAACCAATAAAAAATAAAATAAAAGAGCAATAGAGGAACAAAAAAAAAGGGCTTAAAAAAAATAAATAGCAAGAGCCCAGCCGGCGTGGCTCAATGGTTGAGAGTCGACCTATGAACCAGGAGGTCACGGTTCAATTCCCAGTCAGGACACATGCCCAGGTTGCAGGTTCAATCCCCAGTGTGGGGCATGCATGAGGCAGTCAATCAATGATTCTCTCTCATCATTGATGTTTTTTTCTCTCCCACTTCCTTCCTCTCTGAAATCAATAAAAATATATTAAATAAAAATAAATAGCAAGATGGCCAACTTAAACCTAACCATATCAACAATTGTATTAAATGTAAATAGACTAAACACCCCCAATGAGAAGACAGATCATGTTACTTAAAACACACACAAAAAAACCAAGACTCAACCATATATTTTACAATTACATATATATGCAGAATACAAACAAGAAAGGACCTTATTACATGCTAGCTCAAGAGACACATTTTAAATATGAAGACACAGACAGAAGAAACCAAGATGGCAACATAGGTAAATGCCAGTACTCACAGCATCCCACAACTATGTCAAAATTACAACTAACATACAGAACAACCATCATTCAGAACCACCTGAAAGCTAGCTGAATGGAAATCCTACAACTAGAGAAGTAAAGAAGAAAGCACGCTGAAACTGGTAAGAGTGGTGATGGCATGGATCGGGCTTGTCCAGCACCCATGTAGCTGTTTTTATAATCCAGAGGGAGATCATCCCTGCAGAGGCCACCGTGAGGAGCAAAGGGTCCCAGCCCCACACCAGACCGCCCCCCCCAACCCATGTCCCAGAGCTGGGAAGAAAAGTCCCCATAAATTCAGACTATAAAAACCAGCAGGGATTGTGGCTGAGGGACACAGAGACTCAGGTGTTCCTCTTAAAGGGCCAGGCACAAACATACTCGGACTCGATTCCTCTGAGCTCCAGGGCCAGGAGAAGTTAGGGGACCCAGACACATAAGAGGAAGAACTGGATTGTCTGGCATCAGGGCAGGAACTTGGGAGCAGCTTGCTACCAGACGAAGGTGCTCACAGGGGTCATTGTTCCTAGGCCAAGAACTCCCCTGTCCTACGGCTGACTGGCAACCATATCTGAGTCCCCATCAACCTGGAATACACTGTTTGCTCTGCTCTGGTGATTCTCTGAGACCCTGCCCAATCCAATTTGCAGCCCCACCCAAGCTGTTTGCAGCAGCTTTTTGATAGGAATGGCTTGTCCTAGCTCAGGCTTCAGACTTTGCTAAAATCTCTCAAAAAAGCTGCAACTGGTGTCAGCATGCCCTAAATTTGTCAATAAAAGGCCCAAGATCCAGCACCACCACCAGCCTGCCTTACTTCACAGCTGGGTATCACCTGGGTATTTCCAAACCTGATACAAATAGGAGGAATCTGCAGATCTCTCTGTAGCTCCTGCCAGGTGGCCCCAGGCAGGGCTGATTCTGCACCTCCCTGGAGACCTTAGAGCCAGTGCACCTGATGGACAGCTTCAGACCACACCAGATTACAACTCCACACAGCCACAAATGACACACTCAAGGGGCAGACTCAGTGAGCACCAAAGCCCCACTGAAGCAAGTCCTGCTCCATAGGGGTGTTTCCTGCACAGCAGCTCTCCCACTGTAGTCACAGCTGGTCCTCACAGCCAATTGGCCTGGAGGTCAATTCCTCCCAGTGACACCAACAGCAATCAAGTCTCAACTATAAGACTGCACTCAGCCCACAAAGGGCCGCACCTAGAGTGCCCAGCTCAAGTGACTGGGGAGGCTGAGCAATTGGGTCCCTATAAGGTAACTACTACACAAGGCCACTTTACCAATTCCAGGAGACATAGCAGCTCTATCCAATACATAGAAGCAAACACTGAAGCAGCCAAAATGCAGAGACAAAGCAACATGTCACAAATAAAAGAAATGAAAGAAAGCAAACCACGGTTATAAGGTTACTCAAGGATCTTCATCAGACCTACAAGAGACTTCGGGAGACTTTCAAGGATCTTAGTATAATGCCAAAGACATGGAAAAGGACCAGTCAGAAATTAAACATACACTAACTGAAATAAAGAATAATTGACAGTGATTCAACAGTAGAGGATTCCGAGAATCAAATCAATGGTTTCGAATATGAGGAAGCAAAGAATACCCAATCAGATGAACAAAAAGAAAAAAGAATAAAAAAATAAAGATAGTGTAAGGAGCCTCTGGGACAACTTCAAGCTTACCAACATTCAAATTATGGGGGTGCCAGAAGGAGAAGAGAAATAGCAAGATATTGAAAACTATTTGAAGAAATAATGACAGAAAACTTCCATTACCTGGTGAAAGAAATAGACTTACAAGCCCAGGAAGCACAGAGAGTCCAAAACAAGAGGAACCTAAAGAGGCCCACACCAAGACGCATCATAATTAAATGCAAAAGGTTAGAGACAAAGAGAGAATCTTAAAAGCAGCAAGAGAAAAGCAGTTAGTTACCTACAAGAGTGCCCTCATATGACTGTCAGCTGATTTCTCAACAGAAACTATGCAGGCCAGAGGGAGTGGCAAGAAATATTCAAAGTGATGAATAGCAAGGACCTACAATCAAGATTACTCTACCCAGCAAAGCTATCATTTAGAATTGAGGGTCAAATAAAGAGCTTCACAAACAGGAAAAAGCTAAAGCAGTTCATTACCACAAAACCAGTATTACATGAAATGTTGAAGGGCATTGTTTAAGAAGAGGAAGAAGAAGAAAAAATAAAAGATAAAATTATGTATAATAGCTCTAGCCGATTTGGCTCAGTGGACAGACCATCGGCCTCTGGACCAAAGGGTCCTGGATTCGATTCCAGTCAAGGGCATGTACCTCAGTTGCAGGCTTCTCCCCAGCCCAGGCCCTGGTCAGGGTACCTGCAGGAGGCAACCAATCGATGTGTTCCTCTCACATGGATGTTTCTCTCTATCTTTCCCTCTCTGTTCCACTCTCTCTAAAAGATCAATGGAAAAATATCCTCAGGTGAGGATTAACAACAACAAAATGAACAATAAAAGGGCAATAAATACACTATCTATCAACAATTGAATCTAAAAATAAAAATAAATAAGAAATCTAATAAACAGAATAAACTGGTGAATAAAATAGAATCAGAGGCATGGAAATGGAACAGACTGACAATTCTCAGATGGAAGTGGGGGTGGAGAGGTGGGAAGAGATTAAACAAAGATCTTATATGCATATATGCATTACCTATGAACAGATAGTAGGGTGGCAAAGGCCTGGGGTGGGGCAGGAACTGGGTGAAGAGGGGCAGTGGAGGGAAAAAGAGGGACATCTATAATACTCTCACAATAAAGATTTTTTTTTAAAAAAGGACACAGATAGGTTGATAAATAGCAAGCTTAAACAAATTACTCTTCCTACGGAGGAAAATTATAGTTCAGTCCCACCAATGGCAGGATGGAATGGCCTCTCAGTGAGAAATGGGTTTTATATATAGATCTATCACTCCATCTTATCTGGTACTAGGTCAGACTAAAGTCAAGACAAAACCTACTCTATTTCCACTAAAGCGCAAGCCACCCCCAAGTATTAACAAAGGTGAGAAGAAAAAAATAAAAGAATCTAAGTATTTAACTTGTCTTTCTCTAAAATAAGCAAGTACTGGGATATAAAAAATAACTTCCTGGAAGATAATAATTACTACTCTTTTATACCCTCCTTTCTAATGTGTGATTCTGCACATATTTGTAATTCTGAACATTTTTCATTTGTAAAATATAAACTATAATATGAATAAACAGTTTCAGTAAAGGTAAAGAATATGCCTTAAAAGGGAATAATTAGCCGAAACCGGTTTGGCTCAGTGGATAGAGCGTCGGCCTGCGGGCTGAAGGGTCCCAGGTTCGATTCCAGTCAAGGGCATGTACCTTGGTTGCGGGCACATCCCCAGTGGGGGGTGTGCAAGAGGCAGCTGATCGATGTTTCTCTCTCATCGATGTTTCTAACTCTCTATCCCTCTCTCTTCCTCTCTGTAAAAAAATCAATAAAATATATTTTTTTAAAAAAGGGAATAATTATACAAATATCTGAAAGAAGGTTATCCGAGACACAATCACAAAAGATCTGACATATTGCTTCATTAAATATATATTTCCTAAGTAATAAAATTCTTGAATTGCTGCTCAGTGTTTTAGTGGTGATAACAGAATGCCATACAAAATGAAGTAAACAATGCAAAGCATAAATCATCTGTTTTTTAAATACTACAATAAGATCAAATGACTGATTTGATTTTTCTACATAATTATGTACTCTTCTTCCTAAACCAGTATGGGAATCTTCCTTAAGTCAAGACATTAAATTCAACCTATTTCAAGGATGAATTCATGGAGACATAACCAGGGGACATCAAAGGGAAAAAAATCACCAAGCCAAATGCAAATAAATTGGCAAATATAATTTTCATTACACTGTTTGTTCTATGGGAAAATACTCAAGAATATATAATTTTTTTAATGCAAAAATATCTATATCCAGGTAACTTTTACTTTGAATTGCCATTAAGTCTTGCCACCATTCTTCCAGTTTTCAAGCTGTCAAACACATTGCTAACACTGTAAAATCCATAATTTTATTTTTCACGTTGTCAATACCCCCGGATCAAAATAGAAACTAGGCTGAGACTCATATAAATTTTACAGAAAAGGACTACTACTGCTTACAACCATATCAAACCATAGTTTTGATCCCTAGCCCTGAAGTCATGTAATACTTGTGATGTTTTTTATTCATAGGTTACCAATCTGCTTCCAAGCAAAGCCCATCCTATTTAGCAATTCTATAGTAGTGGTTGATTATTAATGTGCTAGAAAGATAATCCAAGTATTGGAGGCCTCTAAGTTATGGCAAACAGGCAATTCTAGTATTAAGTAACTAACTTATATGTGGCTTGGGCTGCATTTCCTTATAGCTGCTCCTGGTCATTCTATACAAAGATGGTCATTAACTTCAGGGTAACTTCAAGGTACTCAGACCTTATTTTAACAGGGTAATTCAAGTTTCAACTTTTCTCAAGTCTTTATTTCATATAACTATAAATTTCCTCATTAAAACATCCCCTGAATCCATTGCTTTTTAAATCCTCATCTGAGGATATATTTATTGACTTGAGAGGAAGAGAGAGGAAAAAAGAGAGAAGGAGAGGGAAAGGAAGAGGGAGAGAACGTTGATATGGGAGATCGAAACATCGATCGGCTGTTGCCTCCCATACTTGCCCAACTGGATATTTAACCCGCAACTTAGGTATGGGCCCTGACCAGGAATCAAACCCACAACCTTTTTGGTGTATGGGATAATGCTCCAAATAACCAAGCGACCAGGCTGGGGCCCCCGGATCCATTTTTATCTTGAAAAAATATTTCCAGCAAATAATTTACAAGCATCTATGATGGATGGTTTTAATTTTATATTCTGGGAATTCAATGCTGATGATATTCATTGCTCTAAGAATGAGCTTACCTACCTGATTTGCATGCTGCAAAGACCAAAAAAAGATAGTTAAAGGGTAAAGAAAAGATTGCACCCTAGGTTTTCATACAAAAGAGCTAAAACTCCCTGGTTATAGGCACAGACTGTAAATAGAACAACAAATAATATTACTAGGTAAACGACAAGGATTTGGGCCTGACACGAAATAACAATAAAAGGCCAATAAAATCCAACACAAAACAAACTTGCCAAAACTTTCTCTTTACCACCAGTGTGGTATCATTATCAAAATAATCATATTAAGGGCAAATACTATATTCTAACTGCAACTGTAACTGCAAATTCAAACCGTAAGGCCAAGTGTAACCCATCTCTGACTATGATATTCAATCTAGCACCATCCAGATGAGAGACTAAAACAAAGTACCCAAAGCAAGATACAATGGAATTTTTAAAAAATAACTAGATGTTAACAATCAAAGAAAAAATACTAAATCAGCCATGAAAGCTTTCAGTAACTAAATGAATAATTTTGCTAGTCCCTCTAAGCCCTAAGGAGATACAAGGTGAAAAAAATAAAGTTTAAAATTCCACTCTTAAAAAAAAAAAAACCTGTTATTTCATCATCAATCTATATTTTTTGGAGCTTTGAAAAAAAAATGCTATCACCATAAACTCAAGATAAATAGATTACTAGCTTTCTCTTCTACTCTTAAGCCTCAATCATCTTTTTAAACAAACCCAGTGATCAGATATAAACCCACACACCGGGCCATGTAATTACCTTCATGTCATAGCCATATGTCTCCCGAATGTCTTCATCAGAATCTGTTTCTTCATCATCATAATCCATTGTTTGTCGAGGGGAAGAAGATACGCTGCTCACCACCCGGTTAAAAGCAGACTGCTGGAAACTAGGTAAGTGTCCCTAAACAACAAACAATTTCAGGATGAACAGAGAGACACACTGAATAAACATGGTTAATATGTGATTATGACTACCAAAATGTAATGAACTTGCAAAGTGGCTAACAGAGTTCACCAGTTAGTACAGAGCAAATTATTTGCCCATGATACCAAGGTCCACCTGAATATTATTTCCAAATAATTTTTCACTAAAATGACTTAGGTATATATTCAAAATCCTATGGGTGTATATAGAAAGAAGACATTATGGATAATCTAACTGCTGGCAACTTACTGTTGTCTTCCAAATCAACTAACTGGTAAGATAGATTTGATTTACTACTTACACACTGACAACATTATCTCATGAAATAAAAAAAGAAAATCCTAAACTTGCCTGTAAGTCTGGATTGGCAGCTGCTTTTTGGAGTTCTGCACTGATGATCTTTTCAGTTTTTTCTCGAGCTGCCTGCTCCACCATACGCTGGCTCAACACAGACAGTTTGGCCAGGGCAGAAGACAGTTCATCTGTGGCTAGAGCCTGCCGGGCTCTATCCTGCCAACTCATAGCACGTTCTGTCAAACACTGTAGGGCTTCTCCTTCAGGCAACCGTACAGGCAACTTCTGAAGGGATACTAGGAGTGACAGAATAGTCTCTAGCCTTGGCCTTCGAGACCGCATACAAAGAGGGCAAAGGAATTTTACTTCCTTAGCCTGCCAACTAGACCCTTTTTTCTGGGAACTTGACTTAGGCAGGGGAACACAGCTATTATGGAACCAGTCTTTGCAGAGCTCACACTGCAGCATAAATCCACTGGCTGTCTTGCGGCAAATGCAAAATTTTACTTCTTCTATGCGGTCCACCATTGTCATCTTGGCTAGATTGGCTGCTCTGAGGGAATGCATGGCTTCAATCTCTTTTTGCTCGCGTTCTTTGAAAACTGCCACCTGTACACAAAGAACATTTAAAAGAAAGGAGTCACTGCAAAATACTCCAAAAATACCAAATCCTTAAGGCTGAGGGATCATCTCCAAATTGTGGCCTTAAAATAACAAAGCATTGTCCTTAAAAAAAATAAATCAGTTTTCAATCATTTCCTAAAATGTGGGGCAGTGTGACAGTTTCCATGTAAACATTCCTGTGTGAAATGGGCAAAATGCTACCATATTTCACAATTTCATCAGTAGAGTACTTTGAATTCTTTGTAGGGTGCAGTAGACAATATGCCTTGAAGTCAAGCAACCTAAGTATGAAGCTTGGCTCTTGTACTTATATATTGTTGATCTGAGGCGAAAGTTTTCTGAATCTCAATTTTCTGAAAAATGAGGATACCACCAAACCCATTTTGTTGTTTTAAGGATTAAATAAGATAACACATCAAAATGCTTAACTTGATGCCTGGCACAAGGTAAATACTCAATAAATACTAGCTTCCCATCCACTGGCAATTCATTCCCTGGGAGGAAGTTCTATACAAATCAATTCTTATTTCTTTCTAGAAGGCATCTATGTAATAGTAGAATGACACAGCCTGATGACCAATTATAACAAGATTTTATGTAGCTCATTTCAAAAAAGTAAATGAAAGCAAGTAATATTTAATTATCATAAATACTGTCAGTAGATTTTCTTTTTAAACTTTTATAGTTTTGAAATAATTTCCTATTCTATTTGCTTGGTAAGATAACCTGTTAGGCAGGCTCCCTAATGAGAAATCATTTCGGCTGGCCTCAAAATAGGATCATTTGGCAACAATATTGTAATAACTATTTATGGTACCAGGTGGGTACCTGGACTCTTGGGGGGAACATTTTTTAAAGTATATGATAACCACTATGCTGTACACCCGAAACTAGTCCTATATAATAAAACCCTAATATGCAAATCGACCGAACGGCTTAACGACTAGTCGCTATGATGCTCCCACAGGGGGTGCGCCACTCAACCAGAAGTTGGGCTCATGGCTGGCGAGCGTAGTAGCGGTGGCGGGAGCCTCTCACACCTCTGCTACAGGCGGGCGGGTAAGGAGTGAGGGGTCCCGGACTGCGAGAGAGTGCAGGCCGGGCTGGGGGACCCCCCCCCCCAGTGCACGAATGTCGTGCACCAGGCCTCTAGCATAAAAAATAATGTTGAATGCAAACTATAATTGAAAACTAAAATTGGGAAGAAAAAAACCAAAAAACATAGGATCATTTGTAGGCAGGAAACACCATATGCAACTCCTTACTACATACTGACCAAATTCATTTTTATTTTTCTCTTTCCTCAGGCTCCTAGTAATCTTAACACACATTCTTCCTACTTGCAAACAAAAACCAAAAACAAACAGAACAAAACAAAAAACGCCACCATACTGTACATTACATCCCCATGACTATTCTGTAATAACCAATTTGTACTTCTTAATGCCTTCACCTAATTACCTATAAATATTTTATTGAGCACTCACTATACTGTTGAATGCTACTAAGAAAAGGAAGATATTTTAAACAGCAGCAGATATCAGTAAGCTAATACAATTCCTTTGAAAAGCACAACAGTATTAAGCCATTAAATTCTAACCCAGTAATCCAATTCCTAAGAGTCAAGTGTAAGAAAATAACTTGAAAAAGGAAAAAGCGCCCTAGCCAGTTTGGCTCAGTGGGTAGAGTAACCGCCTGGAGATTGAAGGGTCCCAGGTTCAATTCCAGTCAGAGGCACATGCCCAGGCTGCAGGCTTGATCCCCAGTAGGGGGCGTGCAGGAGGCAGCCAATCAATGGTTCTCTCTTATCATTGATGTTTCTATCTCCCCCCCCCCGCCGCTTTCTCTCTGAAATCAATGAAAATATATTTTTTTAAAAAAGGAAAAAGCTATATACAAAGAAGTTCACTTTATTAGTATCCATAATAGTGAACACTCAGTAACAACCAAATGTTCAATATCAGATAAAAGTTCAGCAAATTATAGAAAATTTGATAAAATATTAAACTATTAAGACAACAATAAAGAACGATATAGAAAATATTTCAGGGAGAGAACAGAATAGTAAACTTTTTATATACTTTGATTATAAATATTAAAAAAATACCTGAAATATATATAAACATAAAGCCAGAGAAAAATATCTATACTAATAAAAGAGTAATATGCAAATTGGTCACAACGTCCTCACAGTAACAACCGAACAGAAGGCTGCATGGGATGACCAGGCCGGCAGGGGGGTTAGCGAGGGACGACCAAACGACTGAACAGCAGGCTGCGTGGAACGACCAGGCTGGCAGGGGGGCAGTGAGGGGCAACCAGGCTGGCAGGGGAGGGCAGTGAGGGGCGACCAGGCTGGCGGGGGGGGGGGGGGGGCAGTGAGGGGCACCCAGGCTGGCGGGGGGGGCAGTGGGGGCGACCAGACCGACGGAGGGGGGGCAGTTGGGGGCAACCAGGATGGCAGGGGAGGCAGCGAGGGGTGACCAGGCTGGCAGGGGGGGGGGGCAGTGAGGGACAACCAGGCCAGTAGGGGGGGCAGTTGGGGGTGACCAGGCCGGCGGGGGTGGGGGGGGAGGCAGTTAGGTGCGATCAGGCTGGCAGGCAGAGGTGGTTAAGGGTGATCAGGCTGGCAGGGGGGGCAGTTAGGAGCCAGCGGTCCCAGATTGTGAAAGGGATGTCCAACTGCCGGTTCAGGCCAAAACCGGCAGTCGGACATCCCCCAAGGGGTCCCAGATTACAGAAGGTGCAGGCTGGGCTGAGGGGACCCCCCTCCCCCGTGCACGAATTTCGTGCACCGGGACTCTAGTATAAAAATAAAAACAGTTAAAAACGTAAAAACAGTAAATGTGCTAATATCTTCACAGAATTTTGTATTCAACATACAAAGTCAAAATGCATATCATAATTTCTTACCACCATGGCTGTATCTCTGGTTTCCTCCAATCCTTCCTCCAGATCACTCAGAGGCTCATGGTCCAGATCCTTTTCTTTTTCTTTTTCTATTAGTTCTTTTACTTTTTTCCTTCTGTTTTTACCACTCCCATATATACCAATGTCAGTTCGGGGACTTAGCACCTACAAAAATAAAACCAAATATTGAGCTCTGGTTTTAACCCTACCAGACCACTGTACCGATTTTTTGGTAATTTCCGAATCTCTGGTGACTCCTAATTTTCAGTACTTTGCCTAGACCTATTTTCTACAATGTCTCCAAGTTCCATCTTATTCTAACCACTTGTTTGCATGTAACTAACATTTTTCTATATCATGTTGATTTTTTTCTCTTTAACGCTCAGGAGCCCAGGTATAAGGGACAGTTAGGTTCAGGGCCTCAGGTCTGGTAGGTTTAAAAAAAAAAAAATTCTTAAAACTGAAAATAATAAGAGGAACCATTTATTGACTACTCACCAAGTCCTGGGCACTTTCTTAAGGGGTTAACACACATTACCTAATTCAATTAAAAAAAACAGCCCTCTGAAGTAAGTATTGTCTATATCAGTGATGGCGAACCTCTGACACGCGTGTCAGTGCCATTTCTGATGACACGCGGCCGCTAAGGCGGCCGCATGCGGAGGATGAAACATTTATGTTTTTTAAACTATAAATATTGCGAAATAATGTTTTTTCCTCAAAGGGACACACTACCCGAGTTATGCTCAGTTTTTTGGCGAAGTTTGAAACACCGAGCTCAAAAGGTTTCCCATCACTGGTCTATATTTTACAAACGGGAAACTGAGGCTCAGAAAGGAAACAACTTGCCCAAAGACACAGGGTTAGTAATTAGGGAGCCAGTCCTCAAACATGAAACTATCATATTTCAAAGCCTATGCCCTTAACTACTATTTATCATTTTTTCATTTTCAATTATAGTTGACATACATTACTATATTAATTTCAGGTAAACACCCCAGTAATTAGACATTATATAACTTACTAAGTGGTCATCCTGATAAACCTTGAACCCATCTGACATGATACAGAGCTATTAGGATATGATTGACTACTAGTAGCCCTGTGCATGAATCCTTGGGCCAGTACGTCGCTGCCGCCCTCCTATAGCTCTCTGCCCGCTGCCCCGCCCTCCTGTAGCTCCCATCACCCTCCCCTCATAGCTTGCTGCCCTGCCCCCTCCTGTAGATCTCCGCCACCAACTTGTAGTTCGCTGCCCCACCCTCCTTCAGATCCATGATCTGGTCCTAGAAGTGGGATTACTGGGTCAAATGGGAGTTCCATTTTTAACTTTTTGAGGAAACTCCATACTGTTTTCCACAGTGGCTACACCAGTATGCATTCCCACCAGCAGTGCACGAGGATTTTTTCTCCACATCCTCACCAGCACTTGTTGATTTGTTGATGATAGCCATTTTGACAGGTCTGAGATGGTACCTCATTGTTGTTTTGATTTGCATCTCTCGGATGATTAGTGACTTTGAGCATGTTTTTATGTCTCTTGGCCTTCTGTATGTCCTCTTTTGAAAAATATCTATTTAGGTCCTTTGCCCACTTTTTGATTGGATTTACTAGTATCTTTCTTTTGTTAAGCTGTATGAGTTCTCTATAAATTTTAGAGATTAAACCCTTATATGTTCTCCCATGCAGTGAGCTTTCTTGCTATTTTGTTGATAGTTTCTTTTGCTGTGCAGAAGCTTTTTCTTTTGATGTAGTCCATTTGTTTATTTTCTCCTTAGTTTCCATTGTCCTAGGAGCTGTATTGGTAGAGATACTGCTATGACATATGTCTGGTATTTTGCTACCTATGGATTCTTCTAAGATTTTTATGGTTTCCTGTTTTACGTTTAAGTCCTTTATCCATTTTATTTTTCTATAAAGTGTAAGTTGGTAGTTTAATTTTTTTGCATATTTGTTCAATTTTCCCAACACCATTTATTAAAGAGACTGTCTTGACTCCATTGTATGCTCTTGCCTCTTTTGTCAAATATTAATTGAGCATAATGGCTTGGGTAGGTTTCTGGGTTCCCTGTTATGTTCCACTGGTCTATATGTCCACTTGTACTTCTTAATGCCTTCACCTTTGTAACCCATTCTCCCAACCCCCTTCCCAGCTGGGAACTGTCAGAACATTCTCTGTATCTCTATGAGTCTATTTGTATTCTACTTATTCACTTATTTTGTTTTGTTATATTCTAATGTTTATAGAAATGTATTTATTGCCATTTTATTTTTTTCTTCCTCCTCCTCCTTCTTCTTCTTGACCCTTAACATTTCATATAAAACTGGTTTGGTGGTGATGAGCTTTCTTGTCTGAAAAGTTCTTTACCTGTCCTTTGATTAGCTTTGTTAGTAGGTACAGTAATCTTGGTTGTAGGTCCTTGCTTTTCATCACTTTGAATACTTCCTGCCAATCCCTTCTGGGCTGCAAAGTTTCTGTTGAGAAATCAGCTCTATTGTAGATAACTAACTACTTTTCTCTTGCTGCTTTTAAGATTCTCTCTTTTTATCTTTAAGCTTTTGTGTTTTAATTATGATGTATCTTAGTGCGGGCCTCTTTGGGTTCATCTTATTTGGGACTCTACACTTCCTGGACTTGTATCTATTTCCTTCACCCAAGTTAGGCAAGTTTTCTGTCATTATCTTTTAAAATAGGTTTCAATTTCTTGCTCTCTCTCTTCTCATTTCCCACGGATATGGTGGTACACTTGAAGTTGTCCCAGAGGCTCCTTACACTATCCTCATTCTTTGTACTTTTTCTTTTTGCTGTTCTGATTGGGTCTCTTTGGCTTCCTTATATTCTAATTTTTGATTCTCAGCTTCATCTACTCTACAGTTGATTGCTTGTAAATTATTCTTCATTTCAGTTAGTGTATCCTTCATTTCTGACTGGTCCTTTTTTATGCTGTTGAGGTTCTCACTAAATTCACTGAGCATCCTTATAACCAACAAGAGGCCCCGGTGCACGAAATTCATGCATGGGGGAGGAGGGTGTCCCTCAACCCAGCCTGCACCCTCTCTAATCTGGGACCCTCAAGGGATGTCCAACTGCCTGTTTAGGCCCAATCGAAACAGCAAAAAGAAAAAGTACAAAGTACTTTTAGTAGTTAGACATTTTGAGGAAATAAATCACAAATAGATTATCACATTCTTTTTTTAATTAAATCTTTATTGAAAGTATTATATATGTCTCCCTTTCCCCCCATTGACCCTGTCTATTCCGCCCCTCCCCCCCCCTCCCTAGGCCTTCACCACCCTATTGTCTGTGTCCATGGGTTATGCATATATGCATACAAGGTCTTTGGTTAATCTCTTCAGGCAGTCAGACACCCCTCTCACAATCCAGGACTGCTGGCTCTCAACTGCTCACCTGCCTGCCTGCCTGCCTGCCCCTAACTGCTTCTGCCTGCCAGCCTGATCACCCCTAACCACTCCCCTGCAGCCTGATTGACACCTAACTGCTCCCCTGCAGGCGCGATTGCCCCTAACTGCCCTCCCCTGCCGGCCTGGTCACTCATAACTGTCCTCCCTTGCAGGCCTGGTCGCCCCCAACTGCCCTCCCCTGCTGGCCTGGTCACCCCTAACTGCCCTCCCTTGCCAGTCTGGTTGCCCCCAACTGCCCTCCCCTGCTGGCCTGGTCACCCCTAACTGCCCTCCCTTGCCAGCCTGGTTGCCCCCAATAGCCCTCCCCTGCAGGCCTGGTTCCCCCCAACTGCCCTCCCCTGCAGGCCTGGTCCCCCACAACTGCCCTCCCCTGCAGGTCTGGTTCCCACCAACTGCCCTCCTTTGCAGGCCTTGTCCCTCCCAACTGCCCTCCCCTGCAGGCCTGTTCACCCCTAACTGCCCTCCCCTGCAGGCCTGGTCCCCCCCACCTGCCCTCCCCTGCCAGCCTGGTCAACCCCAACTGCCCTCCCCATCGGCCTGCTCACCCCCAACTGTCCCGTCGGCCTGATCACCCCCAACTGCACCCCCTGCTGGCCTGATGGCCTTCAACTGCCCCCCCGCCGATGGCCTGCTCGCCCCCAACTGCTGGCCTGCTTGCCCCCACTGCCCTCCTCTGCCAACCTGATCGCCTCCAACTGTCCTCCCCTGCCGGCCTGATCGCCCCTAACCACCTCTGCCTCAGCCCCGCCACCATGGCTTTGTCCAGAAGGACGTCCTGAAGCTCTCCCGGTTTAATTAGCATATTACCCTTTTATTAGTATAGATATTTTGAACTCTGAATCTAGCAGATTGCTTATCTTCATTTTGTTTAGTTCTTTTTCTGGCATTTTGTTCTGTTCTTTCACTTGAGACATGTTCTTTTGTCTCATTTTGACAGCCTCCAAAATGAGACAAACTTTCTCTGAGCTCTAGCATGGGCAGCATTTAGTCTTTGTGCGGGGGAGGAGGGGGGAGTTGGCCTTTGTTTCTAATGTATTAGGTAGAGCTGCTACATCTCCCAAGCTTAGTAGAGTACCTAATGTAGTAGGTCTCCTCTAGAGCAGTGGTCGTCAACCTTTCAGACCTCACGGACCACCAGTGGTCCGAGGACCACCGGTTGGCGACTGCTGCTCTAGAGTCCAGTGGCACAGCCACCCCGAACACCCAAGCTAGGCATTTGAGGTGCATTCCCCGTGTAGGCTGTGTAAACCTCCTATAGTATTGAGTCTTTTTTTTTTTTTTTTTTTTAAGTTCTATTAAATATTTATTGTTATTCCTTTGAGAGAGCTTATACATAAGTTGTTTATTATTTTCCCTCACCAGGATGTCATAACAAGGGTTAATTGCTCCTGTTTCACTTTTAATTTTATTCTTTTTAGTCATTTTTCTGCTTAAATACAAAGTTGTTCAGATTGTATTTTTATATAGGCCAAGTTACCTAACAGAGTTGAGAAAAAATAAAATGGTTTTATTTAGCCATTTAATATCCAGCCTTTAAATGACCCTATGTACTTTTTCATTAGTAAGGTGACATAGTGAAAATTCCAAGAAAAAAAAAATCTGGTTTGTAATCTTACTTGTTCTGAAAAATTGAACATGCATGCCTGACTTCTTGTTTATTAAGTCACAATCCCAGACATTTTGACTATTTGATCATCTGTTACATATTCGGAGTAAATGTCAGTGCTACATTTATACATCATCCATAGGTTAAAATAAAAAAAAGCTATCAACCTAAGAAGAATGTCTGAGAGGGATTTCAAAGGAATGTACTAAGAAATCATCACTTATATCTTCTCCTCAGCTTTCTAGATAGTGGTATTGATATTAAAAGAACAATATTATACAGTTGTATAGTATTTGGGGGTACTCATAATTAAGGTATATATTTGTAGATGTGTTTTCTATGTGTATGGTGGCTTTCTCTGATCTAGGCATGTTTTCATACCAGGACTCCATACAATCCCTGTCATGTAGTAGAATTTTTTTTTTTTTTTTAAATTTCTTTATTGATTACGGTGTCATATATTTGTCCTCATCCCCCCATTCCCATCCCACCCCCCTCCCCATGGATGCCCCAACCCTCTGTTGAACTTAAGCATTGGTTAGGCTCATATGCATGCACACAAGACCTTTGGTTGATCTCTCCCCCCTCCCCCCACCCTCCCCTATCCTCCCTCTGAGGCCCGATAGTCCGATCGATGCCTCCTTGTTTCTGGTTCTGTTCTTGTTCATCAGTCTATGTTGTTCATCATTTCCCCTAGATGAGCGAAATCATGTGTCACTAGAGATATACTTATAAGAATTGAATGTGCGACGAGCAATAATAGTTATGCTGACAGGCAAATGAATCAGTCTGTAGTGAGTTTCTTTCTGGTCCAACAGTTCTTTTGAGCTCCAATATCAATGTCCACCAGTTCCTTATGAGTACATGTCGGCACTGACCCCTCAGCTCTGGATGGTGGACAAATGGTGGTAATGCAGGTCCGACTCCCTCTGGTTTGGTCTCGGCCGGATCCAGGGGCACGGCTTCACCTGGATCCAGGGGCCCACGGCCTCACCCGGACCCGGGATCCAGTCTCACTCGGATCTAGGGGCACACAGCCTCGCCCAGACCCAGGATTCAGCTTCATCCGGACCCAGGGGCGCATGGCCTCACCCGGACCCAGGGGCGCGTGGCCTCTCCCAGACCCAGGGTCGCGTGGCCTCACCCGGATCCAGGGGCCCACGGCCTCACCCGGACCCGGGACCCAGGCTCACCCGGATCCAGGGGCCCACGGCCTCACCCGGACCCGGGGCCAGGCTCACCCGGATCCAGGGGCCCACGGCCTCACCCGGACCCGGGGCCAGGCTCACCCGGATCCAGGGGCCCAGGGCCTCACCCGGACCCGGGGCCCAGGCTCACCCGGATCCAGGGGCCCAAGGCCTCACCCGGACACGGGGCCCAGGCTCACCCGGATCCAGGGGCCCAGGGCCTCACCCGGACCCGGGGCCCAGGCTCACCCGGATCCAGGGGCCCAGGGCCTCGCCCGGACCCAGGGCCAGGCTCACCCGGATCCAGGGGCCCAGGGCCTCGCCCGGACCCAGGGCCAGGCTCACCCGGATCCAGGGGCCCAGGGCCTCCCCCGGACCCGGGACCCAGGCTCACCCGGATCCAGGGGCCAAGGGCCTCCCCCGGACCCGGGACCCAGGCTCACCCGGATCCAGGGGCCAAGGGCCTCCCCCGGACCCGGGACCCAGGCTCACCCGGATCCAGGGGCCAAGGGCCTCCCCCGGACCCGGGGGCCAGGCTCACCCGGATCCAGGGGCCCAGGGCCTCCCCCGGACCCGGGGGCCAGGCTCACCCGGATCCAGGGGCCCAGGGCCTCCCCCGGACCCGGGACCCAGGCTCACCCGGATCCAGGGGCCCAGGGCCTCGCCCGGACCCGGGACCCAGGCTCACCCGGATCCAGGGGCCCAGGGCCTCGCCCGGACCCGGGACCCAGGCTCACCCGGATCCAGGGGCCCAGGGCCTCGCCCGGACCCGGGACCCAGGCTCACCCGGATCCAGGGGCCCAGGGCCTCGCCCGGACCCGGGACCCAGGCTCACCCGGATCCAGGGGCCCAGGGCCTCGCCCGGACCCGGGACCCAGGCTCACCCGGATCCAGGGGCCCAGGGCCTCGCCCGGACCCGGGACCCAGGCTCACCCGGATCCAGGGGCCCAGGGCCTCGCCCGGACCCGGGACCCAGGCTCACCCGGATCCAGGGGCCCAGGGCCTCGCCCGGACCCGGGACCCAGGCTCACCCGGATCCAGGGGCCCAGGGCCTCGCCCGGACCCGGGACCCAGGCTCACCCGGATCCAGGGGCCCAGGGCCTCGCCCGGACCCGGGACCCAGGCTCACCCGGATCCAGGGGCCCAGGGCCTCGCCCGGACCCGGGACCCAGGCTCACCCGGATCCAGGGGCCCTATAGTATTGAGTCTTTATTGCTGTTGGCACATCAATGGGAGGGATTTATCCCCAGGTGGATCAGCTGAAAGGACTGGCTATAACAACCTCCAACCACCATGGAGGATCAGCTATACAGAGGCCAACTACACAGAGGAGGACTTACTTCAGCAGAGCTCTGGTGCCTGCTGAATCCACCCCTTGAGTTTATTGCTCAATTGAGGTGGTTGGATGGTGGTGCTTCGAAGTGTTCTAAAGCTTCCCACTGGGTGCACTGGCTCTGGGACCTTCAGGGAGGTGCAAGCCAAGATCAGCTGCCGCTTGTGCTCTGCCTGGGACATGAGCTTACAAAGGCCACCAGGTATGAGCTACAAAGCAATCTGCAGATGGTTGCTACTTGTGCTGAGTTTGGAAGTGCCCTGGCAAGGCCAAGCTGTGACCCAAGGCCAGCTGCCACTAGGTCTGGGGCCAACTTAGTGAGAGCTTACTGAGGACAGATGCTGCTTGTTTTGGAAAATTCTGAAGCATGAAAATCTGAAGCATGAGCTAAGATGGCCATTCATATGGAAAAGCAACTGGAAACAGCTCAGGCCCTGACCAGGTAGCTCAGTTGGTTACAGCGTCATCCCAATATGCCAAGGTTTCGGGTTAGATTCCTAGTCAGGGCACATATAAGAATCAACCAATGAATGTATAAATAAGTAGAACAACAAATTAATGTCTCTCTCTCTCTCTAAATCAATCCATCAATAAACTTTTTTTTTTTTTTTAAAGAAACAGCTTGGGTGGGCCCAAAAGATGGGTGGGTGAGACCTCAGAGAATCACCAGGTTGGAGCAAACTGTGTGAGTCAGGCTGATGGAGTCTCAGATATGGTGCTGACCTGCCAGCTCCCTGGGAGTGGGGGGCTGATGAAAGGAACAGTGGCCTCTGCCAGCACTTTTGTCTGGGAGAAAGCTCCTGCCCCCTTAGCTCTCATCCTGATGCTGAACAATTCAATTCCTCCCTGTTCCAACCTGTAAGCTGCTGCCCCATGCTGGAGATCAGAAAAAGTGAGTCTGAGTTAGTCCTTGTGCAGGGCCCTTTAATAGGAACTGCCTGCGACTCCAGCAGTCTCCCTCAGCCTCAATCCCTGCTGGTTTTCTATGGCCAGAAGTTATGGCGACTTCTCTTCCAGCATTGGAACTTGGGCTGGGGGACCTGGTGTGGGGATGGGACCTTGTAGGGAGCGGCTATAGGGTTAAGCCTTGGACTGACCTGTTGGCAAAGCCACAAACAAGTCCCAGCTTAGAGGGCACAGCCCTCTTAGCATAATTAAGCCTGACCTTAAGATATCTTATCTGGGTAGCTAATGGGCTGTGGGAGATGCAGCAAGTGCTGCCAAAACAAGTGAAACTCACAAGAACATTGTAACTATGGTGACCACTACCTTGTTTACCTCTGGCTATAAAATAAAGGCTCAGCTTGCTGTCTGGATCTTTCTCTGTGGCCTTAGCCAGGCACAGGAGATCCACCTAGACCCAGCTTATTCTCTTTGTCTGTTTTTTCTTCAATCCTTCACCGCCCTCCCTCAGGCTCGCCAAACCATTGGCTGTGCTGGCATGGCACAGGACCTCTTGTTCCTCAGTGGGGACCTCTGCAGCTAAGATATCCCTCCTGATTTTTATCCAACACATATGGGTGTGGGACCAGCCCATTCTGTGTCTCTGCCCCACCAAAAGTTTCAATGGGGCTTCTTCTTTAATTCCCTAGTTGTAGGACTTCCACTAAGCTGAATTTCAGATGGTTCTGAATGATGGTTGTTCTATAGTTTAGTTGTGATTTAATGTGGTTGTGGGAGGAAGCAAGTACCATGTTTACCTGCGCTGCCTGCCATATTGACCAACTAGTATGTTTAAATGCTCAAGATGAAAAGGGTAATGAGTATTTAAATTTGTGCTTCTGAGAAAGATCTTTCAGGGACAGAGTCCATTAACAACAGAGATAAGATCCAGGCTAATTGACACAGCACAAGAGGAACCAGAAATAAGTTTGCCATAGGCTCCAAATGTCTAGTCAACATTTAATAATACCTAATAGGAATCACTTGTATAATCATGATCAGATAAAATGAAAACAATAATACTACTCCCTACTTCTGATGAGGAGATTGAAGTATGTATCTGTAAATTAAACTACTCTTTACCTGTAACAATGTATGGCTAGAATTCTTCTTAAGAAAGGTCCGCCCAGTCCGTTCTCTCCACGCCCGAGCCGCTGCTACTTGTGATTCTACCTGGGGCAATGCATCAAGACGCACAGGGATAGGACGCCCTTTAGCAGATAAGCTCTCCAGCTGCTCCAAGTAAGCATAGTTGCTGCCACTCTGAGAAACAAAAGTACATCCTCACACAATTTGCATTTACTTATGGAGTTTAGAGTGAATTTTTAAATTAAATATTATCCTTTAAACCTTTTTGTATCTCTTGAATTAATAGATACTAATGTTTTTAAAAAGTTTGTGCAAATACAATATGCAGATGATGTATAGAATTGTACACTTGAAATGATATATTAACTAATATCACCTCAATACATTTAATTTTAAGTAAATTCATGTTGTCAAAGATTTTAATTTTATTAATTAATGAGGGGACCAGTAAGATATAAAAACCAGTTCAAAGGACAATGTAATAACAGACATATATGTGCAATTAGAAATGAGAAAAGGAAATTGCTAATGGATGGAAACAGATGTTTATCACACAGCAGCAGTCGCCAACCTTTCAGACATCGTGGACCACCAGTTGGCGACCACTGCTCCAAAGGTTTCCTTAAACCAGCGGTCACCAACCTTTCGGGCCTTGCAGACCACCAGTTGGCAACCGCTGTCATACAGGATAATGGAATTACCTTTTCTACAGTGTGGAAATCAATTGTTTCAAATACAAGGACAAATGTAATTGCTTCTTTATGAACATAATTCATTTGTATCACTATCATTTTAAAATAACTGATAGAGTTGTTAAATAGCTTCGTCAAAGATAATTTAAGGTATACAGTCCTAAAATTAGATAATTGTGGAGGGTCCACTAGACAACATCCAATATTCCATTGAAAAGACATCCAGTAATCTCTTTCACCTGTTTCAAAGTCTTTCACAATTTTTCCAACAACTACAAAATGTTGCTTTAGTTCTGATAACCACCTCTATTTTATGTTATACAAACACATATAAGAATGGATATTTTCCTTCTAAGCCACAATGTTTCAACATTTCCATGTAATGAAGTCATTGTTTTTAAAACTCATATACAACTTTAAGTTCACTAAATAATTAAATCATTACAACATAGTTATGGAGTTAACAAGTAATCCATTCTAGGGTCTTAGTAAGAACACTTGAAGTGGGTTGGCAGCCTGTAGACATTAATTGAGTGATATCTTAGATTGGATGAATCTGCTAGCAGATAAACATGTTAGCATTCCGATAAGAAACTGTATATATCCCATAACATTCATTGCTATTCAGAGGCTATGAAGGAAAGACATAGTATTATGTGCTAAATATTGATATTTCCATTAAAAGGTTATTTCCCACCCTAGCTGGTTTGGCTCAGTGGATAGAGCATCAGCCTGCAGACTGAAGAGTCCTGGGATAGATTCCGGTCAAGGGCACATGCCCAGGTTGCGGGCTCAATCCTCAGTGGAGGGGGGGCGGCATGCAGAAGGCTGCCAATCAATGCTTCTCTCTCATTGAAGTTTCTATCTCTCTCTCTCTCTCTCCCTTCCTCGCTAAAATCAATTATATATATATATATTTTTTTTTAAAGGTTATTTCCCATGTATTAACTGACTCATCTGCCTACAAATTCATTTTGAAAGTTATACTGAAACATGGAAAAATAAACTTTGGAAAAGAGTAATAAGGTTCTCGTCTTGAGGTATTAAAATGGTATAATTAAATTGGAATGGTGTTAGAATAAGAACAGACAGCTAATTGAAAAATAAAACCTAGATACAGATAAGGTCAAGAAATACCTTAATTACTGCTAATCTCTCTGTAGCCAACTATAGCCATTTGACTACAGAATACCTTCTGGCTAAGCCTAGATAGAGCCTGCTCCCAAACTATGTATCCTAAAGAAGAGTTTGCCTGTGAACAGAGCTGTCCACTTATTTAGAGTCTACAAGTCAGTCCTCCCACTGAAGGAAAGGGCTTGGTGGAGGAAAAGTCCTTCAAAATTAGAGGGAACCCAAGATAGCTACCTGTACTTCCTAAGTCCTTCATCCTATCTAATAAAGAGGGAATATGCTAATTGACAATCTCACCCTCACAAAGATGGCAGCGCCCACAGCCAATAAGGAGGGAATATGCTAACTGACTGCCACACCCTCAAAGATGACAGAGCCCACAGCCACAAGATGGCAGCGCGCAGTCCCCTCAAAGCCCCCCAGCTGCCCAGGGCTGGCCCAAGGCGCAGGCAAGCTTCTGATGGCAGCTGCCCAGCTACCCAGGGCCAGCCCGAGGCACAGGTAACCAGGGCCAGCCAAGGCTTGTGCTGCCGGCAGTGGTAGCAGCAGAGGTGTGATGGGGGCATCGCCTTCGCCTGATCACTGGGTCACCTCCCACCCCTGATGGCTCCCGGACTGTAAGAGGGGGCAGGCCGGGCTGAAGGACCTCCCCTCCAGTTCATAAATAAACAGCCAAGTAAGGATTATTGGACAGTCAATTGCCTGAAATAGGTTAAAGGTGAAATGGAGGAGCTTTTCTGATGAAGAGATAATTTTAAAAACAGCATAGAAAGAAAGGCAGCTAAGCAGATCCCAGAAAAAAAGTCAACTGAAAATAAAAAAGAAGTCATTAGAACTTGACACATAGAATATGTTCTTTTTTGGTGCAGCAGTTCAGTAGAAGAGAGTTGGTTTCCTTTTTCTTTGAGTGTAGCTCTATAATAAAGAGCACTTATATCCTGAGTACTGTGCATGCCCTAATGGTTTGTATAATTCAGAAGAAATATTATGTATTCAAGCAAATTTTTATCTCTAGCACTTACTTCATTCTGTCATCTTTTATAGCAGGGAGTCAATACAGATAAATAATGTTTAAACAGGTAATATTTATTTAGAATTATAAAATCAGATGCAAAAACAAGTGAATTTTAAGTACGGTCAATATTATTTTATGATTTTTCTATTCTAAAAAATTAAAGCCTTTAAGGATTCACTTGTGAAAGAGCATTAGCTGAATGGCAAGAGAATTCAAAAAGCTCCTTACCTGAATAGCTTCCACTTTAGTTGTCCATTCTCGAGCCTTCTGTAAGGCTTCTTTCAGGGACAGCACATTGGGTAGAAAGGCTGGAATGTTCTTAGCTTCGTTCACAATGCTTTCTAAACTTGCCACACTGTGCCGTGGTCTAAGAAAACATAAAAATTAGGGCAGATGCATGAGAAATCAAACAGCTATCAACATTTACATAACATTTTAGAATGTATAGAGAATTTTCATATACACGATTTAATTTAATTCTTACCACAATCCTATAAGGGGGGCAAAACAGCTATTATCTTTATTTCCATTTTACAGATAACTTTAACTTAAAGATCATTTATTTCCCCCAAAGTCATGTAGTAAATGGTACACCTGAAATACTGATGTCTCAAATCCCATGTTCCTTACACTAAACTGCCTCTACTTGAGTTCTCCACAATATCTGAAATTGTCAGAGATGCATATTAAATAGCAATGTGGAAACAATAGTCTAGAACTCCATTGTTGACCATGTACATTAAATTCAACTACATTCATAATACCTAGTTACATAAAGATGAACAAAACAAACCTTTATCCTCAACTAATCGGAATATAAGATAAGCATGTACTGGGAGCTAAGAACAAATTACTATAGGGGAGGGAGTTGAGAAGGGCTTTGAGTTAAGCCTTAAGGAATTGTGACATTGTCAAGTAAAAGGTTAAAGGGGAAAAAAAAACACACAGAAATATAATGAACAAAGACGAAGAGAAACAGTTAAAAAATGAGTTGGTAGTTTAGTTTAAGATCAGAGATGGTGTGAAGACTGGGGGAGCAAGAATAAAACCAAGGGATATGGCAGGAAAGAAAGATGTAAACAGATTAAGAGTCTTAAGAGCCATGAATTTCACTAGGCACTGTGCTAGGTCCAGGAGATTATTAATGCACAAGGGTGACAGCGTCCTTGCCTTATGAAAATTTTAATTTTGTGGAGGAGGGAATTACTGAGTTAGATGCACTATAAGTGCAATGATAGAGGAAAATAAAGACGCTATCAAGATATATGGGAGGGCCTAATTGACTTGGTAGGTGAAGGAAGGATTCCCAGAAGTGGCCTCTAAGTTTTCTTATCCTTTTAGAATAGGAGTTAGTCAGAAAAGCCAGGGCAGAGGGAGGGTGGGGAAGGTGAAGGTACACCACAGGGGATGAGCAGAGAGGAAGGCTGTTCCATAGGAGAATAAAAGGTGCAAAGGTCCATAGATGAGAAAGAACATGGCATGTTTGAGGAAGCAATGGTGGGAGGCAGGGGCAATCACTATGTTAGAATACAAGTGGAAGAATGGCAAGGTATGAGGCAAGATATTAAAGCAAGGGGCTAGATTATAGCTGGCCTTATAAATCAGGTTAAGGAATCTGAACTTCATCCCAAGGGGAATGGGAAACAAGGCTTTAATGAAGCAAAGGCGTCAAATAGTCATCTGTATTTTAGGAAAATACTAGTTGCAGTGTAGAGAATGGATTAGAGAGGGGTGAGCTCATAGACAGGACCTGTAGCTACAATCCAGATCAGCTATAACAGCCCAACGAAAAAGAATGAAAGTGAGAAACTGAGGAATTAAAATCAGCATGACTTGGTAGTTAACTGAGTTTAATAAGAAAATAGAACGCAGGGATCAAACTTAATTTCCAAAGTACTGACTTGTTCAAATGAATGAAAGATGGCATAATTCAGAGAACAAAGGAAGAACTTATGGGAAGGAATTATTTCTGGATATGGGAATTTGAGGAACATACAATGGAATTATAGACAAATGGTATCTATGAAAAAAATCTATAGATAAGCATTTGGAATTAATCAGTATAAAGATGGTAAACGGAACCAAGAAGTTAGCAGAAATTTCCAGAGAGGTGTACAAAGTGAGAAAAGAAGCAGTCTAGGCCAGAATATTGAGGAAAGTCATTACTTAAGAGGCAGAGAGAGAAGAACGATTATTTAAAAAAAATGATCAGGCCCTGGCTGGATAGCTCAGTTGATTAGAGCATCATCCCAATACGCCAAGGTTAGGAGTTCGATCCTCAATCAGGGCACATACAAGAATCAAATAATGAATGCATAAATAAGTGGAACAACAAATCGATGTTTCTCTCTCCTTTCCCCTCTCTCAAAATCAATAAATTAAAAAAGAAAAAAATGGTCAGTAGTTAACCAGTACTAAGAGAAATAAAGAATAGTAAGAATGTATTTCAGAAAAGTAACTTTGACAGGAGTTTAAAAAGGGAAGTTCTAGTTCCCACCATTCCCCCAACCCCATCACCCCCTACTTCTTTACCAATTTTATGACACTATATATCTGAAATTCATTCATTCCTTCACTATTCAACTGTCTCTCCCCACTAGAATGGTGGTTCTGTTTAGAGCAGGAACCTTAAATAGGAAGATATAAAAGACATTTTAGAGGCAAATATCACCAAAACTTGGTGACTAATTAAATGTAGAAAAATGAGAAAAAATAAAGTTTTTAAAGATTATTATAAACAAATTTCATTCACTTGACTATGATCAATTGCATCAGATATACCAAAATCTAATTTTGCACTCCAAAGTCATTTAGCTTTTTCCATTTAATATGCTTTCACTTCCTGAAGTGTCATGAACCTGAAGGCACAGGAATATTTTAGATAGGAAAAGCTATAAATAAATATAGTTTGTATTCTCCATAGCATCTGGAGAGCAAAATATCCAATATATATGGAGCCTTTTATGGCAGAGCAGAACTATGTTAATTAAATCAAAGGCTTTCCTAACAAATCCATTCAAAATAAGTGGCAGGCACAGCAGTAAGTACATGGAGACTTCAGAATGAAGTGGAAAAGGCTTTAAATTTGAGCTGTGTTATTTAATAACTATGTGATCTCTCTTTTAAGCATCCCAGTTTTCTCATATTCACAGTAGAAATTATATAAATATAAATATAAATCTTAGCTGCTGAAAAAAAGACTTTCACATCACAAAGAACATTACAGTCAAATTAATTAATATATAGTCAAATATGCTTTACTTAAATCTCACAAATCCAATGGGGTGCCAACACTAATGCAACTGCTTAACGTTCTTATGTCTGATTCTTATCTCCCACTATTTTCCTACATAAATCCTCCACTCCAAAAAAGCCCATTTAACGTTTGTCTCACACCTTAAACTTAGCTTATGACATTTCTCTTGCCTCCTCTTCCACTTCAATCCTACTCATTTTTCAAGGCTCTAAATTCTTACATTTCTCTCAAAATTCTCTTTTGACCATCCAAGCTAACAATGATCTCTCCTCTTTTGAATTCCTATAGCACTTTTCTGTACCCCTCATTTAATAACATACTGCAATGAGCTTTATAGTTCTTAGCTCCTAACTATAAAATCAGTAATGGAAGGCTCTAAACAAAATACTATTTTGTATCACTTAAAGTACCTAACAAAGTACTCTGCATATAGTATGCACACAATATTACAAACTGTCTATATGTAGACTCATTTGATAACTTAGTGATTGGTCAGGGAAGACACAAAATATTTATTGAAATAAATAGACCCTTATGCTCCTCCTCCCATTCTACTATCTGGCTTAGTTATTAGAGGCAACAGTCACCAATATGTGTTCACCTTGCCTGGAGGCAGACCTTAGCCTTTTCTTCCCATCGCTCAGAGACTGTAAGGAGCTCCTGTAGTTCAGCCATTGCTTTCTCCACAGCATGGTGGGGAGCCAACCCCACCCCAGAGTCTATCAATTTCTTCATGACATCCAAAGTGACTTGTTGTGGATCTGATAGAGTCAGTCTTACTTCATCCAACCACCGAGCCTGCTGTAGCTCTTGCTTTAGTCGGGCTAATTCAGGTAGCTCCACATAGAGACTAGAGCCCATGTCTATCAACATCTGGAGTTTAGAAGAATCTGGGGTTTCATCCATCATGGCCTCTTGAGCACGTTCATGAAACTCTTCCACATCATCCAGCAGATTCTGAAAAGGCCAAAAGAATAAAAATTAAAAATAATTTTAAAAGATAAGAAATCTGTATGTAATAAACATCTCTGATAGGCAATAAAATACATAGTTTTGATAGGCAAAATTATCAATTCTAGACCACCTAATAATCTCACCATGATAGTACCAAATAGATATGATAGTTAAGGGCATAAATATGCTTCTCTATAATTACTTACATAGTCATACTTTTAACATATGATTAATTAAAACATATGTAATGACTTCTGACTTAAATGCAGGTACTACACAAATACAGCATTAAACAAAACATAAAAAGTCCTTGTCTTCCAAAAACATACATTTCAATGTAAGTGACCAGTCACTGAATACATAAATAAAATGTCAAGTTTTTTAAAATGCTATCAAAATAAAATAGTGCAACACAATAGAGAATGAACAGAAGGGCAGCATATTACTTTGCAAGGGTCGTCTGAAAGACAGATGAACCAAAACAAAAATGAAAACGTAGATATGGGAACCTTATGAAGAGCTGGGAAAGAGTAGTTCAGGCAGGGCAAATAATAATTGCAATAGCTTTTAAACAGAAATGAGCCTGGTGCTCAAAAGTGGATGATAGGGAGCAAAGTAGATGAAGAATAAATGTAGTTGAATAAGCAGAGGTCAGATTACATAGTGCCTTGTAGATTATGAGTTTGGATTTCAATGACTTTGGAGAATCACTAGAGGATTTTAACCATGGGGAAGTGATATGATTTGATTTTTAATATAATTTTTAATATAGTTTTATTAATTTCAGAGAGAAAGGGATAGGGAGAGAGAGAGATAGAAACATCAATGATGAGAATCATTGATCGGCTGTCTCCTGCACAACCCCTACTGCTAATCGAGCCCGCAACCCGAGCATGTGCCCTTGACCAGAATCAAACCTGGGACCCTTCAGTCTGCAGGCAGACACTCTATCCACTGAGCCAAACCATCTAGGGCTGATATGATTTGATTTATATCTTACATGGTCACTCTGGCTACTAAATGAAAAATAAACTGTCAGGACAAGAACAGAAAGGAGATCAGGTAAGAGGCTGTTGTCATAATTTAATGGACAGATTCCAGTGGTTTAGAGCAGTTTAAGCAATGGAATTGATGACAAATGATTTACTTTGGGATTCATTTTGGAGATAATAGTAGCACTTGTTTAGAGATTGGCTGTGGGGTAGGAGGAAAATGAAGGAATCAAAAATTTTGATTCATTAAAACACTTTTAGATGCCTTTTAGTCTTCCAAAGGGAAGCAGAGAATATGCAACTGGATAGTCAAGTCTGTGGAAAAGAAGAATGGCAGAGATGGATATTTGGAACTCAACTGAATATAGGTGATATTTAATGTCAATGTGACTGGACAAATAAGAAGAGATCAAGACCAAGAATAAAAGAAGGGCTAAGCTGCCCAGCCAGTATGACTCAGTGGTTGAGTGTCAACCCATGAACCAGGAGGTCAGAGTTTGATTCCCAATCGAGGCACACGTCCGGGTTGCTGGCTTGATCGCTGGCCCCCGTCAGGGCACATGCAGGAGTCAACCAAGCGATGTGTCTCTAACATGAGACACATCAGATCCACTCTCTCCTTCCATTCTCTCTGAATATCAATGGAAAAAATAACTTCGGGTGAAAATTTAAAAAAGAACTGAGACTCCTTATATACTCCACAACCAGAAATCAAACCAAGGAGAAGACAATCAGCAAAGAAAACTAAAGAAAAGGAATTATGAATGAGCTAAGAAAACCAAAGAATACAGTGTCACAGATGTTTAAAGAAGAAAATCTCTCAGGGCCCACCCAGTGTGGCTCAGTGAATGAGCTTTGGGCCAAGCACCAAAAGGTCACCGTTTCGATTCCTGGTCAAGGCACATGCCCAGGTTGCAGGCTTAATGCCCAGCAGTGGGATGCGCAGGAAGCAGCCAATCAAAGTGATTTTTCTCTCTCACTGATGTTTCTATCTCTCTCTCCCTCCCCCTTTCTATCTCTCTAAAAAAAATAATCAATAAAAACATTTTGTTTTAAATCAAAAGAAAATCTCTCAGGAAAGAAAGTATGTTTAATTATCAAAATGCTTGTACAAACTAGAATAAGACAAAAACACTATTGATATGAGATTTCAAAGTTGTTAACCTTGATAACAACTATCCCACCCACAGCCAAATCACAAAGAAACACCACAAACTATCAAAAGATTACTAACTGTGCAGAGTGATATATTTGAAATATACTACTTAATATATTTGACTTCACATTGTCATTAAACCATCAGAGCCCTGATAATGTCAGAGCTCTGCATTTTTTTAAAACTCATGAACTAATAATTCACTGATATATTGAGGTTATTTTAACTAATTTCTTACATTTCAATTACATCTAAGTTAAATGGGGCTTCTGACCTAAATTTAATACAGAAATAAAATTCTAAACTAGCGTTAATTCCAGAATTTAAAAGTGGGAATTACAGGCTAAGAATGAAACCAAGAGATCCTTACTACCCACTAAAAAAACTTAAATAGCAGCACTTATGTAAGAAAAGAAAGAGAACAAAAAGCTAGTCTAGACACACTATTCTGTTTACTCAAAATTGTAGCCCATACTACAAAGGAATTTACCCAATTAAAGAATGTAATACTTCACCTTTACTTGTCGAGCTTGGCTGATGACACATGGAAGGCTAAAAAGTTGTTGGACAAAGGCCTTCAATTCTTCCACTGTCAGTTTGGTCCGAGTCCTCCCACAATCAGTGCTCTGCCTGATGTAAAATAATATAGACATAAGTAAGAAAAATTCAGTTATTCTGATATCAAAAGGGCCTCTAATCTCTTTATAATTCTCACCCAAGCAATCCCAAAATACTATGTTTGACGATTCCACTTGCAATGGTGATGATCACTTCCAAATTAGGTTTTTTAGCTCTATAGTTAATGGCTCAAAGATTCAACTCTCCAAGTTCTAGTTCCTCCAATCTTACAACTACTAAATATTTTAAACATTCAATAAATTCTTCACAGTAAAATATTAAGTTCACTGATAAAATGGAATGCTCTATCTCAAGAAGCTTAAGATGAGGAACAAGGGCAATTTACCTGGCTTAGGAAACAATAAACCCTCTGAAGCTCATTCACAATTCTGTTTGTGTGTATATTTTTCTTTAAAAAAAAGGGGGGGGGGGAGGGGCTCCTAAGCTTTCACCAGATTTTCTAAGGGGGTCAGTGACCCAATGACAGGTGAAGATTTGCTGATCAATGTCTCTAAGAAAGGTTTTCTGATAAAATAGTAGATAAAAGGGGCACAATAATTTAAAACCCAATGTAAATTGCTATAGAGAAAGCCATTCAGACACAAGGAATGTGTTAGAATAAGTATGAAATACTACAGAAAATGTAACACATATGAATTACATTAAATCAAGGGCAAATTCTTTTGTGCTCCTTAATAACAAGCTTCCACTGAATCCCACAAGGTTACCCTTTGCTGCCATCTGCCTTCAGCCTATTGTATTATATATTTACTTACAAATATTTATTGCACAGCTACTATGTGTCAGGCATTGTTCTAAGCACAAGAAGTATAGCAATAAAAAAAATATAGCAATGAAAAAACATACATTCTAGTGGGTTGGGAAAGAAAGGTGATAAAACAATAAATAAGTAAATTAGTGTATCAGGAGGTGACAGGGCTAGGAGAAAAATAAAGCAGAAGGCTGCAATTTTATAAAGGGGTGTCAGTAAAGGCCTCTACGAGAATGTGACATCTGAAAAAGACTTGAAAGAAGTATGGAGACCAGACATCTGGATATCAGGGGAAGAGCACTTAAAGCAGAGTGAAGAGAGGTGTGAAGGCACTAAGTAGGAACACTTCTGGTGTGTATGAACGGTACTAAATAGAAGAGGGTTGCAAAATGAAGCAAGCAAGAAAGGAAGTAGTAGGAGATAAGATTAGCGCATGACTGCAGGAGAGAGGGACATGGACAGAAGAGGTCAAAGCTGATGAAGGACCTCAAAAGCAAGATGAAATTTTGACTTTTACTCTGAAAAAAAAAAAAAGGAAACCATTAAAGAATTCAACTCTTCTTAGTCTTACCTGTGTTTCTGCTTTTTGCTCAGAAGCAGTTGAGCCACAGAAGCACAGGTCTCAGCCTCTTTTACAGCATCCCTGAGTTTTCTAAAGAGATCATTCTCTGGGTATTTCCTATCCTCAGCATCTTCCAGCATTACTCGTAATTCAATCAAATCTGTAAAAATAAATAAAAAAGCCATATATTATGACCATGTAGACATAAAAAGTCATTTATAAATCTTAAGTAACCTCTCTTAAGTGAATCATCAACCTATTAGCAAAAACCTACTGCAGCTGTGAGAAAACCTCACTAATGCAATAAAAGCGTATTCCTAATTCTTACAATGTCTCTCAGGTAAGCCAAGTTTTCTTTCTCAATAAGCCTTTAATGTTAGCCTACTAGTAACAATGGCTCCTCAAAACATACTTAGTATATCTACTGCAAGTTAGTTATCTATCCCATTTTACATCAAATTTTTCACTTAAAGATTCTCAAATAGAAAATTAAGACTATAATCAACCAACCCATTAATCTCAAATATCATACAAAGCCTAGAATTTTTGCTTAATGGAAAAACACATTAAAAAAGGCCTCTTTCAAAATGACAATTTCAGTGTAACCTTTCTTGTGGTTGAAGTTGGCAGATAATGCTTCAGTAACTCGACTGACCCAAGTGTCATAGGACTGTGCCCTGACTTTCACACCATATAGCAGAGAAGGGAGGTCCTCTAATGGGTAGCGATATCTAAAAACAAAACAAAACAAAACAACATGGAAATAAAAACTTCAAAAACCAACAACTTGAAAGTAAATTCAATTTTAAGTACAATCAGCTTAAGTACAATGGCCAGAGGAATGGGGTCTTGGTACACATAAAGAGAAAATCAAAGAAACCACAGATAAAAAACATGTGAAATCAACTGATAAAGAAACTAATTTTAGTTGCCCAAGTTTAGGGCCAACTTTAAAGAACTGTTCTCAAAGCAGGAAGGTAGATAGATAAGAAATTACCAGCCCAGACACAGGGGAAGGAATTACAAAGAGCAACATTAATCCTTGGTTTTAAAAGAGGGTAATGGAAGTTTAACAAGAAACTTCTGGATACCTAAGACATTTCTTCTGCATGGGGCAGGGGCACAGATCAGTTGGATGGTACAGACACACAAGCCGCTCAGGATTACAGGAGCACGTGAGAGCAGAGAGGAAACATGTGGTTCTGCATGCTGAACACTGTCGCTCATCATCAGGAACAAGCTCAAACACTTCTTCTTCTGACATCAGGACACCCTGAAATACAATTAATGTCATTAGATCAAGTCTTCCTAGTCTTTCAAGCATCAAAGAACTTACTTTTTAATTTTTTAATTTAATTTTTATCTTTTGATTTGAGAGAGAGGGGAAAGAAAGAGAGGTGGTGAGAGAGAGAGAAACATCAACTTGCCATTACACATTTTTATGCATTCATTCATTGGTTGATTCTCATGTGCCCTGACTGGGGATCGAACCCATAACCTTGGTATATTCTTGGGACAATGCTCTAACCAACTGAGCCAACCAGCCAGTGCCTAAATTTTTTTCTATGGGTAAATCTCTGACTTAAGATATAAATGTGGGAGGTACAATGACACTTCATCAAAATACTTTCTAAAAATAATCATTAGTAATTTTTTTAAAGTGAGCAAGACTTAATCTTGGTATCTAAGAATGCACATTTGACTGACTGATACAACTATTTTTATTTTTTTTTTCTTTCCAATTTTTTTTATTAAGGTATTATATGTGTACATATCTTGCCATTGCCCCCCCCCACTCCCATATATGCCCTCACCCCCCAGAGTTTTGCGTCCATTGGTTATGCTTATATGCATGCATACAAGTCCTTTGATTGATCTCTTATCTCCCCTATCTCTCCCTAACCTTCCCCCTGTAATTTGACAGTCTGTTTGATGCTTTACTGTCTCTGTGATACAACTATTTTTAAAATGCAAGGAAGTTATTACTACAAAGGTCAAAACAGTCAGGGAAGTTGTAATTGGGAGATACTTTTGAGTGGCTGACAACGTTCTATTTCTTGACCAGAATTGTGATAACAAAGTTTACTGTGTAACTGATAAAGCCATATGTTTATGTTCTCTTTAAAATAAGAAAAAATTACTGTTCCCATGGACAACACACCTTTGAACCAGATATATAATGTACGATCTGAAAATAATGCTGACATGTACAAACATATGCAAGGATAAAGAAGTATAAAATTACTTGAACTATGCAAATCAAAATATAATCTACTTCAGAAAGGTAGCAAAAAGAAAGTTAATTTTGCACTCGGATGTCGAGTGTGACTCGACACGGTTAGCATCGAGATTAAAATTACTCTTTGAATGTATCAATAATTTGAAATATAAAAAAATCCAAATAAATAGTTTGTATGAAAAGAAACTCCAGTTTTTTATTCTACTGCCGCGCTTTGTAAAATCTGGGGTATTTAAAAAATTAAATCCTGAGTAGAATAAAGGAATCGAGAAAAAAGCAAGCGAGTGCAAAGGGTTAACTGCCCTGGCCGGTGTGACTCAGTTGGCTACAGTGTGTCCCATGCACCAGAAGATTGTGGGTTCGATTCCCAGTCAAGTAGTAAGTAGTGTACAGGAGGCAACCAATCGATTGGAGGTGTTTCTCTCTCTCTCTCCTTCTCTAATATAAATAGCAATAATAATAAAGAAAAGAAAGTTAATCAGTATGCAGTTTAAGAAAATAAAAACACTTGAAGTGGCATTTTACAAAGACTTCCATTTAATATATATAATGGCTCCCTTTATGGCAGGGATGAAGAACCTATTTTCTGTGAAGGGCCATTTGGATATTTATAACTCCATTCGAGGGCAATGCAAAATTATCAACTAAAAATCAGCCTGCTATATGTGGTCAAACATTTAATTAACTCACCCTGAAGCATTGGCAGGGCCAGACCAAATGATTTCTCGTGCCTTACGTGGTCTGTGGGCTGGATGTCCCCACTCCTGCTTTACAATTTCTACTTACTTATGCAAGGCACTTATAAAACTAACTAGAGGCCTGATGTAGAAAATTTGTGCAAGAGTAGGCCTTCACAGCCCTGGCTGCCTCGGCCACCCGCAGCCCCAGCCAAGCCCCAGCTTCGTCCAGAAGGTCGTCCAAAAGGTCATCCGGACTGTCATTCCGCTGTTTGGCCGTTGGGTCGATTTGCATATTACACTTTTATTATAGACTATAGAGGCCCAGTGCATGAATTCATACACGGGTGGGGTCCCTCTGGGTGGCCTGCAGTTGGGCTGAAACCTGCAGTCCAATGCTGCCTACAGCTCCTACCTGCTGCTCCCGCTCATCCCAGCCCCACTGTACCTGCCACAGGCTCACGCCTAATCAGTCCTGATTCGGAGAGGCTCGCACTGCTGCAGCAGCGCTCACCAGCCATAAGACCTGGGTCTGGCACCCTCCCAAGGGGTGTGGCCTACAGGATCCATCTGAAACCAGCTGACATCCCCCGAGGGGTCCCAGATTGCGAGGGGACACAGGCAAGACTGAGGGACCCCACTGGTGCATGATCGGGCTGGGATGGAACCCTGGGAGGGCTCCAGGGTGTGTCTGGCCTATCTCGCTCAGTCCCAATTGGCCAGACGCCAGCAGCAAGCTAACCTACTGGTTGGAGCATCTTCCCCCTGGTGGTCAGTGCATGTCATAGCAAGCGGCTGAGCAGCCTTAGCATATCATTAGCATATTACGCTTTGATTGGTTGTTCGGTTGTTCTGCCGTTCGGTCTACTTGCATATTCCACTGATCATTTATTCACTGGCAGGCACAATCCAGGTCTTTATATATATAAAACAATAGTACACTAAAAAAAATTGATTGGTTGATTGCTTAAGAGAGAGGAAGGGGAATACAGAAATGTCAATTTATTGTTCCATTTTTTATGCATTCAATGAGACTAAAAGCTGGTTCTCGAAAAAATTCAATAAAATTGATAAGCTTCTAGCCAGGCCAACTAAGAAAAAAAAGAACATAAATTACTAAGAACAAAAATGAAAAAGGAGACATCACTACAGATCATGGACAAAAGGATAATAAAGGAATATTATAAACCCTATGCCTTTAAATTTTATAACCTAGATGAAGGAGACCAATTCCTTGAAAGACATAAGCTGTCAAAACTCATACAAGAAGAAATAGAAAGATCCAAGATGACAGTGGGTAGGTGGAAGCTCACCCCCTCCCAGGACCAAACTGGAATTACAACTAACTTATAGAATAATCAACCTGAGTACCCAACTGAACAATAGATGAACAGAAATCTTATAACAAAGGACTCACCGAAGCAGCCGTATCGGTGAGTCCTTTGTTATAAGAATAACAAAGGACTCACTGATATGGTAGGAATGGCAGAGACATGAAAAGGGCTGGCCCCACTCTTAAAACTAGCAGTGGAGACTCCAGAGGGATATCTCAGTTACAAAAGTGTCCCCCTGAGAAGCATGGGTCTCATTCCCATGCTGGGCTCCCCAGCCCAAAGCACCAGGGCTGGGAGGAAGCCCACAGAAGCCCACACATAACATCGGGCTGTGAAAATTGGCAGGGACTCTATCTACCAGTGAGATAAAGGAGTCAGCTAGAGATACAGGCACCTTCTTAAAGGGCCAACACACAAAATTTCTATCGCAGCCACTCACCCTGGGCTAAGGCAGAGGGAGGGTGGTGGGTGGAACTCGGACTAGAGTCCTGTGAGGAGAAATTGAGGTTTGTGGATCTTGGGAGAGAGCAGAGGGGACAACCATCATGATCCCTGTACTGAGTCACTCTTTCACATCTCAGACACCATCTTTCTTGACTCCCCTCTTTACAGCATCAACCTGAGGGAAAGAAATAGCCCCACCCTCTAGACTCCCTCTTGCCCCACCTGGTGGTGCTCACGCCCTGCGGAAGAATCAGCTGCATGGGCTGGGGTATAGAGGTCTGGCAGACTCAGGGTATCAGTGACTGAGTGGTGAGGTTTTGGGGTCAGGGACATTTCCCCCTACTTTCCCGTGAACCTGACTGGCGCCTCCCCCTCATGAAAGATCCTCTAGCCCCACCTTCCAGGCTCCAGGTAACCCCACACTATCAACTTCTGGTGGTCCCACCCTGCCAAAGTCTGGGCAGAATCCAGGACAGACTGAGTGGTGTGGCTCTGAGGCATGGGCCACCCCTCCACCTTCTCCCAAGCCCAACCTGCGCTCTCCCTCATGGAAGATGCTCTAACCCCACATTCGAGACTCTTGCTGGCCACACCCTGCTCAGCTCAGACTCCTAGCTAGGGCCATATTTCCCTCATCTCTGACCAACCAGTAAAGTCCTCACTTCACACGGCCAAATCGTGTTTTGTTGGGCCTGATAAACTCTGCTGGCCTCACCTTAACTATTTCCTGAGACTCCACCCCACCACAAACTTCTGCGGGCACCCCATGGGTGGCAGCTAGACTTGGTATACCCTGGGACTTTTGCTAAGTGGCTTCAGATACATCACTGAAACCGAATTTGAACCTGTATCAATCTGGTGAACACCACTAGCCCCTACCTGGTGACTCACTGAGAAACTTCCTCATGAAACTCAAGTACCGCCAGAGGCTCTTTCAGTGACTGAGCCTAACAGGTAACTGGCAGGTGGAGGCAGGCAGAGGCGAATCTCAGGATGCCCTGAGTGTTTTGCAGACCTGCCCAGATGCAGTGCCGGTGGAAGCCAGCCTTGGAATGCAGCCTGGTCTTTCTCACACACACCCAGGCTCAGCTGAGGTAGCCACAAACTGTGGATCACTTTGTAACTCCAAACAGGTTGCCCAGGGCCAGGTTGCACAGGCAGCGTCTGACACTGACCTGCACCAGAGACACTCCCAAGAGGTCCCAGAACCAACACACCTAGTGGACAGCTTCAGACACCATCAGAGCAGGATCCAATTAGGTTCACAAGCTGCAAAGGTAGATCTTGGCAGGCACCACACCCTACTGAGGCGAATTCCACTTAGTGTGGTCAGCACATACACAGCAGCTCGTATACTGTGCTTAAGGTCGATCCTCACACTCAGCCAGCCTAAGGGTCAAACCCACACCAATAGCAATCAAGACTCAATTACAACAGGAGGGTTCACAAAACCCACACTATGGACATTTTTGAAGCACCCAACTCACCTGATCAAGGAGACTGTGCCACAGGATCCCACAAGAGACCTACTACAAAAGGTCACCCTACCAAAACTAGGATTACTATAGCCTCGTAGTATAGTTTGATATCAGGTAGCATGATTCTTCAAACTTTGTTATTTTTCAAGATTACTGTGGCTATTCGGGCTTTTTGTTTTTGTTTTATATACATTTTTTAAATATTTATTCTAGTTCTGTGAAAAACACCACTGGTATCTTCATAGGAATTGCGTTGAATCCATTGCTTCAGGTAGTATGGACATTTTTATGATCTTCCCTCAAAGATACACAGTCAACTAATAAGCAAACTAGAATAAAGTTAAAAAGACCAACCATACCAAGTATTAGTGAGAATGTAGCATAAGTAGAAATCTCATACACTGCTAGTGGAAATGTAAAGTGAAACAACCACTGTGGAATACAGTTTGGCAGTTTTTACAAAAAAATTAAAACATAGCCCAGCTGGTGTGGCTCAGTGGTTGAACATCGACCTATGAACCAGGAGATCACAGTTCAATCCCCAGTCAGGGCATATGCCTGACTGGGTTGCAGGCTCGATCCCCAGTGTGGGGTGGGCAGGAGGCAGCCAATCAAAGATTCTCTCTCATCATTGATGTTTCTAACTCCCTCTCCCTCTCCCTTCCTCTCTGAAATATATAAAAATATATGTGTTTTTTTTAATTAAACATACACATACCATATGACCCAGCCCTTCCACCACTAGTATTTACCCAAGGAAATGAAAGCATGTCAATATAAAAACCTGTACAGAAATGTTCAAAGTTGTGTAATTCATAACAGGCAAAAACTGGAAACAAACTGTGGTCCATTCAATGTAATACTCTTGGCAATAAAAAGGTATACACTACAATGGGGGAAGAAGGGGGACATATATAATACTTTCAACAATAATTATTTAAAACAAAAAAAGAAAACAAAAAAAAAATTTTTAAAGGTATAAACTAGTGATACATGTAACAGCATGGCGAATCTCAAAGTAGTTATACTAAGTGAAAGAAAAGTATAAATTACATAATTCAACTTAGATAAAATGCTTTCAAAAAAGGCAAACTAGCCCTAACCAGTTTGGCTCAGTGTATAGAATGTCGGCCTGCAGACTGAAGGGTCCCAGGTTCGATTCTGGTCAAGGGCATATACCTTGGTTGCAAGCACATCCCCAGTAGGGAGTGTGCAGGAAGCACCTGAATCGATGTTTCTCTCTCATCCATGTTTCTAACTCTCTATCCCTGTCCCTTCCTCTCTGTAAAAAATCAATAAAATATATATATTTTTAAAAAAAGGCAAACTAAAGAAAGTAGATTACTATTTTCCTGGAAGGGGTGTGAGATGGGACAAGAGGGAAGGATCACAAGGACATAAGGACACTTCTGAAGGTGATACGTTCATTATATTGATTGTGAAAAGGTTTCATTGGTGTGTGTGTGTGTGTGTGTGTGTGTGTATAGTGAGAATGTATGTGTGTGTATGTGTGTGTGTATCTACACTAATAAAAGAGTAAGATGCAAATTGACCGTACCTTCGCAACATCCACCAGCCAATCAGGTGTGAGTATGCAAATTAATCCAACAAAGATGGTGGGTTAATTTGCATACACAGGCACTGAACAGCCGGGGGCGGGGTGGGATACTTGCATCATCGCCATGGCAACGACACAGGCATTCCGCACCGTTCCTGGCCTCTGGGCAGCATGGGAAGGCGGGAAGGCGTCTCCAGGCTAGAGCGAAGGTGGTGCCAGCAGCCAGGGGAAGGCAGGCCCATTCTTGCACAAATCTTCGTGCATTGGGCCTCCAGTATAGATATGGTCAAACTTCAAATTATACACTATACACAGGTGTTTTGCATATCAATTATACCTCAACCAAACTATTTAAAAAATGCAAACATGCCCTGGCCTGTGTGGCTCAATGGACTGTGCACCAAAAGGCTGCCAGTTCAATTCTTGGCAAGGCACATGCCCAGTTTAAGGGCTTGATCCCCAGTGGGGGGTGTGCAGCAGGCAACCGATCAATATTTCACTCTCACATCAATGTTTCTCTCTCTCTTTTTCCCTTCCTCTTTCTCTAAAAAATATATATATATACATATATACATTAATATGGAAACAGAATCAGTAGGGAAAGTTGGCTGTGCAGGAGCAGAAGGGAGCATGTCATAAATCCAGTAAGACTAGCTATGAAGGGAGTTTTTAGAATGGATCAAGATGAGGCTGAAGACAGATATTTTCCCATATATTTACCATTTCAATGTGATAAATGTTTAGTTTATTCTAAGCATTCAAAATCCAACCCTTGGTTATTCAGTTCTTTCTACTCATTAAATTACTTGGAGCGGTGGGGGGTGGGGGAGGGGAGAAGGGGTGACAGATTAATTTACAAATTCTATTTCTAGTGCTTGACAGTCTGAAATCACATAAATATAACTTTCATTCAATTACAAAGCTCAGAGACAAAAGAATGATTTGAACTTTCTTGTTTAAAGAAATAATACTATATGTAGGAGATTTTTTCATGTAGATTTTAAATTTTTTATTTTTAATCCTCACCCAAGAATATGCTTATTTATTTTAGGGGTAGGGGGTGAGAGAGAAAGAAACATCAATGTGAGAGAGAAACATCCGTTGGCTGCCTACCTAGGTATGTGCTCTGATTGGGAATCAAACCTGCAACCTTTTGGTATATGGGACAACATTCCAACCAACTGAGCCACAATGGCCATGGCTATGTAGGAGATAAAAACATATATATATATATATACCTAAGAAATTCTATCTAACAGGATTCTGTTTTTAAAAATGTACAGATGAGGACATAAAGATTCTTAAACTTTATCAACTTGAAGAAACCAAAATGGCAAGTATAAAAAGATGAAACATTTTCCAAACTAGTGATTTTTGTGTTCAACTTCTAAAGAGATGAAAGATAAAATAAACTTTTTTATAAGGTTCGATTTTTTTCTATTTCATTAACAATATCAAGTACAGGATATGTGCTCACCATTTGTACAACAGACTCCCTTAATCGTGTCTCTTCTTCAGTCATCAGAGTCAATTCTTTGCACACCATTGCAGCCAACCCCACATCTAAGCATTCTGGATCTGCTGCCATTTTGAAAATGAGTTCCTCATGTGAAAAGACACAATGGCGCCTTAGCCGTCGGTAATGATTGACACACTGACGCCCAATGGGCAACTGAAAACAAGACAAGATTCTCAAATTAAATTATTTGCTTATAGCATATTCCAGAACAGAACCACTATTTACCCTCCAGATCCTCTTTTTTATTATAAAGACAACAGAATAACAAAGTCCATTTGAACATTTATATCACAGCCTTCTTCTAAAGAGTATCAAGAGCTTTCCCGTATATAATTTCACATGTGTGGTTTTATTAAGTAAATCTTAGCATCTTTACATACATTGGTCCAGTGAAATTTAAAAAGCTGCCCAAGGTCAAATAACAATAAAAGTAAGCAAATTAGCCCAGCCGGTGTGGCTCAGTGGTTGAGCGTCAACACATGAACCAGGAGGTCACGGTTCGATCTCTTGTAAGGGGCTTACACGAGGCAGCCGATCAATGATATTTCTCTCTCCTGGTGTTTCTATCTCTTCCTTCCTCTCTCTCTCTCTCCCTAAAATCAATAAAAACATTTTTTTAAAAGCAAATTCAAGGCAGAAACCATCTCTAATCTCTGAATCATCTCCATTGCCCACCCTATACCTAACCAAGGAGCAAGTAAATCATAAACAGTCAATAAGTGTTAGCTGAATTTTTTAGAGCTCAAACCCAAGACAAAGTCCTAAATTTGGTCTTGCTCTTGCTGCTTCCTAAGCCTAATAAGAAAGAAGTTTAAAATTACTAGATCAAATAAGATTATTCATTACATCATTTCACTCACTAGCCAAGGAAACAAAAATGATTAATCATAAAATTTAACAAATTAAGGTATCCACAGAAAGTATAAGATCCAATATTACTAAAGAATATCCTCTAAAATGTTGAGGTGATAGAAAAATAGCATCACTAAGAAAATCAAAGTCAAAAAGACTGTATTATAAACTTGCAGTCTTTCCCCAACCAACATGACATAACTATAACTGAATATTTTTTATAACACCTTGTACAAAAACAAAATAGCAATTACTGGCATTATCATTTACAAAGAAGTTCAGCCCATAGAGATCTCAACAATACAGTTACTCTTTAAAGTAATTTTTTTTAAAGGGAATAAAGAAACATTAAATGGCAGGGAGAATAAAAACACCAAATTGTCCACCAGAAGAAAATAATAAAGGGATATTTAAAAATAAAAGCATAGAACTAGATATTTGAAAATATAGTAGAATTCTTAAGAAGATCTGGTCATCTTTATAAAATCCCAAAGTGCTCAGAGAAAGCAAAGACTTAAGGAACCATATTCTCTCAGAAAAGAGAAATTCAGAAAATATAAACTGACAATTTAAAATTAAAACAGAATGGGGAAAATAATGAATAAATAAGAACTATGAAATCTTCCAAATAAAAACCATAATGGAAACTCTAACTGAACTTCCTAAATTAGCACAGCCACTCCAGTCTCTACTGAAATATTCATGAACCCTCCCCTCCCCACCTAAGGAAATATGGCAACCAGGTGCATTTTCCAGGGATGTTAGTAGACGTACAACAGCTACTTGCTATAGAACAGACCCAGTCAGCAGTACAGAAGTTCACAGCTTCAGCAAAGTTGTAGCCCTGATTAAATCCAGAATGATAGGCACGAGGAAACGTCACAACAAACTCTCCAGCACACTGATTGGTCCTGTACACCTAAATGCAAATTCAAAACAGTGGTACAAAACAAAATAAAAACAACAAAAAAGGGAGACAGATTTGATCAGTCAGTTTCAGAAACATTTTCTAAAATTGAAAACAATAAACAATTAACCTACACACACTAGAAAAAAATACCAGGTTTAAGAAGCAGCCAGAATTTCACCTTCTTAAAGTAATCACTGATAACAAAATTATAATAATTCATGACAAAAATTAGCAGCCAAAAGAAATTCTCAAAGAGAAAATGTTACTCTCACTAAGCTACTATTTTCCAGTAACTTGATAAAATTTTACATTTAACACTTTGCACTCGCTTGCTTTTTTCTCAATTCCTTTATTCTACTCGGGATTTAATTTTTTAAATACCCCAGATTTTAAAAAGCGCGGCAGTAGAATAAAAAACTGGAGTTTCTCTTCATACAAACTTATTTATTTGGATTTTTTTATATTTCAAATTATTGATACATTCAATACAATTCGACATACGAGCTGCTACCGATGCTAACCGTGTCGAGTCACACTCAACATCCGAGTGCAAAAGGTTAAGAACACTTAATTCCTTTTATTCTTGTGTTGTAAATAGAGGTAAAGCATAGAACCTCCTCCTACTCTTGGATAATTTTTTGGACCTGGACTAATTGATTAGGTCATATAAATATGGAGATATCCCCAAAATCAGTTTTTCTAAATCTTACTTCGTTTTACAATACTATGTTATCTTTTTAAAAGTCCCAGATTCTAATATAAATTCACTCATAAGGACAAAGTAACACTCCCACTAATCTAGTCTCATTAAGGTTTGATGAATATTTGTATATAACAAATTTATCAAATTTATACTTTATCAGGTGCTAGTAGCTTAAATTTAATAATTTTCAAAACTAAGTTGAAAAGTAGAAAAGGTATTATGTGTTTACTTTATTGTATCATGTAGAAAACAAAGCTGTGAAATCTTTATATGAAATACCATATCCAAAAGAATAAGCATTCGTTACTAGAAATACCACTTAAAATATTTAAACTTTCATTAAATATGGATAATAAAGATTATAAGATTTTTGCTAAAACCAGCATATAATTGTTTACTGAGAACAGAAAGCTATTTTAATAGGTAGCTATACATAAAGCATAATTAATACTTTAAAATACCCTTTTTTCAATCTAACAGATGTTGTTCCCTTCAGAGTACAAATTCTAATTTAGCCAGAGGATGACATGATCTTTTACTTCCAGTTATAAAACAAAGCACTGCAACTCTACTAATCAAAAGCTAAAATAACTTTAAATTTAAAATACTAAAGGGAGACACAAAAAGACTCACAGGCACACCATGCTCCATTAATACATTGGGGTTCATGATGGTGACTAACTGATGTAGAAGATCAGGCTGAGATTCAAATAACTCAGGAGCCAGCTCCCTCATCACCTCCTCCAGTTGTTCTGCAGCATGAGATGGCACACCATACCATGTCTTTGGCTCCCCCCTAGCAAGAGAAATTAACTGTTTAGCCAGGTAGAGCATGGTGCCAATAAGGCCAGGGTCTCTGATTCAAATCCACTAAATTATAATTAACTGTTTTAGTTTATGGCCACAGACTATAAGCCATGAATCCTGGCAACCATCTCATAAACCTGTGCTATTTTTCATAATAGATACACACTTATCACTGTTAAAAAAGTGGTTCCAAAACATATGAACTTTTTAAAAAATATATATTTTATTGATTTTTTACAGAGAGGAAGGGAGAGGGATAGAGAGTTAGAAACATAGATGACAGAGAAACATCCATCAGCTGCCTCCTGCACACCTCCTACTGGGGATATGCCCGCAACCAAGGTATGTGCCCTTGACCGGAATCGAACCTGGAACCTCTCAGTCTGCAGGCCAACCCTCTATCCACTGAGCCAAACGGGTCAGGGCACATATGAACTCTTTAAGGTGCATCAGTAAACAGTGTCTTCAAACAGGAAAGATGCTACGTGAAAAGTACACATTGTTCCAAAGGATACTGACATACCTCAATTCACAGGTCCACTGAACATTCTAATTATTCCCATAATGATGAAAGTAAAAGTCAATGCTTTCTAGAATACCTTTACATAATTTCACTCAGTTCAATTTTACTATCCAAGGAAATAAGACAAGGCTAGAAATTGTTGAAACCTTCTATCTATAAATCTTAAGGACCAAAAACTTGCCATCATTAATGTACTAGACTTTAGTGCACTAGAGTTCATTTACAATACCAAGCTGTACTCTTAGGAAATGAATTTAATTTCCTAAGAGCCCTCATGCTATTTATATAATAGCTCAATTTCTTAATCCCAACACAATTTATAGTGCCATTGCTAATAGAACTTACTATAATGATGAAAACATTCTATATCTGTACTGGCCAATACAGGGGCTCCTAGTCACATGTGACTATATAAAGCACCTGAAATGTAGTTAGTGCAATTAAGGAAGTAAATTTTTTATTTTACTATTTTTTTTATTTAAAGTATTAGAAATAGTAGTACATATGTCTCTTTTTTTTCCCAATTGACCTTCCCCCAGGCTCCCCTACCCCCCGGCACATGCCCTCACCCCCCTCCCAGTGTCTTGCGTCCACTGGTTATGCTTATATGCATGCATACAAGTCCTTCGGTTGATCTCTTACCTCCCCCACCCCCCAACCCTCCCCAGCCTTCCCACTGAAATTTTTTATTTTACTTAATCTTTTTGCTTGTTTGTTTGTTTTTGTTAATTCTCACCAAAAGATATTTTTTCCATTGCATTTTTAGAGAGTGAAAGAGAAGGAGGAAGGAAAGAGAAACATCAATGTGGGAGACACATCAACCAGTTGCCTCCCACATGCACCTCAACCCACCCCAGTCGGGGAGTAGGGAGGAAACCCAAAACCCAAGTGCCCTTGACCAATGGTGCGTAGGCCAATGCTCTAACCCCTTAGCAACAACAGCCATGGCTATTTTGCTTAATCTTAATTAATTTAAACAGCCACATGTGGCTAGCAGCTATCACATTACACAGAATAGTGATAAAGTAGAGCATGAAAACAACTAGAGTTTTCCATTGCAAGTGTGATCTAAGTAGTAGTTTGGAAATGAAGAGAAAAGTATCATTTAGTTAAGATAATACTGGACAAGGAACTAAGTAAGTTGTTGGTAAGATACCAAAAAATTCAAAAAAATAATTTAATGAATATATATGTAACTTGGGCATTTCTAGCGAAAATGTCATATAAAAAGAAAAAAACCACTTGAAATTTTCAAATACAGAAGGTTTAATCAGATCTTAAGTATATAAACTTTGACCATCCTCCCTTGTATATCAACAGATATGCCAAAGTAATTTTCATATATACCAAACAAGTATCATTTGGTCTACAACTCTAAGCTCCTGGGCATGCATATACTTTAAAAGGGAAGATGTCTAAGATGCTGTATTCTTAGACCACTATATTTCTCTAATATATTATCCTACTTTTTAAAAAATGTATTTTTATTGATTTTTCTTTTAGAAAGAGAGGGACAGAGAGAGACACATCGATTGGATGCTTCCTGCATGTCCCCTACCAGGGATCAAGCCCACAACCCAGGCATGTGCCCTGACCAGATATCAAACTGGTAACCTTTAACGCATAGGACGAATGCCCAACAAACTGAGCCACAGGGCTATGATGCTACTTTTTGATAAAAAATACTTCTAAATTCAGCTCTCCACAATAATATAATCTAAGATTAGTAAACTTCAAAAGGTTACTAAGTATGAATGCTGTTAACAAAGATTATACATACCAGTGTAAGTAATTGATGGAATAACTCCAGTGATCTTCAATGTGCCAGCAAAAAGAAGAGAAACACATTCCCACATAGAGCCATGGTACTTTCATACCTGAGATGTCTACATTAATATGTGCAAGAACAGACTGCTCAAGGACAGGCATGTTATTCAAGTTCCAACCAGAAAGTGCATATTCCTATAAAGAAAAAAAATGTAAATGAGAGATCAGAGATGGCCAGTGGCCAACAGAAATCTCAAGGGAGTATTCAAAAAAGAAAGTAAACCTTTTATATTTACAGTAAGCTACTCCACAGAATCTGTTCTCTTTGCTCTCTCATACAAAGACATACCTAATATTTACCTAAATATACCTAAATATTTAATCCTATTTACTCTCTAGGTGGTATTTAGATTTCCTTTTAATTATTTCAGATAACTCTGGTTCATTCTGAAGAAAATAAACAAGGCTTTTTATTACTCCCTCCAGCTTACCAGTAAAATAGTGTGAGACTAATTTTCATAGGTCACTATTTTATCCCCAAGTAGCATAACCTCCCAAAATGTCTACCACTACATTTTTAGAATGGTACCAGATATTGAGGTCATAATGAGATACATAATCCTGAATTTGATAAATTCTGATTATTAGATAAATTATAATAACAAAACATTTGTTTCATAGATGAATTCAATAGAAAAAAGAATTTCCAGTTTCCAGAAATAACAAAAGGAAGCAAAGCCAGAATGAAAAAAGAAAGCAGTTGTCTGACTTTTCATAGAAGTTTCTAACTGAATATAAGCACTGGGCACTGACTTTCAAACACCCACCCTAAAGCCATATGAGATAAAGACTTAAAAGTTCTTATGCTAGTGAAGAGCAGTTCTCAAAGCTGCATCTAGGGAGCCCAAAACTATTTCAGGGGATCCACAGATTCAAACTATTTTCATAATAATTCTAAGACATTATTTGCCTTTTTCACTATCATTCTTGCAGGAATGCAGTGTGAATTTTCCAGAGGACATATGATATGTGACATCGCAATAATTGAATATAGAAACAAATAACAGAATCCAATTGCCTTCCACTGGAAGGTTGATAACTGTTGAACCTGGATGGAAGGAAGGAAGTGCATTATTACGTTTACTTTTATACATCTGAGACTTTCCATAATACAGGGTTTAAAAATAAAACCCTCAATGTAAGAGGTTAAACAGCCAATGACAAAGCTGAAGAGAAAATCTGTAAACTAGATAGATTTGAGGATTTCATCCATAATGCAGCACACAGAAATTAAAACTATAAAAGTGTAAGTAAGAGTCAGAGAAGCCCTGGTCAGTGTGGCTCAGTTGGTTGAGCATTGTCCCATGCACCAAAAGGTCACCATTTGATAGCCAGTCAGGGCACATGGGGGGAAAGAGGGCTCAAGCCCCAGTAAGGGAGCATTGCAGGAGGCAGCAAACAGATGTTTCTCTAAATGTCTCTCCTTCTCTCTTCCTCTTTCTCTAAAATCAATAAAAACTTATTTAAAAAAAAAAAAATCACAGAGGATAAAATAAGAAAGTTCAACATAGGTTTAATGAGAATTCCAATAAAAAATAATAAAGAGATATGATTCTTACCCTCAAAATGCTTGAGAGAGAGAGAGAGAGAGAGAGAGAGAGAGAGAGAGAGAGAGAGAGAGAGAGACTTTCCAAAATACTATTCAATATGTTTTTAGTTGGTTGATTAGCTGGTTGGCTGAAAAAATAATGAATCTAGTTGAAGAGACAAGGCCTACATACAAAAGTTCCAAGACAAGACAGGGCAATATATATTAAAATCCAAATACAGACAAAAGAATAAATTCTATAGTTCTTCAGAGGACACCAAAATACTATCATCATAGGTTTGGATTGTTAAGAAAAATTCATGGAAAATGAAGAACCTGAATAGAATTTGAAAGGATAGATCAGATTTAAAGGTAGATAGACAAAATATACTGGTCTGGCTGACGAAGGGGCAGTAGAATATTCATACTCAGTAATACAGGAAATAAGACTAGAAAAAAGATTGGATCTTTAATCTTAAGTTTCAAACTAAGAACCCTGAATTTAATCTTACATTCAAAAGGGGGAACAATGCATCTTAAACATTTTTAAACTTTTGATTATAGAAAATTTCAATATAAACAAAAGTAGGTAGATTTAGATAATCAATTCCCAAAGACATATCAAAATCTTAAAATGTTAAGTAAAATTAAAATATAAGAACGCTGAAAGAAGCAGTAATCAAAAACAGTTAACATAGCAAACCTAAGACTGCTTTCCTTCAAAGGGCTTGCTTCAAGTTTGGCCCTTGGTTGGCATCTGAAAACTTGCATGGTAAACAGTTCCTCTACACTGATGAGTGACTCACAGAGCCTAGGCTGTACAATGTGGTTTATGCACACTTGCTTTCCTTCCAGGATTCTGGAATTTTGGGATGTGTTAGGCAGAGGGTGCCTAGGTCGCCAGCCCCCAATAAAAACCTTGAGCACTGACTTTCTAATGAGCTTCCTGGTAGGCAATACTTCACTCCTTGTCAATCTGATACTTAAGTAACTAAGTACATAAGTGAGTGACTCCATTGAGAGAGGACTCTTGAAAGCTTATACCTGGTTTTCTCTGGACTTTGACCACACATCTTTTCCCTTTGCTGATTTTACTCTGCACCCTTTTCACTGTAAAAAATCATAGCCATGAGTCTTCCTAGAAAATCACTGAACCTGGAGATGGTCTTGGGAACCCCCAACACGAGTGGTCATTATATAAGACCATGGCAAACATCCCAACATGATGTGATATGACCAAGACAAGGATGGTAGTAGTGAGAATGAAAAGAGGCCAATCCTATAAAAAACTAATGAAAAATGAATTAACAGGATTCAATAATTTAATATGGAATGAGGATAAGAAGAAAACAGTATTCCCAAGGTTTTAAGTTCTATGCTATCTTTATTCCTCAGAAACCCTGTTTGTAGAACACACTGTATTCATAAGACAAATATATTAACTTCAAAAGTATTTTTCCACTAAGCTATGATACCAGAGACACATGCTATTAGATATCAAAAAGCTAACCCATACAGAAGTTCAACACAAATGTACAATTCCTGGTGAAAAACTAGTAGTTATCTATTATTCTAGTAGAGTCACTTTCAGAGGAGAGTAACAAACTGACATAAAATCCTATCTAATAATAGACAAATATGCAAATTGACCATACCTCTGACACACCCACAAGCCACGCCCACAAGCCACGCCCACCATCCCATCAGAGCGAGTATGCAAATTAACCCAAACCAAGATGGCTACAGCCACAGAGAGCAAGGTTTCCTAGGTAACAGAGGAAGCCAAGCTTTCCACCTGCCCTTGCCAGGCCTAAGTCTCCACTCAAGCTACAAAGTTTCAATTATAGAAGGTAAACAAATTCAAACAAATGGCGGCAGAATGGAGCTTGAGAGAGCAGGCCAGGGTTGCCGCCGGCAACAGGGGAAGCAAAGCTTTCCGAACACCCTGGCTGGGCTCACCCACTTAAGGCAACAAAGTTTCAATTATAACCCCAACACAAATGGCTGCCGGCTTGGCTCTGCTCCAGGCTACAAAGTTTCAATTGTAGAAGGAAAATAAATTCCAGATACCAGGGCCTCTGCTTGGGTTGCCAGGGGGCGTGGCCGGCCTGCAAACCACCACAGGCCCCTCGCTCAGGCCGCCCCACACCCCAAAGGAACCCTCACCTGATCCGGGACGCCCTTCAGGGCAAACCTGCTGGCCCCCACCCCTGTACCAGGCCTCTATCCTATCTAATAAAAGAGTAATATGCAGATTGATCATCACTGCAACACACAATATAGCTGCCCCCATGTGGTCAAAGATTCTGCCCCCATGTGGACACAAGATGGCCACCACAGATGGCCAGCAGGAGAGGGCAGTTGGGAGGCACCCGGCCTGCAAGGGAGGGCAGTTGAGAGGGACCAGGCCGGCAGAGGAGGGAAGTTGGGGGCAAACAGGCTGGCAGCGGAGTGGTTAGGGGGTGATCAGGCTGGCAGGCAGAAGCGGTTAGGGGCAATCAGGAAGGCAGGCAGGCAAGCAGTTGGGAGCCAGCAGTCCTGGATTGTGAGAGGGATCCCAGATTGGAGAGGGTACAGGCTGGGCTGAGTGACAACCCCCCTCTGTGCACGAATTTCGTGCACTGGGCCTCTAGTATAAGTATAAAAATCTGAAGATTTTATACACATTTTTCTAATTAGTCCTTACAATCCTTTTGTGATAAATGGGTTCTCTTATTCTCACCTTCAACACAAAAACAGAATTCTGAGTTAAGCCTTACCAGGTACAGAACCGTGTAAGTAGTATACTCCCAGTACTGTTTTAAAGGAATGTGTAATTATGTATGCATGACATATAACTGCTTGTATAGATACACTATATCTGGAAGGATATACTAGAAGATGAAATAGAACCTTCCTCTGTCAAATTGTAAATTTGGGTAGGAGGGAAACCTTTTAATTGTAAAGGACTTTCAGCAATGGTAATGTGAAGAGGTTGGGCAATTCCTCTTCACAGAAAATAAGGATAAATTTGGAGAAAATTATCAAAATAACCATTTCAAGGCACTATAAATTGACCAAAGGCAAAAACAAATTGAAAAGCATTTGCTCTTGAAAAACAAAAGAAGACTCAATAAAGACATTCCCAGATAAGCAAAGACTACAAGAATTCATTGCTATCAGACCTGCACTATAAATGAATGTAGTCCTCCAGGCCAGAAGAAAATGACTCGAAATGGTAACTTTGATCCACAAGAATGAAGAGCCCTGGCTGGTATGGCTCAGTTGGTTGGGCATCGTCCCATGCACAGAAAAGTTGCTGGTTTGATTCCTGGTCAGGGCATATGACTAGGTTGCGGGCTCAATCCCCAAATGGGGATGTGCAAGAGGCATCTGATTGATGTTTCTCTCTCTCTAAAAAAGTCAATTAAAAAAAGGCTGTTTAAAGCAATAATTATATTGCTGTGTTGTGTTTATACACTATGTACATACAATGTACAACACACACAAGAGAGTAGGAAATGAAGAGACACTGTTTCAAAGTTAGGTCAATATGAACATAAAGTAGGCTATGATAAGTTAAAGATGTCAAATAAAGTTTAAAAAGAAAAAAAAGCTACATATTATAATTCTTAGAATCACTAACTAACTCAAAATATATAGCCCAAAAAACCCCAAAGGAATTAAAATGGTATTATGAAAAATATCTGCTTAAGATTGAAAAAAATTCATAAAGGAGAAACAGGAACAAAAAGACAGCAGACATAGAAAGTAGCAAAATGGCAGACCATAAATAAACCATGTCCAAAACAACAAGAAAGCCCACTGGGTGGAAGAACATATTTGCCAATGTTATCTCCGAAAAGGGTTTAATCTCATACAACTTAACAAAAGGAAGATAAAAAATCCAATCAAAACATAGGCAAAGGACCTAAATAGACATTTTTCGAAAGAGGACATACAGAAGGCCAAGAGACATAGGAAAACATGCTCTAAGTCACTAATCATCCGAGAGATGCAAATCAAAACGACAATGAGGTACCATCTCACACTTGTCAGAATGGCTATCATCAACAAATCAACAAATGACAAGTGCTGGCGAGGATGTGGAGAAAAAACCCTCGTGCACTGCTGGTGGGAATGCAGACTGGTGCAACCACTGTGGAGAACAGTATGGAGTTTCCTCAAAAAAACTAAAAATGGAACTCCCATTTGACCCAGTAATCCCACTTCTAGGACTATACCCCAAGAAAATCAGAAACACCTATCAGAAAGGATATATTGCACCTCTATGTTCATAGCAGCACAATTTACAATAGCTAAGATTTGGAAACAGCCTAAGTGCCCATCAGCAGACGAGTGGATTAAAAAACTGTGGCACATCTACACAATGGAATACTACGCTGCTATAAAAAGGAATTCCTATCATTTGCAAAAGCATGGATGGACCTGAAGAGCATTATGCTAAGCGAAATAAGCCAGTCAGAGAAAGATAAATATCACATGATGTCACTCATTTGTGGAATATAATGAACAACATAAACTGATGCACAAAAATAGATCCAGAATCAGAGAAGCATCTATCAGACCATCAAACCTCTGAGGGAAGGCAGGGGAGGGGAGGGGGAAGGGGGAGAGATCAACCAAAGGACTCGTATTCATGCATATAAGCATAACCACTGGACACAGACACTAGGGGGGTGAAAGCACGAGCGAGGGGGGTTGGGGGGGGCAATGAAGGGATAAGGACACATATGTAATACCTTAATCAATGAAGAAAAAATATGTATTAAAAAAAGTGAAAAAAATAAATAAAAAAAATAAACCATGTCAATAATTACATTATATGAAAAATGGACTAAACACTCCACAATCAAAAGACGACGTCAGACTAGATTTCAAGACCCAATCACATGCTGGCTACAAGAAAGACGGCTCAAAGTAAAAGAAATAAAAGATATACCATGTAAATAGTATTAAGAGAGCTGAAGTGGCCTGACTGGCATGGCTCAGTGGTTGAACTTCATCCTATGAACCAGGAGGTCACAGTTCTATTCCCGGTCAGGGCACATGCCTGGGTTGTGGGGTCGATCCCCTGGGGGGTGAGGGGGGTATACAGGAGGCAGCTGATCAATGATTCTCTTTCATCACTGACATTTCTATCGCTTTCTCCCTCTCCCTTCCTCTATAAAATCAATAAAAATATATTTTAAAAAAAGAGAGAGCTGAAGTAGCTATACTTTTCATTGTAAATCCTTCTGCACAATATAACTTAAAAAAACACACACACACACAAAAAAAAACTCTGTATAACTCTTTTAATAGGAGATAAAACTTCTACCCTAACCGGTTTGGCTCAGTGGATAGAGCGTCGGCTTGCGGACTGAAAGGTCCCAGGTTCGATTCCGGTCAAGGGCACATACCTTGGTTGCAGGCACATCCCCAGTAGGAGGTGTGCAGGAGGCAGCTGATCGATGTTTCTCTCTCATCGATGTTTCTAACTCTCTATCCTTCTCCCTTCCTCTCTGTAAAAAATCAATAAAATATATATTTTTTTAAAAACTTCTACTCACTGCCAATCATGAGGGAAAGTGACAAGGATAAAAGTAAAGAGAAAAAGAAATAAATGACCATCTTAATTTAGCTTTATACATAGAGGTTATCGCCTATATGATGGGATTTTATTATGTGTTATAATTGAAATGCCTATTTGAAATCCTATCTCCTCAGGTGTTGAAGGAAAATAAATTGCAGACCTATCTATGAAATATAATTTTTTTAAAAATCTTAAATCACCATCTAGATTTTCAAACAGAAAGAGCTAGGTAAAATTATTTAAATGGGGTTGAAGTTTTAAACTAGTTAAATTGGTTTTTATTTATTTTATTTCTTCTACTGTGTAGAAGCAGCCTACAGGCAAAGGTCAGGTAATGGTTGAAGGCCACAGATTTACTCTGGCATGAGCACTAGGAGATCCAGGGGACGGGACGGCCATAAATCCAAACCCACGCATTTAAATTGGTTTTGAAATGCAAAGTTAAATAATATTTAAAGGTACTTTGAATTTTTTTTAACTGAAGAGTATATTGTCCAAATCTTTCATATTTAATATTTTAAACAAACATGGTCCCTTATGATTAATGATAAACATAGATTTCTACTATGCAAAGACTAAATCAGCTAGGGGTGAGGAGAAATTTAGACTACTATCTGCTATGCACCTCTTCTTCTGGCAGCATCTTTCTCCGACCATCCTTTACAGGAAATCCACTTCCAAAGTCTTTTGAGGAAATATCAGCTCCATACTCTACAATAACATCTTCTTCAATGCTGCTCACCAGCCGCCAAAATTCCTTTTCTACTAGTTCTGTGGGAACCATCTACACAAGGAAAACAAAGATTATATATTACTAACTCACTATAACCAGAATCCACTATAACATTAATACACAGATCAAGTTTAACACAAACCCATGATAAAAAAAAAACACAACCTTATTCTGTCCAAGAGCTGAAAACACTGGGTCCTAGCCTTTTCCACTGAGGATAAGGGAAAAACAAAAGACAACTTAAATGTCCAGAAAAACATAGTGAACTTGAACTGCCTTTTTTTGCAAGCTGCTTCCTAAGAAGACTAAAGATGACCTAAGACATCTAAGAGGAAAAAGGAAAAACAAAAATCAAGGCTTAATTTTAAGAGCTTTGGCAAATTTTTTTACAGGGATTTTTAAAAACCCAAGATCCCGCCTAGCCAATGTGGCTCATTGGTTGACCGTCAACTCAGGAACCAAGAGGTCACAGTTCGATTCCCAGTCAGGGTACAGACCTGGGTTGCGGCCTCAATCCCCGGGGGCCGGGGGGGGGGGCCTCATGCAAGGAGGCAGCATTGATGTTTCTATCTCTCTATTCCTCTCCCTTCCTCTCTCTCTAAAAATCAATAATAACATTTTTTAAAAAGCCCAAGATTCCCTGGGAAAAGAAGCAGACCTTATATTACAAATAACTAAACAAAAGCAACAACTACCACATACTTCATGCTTTTCTATAAAAGATTACTCACAGAGGGCTAGTAAACAATTTTATGATCAAGTATTTTTCTTAACAGGTGAGTGCACACTGCCACATTAGTGAGTGAAAGAAACTGAAACAGATGCCAGGCCCCTAGTCTTTAGATGTGGTGGTCTATCAACTTTTACATGCTGTCCCTGTTTTCTACAAAATAACATAAATAGAAAGCAAACCAAAAGCTTTGGACTTCAGACCTTCCCAAACTGACTAAATATAGATACTCACATGGACTGGCATATTGAAATAGTCAGACTTAAAATTATCTGCCATCTCTCCAAAGCTCTGAAGTGTATACTCTCGTACAGCCTGTTCAAATCCAAAGGCTTCTCGAGGTTTATTACATTCCTAGGAAGAAAAAATATCTGAGATTAACTCACTGAAACAGAACTGAACAAAGTATTATGGTTCTCTGATACTACCTTCTTTGATCATTTCCCTAGGTAAAGCTAATCCAATCAACCAAAACAAAACAAGTGTTAATTACTTTCGATATGGAATTAGGAGACAATGTTCTAGAACCTCTCCTGCATTTTTTGCAGACTTCCAGTGGGAAATTGGAAATAAGACACATTTAAACTTTGGAGTGTGGCACTATGACAAACACCAATAGGACTGACTACTCATTTGCATCAAGCCTAGGGATGCCTATCATTCTCAGTATATTAGTGCCTCTAGCTGTAGAGAATATAAATGTTCATGGAGGAAGGAGATGACAGATAAAGGTGTATCCACTGGATTGTTAGAATATCTAGCTAGAAGAATGTTTTTTTCACACTATCAATCATCATTACAAATATCTTCACACAAATACTCAGCGTAGAACTGCTTCTGAATCTTCTAACCTATTTGAGATATATAAGTAATAATTCAATGTCATAAAAGACCTCTGAATACATCTATATACATCTAGCCAACTCCTTTCTTTCAATATCCTATCATATTTTGTTAAAATAAGTAAACAGACTAAGCATTTCATGACAATGACATCATTATAATCTTTCAATAAGAAAATTTATACAATCAAATCAAAATTTAAACAAGCTAATAGTTTATTTGATAGTATGAAAACTGAATGCATAATACCTAAGTTTTGGAGTTTCATGTCTGATGGGGTTTTTTTTGTTGTTGTTGTTTTTTAATTTAAAAAAGAAAAATATCCCTAGCTGGTTTGGCTCACTGGACAGAGCGTCTGCCTGTGGACTGAAGAGTCCTAGGTTTGATTCCAGTCAAGGGCACATGCCCGGGTTGTGGGCTCAATTCCCAGTAGGGGGCATGCAAGAGGCAGCCGATCAATGTTTCTGTCTCATCAGTGATGTTTCTCTCTCTCTCCTTCTCCCTGCCTCTCTGAAATCAATGAAAAAATATAAATTTTAAAAATAAATAAGAAGAAAAATATAGTATCATACTAAGCGAAATAAGCCAGTCAGAGAAAAACAAGTATCACATAATCTCACTCACATGTGGAATCTAATGAACAAAGTAAACTGAACAAAATAGATCCAGATACAAAGAAGCATGGAATAGACTGGAATCTCAGAGTGGGTGAGTGGGGAAGAGATCAAACAAAGAACTTGTATGCATATATGTATAACCTATGGACACAGATAATAGGGTGGTAAAAGCCTTGGGCGAGGGACGGGAGCGGGCTAGAAGGGGTCAATGGGGGAAAAAGAGGGACCTATGTAATACTTTCAACAATGTTTGAGTTGCCTTGTACCCATGGTGTGGGGAAGGGGGTTTACGATATCTGAATCCAGCCTACCACCAGGAATGCTCAGGACCTACTCAAGAAGGCAAATAATCCCTTCCACCAATATTTACAGAGTAAAACAAGATTATTGTTAGAGTAATAAATTTGACAGTAAAATAGTAGTCAAGTTTTCAGGCAAATTTAAATTGGCTAGTTGAAACAAGTGAATATTCTAGAAAAATTAATTGTACCAGACAAAAAGGTGTTCCTAAAGAGTCAACTAAAATTTTTATTGGTACTTCATCTCATGATAAAAGTGTGCACCATATAATGAACCTAAAACAGTAATATTATAGTGCAAAAAATTAAAATTTAAAAGCCATCAAGAATACATTATAAAATTTTCAAAAGCCTCCTAACATTTAAATCAAAAAAGGAGGGGATAGTAGAGGAATATCATGTAAGGGAAAATATCCTGTAAGTAAATTACATCTAGAAAATTAATACTTTAGAAAATTAATTGTAAGGCTAAAAGCAAGACACCCATGAAAAACATACAAGGTGACAAAACAAGCCAGAGGAAAATCATTTGGGCAAAAATTGAAAAAGGATCCCCAGTCAAATTTATAGAAAATATTCCTTTATTAACCTTTGGTCGAGAATATGTTTGTATATTTTCAGAAAACAACTCCGAGACCATGTGGATTCCAGCAAGAGAGGAATCGACAGGACTACTCCAGCCATGAAGACAGAAGAGAAGCAGTCCAGAGACGGAAGACGCTGATGTGGCCTTCCCATACTAGCAGTTAGCAGCTGTGCATCACTGCAGATTGCCCAGGACCAAACCGGACAGAGTCGGACCTGCATTGCCACCATTTGTCCACCATCCAGAACTGAAATGTCGGTGCTGACATGTACGCATGGGGAACTGTTGGACATTGAAATTGGGTCTCGAGGGAACTGTTGGCCCAGAAAGAAACTCACTACACACTGATTCATTTGCCTGTCACCATAACCATTATTGCTTGTCTCATTTTCGGTTCTTATAAGTGTATTTCTAATGGCACATGATCTCACTCATCTAGGGGAAATAATGAACAACATAGACTGATGAACAAGAACAGACCCAGAAACAAGTAGGCATGGATCGGACTGTCGGGCCTCAGGGGGAGGGTAGGGAAGGGTGGGGGTAAAGGGGGAGATCAACCAAAGGACTTGCGTGCAGGCATATGAGCCTGGCCAGCGGTGAAGGACAACAGGGGGGTGGGGGCATGTGTGGGGAGGGGTGTGGGATGGGAATGGGGGGACGAGGACAAATGTGTGATACCTTAATCAATAAAGAAATTTTAAAAAAAATAAATAAAGATTAAAATAAAATAAAATAAATAAATAAATAAAAATAATTAAATAAAATAAATAAGTAAAATAAAAAATTAAATTAAATATAAAATAAAATAAAATAGAAAACAAAATAACCTACATCCTTTCTTTATTTTTGTTGTTTTCCAGGAATATGAAAATTCTGAGCAAAAGTCTCATTCATTTGCACCAATAAACAGAACTGTTAAACCATAGTCAGTAAAAAAAACTTTGCAAAGCAAGCTGTCACATTACAATTTTTACAGTTCAATTCAATCTCTCTCTTTAAAAATTCTGGAGATTTTAAACAGTAAAGAACAAAAACAGAGTGGAAGAAGCTTTGGGGAATGTGTTTACAGTAAAGAACAAAAACAGAGTGGAAGAAGCTTTGGGGAATGTGTTTACTGAAAATTTCTCTCCCAATGGCATTTCTAAGTTTAAAAACAATCCTTAGCCCTAACCGGTTTGGCTCAGTGGATGGAGCGTCGACCTGCGGACTCAAGGGTCCCAGGTTCGATTCCGGTCAAGGGCATGTACCTTGGTTGCAGACACATCCCCAGTAGGGGGTGTGCAGGAGGCAGATGATTGATGTTTCTGTCTCATCGATGTTTCTAACTCTCTATCCCTCTCCCTTCCTCTCTGTAAAAAAAAAAATCAATAAAATATATATATATTTTTTTAAATCTGTAAATTGTACCTCAGCAACGCATTTAGGACACCTCCAATCTCCTTTGGGCACATCAGGTAGTGGGGGAATTAAACAAAATGTATGATAGCTGTCATCACATCCATCACACAAAAGCAATTTATCTTCATTATTTCCTCGACCACAAAACATACAAACATAGAGATCAACCTGTTAAAAAATGAAGTAAAATAAAAGTCTATTTTCTTTTAATAAGTAATATTAAATTTTTACCAGGAACTCCTTAATTGAAACAAAATAATGTACAATAAAAAGTAAATACAACTTAAATCCTGAATATTTAAATAACTGTTCTTAGCTTTTCATAAAACGTCCTAAACTTCCTGAGCTTCTATAGGAAAGTTAATAAGAGTATATTAAGTTATTAGAATAAAGAAAGACTATAAATCTAGGGTACTTGAAAGTCAACTTATAGAAATAAAATATACCATGTCATCCTTCCTATAAACAAATACTGTTACAGAATGAATACTGAGCACTGTCTATAATACAGCTCAAGGATTTACAGATTCATATACATTCTCTTACTCACAAGTCTACGAGTTAGGGGAACAGTCTATGTATATGGAACAAGGTAAGATTAGCATTACATAACCAAAGCTGCAACTTCAGGTTCACCATTAACTCTTCTAACCAAATTAATTAACTAAATGGCATGCTAAGATACTAGAGCAAGGTAAAAAGTACAAAACTAAATAAAAGTAAATCCTTTCCCTCCTGACACATCTCAGAACACTTACAAAGTTAACAGAGAGAGTTCCTTTCCGTTGTCTCATTTGCATGTTAAATGCGTCTGACCTGTTGGTAACTTTTCGTCTTCGGGAGACCTCATCTTAAAATAAAAATAGTTATATAATAATAGCAAAAACTAATGTTGAGAGCTTACTCTGGACCAGACACTATTTAAAATTATTTTAAAAGTATTTAAATTAGTTAAAATCTCACAACACTATGAGGTAAAAAACTATTATCCCCCATTGAAGATAAAGAAACTGAAGTACAGAGAAGTTACATAACTTGCCCAAAATCACACAGCCAGTCAATGGCAGATTGGGATTCCAATCCAGGCAATCAAACTCTAGAGATTTTAACTACTAATTCTATACTGACTATATGAAGTACTTATCAGGGACTAATTTGTGACTAGTTTTATGATCACTGCCAGGTAATACAATTATTAAAAGAATGGAAACGATAATCAAAATGCTTAATTCTTAAAACATTATAATGTATTAAGTCCTATCACACTGAACTTTTTGAGAGTGATCCTCCAGAGTTCAGTCCACATTCTGAATTATGAGTTAATTAATAATATCACAAAATGCATACTTAATATGATTTGTGATTATAGTATTTCATTAAATTCTTACACATTAAAAATAGATCCAATGCAATCTTTGTTAAATTGAGTTTTAAAACTGACACGTACCTACAGGTAAAGATGGAATTTGATGTTTGCATTAGTAATTTTACTAATTAAAACTTTCAAACATGTTAAGGTGAGATTAACAGGCTTTCCTCAAACAAAGAAGTATAAAATATATCATGACTTACAGAAAAATATCAAAATTATAGTTAGAATATAAGTCATAAGTTCTCCCCACTATATTTTGATACTAAAGGCCAGAGAACTCTCTATTTCTCTTTGAATTTAAAAGTTACAAGACTTAGATCACCAGGTGAGAACCATTAATTTCACCATTCTCTCATAAACTAGCCTTTAGAAACTACAATAAATCTCTGTACCACATATTAAAATATAGAGGAGGAAAATTTCTCTCCCAAAATATTATAAAAATTCAACCTAATATGGCTCCTCACACCTTAAATGACTTCTCTAGGAACCAAGTTGCAAGTTTACAAGTCTTAGGAAAATCCCAAGGCAGACTGCAATTCAAATATCATTTGAATCTTGCTATAACCACACTGTTATACCTTATTTCTTTTCATGACCAAGCAACAGATTTTTACCTTCTTTATCTTTTGCTCCCATTGCCAGGCCCACGACCTTAGGCCCAGCCCCAAAAATTCGAAGTTTCTTCAGTTCTGTGTTTCTATTCACGTCTCCAGATTCTGACTAAAAATAAAAAATAAGACATGTTAGTCTAGTTATTCTGTCTATTCTGATTCATCATTTCTTATCAAAGAAATAAAGTTTCAAGGTCCTCTTCAAATATGAAGAAAAAAATTATTTAATTTCTTCTCTAAATCCAATCACTGCCTCATTACAACAGTTAAGCACTCTCCATCAAAACACTATTCAAGCCGAAACCGGTTTGGCTCAATGGATAGAGCGTCGGCCTGCGGACCGAAAGGTCCCAGGTTCGATTCTGGTCAAGGGCATGTACATTGGTTGCGGGCACATCCCCGGTAGGGGGTGTGCAGGAGGCAGCTGGTCGTTGTTTCTCTCTCATCGATGTTTCTAGCTCTCTATCCCTCTCCCTTCCTCTCTGTAAAAAATCAATAAAAATATATTTAAAAAAAAAAAAAAACCACTATTCAAGCCCTAACCGGTTTGGCTCAGTGGATAGAGCGCCGGCCTGCGGACTCAAGGGTCCCAGGTTTGATTCCGGTCAAGGGCATGTACCTTGGTTGCAGGCACATCCTCAGTGGGGGGTGTGCAGGAGGCAACTGATCGATGTTTCTAACTCTCTATCCCTCTCCCTTCCTCTCCGTAAAAAATCAATAAAATACATTTTTTTAAAAAACACACTATGCAACACCCAGATTCCTTTCCACAAAAGAAAATCTTTCATAAAAGCACAGTTGTCAATTAGGTTCTGTCCACAGACAGACAGTAGTGGTAATAACTGGTTATAATATAGATAATAACTCCATAGTAAACCTCACTTCTAACTTGCTAATGAACACCAACTTTGATTAGGAAGCAAAATGCCCACCCCAACAGATGAAGATAATTGTTGTAAGCCAATTATGTCAATGCCATTTCTCTTTGTTGGTGATGACCTAGCTAGGGATGGGAATGTTATCTTGGTTTAACCAACAAGACAAGGAAAATCTACTGAAAGCCTCTGGGAAAGATTTTCATCCTATATAATAAAAGCCTAATATACAAATTGTCCCTTCGGGCAGTCGTTCCACCAGGAGACCAGGAGTTCAAACACTCACTATGATGTGCACTGACCACCAGGGGGCAGTACGGAACATAGCGGGGGTTGGCAACACAGTGCTGGCAGCAGGCGACAGTGGAGGAGCTGCCGGCCCAGATTAGCCCTGATGAAAGCAGGATTGTGGCGGGATGGTGGAGCAGGTTAGCAGGCGGCGCGCCAGGCCAAGGCGGGTGCGAGCAGGTGCCAAATCACCCTGCCAATCGCTCACAGATGGCGACCAGAGGTGGCGTCAGTGGGGGGCCCGGCCCCCAGCCCCAACCAATCGTCCCACAGGTGGGATGGTGGAGCAAGTAAGGGGGCGGCGCCAGGCCAAGGCAGGGTGCCAGGCGGGGTGCAGGGCTGAGAGGCTGAGAGTGCGAGCTGGGGCTACAAGACTGGGGGCGCGGGCTGGGGCCAGATCTCCATAGGCCACCCCCAAGGGACCCCACCCGTGCACAATTTCATGCACCGAGCCTCTAGTCTCCTAATAAAAAAGAAAGCTTCTCAAAGAGTAAGCCTTTTTGCCCCAACTTCCTTTCCTACTGCTAGGAGACTCAGGCTGGTGAAAGCATGGTGCTGGACTATACAGCAGCCACACTGCAATCAGGAGGAGATATATCATCCATACACTGAAGAAAGCAAAGCAGAAAGATGGAAAGAGGCTGGGCCCTTGAAGATAATGGGCAGTTGCTGTTATCAATCCTAGAACTACCTATATCTCTGAAAATATTATATGAGAAATATGTCCTTATGTGAAAACTGTGTTTTTAAAGTTTAAGCTACTATCGTTTGGTATTCTAGTACTTGAAGGAGAGCATCCTGGCAACACTGCCGTTACACCTTGAATTTAGATGAGCCATAATCTCTGAATGGACACTAAGTAAATAATCAAAATTAATTTAAAATATACTTAGTCAAGGTCAGCCGGCATGGTTCAATGGTTGAGTGTTGACCTATGAACCAGGAGGTTAAGGTTCAATTCCTGCTCAGGGCACATGCCCGAGTTGGGGGTTCAATCCCCAGTGGGGGGTGTGCAGGAGGCAGCCAATCAATGGTTCTCTCTCATCATTGATGTTTCTATCTCTCTCTCCCTCTCCCTTCCTCTCTAAAATCAATAAAAAATAAATATTTAAATATCACATGATCCCACTCATTTGTGGAATATAAGGAACATAAACTGATGAACTAAAATAGATCCAGAGACAGAGAAGCATCGAACAGACCATCCACCCTCAGAGGGAAGGTGTGGGGGGGGGATCAACCAAAGGACTTGTATGCATGCATATAAGCAGAACCCCTGGACACAATGACGGCATGTGCTTGGGGAGTTGGGGGGGACAACGACCAGGGAGAGGCCAATGGGGGGAAAAGGAGACATACATAATACTTTAAACAAATAATTTTTAAAAAAGATAATCTCACTCTTAAAAAAACTTTTCTGTAAAATAAACTGCAAGTATTAGGTAATTAATTAATTAATTAAAATATACTTATCTAATAAAAAATAAACCAGGATATACTACAGACTCCTTTATAAATCTATGGCTACACAACAGCTGTCATATGCAGATCAGACTAATAAAGGATCATATAAGAATCAAACCAAACAAATGGCATTTCCAAAATTTATCTTTTAACTTTAGTAAACTGATTTGGTTATACTTATCAGCTTATACAGTTAATCCAATGTTAAATACAACACTACACATCCTTTACCCCTACTAAAGCAAAGTATCCTATCTAATAAAGAGGAAATATGCTAATTGACTGTCACACCATCGCAAAGCTGGCAGTTCCCATAGCCAATAAGGAGGCAATAAGCTAATTTACTGTCACACCCTCAAAGATGGCGGTGCCCACAGCCACAAGATGGTGGCGCCCAGTCCCCTCAGCCCCCCAGCCGCCCAGGGCCGGCAAGCCTCAGATGGCGGCTGCCTGAGACTCAGGTAACCAGGGCCGGCCGAGGCTTTCACTGCCAGCAGTGGCAGCAGCAGAGGTGTCATGGGGCATCGCCTTCCCCTGATTGCCAGGTGGCCTCCTGCCCCTGAGGGCTCCCGGACTGTGAGAGGGGGCAGGCCGGGCTGAGGGACCACCCCGCCAGTGCATGAATTTTCATGCACCGGGCCTCTAGTACATAATAATAAAAGCTAGCAGTATGTGCCATATCAAAATATTTTACTCAGTTAATCCTAACAACAATCTTTATGGATAGGCAATACAGTTCCAAAAAGCAGAAATTAAAAAAAAAAATTACCTGATCTTCTTGGAATAAAACAATTGAAATAACAAAATTAAAATCGAAAGGCCCTTCCACCTGGAATTTAACTTTCTATGAAAAAAATGACAACTTTTTTAAATGATAATGAAAAGGCTATATATCAGAATCTCTGGAACAAATTAAAGCAGTGATCACAGGGAACTTTATAGTCTTAAACATATCAATCAAAACAAAAGAATAAAAATAAAAGAATTAAATTACCAACGGAAAATGCTAGGAAAAGAACTACAACAAAAACCAAAAGAACTCTGTGATATTAGATTAGAAGTGGAATTATCAGTATGAACTAAAAATATAAAGTCACAATGTCTTTAAAATTTACTTCCCAGCCCTGACCACTAAAAGAGCCTATAAATAACGTATCCTAGTAGGAACAAACACACTTTGTGCTCAGATTTTGGTTTCTAAATACCATTTCCCAATAAAATTACACAGGATCCTTTGGATAAATGGCTGATTCCAGGTCTAAAGCTGGCAAGAAGACCAGCCTTTTCTGTGCTTAAATAAGTGCTCAAAAACAGATGGAAACATGGTCAAAAGGACATCATGAATCAGCTTAAAGATGCTCCCATTAGCCAAATTTGAAACAAGATATAAAAGGGCCCAACTAGTGTGGCTCAGTGATTGAGCGTCAACCTGTGAATTAGGAGGTCACGGTTCCATTCCCGGTCAGGGCACATGCCTGGGTTTTGGGCTCGATCCCCAGTGGGGGGGTTGGGGAGAGGGAGGTATGCAGGAGGTGGCCAATCAATGATTCTCTTTCATCACTAATGTTTTTATCTCTCTCTCCCCCTCTCCCTCCCTCTCTAAAATCAAGAAAAATATTTTTTTAAATATATTTTATTGATTTTTTACAGAGAGAAAGGGACAGGGAGAGTTAGAAACATTGATGAGAGAGAAACATCAATTAGCTGCCTCCTGCACACCCCCCATTGGGGATGTGCCCGCAACCAAGGTACATGCCCTTGACCGGAATCGAACCTGGGACCCTTCAGTCCGCAGGCCGACGCTCTATTCACTGAGCCAAACTGGTCAGGGCGGAAAATATTTATTTTTATAAAACAAATAAAAGGTTATAATATAAGACATGTATCAAAAAAAATCATGACCTACAGTGATATAAAAGAGGGACAGTCATGGTTCCAAAGGTATAAAAATTCTCAAAATGTAGATTTAATATATACATTTTACTGTATGAAAAACATAGCTCAAGAAAAAGTATGGGTTGTTCTTTAAAGAAAAAGGATAATAAATATACAAGGAATGACAGAACTAGAAAACCATCCATTTTGCAACCACCAATATAGTAACTAATTCAAGCAAAGATTATCAATGAATGTTAAGATTATTGGATAAATCATAACTGGAAAAGAGGTCATTCACACCTTCTCATGATTTACTCTTTTTATTATAAAGAGAATAAGCACTTTTAAATGGAGAAATCTGGCTCAAACTTAGTGTCACCAATAATGGAACTTATTGGCATAAAGGGCTTCATTCTCCTGTGTAAAGGTGTTAAGAACTTGCTAATTCTTGCCCTAGCCAGTTTGGCTCACTGGATAGAGCAATCGGCTGGGGACTGAAGGGTCCTGAGTTCAATTCCAGTCAAGGGCACATGCTGGGGTTGCGGGCTCGAGCCCCAGTGGGCGGCGTACAGGAGGCAGCCAATCAATGATTCTCTCTCATCATTGATGTTTCTATCTCTCCCTCTCCCTTCCTCTCTGAAATAAAAGTATTTTTTAAAAAATAATAATTTGCTAATTCTTGGTAAGACAAATAGTAATTTCAGCTTTCAAGTAACACACGTAGAGCAAGCATGTCAAACTCACGGCCCACAACAAATACTTTTGGGGCCCAGCCAATATAACAGCATGAAAGAAACATTTTAATAAAAATTTTGGCCCTAACCGGTTTGGCTCAGTGGATAGAGTGTCGGCCTGAAGGATCCCAGGTTCAATTCCGGTCAAGGGCAAGTACCTTGGTTGTAGGCACATCCCCAGTAGGGGTGTGCAGGAGGCAGGTGATCAATGTTTCTCTCTCATCGATATTTCTAACTCTCTATCCCTTCCTCTCTAAAAAAAATCAATAAAATATATTTTTTTAAATTTTTGTAACTTAATTTTTACAATATCCTGCTATACGTAATTATTAATAACAAACTACAACATTCACTAATGTTTGATTACTATAATCGTGTTGCATTCATTTCCCTTGAGCACCTTATGCGAAGGCGCACCATTTCTCTCCACTAATCCTAACAGTGAATATTTTAGCAGCCGATTGCCACGTCATTAGTCTTGGACTTATTTGTTTGGAGTGTGCAACAGGAAATATTTCGCTTTTGGAGAATAAGATAAATAGGTTTATTTGCGTTACACTTATTAATTTATGCAGTTATTCAGTGTCTGGTAAGTTAACGTTCAAGAAAAAAATTAATTTTTATTAAAGTGTTCTATCATTTTATGGTAACAATTACTCATTTATTTCAGCCCTTTGAATTCAGCATGTCTCTATCGAAATAAACCTACATTTCTATGGAAAGTGAAGTTTTTGGTTTTTTGCAGCCCACATAAACTTAAACCTTGTTTATTTGGCCCATGTTAGCCTTTGAGTTTGACATGCTTGCTCTAGAGTCACAGATGAAAAAACAATTAGAGTATAGACCTGGCTGGTTGTTCAGTGGTTAGACCACCAGTCTGCATACCAAAGGATCTCAGTTCAATTCGATTCCTGGTGAAGGGCTCACACCTGGGTTGCAACAAATCCATGGGTCTCTCTCACATTGATGTTTCTCTCTCTCTCTTCCTCCCACTCCCTCCCTTCCATTTTCTCTAAAAAATCAATGGGAAAAATATCCATGGAAAAAAATATCCTCAGGTGAGGATTAAAAACAACAACAACAATTAGAGTATGGCAAGTGATGTGATAGAGGTAAGAAAGGGGAGTAAGATAACTTTCATAATTTGTTTCTCGTTTGAGAGACTACTGGATGACTGTGCTTATCAATGTCACCAGGATAGAAAATATTAAAGAAAAAACAGATTTAGAAAAGATGATAATGTTTGAGATGTACTGAATTTAGCATACCTGAGCTGTGGTCAACAAGGAGCACATGTACACACGTACACACGTGTGCGGGCACACACACACACACGCACATGTGCACACACACCCTCGAGACATATTCAGGATTCCTCAGTGTATAGGTGTTAATTGAAATCACAGGGCAGATGAGATCACATGGGAGAATCAAGCTAGGAAAGGACTAAAAATAGCATGTAAAGAGCAAAGAGAGAAGCCCTAGCCAGTGTGCTAAGTAGTTAGAGCATTAGCTGGTGCACCAAAGGGTCATGGGTTCGATTCCCCAATCAAGGGCACATTCCTACCTACGTTGCAGGTTCACTCCCCACCCCGGAGGCAACCAGTCGATGTGTCTCTCTCAGATGGATGTTGTTTGTTTCGAGAGAGCGCTCTTTCTCTCTCTCTCTCTCTCTCTCTCTCTCTCTCTCTCTCTCTCTCTCCTTCTCCTCCTCCTCCTCCTCTCTCCCTCCCTCCCTCCCTTCCACTGTCTCTGAAAAGCAATAGAAAAAGTATCCTCAAGTGAGGATTAACCCCCCGCCAAAAAAGGGAGGGCAGAGAAGATATTACAAAGATAACTGAAAAGTGATCAGAGTGAAGAGGAAAACCAAGAGGTGTCACAGAAGTCAAAGAAAAATAAAATTAATCAAATTTCAAGGAGAGGAATCAACTACCATATTAAATGTATACATGACCAGAGATGAAGTAGAATAAGAAATGAAAACAGGCCTCTGCATTTGACAATTACTAACTCAGTGGTAACTTGGACAGTGCAGTTTCAGCAAACTTACTTGGCTCAAGTCAATCAATTACAAAATATAAAAATTAAACAGATATTGAGGAAAGTGAAACAATATACACTATTTTTTCAAGAAACTTGTCCCTGAAGAGTCAATAAGTAAAGCACTATCTACAAAGACAGTTTTTGTTTTTAAGATGATAGAGATTTGAACACATATATAGCAGACAAGGAGGCAGAAGAGAAAGAATTCACGACTGATATACTGAAATCACTAAAAAAAGCTAAAAAGAATGGAAGTAGAATATCCTTAGAGAGAAAGGTACACTTTGCCCATACAGACAGGCAAAGATTAAAAATAAATACCAACAGTTTTGTGCATGGAGCAAGGAGTTAAGAGTTCTATCAGAAAGCCTTTTTCTTTCTTACTGAGAAAGAAAACTAGATATGAGGCAGACTGACAATATCCTCTATACTAATAAAAGGGTAGTATGCTAATTAGACCAGACATCTTCCAGACGACCTTCCAGACGTCCTTCCTGACAAAGCCAGGCCGGGCAAAGCCGCCCGCCCGCGGTCCCAGGTGCCAGCGCCAGCAGCCCAGGAGACGGAGAAAAGCCACCCGCCCCGCGGTCCCGGGCGCCTGCAGCTGGCCTGGGCGAAGTCGCCCACCCATGGTCCCCTGTGGCTGTGGACTTCCCGGGTGAAGCCGGTCCAGGTCCTGGGTGCCTGTGGCCAGCCAGAGGAAGGGAAGCTCGGGTCCCAGGTGCCTGCAGCCGGCCAGAAGAGGGAATCCTGGATCCCGGGTGCGGGGCCGAGGCAGAGGCAGTTAGGGGCGATCACGCAGGCAGAGGTGGTTAGGGACGGTCAGGCAGGTGAGCAGTTAGGAGCCAGCAGTCCCGGATTGCTAGAGGCATGTCCGACTGCCGGTTTAGGCCCGATCCCTGTGGACATCCCTCGAGGGGTCCCGGATTGGAGAGGGTGCAGGCCAGGCTGAAGGACCCCCCCCACCCACACTGTGCAAGAATTTTGTGCACCAGGCCTCCAGTATATAACAAAAGGCTAATATGCAAATTGTCCCCTCAACCAGGAGTTCGACAGGTAGTTCAACCAGGGGGTGGGGCCAGCCCACCAACCGCCTGCGGCCCCTCCCCCCAGCCGGCCCCACCCCTGATCGGGCCCCCCCATGCCAATCGGGGCAGACCAGCTGGACCCCACCTGTGCACAAATTCGTGCACCGGGCCTCTAGCAGTAATAATAAATTATTTTAAGAAATTCTTAATTGCAAACCCTGAACTGGTTCTAGTTTCCACCTGGTATCAACCAATGTGACTCTAATGACAATTATTACAATGGGTAAAAGCATTCTATGTAGTCCCTATCTTATATCAAGAAAGGCATTTTAAAAGTAAGCAGAACTTTTTCATGGTTTTAGAAGAAATATCAAAAGGGATTTCATCACAAGCTGGCAATTGATTAGATGGGCAGAGCCACCGGGGGCAACTCTTCAGAGTTGAGTCATCATGATAACAAGATTACTCTTTAAGTGTTTCAGATCTTAAAATAAATCAGGACCCCAAAGTGATCAGAACTTCTGCTATCAATCATAGCAATAAAAATCACTTAATTACTAAACCAGAGTTTACTAATCTATAATGGGGCTATCACCTTCCAACAAATTTCCATTTAATTCATATTCCCATCCAAGACAACTATCTTTCTACTATCAAAATACCCAAGACACTTAATTGATTACATCAGGAGGTTATTTAATAAGCATAAACTCAGAACAATGGAAGGAGACATGGTATGAAAGAGAGATGTCCCCTGAGCTCTAAAAAAGCAGGATAAAGTATCACTAGCCTGCCTCTACAGTGACAAGACTCCTTACCACCTAGATAGTGTCTCTTGACACAGTGTCTCTTGTCGTGACCTATCTTCCTTCTGATTCCCGCTTTCAGTGTAAACCATTCCTATCCTTTCAACACATTATTTTTTAGATATGTTCAAGTCAATGATTAGATCCAGGTAAGCTGTATTTTGATCTACTTTTATGTTTAATTTAAATGGACCACATCTCAAGAGTTCTAAGGGTACCTCACTGTCCCAGCTTACTGACTTGTCTTTAACAAAAACCTTAAAAAAGACAACTCTGGGGCTCTGGCCAGTTGGCTCGATTCCCAGTCGGGGCACATACCTAGATTGCGGGTTTGATCCCCGGTTGGAGCGCATACAGGAGGCAACCAATCAATGTTTCTCCCTTGCTCTTTCTCTAAAAATCAATAAAAACATATCCTCGGGTGAGAATTCTAAAAAAACATACAACTTTTGGGACCACCGAGAAATGGGAATAGTAAGGAAGAGCAGACCAAAAGAAATTAGGGCACTTCTCTGATGCATCCATTAGGCTTTGAAATTATTTTAGGTTACAAGAACAGTATAGAAGTTACACTGGAATGATCAAGACACTAAGAAACTTATATTCTGGTTCTTAAAGGAATGACAAGTGAAATACAAGACCACTCTTTCCTACTCCTCTCATTTCTGCTAACCATCATCAGCATGTCTGGAAAATTGACCCTACAATATCCAGAGTCACCCTCTGATTTGCCATCCTGTCCAAAACTATTCAAAAATTACCAAAAATCAAATCAGACTGAATTTTATAATTTCTTCCCCATTCATCTCAAAAGTAATTTAAAGATAGGTCTATTTAAATTTTAATGAATAACAATATTTGAATGACCTCCCATAACCAGATGCACCGTTATGCATTTAAAATTCCTGTTAAAAATGGCCCATGGAAATGGATACCTGAGACTTGACACGTCTTGTTCTCTTTGGCAGAATATTCATTCTTGTGCCCGGCTCTGGGGAAGTTTGGACTTCAGTGCCAAGAACCTCAGGCTCCACTTTTTCCTTAAGATCTAAATTAGGCATTTGTACACCCTAAAGAATCAGAGCACAGAAAGAGAGCAGATTCACTGATAAAAGATCCGATTTGAGACTCAAGAAAAATAGTAAATTTCCAATAAATCCCTAATACTACATGAAACAAGTTGACAATTCTCCCACCAAATTGATCTATAGATTTAAGATAATCTCTATTCAAATTCTAGCAGGCTTTTGTAGAAATTGAGAAGCTGATCCTAAAATTTATCTGGAAATGCAAAGTGTTTAGAAATCATGGAAAAAAGGAACAAAGTTTGAGGACTTACACTACTAGGTATCAAAATTTACCATAAATTTTAATAACCAATGTCATCCAATAAATTCAATAAAAAAGAAAAGAAAATGTAAAAAGAATGTACTAAAAAGCTTTAGTACTCAAGACAACATAGTATTGGTGTTAGGGTAAACAAATAGATCAAAGAACAAAACAGAGACCAGAAATAAACCCACATATTTAAAGTCAATTGATTTTCAACAAAGGTGCCAAAGGAAATCAATGGGTAAAGGGTAGTCTTTTAAACAAATGGTGCTAGTACAACTCGATATTCATACACCCGGTGCCAATCAAAAAAACGTATATACCTTTACCTTATACTGTAAACAAAAAGAATTCAAAATGGATCAAAGACCTCAACAAAAGGCTAAAACTAGTAAGTCTAGATGAAAATAAAGAAGAAAATCTTTGTGGTCTTGGGTCAAGAAAAGATTTCTTAGTTATAACAGAAATACCATCCACAAACAGGGAGAGAAAAAAGTTGACAAATTACTCTTCAAATAGACACCATTATAAAATGAAAAGATAAACTACAGACGACAATAAAATATTTGTAAAATCATTTTCTGAAAAAGAACTTGTATCTAGAACTCAGAACAAGTATAAGATGAGAAACAACCCAATAAAAAATATCTCAACAGACACTTCATAAAGGAAAATATACAGATGCAGAACACTATTAGTCATTAGAGAAATGAAAATGAAAATCACAAGATACCACTACACACCCACTAAAATGGCTATAAGCAAAAAAACTGACAATACCAACTGCTGGCAAAGACATGGAGAAACTGGAAGCCTCTACATTACTGGTGCGAATGTAAAATGGTTCAGCCACTTTGGAAAACTGTTTGGCGGTTTCTTAAAAAGTTAAACATAAACTTACCATATAACCCAGCAATTCCATTCCTAGATATCCACCCAAGAGAAATGAAAACATATGTCCACATAAAGACTTGTACTTGATTTCACAGCATTATTCATAATAACCATAAACTGGAAAGAACCCAACTGTCCATCAACTAGTACATGGATAAACAAATGTGGTATAACCATCTATCATTCAACCATAAAAAGAAATGAAGTACTAATACATGCTAAAGCATGGATGAACCTTAAAAACATTAGTCTAAGTGAAAGAAGCCAAACACAAAATCATATTGTATGATGCCATCTAGGTGAAATTTCTACAAAAGGCAAAACTATAGAGTCAAAAAATAGGTCAGGAATTGTCTTAGGTTTGGAGGTAGAAGCAGGAACCAACTATAAATGAACACAAAGGAACTTTTTGGGCTGATGGAAGTGTTCTAAAACTAGATTGTGCTGTATAATTCATTAAAGCTTACTGAGTACCTACAATGAGTGAATTCTATGATATGTAAATTACACCTCAATAAAGCTGTTAAAAAATACATAAAACAAAGAGGAGGAATTTGTCCTAGCCGGTTTGGCTCAGTGGATAGAGAATCAGCCTCAGGACTGAAGGGTCCCGGGTTCGATTCCTAGTCAGAGCACATGCCCGGGTTGCGTGCTCAATCCCCAGTAAGGGGCCTACAGGAGGTAGCCATGAGTCTCTCTCATCATTGATATTTCAATCTCTCTCTCTCCCTCTCCCTTGCTCTCTGAAATCAATAAAAAAAAAATTTTTTTTTTAAAAAAGAGAAATTTTCAAAAAGTGTAACGGACTTTATTTTAAATAAGAAAAACAGCCCTCATTCCCATTAGCTGATTTTTAAACTACACCTTGCTCCCCAAAATCCTGGTACATGGAGAAATCTTTTTCAACTTTCTATGCACAGTCAACTGCTAACTTATGGTGAACACAGTCTAAAGTTTGTACATAGCAGACTGGCTTTATCTACTCAAAAAAAAAAATAAATAAAGTTATGCATCTCACCATAAGGCTGACACCAGACTGGAAAAGCTCATATGGGTAGAGAATTCTTTCATAGTGTGACTTCAAAAGAGACCCAGTTCCTTTTCCTGGGAGATATCCCAAGCGGCTACCCACTTTAGACCATTTCTTTTCTTTTGTGACCATTTCAAAACCTCCTTTGCTGGCAACAATCTGAAAAGAAAATAAAAATTATTTAGGGAAAGAAAGTAGATTCGTGTACTCTGACTCTACATCATACTTGCTAAATACAAAAATTATTCTGAGCCTAGAGTTCAAATTCCCTTTCAATAAATATTTGGCAAAACTGCCGACACCGGTTTGGCTCAGTGGATAAAGCGTCGGTCTGCGGACTGGAAGGTCCCAGGTTCGATTCCGGTCAAGGGCATGTACATTGGTTGCGGGCACATCCCCTGGTGGGGGGTGTGCAGGAGGCAGCTGGTCGATGTTTCTCTCTCATCGATGTTTCTAGCTCTCTATCCCTCTCCCTTCCTCTCTGTGAAAAATCAATAAAATATATTTAAAAAAATATATTTGGCAAAACTAAAACTTGTCAACATTTAAAGTATGGAATGAGAAGATTATTTTTGGAAGTTTTAAACTTTATTATTTAATTAATGTTATTGTACCTACCTTAAATGAACCAGGCATTCAAAAACATTTAATGAATTTACACTTTGTATATTATATACCTTGAGAAAACTAAGCACATATATGTACTCCTTATCCTCAAGGACCTCAAAATATAAGAGTTAAATACAGACCAAAAATAGACATGAGAATAAATATTATATAGAAACATAATCCCTGAAATTAGAAAATGTACCAAATAAATTTTAAATTTTAATAAAAATGTCAAGCAAATGGATTCAGAGGATATTTTGAAGAAGAGACTATGATTTTTCAAAAGGAGAGAAGTTTTACATGGAAGATTATAAAGGAATAACATGGAAAGATCGGATTATAATATTAGATTTACTGAAATGTAGCATAGAATGTATTAACGTAGGAAGTAATGAGATAAATTGGCCGATTTAGCTGATGCTCACATCAAACCTGGCATTGTACATAATATACATGTATCAAAGCCCCCTATCTTCCAGAAGCTGATACTGTACATCTTTCACACTCTATAAAACAGGGGTGGGGAATGTCTGGCCACCAGGCCATACAAGGTCCAAGAAATCATTTGATCTGGCCCTGCCAAGCCATTAGGGGTGAGTTAACTGAATGTTTGAACAACTAGAGCAGGCTAATTTTTAAGTTGATAATTTTGTATGGTCTGCAAATGATGTTATAAATATCCAAATGGCCCTTCGCAGAAAAAAGGTTTCCCACCCCTGCATATAGGCAGTTTCCAGTTTCACTGACAACATAATAAAAAGGACTGTGACATAGTTATTTGAACTCAAAGTAATTTTCCTTTTTGAATATACATTACTATATTTTACTGTATCAAAAGACTTAGGAGAAAAATTAAACAAAGAATTACCACATGATCCAGCAATTCCATCTCTAGGTATATACCCAAAAGAACTGAAAGCTAGGATTCAGACAGATACTTGCATACGAATAGTCACAGCAGCATTATTCACAACTAGAGGCCTAGTGCACGACATTCGTGCACTGGAGGGGGTGTCCGTCTGCCCTGCCTGCACCCTCTCGCAGTCCAGGACCCCTCCATGACCCCACAGGGAGCGGGCCTAAGCCGAGGGATGTCCGAGTGGTCCTTTGTGCTGCTGCAGAGGCAGGAGAGGCTTCTGCCACCACCTCTGAGCTCACCAGCTGTGAGCCTGGCTTCTGGCTGAGTGGGAGCACACTGACCACCAGGGGGCAGCTCCTATGTTGAGCATCTGGCCCTTGGTGGTCAGTGCACATCATAGCGACCAGTTGTTCCATTGTTTGGCCAATTTGCATATTAGCCTTTTATTATATAGGATAGCCAAAAAGTGGAAACAACCCTAATGTCCATCAAAAGATTAATGGATTAAAAAATGTGATATACACATACAATGAAATATTATTCAGCCCTTAAAAGGAATAAAATTCTGATACAACATGGATGAACCTTGAAAACATTATAAGTGAAATAAATCAAACCCAAAAAGATGAATATTGTATGATTCCACTTACATGACATACCTAGAGTAAACAAATTCATAGAGAAAGAAAGTAGAATAGAGGTTTTTCCAGGGGATACAGGGAGGGGTAAAGTTCTGGAAATGGACAGTAGTGATAAACAGTATCATAAATGGATAGATAGTATCATACCCTTCAGTTTCTCTTATCAGGTTGTACAACATTCTGAATGTACTTAATGCCATTAAATTATTTACTTAAAAATGGTGAGTTTTATGTTATGTATATTTTACCACAATTTTTTAAAGGCTAAGAGTATGTACTCTGGAGCCAGACTGACAGAGTTCAAATCCCAGCTCTGCCAATTAATAGTTGTATGACCTTGGGTAAGTTACATAATTTGCATTTCAGATTCCTCACTATTACTTAAAAAGTTATAATAGTACCTACACCTCATTGTGAAGACAAATGAAATAAATAAAACATGAAAGCCGAAACCGGTTTGGCTCAGTGGCTAGAGCGTCGGGCTGCAGACTGGAAGGTCCCAGGTTCGATTCCGGTCAAGGGCATGTACCTTGGTTGCGGGCACATCCCCGGTGTGGGGAGTGCAGGAGGCAGCTGGTCGATGTTTCTCTCTCATCGATGTTTCTAGCTCTCTATCCCTCTCCCTTTCTCTCTGTAAAAAATCAATAAAATATATTTTTAAAAAAAACAAAACATGAAAAGCATCAGGGATGCCCAGGACCAAACCAGAGACGGTCGGAACTGCATCACCACCATTTGTCCACCAACCAGAACTGAAATATCAATGCTGACATCTACACATAAGGAACTGTTTGACATTGAAATAAGGACTCAAAAGAACTGTTGGCCCAGAAAGAAACTCACTACAGACTGATTCATTTGCCTCTCAGCATAACCATTACGGCTGGTCTCATTTTCGGTTCCTACAAGTGTATTTCTGTATCACATGATCTCACGCATCTAGGAGAAATAATGAGCAACATAAACAGATGAAGAAAAACAGACCCGGAGACAGGGAAGCATCGATCAGACTCTTAAACCTCAGAGGGAAGGTAGGGGAGGGTGGGGGAAAGGGGGAGAGATCAACCAAAGGACTTGTATGCATGCATATAAGCCTAACCAGTGGTCACGGACAACAGGGGGGTGGGGGCATACGTAGGGAGGGGTTTGGGGTGGGAATGGGGGGATGAGGACAATTATGTGATACCATCTTACAATAGACAAATATGCAAATTGACCGAACCTTCGCCACGCCCACCAACCACGCCCACCAGGAAACCGTTACAGGGACGTTGGGGTGTGGAGGAGCCCAAGGCCGGGAAAGCCTCGCAAGGAGCCTGCACGGATCGAAGGCAACGACCAGGGGGTCAGCTCCTACACCCGTAGCAGGGACGCTGGGTGCGGCCGAGCCCAAGGCCGGGAAAGCCGCCCGAGGCTTTCCCGACCTTGGGCACCAGCGGGCAGCCTGCACCGATCGCAGGAAACCACTGGGGTTCGGCTCCTGCGATCAGTAGCAGGGACGCTGGGTGCGGCGAGCCCAAGGCCAGGAAAGCCTGGGGCGGAGGCTTTCCCGGCCTTGGGCACCAGCAGGCAGCCTGCAAGGATCGCAGGAAACCACTGGGGGTCGGCTCCTGCGATCCTTAGCAGGGATGTTGGGTGCGGCTGAGCCCAAGGCCACTGCCCGGGGCCAAGCCCAGACCCTGAAAAAGGCAGAAGGCGGTGGCCACAGCCAAGGCCTGGGTCCCCTGTGCCGGCAGAAAACTGGTGCAGGCAGCCAGGTGAATGAAGGTCTATTGCACAAATCTTCGTGCAAACGGGCTACTAGTAATCAATAAAAAAAAAAAAAATTCTAAAACCTTAAAAAACAAAGAAAAGCATCAGGACATAGCAGTGCTATATCAAAGTTAGCTGTATTATAAATGTCTTTGTGTGGGGGCAATTGGGGAGGGTGCACATGGTAAGTACTATATCAATGTTAGCTGTATTATAAATGTTCTGTGGCCCTGGCCAGGTGGCTCAGTTGGTTGGAGCATCGTCCCAATGTACCAGGGTTGTGGGTTTGATCTCCGGTTGGGACACATAAAGGAATTTACTAATGGGTATGTGAATGGGTGGAACATCAGATCGATGTTTCTCCCCCACCTCCTCTCTCTAAAATCAATTTTTTTAAAGGTGCTTAAAAAAATGGAGGGGGGGGTGCATATATTATAAATAAGTGAAGAAAATGTTTTCAACTCTTGTGATCTAGAATACTATTGTAGACAAAGATAAACCTATAGCCAAAGCAAAATTTCCCACTAGTGAAATATCTGAAAGCTTGGTAGAAACACACATCTAATAAAAGAATATATGCAAATTAACTGTCACTCCAACACACAAGATGGCTGCCCCCTGGTGGTCAAAGACGGCTGCCCCCATGTGGACACAAGATGGGCAGTTGGGAGGGACCAGGCCTGCAAGGGAGGGCAGTTGTGGGCGATCAGGCCAGCAGAGGAGGGCAGTTGGGGGCGATCAAGCCTGCAGGGGAGAGCAGTTAGGGGTGACCAGGCTGGCAGAGAAGGGAAGTTGGGGGTGACCGGGCCTGCAGGGAAGGGCAGTTGGGGGGGACCCAGGCCTGCAGGGGAGAGCAGTTGGGGGGGACCAGGCCTGCAGGGGAGGGCAGTTCGGGGCAAACAGGCTGGCAGGGGAGCAGTTAGGCATCAATCAGGCTGGCAGGGGAGTGGTTAGGGGTAATCAGGAAGGCAGGCAGGCGAGCAGTTGGGAGCCAGCAGTCCTGGATTGTGAGAGGGATCCCAGATTGGAGAGGGTGCAGGCTGGGCTGAGGGACATAACCCCCCCATGCACAAATTTCGTGCACCAGGCCTCTAGTCTACCTAATAAAAGAGTAAGATGCTAATTGACCTTACCTTCGCAACGCCCACCAGCCAATCAGGAGTATGCCAATTAGCCCAACAAAGATGGCAGGTTAATTTGCATATGCAGGCACCGAGTGGCTGGGGCCTGGGCAGGATGCTTGCGTCATCGCCACCCCAGCTGCTCCAGGCCTCTGGGCAGCGTGGGAAGGTGGAAAGGCGGCTCTGGGCTGGAGGGGAAAGGTGGCTCCGGGCCGGAGCGAAAAGGCAGCTCCAGCCAGAGCGAAAGCGGTGCCAGCAGCCAGGGGAAGGAAGGCCCATTCTTGCATGAATCTTCATGCATCGGGCCTCTAGTAAGTTCATATGCAGAGTTGAACACATTTCTAATTCTTCAGCATCTTTTATCATACCCTCAAAGAAGCTCTTCTTTTAAGAGCTAACCAGAAAAATTATAAAGAGAAAAAATTTACTTTCAAATTTTATAGTGTAAAAGACAATGAGGGTGGTTTAGATAGAGGGTTATCTGGAAGCAAATGGATAAAATGCCTTTCTTTCATGTCTTTCCAGTGCTTCTATACTGTCACAGCTACTGTTCTAGGTGCTTGAGATATGTTTATGAGTAAAACAAAAATTTTGCCTCTATGGAACTTATATTCTAGTGGATGAAGACACACAATAAATATAATATGTAAATTTTGAAGTGATAAATCCTGTAGAAGAAATTTTAAAAAGCATTTAAAAGGCCTCGCAAGGAGTGGAATGAGGGTAAATTGAAGTATTAATTAGTCACAAAAAGCCTCATGGCAAAGTTGAAACCTGAGCAAAGATGTGAAGGAAATAAAGCAGTTACCCTAGCTATATACAAAGGGAGTAGCCAGAGCAAGGGCCCTAAGTTAAGAAGCATGCCAAGTGTTTGAGGAACAATAAGCCAGTCAATTTGGCTGAAGCAAGTGGAGAGGACTAGTAAAGGAAGTGGGAGAAGAAATAGAAGCCCTCTCAATAATCTTTACTATCCAATACAATGATCACCATTGCATAATAATCTGCTTTGCATTCAAAGCACTTTAAGCTAAATTTCCATTAGTAATGATGCACAGATCCAGTCATGCTTTCCCAACCAGTTCTGATTACTGGCACATAGCTAGCTGTGAAAACGACAGCCAGCAGAATCAGGATATGGCCAAGGAATAAGACAAAGCTATCTCACACAGAAATAAAAGCCATGAGTTTGGCTTCATGCATATAATACTCTTAACAATCTAACCAGCCCTAATACTATAAAAACACAAAACCTTACACTTCTTTTTATTCTGCTGACAGATTCAGGGATTACCATGGGTAACTTCAAAATATAAACCATTTATTTCAAGCATTTGCAATGCTATTTATCATAATGGTCACCAGAAAAATATCACTTAGGAACCATGCCCTATAAAAACATAGATGACATATACTTAAATTAAACACAACAAAGAGAAGACTTTAATCAAAACTTGACTGAAGAGTAATGTCAATCAAAGCCAAAACTTCAGTCCAATAACAAACTAAGTCTGGCTAGCAAGAGACAATTATAACAGAAATTAGAGGCCCGGTGCATGAAATTCGTGCACGGGGTGGTCCCTTGGCCCAGCCTGCATCCTCTCCAATCCGGGACCCCTCGGGGGATGTCCGACTGCCTCTCACAATCAGGAACCGCTGGCTCCTAACCACTCGCCTGCCTGCCTGCCTGATCGCCCCTAACCACCTCTGCTTACCTGCCTAATCGCCCCTAACTGCTCCCCTACCGGCCTGATAGCCCCTAACTGCTCCCCTGCTGGCCTGATTGCCCCTAACCACCTCTGCCTCACCCCGTACCTAGGACCCAGGATTCCCTCCTCCGGCCAGTCGAAGGCACCCAGGACCCGGGCTTCCCTCCCTTTGGCCGCGACCACAGGGGACCGTGGGCAGGCGGCTTTGCCCAGGCTGCAGCCACAGGCGCCCAGGACTGCAGGGCAGAAGGCTTGTCCCTCTCCCGGGCCGCAGCCTGGCTGGTCCCCATTCCTCTCTCGCGAGCTCATTTGTGCCTGGCTGGTCCCCATTCCTCTCTCCCCAGTGTTGAGTGTCTGAGCCATTGCAGAGTGACGGCATGATGACTATTTGCATATTATCTCTTTATTATATAAGAGGATAAGGTAATAGTAGTATTACACTAAAAAGCTCCCTATCAAAACTCCACTAAAAAGACAGCAAAGGAACACAAAGGCATAATCCTAAGACAGTGATGGCGAACCTATGACACGAGTGTCAGCACTGACACGTGTAGCCATTTCTGATGACACGTGGCCGCATGCCGAGGATGAAACATTTGCTGCTCCTGAGGATGAAACATTTGCGACTAGAGTCTTGGAGTTAGTTTTTTCCTCAGTGACACACTACCCGAGTTATATTCAGTTTTTTGGCGAAGTTTGACATACCAAGCTCAAAAGGTTGCCCATCACTGTCCTAAGAGAACAGACAGGCCAAGAGAAAGCAGGTTGTACATGTTATAACCCAGCAAGCAAAAAATAAAATAAAATAAAATAAAAAATAAAAAAACAAAGCATCTGCAATAGGAGAAGCTTTTGCAACATAGAACTTGTAAAGGCTTATGAAATGGGAGCAGCAGTACCTTTAAAATTAGGGATGGCGATGAACAAACAACAGGATTGGCTGAAAATCTGTATAAAAAAAGCACTTAGACCACCATCACTAAGCATAGCCAGGCAACTATCCCTCTCCAAGCAGAAGACTAGCGATTTACTCTCAGAAGAGTTAAAAAATAAGGGACTCTACCCTAAGAAAGAAAGAAAGAAATTATAGGATCAATCTAATAGTCTAATATTGTAACATCAAGCTACTAGTCAAAAATCCAACTAATAAAAGAGTTCAAATGGAAGAAATTGTCCAAGCCCAGCCAGTGTGGTTCAATGGTTGAGCATTGACCTTTGAAGCAGAAGATCATGGTTCGATTCCCGGTCAGGACACATGCAGGAGGCAATTGGTCATGTTCCCATCTCTCTCTCTCCCTCTTCCTTCCTCTCTGAAATCAATAAAAATATATATTTTTTAAAACTAATACAAGAGAAGTAATAAGAAATCAAAGACATGAGTTCAGATTAGAGTTTTCAAGTGCAATAAAAATATTAAATAAAAATAAACACATAGCTATGAATATCACTGTGAAACCTCAAACCACCAGGAATAAAAATTAGGTCCTAATGTCTTCAAGAAAAAGAAAATCATATAGAAAGGAACAAGAATTAATATAGCACCTTTCCAACAGTAACACTAGAAGCCAGAGAAGACTATGGAGTAACTAGAAGCCCGATGCACGAAGATTCGTGCTAGAATGGGCTTTCCTTTCCCTGGCTGCCGGCACCGCCTTTCCACTCAGGCCCTGGAACCGCCTCTTTCCGCTACGGGAGCTGCCTCTTTCTGCTCTGGCCCCTCCTTCCCAAGCTGCCAGAGGCCCTGAGAGACCAGGGGTGGGGCAGAACACCTGCATCCCGCCACTGTCACTCGGTGGCTGAGTATGCAAATTAACCACCATCCTTGTTGGGTTAATTTGCATATCACTCCTGATTGGCTGGTGGTGTAGCGGAGGTGCGGTCAATTTACATGTTTGTCTATTATTAGGTAAGATGTTTTCAAAATACTGAAGTAAAATGATTTACAATTTAGACTTCTAAACCCCACCAAACCACCAATAAAGTTTTAGAACATTTTTAGACAAGCCAAAAATGTACATGCCATTTACCTTCTTGCTCACTAAACTAGAAAAGAAATATTTCACCAAAATAGGAGTTAACCAAGTAAAACAGACTTGAAACATGGAAAGGCAAAGGGAATCTCCAGAATAATAGTGAAATGAAGTTCCAGGCTGACAGGTGACCTTAAGAAACAACAAGTCTGCACTGGAGCAGGAAAGAAAACTCCAGAGAAATGGCTCCGAGAAAATGAAACTGACAGATTATCTGATGGGTAAAAGCATACTGAGAGATTTACACTTCTGCTGGAAAATCTGAAAATAAATTTTTGATAGTTATAAATAAATGTACAAAATGGAGAAAGAGATTATTAACTCCAAAGAAAATAAAAATTGGTATAAAGAAACAATCATAGCATGCCATAAGGCTGGAATACAAATAATATTTGTATTTATAGTCACAGTAATAATTTTTGATTAATAAAAAATTGATCTAACTACACTATAAGGAAACAGGGGACCTGGAATTTGTGAAGATTTAGATTTCTTACACCCATTCCCCACTTCTAATAGCAGGTAATCAGTATATAATATTTAAAACTAAAAAATGAAGAAGTAGCATAATGAACATTTTATTTTTAAATATAAATACTAAAATAGGAAACAGCTAAAAGAATTGAAAGTGATTAGCTCTGAGGAATGGGAATGGGAATGAAAATGGAGAAGGAAGAATGCTGGTTTGCAAAATAAAAAAAAATCATCTTTTAAGGGCTAGAATAAATGTTCCTTGATGCACTGATTATAAACAGAAGTTGTTAATGTAAAACTCCAATAAAATACAGACATTCCAAATAACACATTTTGTTATCTATACATATATATATATATAGATAGATAGATAGATAGATAGATAGATGAACAGGTAATATGCAAATTAGCTGGGCGTCACAACCAGAGGCTGCATCACGACCCCTCAGGAGGAGCTGTGTGCGCAGATGTGCGGGAGGCGACTGCGTGCCGCCCCCCAGCCCCAGCAGACACACATACACCAGGGGTGGGGGGCGCATTCCAAGCGGCCACGCGGTGCTGCTCGGAGCACGCCCCCAGTGGGTGGCGGCAGCGGCCGGAGCAAAGCAGCCCTGATCCCAGATGCCTGGCAGCTACTGGAGCAAAACAGCCCATGTCCTGGGTGCCTGGCAGCAGCTGGAGCGAAGCAGCCCAGGTCCTGGGTGCGGGAGGGAAACCGGTGCCAGCAGCCAGGGGAAGGAAGGCCTATTCTTGCACGAATCTTCGTGCATCAGGCCTCTAGTAAAAAAATAAGTGAGAAGGACAAAGTGATTTAACCAAAACAGGGAACCACCACACTGACAATTTATGATTCAGAAGACTGAAAATTTGCTTCCCATTAAAAAGTTGTCAAAATCAAAGTGTTTCAAAATCATGTGTATAACACAAGCTCAAAAGGTGTTCATCAACTGTCAGCCAAAAATTAAAAATTTTTTTAAAGGGCATACCTAACAACCTAACAATATCAGAACTCCAGGCCTGGCCAGTGTGGCTCAGTTGATTAGTGCATTGTGTTGTACATGGGAAGGTTGTGGGTTCGATTCCCAGTCAGAGCATATAATTAGGATGCGGGTTCGATCCCCCAGTTGGAGTACATACGGAAAGGGAATGGATCAATGTTTCTCCCTCTCTTTTTCCCTCCATCCCTCTCTCTAAAATCAGTAAGCATGTCCTCGGATGTGGATTAAAAAAGGAAAAAATATATATATCAGAACTCTCAATGATTTTGTAGTTTTCAGCTTGAGCCTCTTGCTACAAAGTAAAATGTCATGCTAATGAAATAATCACCCAATGATAGAGATCAGAATAGTGGTAACTTTGGGAGAGAGTTCTGTCAGAAGGATATAAAGGACACAACTAGAATGCTGTAAATATTCTCTATCTTTTTTTTTTAATATATTTTATTGATTTTTTTACAGAGAGGAAGAGAGAGGGATAGAGAGTTAGAAACATCGATGAGAGAAACATCGATCAGCTGCCTCCTGCACACCCCCTACTGGGGATGTGCCCGCAACCAAGGTACATGCCCTTGACCGGAATCGAACCCGGGACCTTTGAGTCCGCAGGCCGACGCTCTATCCACTGAGCTAAACCGGTTTCGGCAATATTCTCTATCTTGATGTGGGTGGTGGTTCCATGAGTGTAGATAAAGATTGAACCCACTGACATTTAAGATTTGTGCATTGTAAAAAAAAAAAAAGATTTGTGCATTGTGCTCCAAGTTACACCTCAATGTAAAGAAAAATATTCATGTGAGAGGCAACAATCTCACTATGACATTTAGGGAACAAAAGTATAATAAACAAAATATCTATAAATCAAATCCTGTCTGCCTTTATCTTTAAGTCAGTTTTATAAGCATTCTCAAAGGTTAGGGGAAAGAGATGTCCATGGGGACGAAAAGACAAGACACCAATAAACCCTAGGACAATCAAACTTAACCTTTAATCAACATATTTTCAATACATTCTGCAAACCACCACAGGCCCCTTGCTCAGGCCGCCCCACACCCCAAGGGAACCCCCACCCTTATCTGTGACACCCTTCAGGGCAAACCAGCTGGCCTCCACCTGTGCACCAGGCCTCTATCCTATCTAATAAAAGAGTGATATACAGATTGATCATCACTGCAACACACAATATAGCTGCCCCCATGTGGTCAAAGATCCTGCCCCCATGTGGACACAAGATGGCCACTACAAGATGGCCAGCAGGAGAGGGCAGTTGGGAGGCACCTGGCCTGCAAGGGAAGGCAGTTGTGAGGGACCAGGCCTGCAAGGGAGGGCAGTTGAGGGGGACCAGGCTTGCAAGGGAGGGCAGTTGGAGGTGATCAACCCTGCAGGAGAGGGCAGTTAGGGGTGACCAGGCTGGCAGAGGAGGGAAGTTGGGGGCAAACAGGCTGGCAGGGGAGCAGTTAAGCATCAACCAGGCTGGCAGCGAAGTGGTTAGGGGGTGATCAGGCTGGCAGGCAGAAGTGGTTAGGGGCAATCAGGAAGGCAGGCAGGCAAGCAGCTGGGAGCCAGCAGTCCTGGATTGTGAGAGGGATGTCGACTGCCCGTTTAGGCCCGATCCTGGTGGGCATCCCTCCAGGAGTCCCAGATTGGAGAGGGTACAGGCTGGGCTGAGGGACAACCCCCCGCCGTGCACGAATTTTGTGCACCGGGCTTCTAGTAACTCTATAAAACCAAGAATGCAACCTAATTTACCATCTAATTTAAACTGAATATTTACCTTTTAATTGTTAAAAAAGAAAATTCTTAAAAGAAATTATTTTTACCCGAATGGTTCCCTACAAGATACAAACCCATCCCTCAAATTCACTATATTTACCCTCTGGTATCATAGGTTTTCATACACCTGCACTAGGTAATTCTCAGCACAGTGCTTAATTATTGACATCATTACACGACTGATAAAACAAACCTAGAACTACATTTTAGCATAAGATTATACTTCTGAGAATTTTTGGCATAAAACAAAATTTTTAGAGAATTTTGACCTGATATTAATTTTCAAATGTATTGTAAAAAATAAGTTAGCCCTAGCAGGTTTGGCTCAGTGGATAGAGCATTGGCCTGCGGACTGAAGGATCCTGGGTTCAGTTCCAGTCAAGGACACATGCCCGGGTTATAGGCTCAATCCCCAGTAGGGGGCATGTAGGAGGCAGCTGAAAATAACAATAGTAATTTAAATATCATTATTTTCACTTTTTTCCTTGAAAGTGAAATCTTCCAAAATTAACTCTGTAATTTAAATGTGAAAAAAAAATTTATTTCAAGACTAGTGGCTCGGTGCATGAAATTCATGTATGGGGGAGGGGGGGTGTTCCTCAGCCCGGCCTGCACTCTCTCCAATCTAGGACCCCTTGAAGGATGTCCTACTGCCAGTTTACAGGGAACGGGCCTAAACCGGCAGTCGGACATCCCTCTCCCAATCCAGGACTGCTGGCTCCTAACCACTCACCTGCCTGCCTGCCTGAGTGCCCCTAACCAATCTGCCTGCTGGCCTGCTCACCCCCAACTGCCCCCCGCCGCCGGCCTGCTCGCCCCCAAATGCCTCCCCCCGCCAGCCTGATCACCTCCCACTGCCCCCCGTGCCAGCGTGCTCACCCTCAACTGTCCCCCCTACTGGCCTGCCCACCCCCACTCTCCCTCCCCACTGGCCTGCTCGCCCCCAACTGCCCCCCTGCTGGCCTTCTCACTCCAAACTGTGCCCCCTGCTGTCTTGATCACCCCCAACTGACCCCCACTGACGGCCTGCTCGCCCCCAACTGGCCCCCCCGCCAGCCTGATCACCCACAACCAGCCTGATCACCCACAACTGCCATCCCATCCTGGCCTGATCACCCACAACTGCCCTCCCCTCTTGGCCTCTAACCGCCTCTACCTCAGCCCCCCCACCATGGCTTTGTCCAGAAGAACATCCGCAAGGTCTCCTGGAAGGCCTCCCAGCCTAATTAGCATATTACCCTTTTATTAGTGTAGATAGTACATCAATCATCTATATATATAAAAGGCTAAGCAACCATCCAAACCGGTAGCTATGATGCGCACTGACCACCAGGGGGCAGGCGCTCAACACAGGAGCTGCCAAGCTGCGGTGACCAGGCAACAGTGGTTCTTGGGTGATGCACCCCGGAACCAGAGGGTCCGAAGGAGCCCTCGGGGGATGTTGGAGAGCCAGTTTCGGCCCAATTCCCGCAGGCCAGGCCAAGAGACCCCACCTGCCTTAGGGACCCTGCTCACTCCGCAGACGCCCTTCAAGTGTGGCTGGCAGGGGAGGGACCATGGGAGGTTGACTCCAGGGCATGTCTGGCCCATCTCGCCTAGTCCCACCCCGCCGGCCACCTTGTAATTAATTTCCTTTCAATGTGCACAAATCTGTGCACCGGGGCACTAGTAGGATATAAAAGGCCACAGAAATAAGTTGAGCCCTAGTCAGTGTGGCTCAGTTGGTTGGAGCATTGTCCTGTACACCAAAAGACTGAGGGCACAATTTCCTGGTAAGAGCAAATACCTATGTGGTGGGTTTGATCTGGGCGTGCACAGGAAAGCAACCGATCAATCACTGTTTCTCTCTCACGTGAACATCAGTATCTCTGTCTCTCTCTCCTCCTTTCCCTCTCTCTAAAATCAATAAGCATATCCTCAGGTAAAGATTTTTTTTAAAATGTTTTAAAAATAAATAAGTTGAAAAAAAGAAAAAACAAAAAAAACAAAAATAAATAAAAATAAATAAATAAAAGGGAAAAAATAAAATTAAAATAAATAAGTTGATTTGCAATTCTTCAGATAATCAAGCTATCTTCACTCACAAATTCAAGCAATCATAAATTTTTATTATTGTATTAATAAAATATGTCTTCAAGATAATTACTATAAACCCTGTTGCAGGTCAGTTAGTTTTCTTCACATTAGATAATGTGAAGTTAATCTAAGTTTACCAAGTTAAACAAAGTTAACCTAAGTTTAAGTAAAAATTAGTCTAAACACTTTTTTTTTTCTGTTTAGTCATTTCATACAGAAGGAGGACACAAACAAATCCTCCTCCTTCAAATCATAGCAATGTTAATCTATCCTATAAGCAAGTCCAAACACTTTAACCTTACGTTTGTGAGCTATTATTCATTCCACTGGATAATGCTGACCTCAGTTAACTATTATCATTACTTAGAGGTATTAATGTAAGTGATATGCACCAAACATAATAATGTTGAATAACATCAACCTCTTTAATATACCAAATTTACATTAAGAAGTAGAAAAAAGGACAAGCTCAACACAGTACATTATACACTCAAGACAAGATAATGTTAGGTTGGTGTCATTTCTTTTTTTTTTTTTTTTTAATATATTTTTATTGATTTTTTACAGAGAGGAAGGGAGAGGGATAGAAAGCCAGAAACATCGATGAGAGAGAAACATCGACCAGCTGCCTCCTGCACGCCCCCCACCGGGGATGTGCCCGCAACCAATGCACATGCCCCTGACCAGAATCGAACCTGGGACCCATCAGTCCGCAGACCGATGCTCTATCCACAGAGCCAAACCGGTTCTGGCGGTTGGTGTCATTTCTTTTCCATTATTGTGTACAAGAGAGCCTACTAATCTGAGTGTCATTAAATACGAATCTCATAAGAAACTATAAAATAGATTTTAAAGATAACTTTTAGATCTCTCATTTCTATTCATGTTTGCAGTTCACTGTTAAACAAATCCTACATAGGCAGTGATGATTCCTTTTCTATCAAGTGTATTTGAAATTCCTAATTTGATAAATTCAGAAATTTAATAAATAATTTAATAAATTTAGAAATTTACCAATTTCTAATCCCAGTAAAAGCCTCACCTTGCTCAAAGCATACAGATCCAGGATTTTTCTCTCTACCACAGGGATCTTCAAAGTAGATCCTTGAAGTTCCCAAAATTTTGCTAGTTGATCCAAGAAGTCCAGTCTCACTCTCGTCATTGCCTAAGATTATTAAAATACAGAAATCAGAAATAAAAACCACATTATGGTTGAAAATAAATGTATTTCACTTAACAAAGGTATTCATTTCTCAAAAGAAATTCAGATTTTTCATTATTGCTTAGTCCAACCTTGTAAAGTAAGCTAATAATAAAGAAGCAAAATATTTCTAATAAACTTTATTCATTAAGGCAAAAAAAGTTACTCTAATATATGTGAACGGGTCTCATATTATCACCCAAAGCAATTTTCTGGATGAAGATGGCTTAAATTTAAGCTAACCAGGAAATTTAGATCAAATTATTCTGTTTCTAAGCATTCTGCCATTTCATCTGTAGATAACATGCTTAAGGAACACCAATTCTCTACCTCACTGATATTAAAATCCTTCATCAAGTATCTAATTACAAGAGACTACAGGAAAAAGATATATATTAAAATCTCCAAAAATGTTTTAGGAGCATCAAGGGGAAAAAAGCCTCACATGACATAGTAAGCCTTAGCTAAGATTTCTCTTTTGTACGCTGAAACAGTTTTCTATCAAACAAAAAAATCTCCTAAAAATCTGGCAGACAAGAACAACAATATCTAAATAGAGATTAGTAATATTTAAAGGGAGATCTTAACAATTCAAATTAATTTTAATTAATTTAAGATTTTAATTTAAAAAATTAAAAATTAATTAAAACTTTATTCCCCTGGAAAAGTACTGTTAGCCAAAGGAGGGGGGTGGGACTTCTGAAAACTAGGTTTTTTGATAGAATTTATAAAACTATTTTCCAAAGATCACAGGAGGCAATCTTCCAACAGTAAAAAAAGTAAAAAAAAACTTTTAGTGAAACAAGCACTGAAGAAAGTTCAACTTAAGAATTCCGGGTTTCTGAAATTAACTAAGCTGGATATTTCAACTACAAAAAATATGGCTAGAGATAATTTCCCATAATCCCAGTTAAGTGAAAAAACAGTATTAACAACCTGAAACTTTTTTTAATCAGAAACGTCCTTCCATTCAATCCCAATTAACATTAACTCTGAGCACTGGTACATGAACTTCTCAAAGTTCTCTACCAAGAGCCCTAACATAAAAAAATGAATCAGGAGGCAGCAATGGCTATATAATACTCACTTCAAGTTCATTCAGGCGCTGGACTCTGGGTGTGAAACGAAAGCTTTTTACTTCACATGCAAATGGAGGTTGCCAATCCTAAATAGAAAGATTTTTATTTTAAAGTATATTGGCATATAAGCAAGGAATGCATTATTCCTTCCCTCGATTTAAGGGGTGAGTTATCAAAAATCATGATAAGAGAACTAATAAGTCTTCTTTATTATACAACAGAATGAGTAATATTTTTAAATATATTTTTATTGATTTCAGAGAGGAAGGGAGAGGGAGAGATAGAAACATCAATGATGAGAGAGAATCATTGATCAGCTGCCTCCTCCACACCCCACACTGGGGATTGAGCCTGCAACCTAAGCAGGTGCCCAGACCAGGAATAGACCCATAACTTCCTGGTTCATAGGTCAACGCTCAACCATTGAGCCACAACAGTCAGGCGAAAGAGTAATATTTTTAGATAAAATTACTTATCTCTAATATTCTTAGTATTAAAATTTTTATCTATAAATCCTCAAATCTCACAAGTACCACTGTTTACATCCCACAATTATGCTTTCCCCAATTAGTCAAGTACAATGCAGTGAGCTCATGTATCTCAATACAATGTCTAATAAACATTCAAGTTTACAAATAAAAAAGAAAGCAGAATTTGAAAGAAACAAAAAGCATACAATTAAAGATTTTAAAATAATTTTAAGTACTTATATAATTGGATATGTTTTTCATTCATGTATAATGTGACACAGCACTTTACAGTCTATGTTATATAAATGGGCATCCAAATAATTTTTTCAAAAGTAAGCAAACCCATAGAACAAGGACAGTTTCCAGATTGGAGATGCAGTATAACTAAATGAGATAGCACAATGCAAGCAGGGTTCAAGAGAACATACTTTGATTTGGCCTAAATATTAGTAAATCTATTTAAAAACCTGAGTAATCAAAAACATTTATCTTACCTTGGAAACTAAAGAAATCCACCAATATTGAAATTAAGTTAATTGAAATTAAATTTTCATTAAGGTGAAATACAAAGAGAAGGTATATTATTTCAACCTTTTTTTTAAGTAATAAAAAAAACTTGTGTTTTGTTTTGTTTTACCAAAAGGGACCTTGAACAGAATTTCTAATTCATGAAGGCAACAGTAAAAAATATGATTCAGAAAAAACTGCAGTGCTTAAGGCTTTGTCAATATTAGGTAATTTTGATAGAAAAATGTTAAATGAAGCTTTTGGAGGATGGCAATGCCTATATAATCGCTCACCATAGCAACTATCTGTTAATGCTTTACTTGCAATTGATAGTCTATAATCTTAAATTCATTTAGCACAATGGGAGTAGCATGTCTGGATATTAGAAGCAAACAGATGGATCTATGTTCAAAATCTACTTTGCTACTTGCCCAAAATCATACATTTGATAAGTTGTTTAACTTACCCAGACCTGCCCCATCTGTAAAATGGACTTTAGTTACCTCCTAGAGCTTCAAAGAATATTAAATGAAATAGTTTGTAGGTGCTATATTAGCTCCTCTCTCCTCCCTCCCATCTTCTCTTTTTATTCACTGTGGTGCACATCATCATGGTAGTCTGTAGTGAGAGTAGATGCTTTTTAAAATGCAACACGGGTAAGAGTACTTAACATTTTAGTTGTATTACTGGTAGACAAAACATAAAGCAAGGTGTTCCTTTAAGAAGCACTAAGGCAACGGTTCCCAAACTTTAATGTGCAGTAAGAATCATTTGCGAGTATTTGCTAGAAAAGCATATTCTAGGTCTTCCACATACAGACACTGATCCGGCCTGGGAATGAGGCCGACGAACCTACATTTTAACACGCATCAGGCTGACCTTGGTGCAGGTGCGCCAGGAACATCATTTGAAAAGCACTGGTCTAATGGGTAAAGACTCTTTTGACCTTGAACAAATCACTCAGCTTCTCGGTGCATTAACTGCCTCAAACAAGTAGGAGTAATTGCTTTCTCTACCTTAAAGATTGATGTAATTAACCTATAAGCAAAGCCGGTTATTGGCCGTAATTGCGATTCATAAATCTTTAATCCACCGTTCCTAACATCAAAATATTTCGTTTTCTTTCACGTCTATCACTGACAACTCTTCCTAAACCTCTATGTTTTCTTTCACGTCTATCACTGACAACTCTTCCTAAACCTCTATATTTATTTTAAAAATTAATGCTGCCCCTTATCTTCCCCAGGGAAGACTTTTTCATTGCAGCAGTAATTAGTCTGGGGTTCTTGTTTGGTGATACCATCCTAGAGGGACAACTGGAGCTCAGATTACTGTTTAAGAAACCTTAGCCGTGAGATAAGGCCTGCAAATATTTAACAAATTAAGCATTAATAAGGCTTGGATAAAGAAAAAGCCGACAAAGGAGTTTTTACTCTCGTACTGTAATGACTGTACAGGAGTGTAGGACAGACACATCATGCCATAATGTTTCAAACATCTCACCGGCCAACAAAAACCTAAAGCCTTTTGTTAGCCTTGCCCACAATCCAGGAAGAAAAGTATCAGTTCCCAAGTTCGAAGCGGAAAGGCCTCGGGGACACTACTCCCCTGTTCAGACAAGCGTACAAAAGACCGCAAAAGAAACCAAGGCAAAAAACATCCAGAAACTTAGCTTCTAGTTGTTGAGAAATAAAGGAGGGCGAATATGAAAAGACAGAAGGACCGGAAGAGTAAAACTAAACTAAATGCATCGACTCCCCCACTCTCCTCTTCTCCCCTCTCCTCAGACGCAGGTACCTTGGGCGGTCGAATTTTGCAGATGCCCGTTTTCTCCGCCAGCGGCCGGATGCGGCCGATGAAGCTGAGGGGGTCTGTGAACTCTTCCCAGCTCGGCTCAAAGACCGGGCACTCCGGCGGTGGCACGAACTCCGCCGCGTAGCCCCCCGGCCCCGCGCCCGCCATGGCCAAGCCCAGGGGGCCCCGCGGGGAAGCAGGTGGGCGAAGGCTGGCTGAAGCCCACCGAACTCTTTCACGTCCCCTGACGGGGCCCGAAGCTCATCTTCTGGGACAAAAACTGCTCCACACGGGAACCGCAGAATCGCTTCCTCCTTCGTTTGTTATTGTTTCCTTCGGGGCTTCTCTTCACAGAGCTGGGACTTTTCCGGAAGTGAACGTGCTGTCAAATCCCTCCGCCACCCCAGGGACAGAATCCCTCCGCCCCAGCGCGACGCCTCGTCCTACAACCTTCCTTCTTCCTCCCTTTCCCGGCAATTCAGAGTTGTTCCTGGCCTCCTTGTCCGTGAAAGTTCCGCGCTGTCCTACGACTTCAACCGGCACACCTGGGAAGTCCCATGATCTCTCCTGGAGGGTGGAGGGAAGCACACGGAAATGAGGTGAGACGCGCTCTTCCGGCGCGGAGGAATGTGTAATGCGCCAGAGTGCAAAGGTTCTGCTTCCGGTGTGTGTGTTGGGGGTGGGGGGTGCGGTAAGCCAGTTTCCCTTTGTGTACAAATGGACGGAAAAACAAGCCCGATCTAACCTCAGCCTCCCTACCTCGCTGCTGGTTCACTTGCCTTTTCCCAAGTAACCTTTTCAGATTCTCTTGTTTGTAGCCCTTTGGCTCTTAGTGCCTCTTATAATAATCTCGGCCACTTTATATTGCCCCATCTCCATGGCAAGTTGGGGTGGAACCCCTGCCCCAAATCCTAACGGCTGGCAGAATTGCTTTTTGTCCACATAGAAGCAACGGCTTTGACCTTGCTTTTCCAACTGTTGCCAATCCCCAGGTCATCTATCTCAAGAGCAGCCACTTTCCTCTAGCACCACATACTCCGTCATCCTTTCTCAGTTTGCTGTAAAAGCGATGACAGCTGTTCTGACCCTGCTTGTCAAAAATCTCTGTGCCTGTATCCATCTCCACTTGCTCCAAATTGTGGAGAATAATGCAGAAATGTCTAAAGAAACCATGAGAGTGTATTTCTTAGAATCAAATATTTGTGGAAGGAAGACTTAGCTTCAAAGGGCTGTTCTCCTCCCTGTTCGCTCTGAGCTTCCCCCCGGGACCAGAATTGCCAACTATGGCTGATGACTCTGAAATCTGTATTTCCAGCCTGGGCTTCTCTCCCAAGTTGTATCTAGCTACTTACTGGACAACCCCACTTGGTAAACTTAAAGTACCTTAAACTCATAGTTCTCCAATTTTTTTTCAGTGTTTCCAGTTTCCATGAATGACTTCAACCATTTACTCAGTTGCCTGCGCCAGAAATATAAAAATAATCCTTAACTCCTGCTTCTTTTTTTAAAAAAAGTAGTTTTTATTGACTCCAGAGAGGAAGGGAGAGGAGGAAGTGATAGAAACATCAATGATGAGAGAGAATTAATGAGTTGCCTCCTGCACACTCACTACTGGGGGTGGCGCCCACAGTCAGCATGTGCCCTGACTGGGAATCCAACGGTGACTGACAACCACTGAGCAACACCTGCCAGGCACTCCTGCTTCTTTACTATCCATATATAATTACTAGAGGCCCCATGCATGAAATTCTTGCAAGGGGGGCTCGGCCCTCACGGCCCCGGCTTCATCTGGAAGGTTGTCCAGAAGGACGTCCAGAAGGTCCTTTGGCTGTCCAGTATAATTATTATTATAGATGTATCAAGTCTGGAGATTTTATCACCTAAAAATCTTAAATTCATCCATGTCTCTCCATCCCTTTTATCACTTTCCTAATTAAAATTTTTTCTATCCTGAACTGTTGATAACAGCTCAGTTTTTGCACCTGTCAAATCCCTCTCTAGTCAGTTGTCATATTGCTTCGTCTAAAAGCAGTCATGTCATTTTTCATCTCCAAATTCAACAGTTCCAAACTTTTTTACTAGTTGCTGCCCTACTCCCAAGCTTCATTGTGCTTTTCCATATACATACTACACAGAAATTATTGTGGTGGTTTGAATGCACCATGCTTTTTCTCACCTCTGAGCCTTCATAGGTAATGTTTCCTTCGTTGGAGCATATTTGTAGTCTTCGGGCCCCAGTTTCCTATACCCCTTTCTGGCTAAATTTCTACTCATCCTTCACCTATCAGCTTAAAGATCACTTCCTCTGGAAAGCCTTCCCTAATGCTCTAAGTTTGTTTAGTGAGCAGCAACCTGTGCTTTCTTATCAAACTTTTTGAAATTACTTAATTACTTTCTTCCTCAGGCTATAAACTATACGAAGGCAGGGGCAGTGTCTGTTCCACCTCCTAGAACAGTGATGGCAAACCTATGACACGCGTGTCAGCACTGACACGCCTAGCCATTTCTGATGACACGCGGCCGCATGCCGAGGATGAAACATTTGCTGCTCCTGAGGATGAAATGTTTGTGACTAGAGTCTTGGAGTTAGTTTTTTCCTCAAAGTGACACACTACCCGAGTTATGCTCAGTTTTTTGGCAAAGTTTGATACACCACGCTCAAAAGGTTGCCCATCACTGTCCTAGAATATAGTACTTGGTGTTTAGAATGTGTGCAATAAATATTTGTTGAATTAATGAATTAATAGATTCACCCAATAAATTCACTTTGTGTTTGATTGCCTCATCTTATGTTTACATTTAATAAATTGTATTTGAGACTCTACTAGGATGTGATACATCCCTCCACTTGATTATAGCATCCAAAAGTTGATGCCCAGTTACTTATACCCACCAGTCTAATTTTCATACACAAGCACTTTGAGTGGATATTTCTGCTTCAGTTAACCTTTGTTGTGTAAGAAACTACCTCAAAACTTTGTGGCTGAAAATGATAATTTTATTATTACTATTCTGTGAGTTGGCAATCTGTTCTGATGGCTTGACCTGCAATCACTCATGCAGCTATAGTCATCTAACTGCTTGACTGGAGTTGGAGGATGCACGATGATCTCACTCACATGGCTGGCAGTTGGTTCTGGCTGTTATCTGGGAGGTCTCAATTCACATGACTTCTCATTCTTGGTAGGGTTATAGGGCTTTTTTATGGCATGGTGGTCTTCGTGTTCCTAGAGCATGAGAGTGGAATCAGTTCCCAAGTTCGAAGCGGAAAGGCCTCGGGGACACTACTAGATCTAAAGTCTAGCCTCCAAAATGTACAAAATCACTTCTATGACATTCTATTAGTGAAGCAAGAGGGTGGTAAAATAAACTCCATTTCTTGATAGGAAGAGCAACAATACTACATTGCAAAAAGATATAGAGAAAGAAAGATGTGATTCATTGCATACAACTATGATTTACAACAAAATTTTAGATTTTTTACTACTTAAATTTGGACAACCATGTTATTCACACAAAAAGGAAAAATAATGAAATTCTAAGTAAATCAAGTAACAATGAAATAATTCATTTCATTAAACATAGAATTAAAATATAATGGTTTTGCTTTAACATTATTAGAGCAGCAAGGCCTTGATAGACCCTCAGTACAAACATAAACTCCCAAAAGTTTGTATTGTTCCTGTTTATTTCCTATTATTCCTTCAAGTTATACTTACTATCTAAACTCTTCCTAGTAGAATATAAAATTATAAAGTAATGATTCTCAGTCTTTTTTTTTAATCTTCACATGAGGATATTTTTTCCATTGCTTTTCAGAGAGAGTGGAGTGTGGGACAGGGAGAGAAACACAGGGATCAGAGCACGAACCCACAATCCAGGTGTGTGCCCTTGATCGGGAATTGAACCCGAGACCCTCAGTGCCCGGGTCGATGCTCTAACCACTGATCCACACTGGCCAGGGCAATTCTCATTCATTTTTATTTGCCTTATACTCCTGAGAAATCTGTAGCAGTCACACTAGCAGTGAGTCCGTAAGAAAAGGGCAGTAAATATCTCTGCTGGGAATGGAAAAACCTTCTCCAGTTGCTCCCACCTCAGATTCAGATGCTACCCTCACCCTCACACCCACCCCTTTGAGAACCACTATTGCAAAGATCCAAAACTTGTGTTTTATCAGCCCTTATGAGGGCATTCTTCACACATGATGTTAAATTGACTGTCAAGTATTTGGGTTTTGGGCAGAATAGTTGAGTATAGCTGTAATCTAAAGGGATTTTCAATATTTAAATAGTTCTTGAAATTAACCTTTCAGAGAAAATTAATATTAGAGTATTATGTATTTATCTTAGTGCTAGAATAGAATAAAATTAATACTTAACAGTGGTCATCATTGGCTAGGCTGTGGTCTCTGGATTTTTTAAAAAATGCAATAAAACTTCATAAATTTAGATTCATTGAGGGAAGGCTAGTTTTAAAGAGCAAAAATATCAAAATTACTAACTTTTTAAAGAAAGGCCATTATATTTTAAATATAATTTACCAGTGGGGTGGGTGGGGCGGCAATGGTAAGATATGTACACATATAATACCTTAATGAAAAAAATAAATATAATTTACCAGTGGTTCTTAAACTTTTTGGTTTCAGGATCCCTTTATACTCTTAAAAATTATTGAGAATGCTAATAATATCTTGTTTATATGGATTATATAGTATAGATGCTTACTATGTTAGACATTAAAACTAAGTGTTTAAAATATTCATTTAAAAATAATAAACCCATTACATGTTGGGTTAGTCATCATTCTCCAGAAAAACAAGACAAATAGGATGTGTATATAGATGGAAAGAAATTTATCATAAGCAATTGGTTCACATCTTAGGAAGGATGGCAAGTACAAAATCTGCAGTGTTGGCTGGCAGGTTTAGGCCCAGAAGAGCTGACAGTACAGATAAAATCTGAAGGCAGTCTGCAGCACATCTCCATCTTGTTTTGGGGAGGCTGGCTTTTTTTCTATTTAAGCCTTCAACTGATTGAATGAGGTCCTCCACATTATGGAGGGCAGTCTGCTTTACTAAAAATTAATTAATTAAATGTTAACCTCATCCAAAAACTCCCCAAGGTGACACATAAAATTAGCCATCATGCATGTGGTTGTTTTTGTTGTTGTTATTGTTGTTTTTAATCCTCACCAGAAAGAGAGCAAGGGGTGCGGGGGGAGAGAGAAACATTGACTTTAGAGAGAAACATCGATATTGTTGACTGGGAATCAAACTCGAAGCCTGGGTATGTGCCCTGACTAGGAATCAAACCGGCAACCTTTCAGTGCACAAGACAATGCTCAACCAACTGAGCCCCTCTGGCCCAGCAGCCATCATACATGTTAATACAAATATATTTTATTAATAATAATATTTTCAAATGATCCAATCAAAAAATGGGCAAATGATCTAAATAGACACTTTTCAAAAGAGGACATACAGAAGGCCAAGAGACATATGAAAACATGCTCTAAGTCATTAATCATCCAAGAGATGCAAATCAAAACAACAATGAGATACCATCTCACACCTTCAGAAATGCTATCATCAACAAATCAACAAATGACAAGTGCTGGCAAGGATGTGGAGAAAAAGGAACCCTCGTGCACTGCTGGTGGGAATGCAGACTGATGCAGCCACTGTGAAGAACAGTATGGAGTTTTCTCAAAAAACTAAAAATGGAACTGCCATTTGACCCAGTGATCCCTCTTCTAGGACTATATCCCAAGAAACCAGAAACACCAATCAGAAAGGATATATACAACCCTATGTTCATAGCAGCACTATTTACAATAGCTAAGATTTGGAAACAACCTAAGTGCCCATCAGCAGATGAGTGGGTTAGAAAACTGTGGTACATCTACACAATGGAATACTACCCTGCTATAAAAAAGAAGGAACTTTTACCATTTGCAACAGCATGGATGGAACTGGAGAGCATTATGCTAAGCGAAATAAGCCAGTCAGAGAAAGATAAATATCACATGATCACACTCATATGTGGGATATAATGATCAATGTAATTTGATGAACAAGAATAGATCCAGAGACAAATGGCAGGGGAGGGGGTTAGAGAGCAATCAAAGGACTTGTATGCATGCATATTAGCATAACCAATGGGGCGGGCAGTGGGGGCTTTTCTGGGGTGGGAATGGCTGGGGGGGCGGTAAAGTGAGGGAAAAGGAGACATATGTAAAACTTTAGGCAATAAAAACTAAAAAAATAATAATATTTTCAAATAAATGTAATGAGAAGTGGGGCATTTATTTACATTTTTGAAAATTTTTTAAATGTTCAACTTAGTGAGATCAAGCTGGATTCTCATATCTGTTTCTGCTTTCAATCTGTTGTGGTATGTTTTGGTTGAAATATATGAAGAAAATCCAGAATCACACAAATAGGTAGTTGAAAAAAGGGGAAAATATATTTTAAATATTTAGCCTTTTCACTAATATTCTACTTTATACAGTGTTTTCTATATATTGGCTCACAGTTTGGAAGTCAGAGCATAGAAAAAAACAAGAAAGTTATTGGCCAGCTTCCACATCATACTACAACGCATGGGGAAAAAAGGGAATCTATGTCAATGTTGGAGAATTGTACAATGTGTATTGAAAAATTTTAAGTGAAGGATGTTTTCAGAATTTGCCATGCAAGCATATTTTTCATAGAATTTGCGTTGACCCATGGCTTTTGGATCATCACACATGTCCAATGTGTAAACTTGATGTCATCAGAGTCCTGGGATGTTGAGGAGAGCTTGAGGATGTGCAGGAGATGTCCACTCCAGAATCAGGCCCTGGAAGTGTTTTGGCTGCAATCTGAGTATTACTGCACAAGGCTAAGACAGAAGTTGGGAGCAATTCACCATTGTCCTCCACTAATCTGTGCCAAAGTGTGATGCCAGTTGTGAAGAAAATGCAGGTAAAAACTAACAGCCTACTAGAAACAGGCAGGAACAACCTTCAGGAGAACCAGTCTCTAGCACACTTCCCACTGACAGCAGCATCAACGGAGCTTTGAATTAAAAGAAATTTTATATTTATTACTTTAGTACATCGTTTGTGTATTTGAAAATATGTACATTCTTGACCTTTCAGGTTCTAATTTGATGTACAAAAGGCTAGATATTTTATTTTTAAAGAGAATTTTTTATTAGTCTTCATATAGTATTTATCTACTAAAATATATTGTTTATGATTAATATGTTATTTCAGACTATTCAGAGATTACTAGGGAAGGCACTCTAATATAAAGGACGGTGATGTTTCTAAAATACTAGACTAGCTCCTACCGTACTATATAAACAAGAGCAATTCTGTCTCTCAAGGATGAATTTAAGACTAGGTAAAGTGGAATTGTGTTATTAAATTCTGTAATTGATCAGTTCAGTTTTCCCTGGAGGAAATACTTTTTAGAATATTAAACTTAAAAATGAGATGAGAGAAATCTATAGCTTTCTTGCACCTGGATATTATTTAGAGAGATTTAAAAATCTGAGAACATTTTTTCATTGTTGTTTTCTATTTGGAATTAGAAGAAAAGCACTAGATGACTTTAGGATTTACATTTTTGCTGTTATTACCTAATTTCTTGTGACACCTTGATGGAGACAGAAGTTTGTTTATTTCTTCTACAAATAAAAATGCTAATATTCTGTAAAAATATAAAATAAATAAATATTTTGCCTTGTCAGATAATTATAATTTCTTAAAGGTTGGCAATGTGGAATCTAAAGCTTTAAAAATAAACTTTTTTTACTCTGTTACATTAAGATGATAATCAACATTGTCCTTGAGTGGATTTTGTTTACTCGGTTATGATTTTATAACATTAAAATAAATATAATAATTTTACAATGTATAGTTACTAGATTCTTCTATAATACAACTAGAAGCCCGGTGCACGAAATTCGTGCATGGCAGGGGGTTGTCCCTCAGCCCAGCCTGTACCCTCTCCAATCTGGGACTCCTGGAGGGATGTCCGACTGCCCGTTTAGGCCCGATCCTGGTGGGATCGGGCCTAAACGGGCAGTCGGACATCCCTCTCACAATCCAGGACTGCTGGCTCCCAACTGCTTGCCTGCCTGCCTTCCTGATTGCCCCTAACCGCTTCTGCCTGCCAGCCTGATCACCCCCTAACCACTCTGCTGCCAGCCTGGTTGATGCTTAACTGCTCCCCTGCCAGCCTGTTTGCCCCCAACTTCCCTCCTCTGCCAGCCTGGTCACCCCTAATTGCCCTCTCCTGCAGGGTTGATCACCTCCAACTGCCCTCCCTTGCAAGCCTGGTCCCTCGCAACTGCCCTCCTTTGCAGGCCGGGTGCCTCCCAACTGCCCTCTCCTGCTGGCCATCTTGTGGTGGCCATCTTGTGTCCACATGGGGGCAGGATCTTTGACCACATGGGGGCAGCTATATTGTGTGTTGCAGTGATGATCAATCTGTATGTTATTCTTTTATTAGATAGGATAGAGGCCTGGTGCACGGGTGGGGGCCAGCTGGTTTGCCCTGAAGGGTGTCACAGATAAGGGTGGGGGTTCCCTTGGGGCATGGGGCGGCCTGAGCGAGGGGCCTGTGGTGGTTTGCAGGCCGGCCACGCCCCCTGGCAACCCAAGGGGAGGCCCTGGTATCTGGAATTTATTTTCCTTCTACAATTGAAACTTTGTAGCCTGGAGCGGAGCCAAGCCTGGGGCTCCGGCAGCCATTTCTGTGGCAGTTAATTCACCTTCTACAATTGAAACTTTGTAGCCTTAAGCGGGTGAGCCCGGCCAGGGTGTGTGGAAAGCTTTGCTTCCCCTGTTGCCGGCAGCAACCCTGGCCTGCTCTCTCAAGCTCCATTCTGCCGCCATTTGTTTGAATTTGTTTACCTTCTATAATTGAAACGTTATAGCTTGAGTGGAGGCTTAGACCTGCAAAGGCTATGGAAAGCTTGGCTTCCTCTGTTACCTGGGAAACCTTGCTCTCTGTGTCTGTAGCCATCTTGGATTGGGGTTAATTTGCATACTCGCCCTGATTGGCTGGTGGGCGTGGCTTGGCTGGTGGGCGTGGCTTGGCTGGTGGGTGTGGCTTATGTAGCGGAGTGGTGGTTAATTTGCATATTACCATTTTATTAGAGAGGATAAAATAAGTTCTCCTACATTCTTTAACAAACTTTTAAATTCATTTAAACCAAAGTAATGAGTTTATTTTGCATTTGATGATCTGTGATTGAATTCAATTGAGTTCAACAATTCAATTCAGTAAACATTTCTATTTAGTTCTCACCCAGTGCTATGTTTGAACATCACTTTAAATCAGTGCTTCTTAATGTGTGTCAGAATGAGGTTTGGGAAAGGCCTTATTGCTAGATTTAGCATTTAGAAAACAGACAAAATGGTTATTAGTACTACAAACTACAGAAAGTAAAAGTCAAGAAATTCAATATGAATACATATATGATATATTTAAGACTCATTTTTAAGTGGGGTTTGGAAAAACAGACTTTATCTACTTTATAGGAGACAAATCAGAATAAGAGAGAGAGATTCAATTTTTATAAACTACTAGTGGCCCGGTGCACGGATTCATGCACATTGAAAAGAAATTAATTAGAAGAAAGATTTGTGAGGTAATTATGTTACTGCAAAAAATTACATGTCAAAATAGTATATATAATATAGTATTATAAAATTAAAACACATGTGCGATTGGCGCCAGCGAGAGCTTTATATGTATCGTGCATGTGTGAGTCAACATTTATTTTCAAATTACCAGTGTGTGTCATATGTACCGGCTGGTCAGTCGGTCGGACAGTAGGATAGATGTGTGGTCAGTCACTTAGCCTTTTACAATAGTATAGATAAAATTGGAAAGCTATGATTTAAAATATTCTTTCTTCCTTTATCATGACATTAATAAACAATCATTTGAAATATGGCATTACAATTTTTTAGATCATTTTATTTAGCAGAGTCATTGAATGTAACAGAGGCCTGAGATTTAAGTTATCTCCAAATTCGTATGAATTGCCACCATGGATTATTGAACTAATCCCTTCCTTTATAACTTTCTTTTTATATCTTTATGTTTAAATGAAAGATCTGTTAGTCACTATGTTCAAAATTCTGTTATAAATGTACTCTCTCTTTTTTTTACTTTAAATTTTTTTTCAATTACAATTTACATTTAATATTATTCTATATTAGTTTCAGATGTACAAAAATGTAGTTAGAAAATCATATACTTTACAGAGTGGTTTCCCTGCTGCTTCAAGTTCCCAACTGGCCCCGTATGTATTTATCATGATACTAGAGACCCAGGGCACAAAATTCGCGCACTGGGAGGAGGATGTCCCTCTGCCTAGCCTGTGCCCTCTCACAATCCGGTACCCCTGTCTCCTAACCTCCTGCCTGCTTGCTGCTCCTTACCACTTGGCTCACTGCTCCTTAGCACTTTCGCGGAGGTAGGAGAGGCTCCCGCCACCACCACTGCACCCGGCTTCTGGCTGAGGGGCACTCCTCCTGTGGGAGCGCATTGACCACCAGGGGGCAGCTCCTGCGTTGAGCGTCTGCCCCCTGGTGGTCAGTGCACATCATAGTGACTGGTCGTTCCACCAGTTAGTCTGTCCATTTGGCCGATTTGCATATTAGGGTTTTATTATATAGGATTATTGACTTTATTCCTTATGCTATAATCTACATCTCTGTGACTATGCTGTAATTACCAATTTATGCTGCTTACTCCCTTCAACTTTTTCATCCAGCCCCTCTAAATGTAGTCTCTTAACCAAAGTTTTTCTGTATGTGCATTCTTTCTCTTCTTCTGGAATACTATTTCATATTAATTAGACTAATTAGACTATTAGACTGGTCCTATAGTTTGATTACCTATTTCTTTCATAGGGTATAATCCCTTCTTATCATTGACTTCACCATCGCCTTAAAGTTCCACAATTCTTGAAAACAACTTAAACCTTTGTATATTCCTCATATGTAATTGATAGTGTTATTTTATATTTTCTTCAACATAATAAGTAAATATATTTGTACCTAAAATTAAGGTCTACAGAAACTATTGTGAATTATCACTGTCTGTTGTCCTCCCTTAAAGTAACAACTACTCTCCAATCAGATTATTTGAACATTCATATTTAGTCTATGTCTACCTTCCCTCAAAGTGCCTACAGCTTATGTCTGCCCAACATATTAATATTATTTACTTGAATTTTATTTACATTTATAGTTTAATGTATTCCTTATCAACTATTCTTTTATACTGAGAAGATAAAGGGCTGTTGGAAGGCAAGACACAAGATTACCAATGAATTTAAGTGCATGATGAATTGTTTCAGCAGTAAGACCATGGATATGTATCAATGAACATCTTATTACTGCTTCAAGGAAAATAATCTGTATTTTTCAGTTTACAAGGTCCTTTGCTATTTTTCTGGATTATGGTTCAGTTTTGGAGTTTAATTTTATATCCCCTATTGCAAGTGTGGGTAAATGACTATTTGAATTTATTCCATATGAGTAACTAGTGGGACTTCAAAATGTACTGTAAAAAAATAATTTAGCTAAGTAAAATATGTCATTTGAATCTCTAAATCTATATTTACCAAAATATTTGTGTAGTTTGTAAAGTAATGTACCAAGAGCTTCTAAATTTAAAAAAAATGGGTGAAGTATTCTCTCATAATTGTTTTATATTAGCCCAAATTTATTTCAAAGCCGTTATCAATAATTTTCTATACCACATATGACTTTATAGAGGACAGACAACATATACCTTTCTTTCTAGTATGTACCAACCTAGATGTGAGAGTCAAAATAAAAATAATAATTATGGGGAGGAGATGGTAAATAGCATTCTTCTACCTTCTCTCTGCCCTGTGGTTTTCAATATTAAAAGAATGGTTACTAATTACTTCTTTGTTTTCTTGGTGTAGATTCCCTGGACAGGCATGTACTTTTTATATACTCATATTTCCTTTAATGTATTTGTATGTGCTTTGTCTGTTTTTCTGTGTGCTCTCAGAGTAGAAGAGTTATTACTTCTTTAATATAGCATTAAGCAAATATAGAAGCATACTAAATACGTGCTACTTCAATTATATCAATTCTTACTCTGAGATATATTATTGCTGTGAAGCCTATGATTTCTACCGACAACTAAGAGAAGCCAGAAATTTACTCTTTAGTTATTTGTATTGAACTAATTAAAAGTTAATTTTTTTCCCAGAAAGGTAATGATTCTTTCACTAGAAAAAGAAAACCTAACCTTAATCAATAAAGAAATTTAAAAAAAAAAGAAAAAGAAAACCTAGTACATGATTCTAAGAATGAATAAAGGGAGAGATTTGGAGTATTTTCATAATCATCAAGTGAATAAAGCTTGGAGAAAGGTGAAAATTGGCAACAGCGTAAAATGCCAGAAAGAGATCATGTGAGATAAGACAGATGATAAGTGATCTTTAAATTGAGAAATTAGTAGGTCATAGAGCAATTTAAATAAAGTTACAGAGTCAAAATGCAGTTTCTAGTGAATTGGGGAGTGAATGGGAGGTGAAGAAAAGGAGTCAAGCACACACTGAAGATTCCTTGGCTGTAGAGGAAAAGGTGGGATATGGAAATTATAAAGGAGAATAAAAGAAAGTTTTTACAAGCTAGGAGAAATTAGTATATCTAAGTGCTGTGGATGAAGAACTAATGGAGAAATGGAGGTTGAGTATATAAGAGAAAAATCAAAGTCTCTGAAGAGATAAAAGAAAGAGCATGATGAGAAGAGGAACACATCTGTCTGCAAAGCAGGGGAAAGAAGGAAGGAAATACAAGTACAGAGATGGTAAGTAAGTGGGTAAGAAAACAAGCAGTTGAGGCAGGTGGTGCCTTTGAGAAACAAAGAGGGAGGTACTGGAAGGGCTGCATTAGGGACTTGAAGTAAATGGTGAGTGTCCAAAATGGTGATTGTGGAAATTAGGAGAAGGAACAAACATATCCTAGGAAGTGTTGTTCTTTACTTCTGAGGGTTTCACTAAAGTTAGGGAACATAAATTTATAGTGGTATTGTAACTGAACAAAAAAACAGAGGTTCAGCTGCCTGCCATGAAAGCCAAACACTGAGGCAGGTGCTGGTGCAAAAGGAAAGAGGTTTTATTCAGGTGCCATGACCTAGGAGAATAGTGGACTCCTGACTCAAGCCCACTATTCTTATAGGGATAGGCAGGGAAGAGCTTTTTTCTATCCAATTATCTTGCTAGCTTTTGGCACACATGGGGCTCCTGTCCATTCATATTTCTAGCTTTTGGTGCTCAGTGTAAAAACCTCCCCCTGTCTCCATCTTGGCCAATGGGGGAGGCTCCCCCACACTTCGACTGATTGTCTACAGTAACAGTATAATCCTCTCTAATAAAATGGTAATATGCAAATTAACCATCACTCCGCTACATAAGCCATGCCCACCAGCCAAGCCACGCCCACCAGCCAATCAGGGCGAGTATGCAAATTAACCCCAATCCAAGATGGCTACAGCCACAGAGAGCAAGGTTTCCCAGGTAACAGAGGAAGCCAAGCTTTCCATAGCCTTTGCAGGTCTAAGCCTCCACTCAAGCTACAAAGTTTCAATTATAGAAGGTAAACAAATTCAAACAAATGGCGGCAGAATGGAGCTTGAGAGAGCAGGCCAGGGTTGCCGGCGGCAACAGGGGAAGCAAAGCTTTCCGCACACCCTGGCCGGGCTCACCCGCTTAAGGCTACAAAGTTTCAATTGTAGAAGGTGAATTAACTGCCACAGAAATGGCTGCCACCCCGGAGGGAGCAGCAGGCTTGGCTCCGCTCCAGGCTACAAAGTTTCAATTATAGAAGGAAAATAAATTCCAGATACCAGGGCCTCCCCTTGGGTTGCCAGGGGGCGTGGCCGGCCTGCAAACCACCACAGGCCCCTTGCTCAGGCCACCCCATGCCCCAAGGGAACCCCACCCTGATCCGGGACATCCTTCAGGGCAAACCAGCTGGCCCCCACCCCTGCACCAGGCCTCTATCCTATCTAATAAAAGAGTAATGTGCAGATTGATCATCACTGCAACACACAATATAGCTGCCTCCATGTGGTCAAAGATCCTGCCCCCATGTGGACACAAGATGGCCACTACAAGATGGCCAGCAGGAGAGGGCAGTTGGGAGGCACCCGGCCTGCAAGGGAGGGCAGTTGAGAGGGACCAGGTTTGCAAGGGAGGGCAGTTGGAGGTGATCAACCCTGCAGGAGAGGGTAGTTAGGGGTGACCAGGCTAGCAGAGGAGGGAAGTTGGGGGCAAACAGGCTGGCAGGGGAGCAGTTAAGCATCAACCAGGCTGGCAGCGGACTGGTTAGGGGGTGACCAGGCTGGCAGGCAGGCAAGCAGTTGGGACCCAGCAGTCCTGGATTGTGAGAGGGATGTCCGATTGCCCGTTTAGGCCCAATCCCACCAGGATTGGGCCTAAACGGGCAGTCAGACATCCCTCCAGGAGTCCCAGAATGGAGAGGGTACAGGCTGGGCTGAGGGACAACCCCCCGCCATGCACGAATTTCATGCACCGGGCTTCTAGTCTATAGTATAAAGAGGTAATATGCAAATTAGTCCTGGACTCCGTAATGGGTCACAACCAGACAGGAGGAGATTGTGCGCGCGGGTGAGGCCCCGAGTGGAGATGGAAACAGAGTCAGGGGGGCCTGCCCAAGCCGGCACAGTGGCTCGGGCAGCCCCTGAGTGGACACATGCAGGGGGGCCAGGGGACGCTGCAAGTCAGACGCGGATCCTGGCCCCCTGGGGCGTGCCTCCTCGCGCGATTTCAATCGCGAGCTGGGCCTCTAGTTTTCCATAAATGTGAGCCATTCTCCAGCAGCATACATAGAAGGCAGATGGTAAGAATAATCTCAAGTGACGGGATTATCAGCACAATTACAACAGGAAGACAAAGAAAAAGAGGTGAGATAATTGGCAAGAACAGTCAATGTTATGCACCCCAGAACTAAGCTGAGTGGGAAAGTACAGCCCTGGGGCCAGAGAATATATCAAGCTAGTATTCCCCAAGCTGCTCTTCTCACAGCTTCCAAATATATTCTTCCTCTTGTATTTTTCACTCTGATTAATGTCAGCTACTCTAGCTAGTTTTCCTGTCCTGGATCCAGTCAGTTGGAACTTTAGAATATTTTCCATTTGCTTCATCATATTTCCATCATTGACACTCTTGTTTAGACCTTTAACTTCATATGAATTATCACTGTAACCTCCCAAATCTTCCAGCATTGTTCTTTTAAAAAAATTATTTTAGAGAGAAGTAGAAGAAGACAAGGGGGAAGAGGAGGAAGGGGAGGAAGGGAGAAACATTGACTTGTTGTTCCATTTATTTATGCATTCATTGGTTGATTCTTGCATGTGCCCTGAATGGGGGTAGGGGGGGTCAAATCTGCAACCGTAACGTATCAGGACAACACTCTAACCAGCTGAGCTACTGGGCCAGGGCCAGCATTGTTCTTAATTCATCCTCTGCCACTTGAATGATTTTTTAAAAAATTATCGTGCTTGCTTCGGCAGCACATTTACTAAAAAAAATTGGAATTATACAGAGAAGATTAGCATGGCCCCTGCGCAAGGATGACACACAAATTCACGAAGCGTTCCATATTAAAAAAAAAAATTTACCGATATGTTATTAGGTGGTTGTAAGAGACAGATGGTTGAGAATTAACTTTTGGCATTTGAGTGAATGATGACACATTACCTAGATATAGAAAGAAAGAAGAGCAATCTAATAGGAGAGGCAATACACATGTAGAGAGAAATGTTATGCATGCATCCAAAAACAATTAGGTACCTGCTATGTGTCAGGCACTCTTCTAGATGCTGGATATATGACAAAAAGACAAATTATCTCCACTCATGGAGCTTACATTCTAGTGGTGATGGGAGATAATATAATAAACATAAGCAAATAAAAATATACTATTTTAGGGGAGAAACCAAGATGGCGGCATAGGTAAACACCTGAACTTGCTGCCTCGCACAACAACTTCAAAACTACAACTAAAAGACAAAACGGACATCATCCAGAACCACAGGAAGGCTGGCTAAGTGGAAATTCTACAACTAGAAGGGAAGAGAAAAGCACACTGACACTCAGAGGAGGTGCGGAAGTAAAGAGCAGAGGTACGGAGGCGCGCTCACGGAGAGGGCTGGCAACTGAGTATGCGGTTGTCTTTTTCAATCCGGAGGGAGACACAAGCTCCCAACTGCTCTGACCTCCAGTTCCAGGTGAGACTCTGGGGACCCAGATTCATAGGGGGAGAAATTGGACTGTCTGGCAGCGAGCGGAACTCGAGGGAAGCTTTCTCTCAGAGGTTCTTGCAGCGATTACTGAGGGACACTGAGACCCAGGGGCCTCTTAGGGCAGGGCTGAGGATCAGCCATTGCTGTTTGCTCCGCCCTGAGACTCTGCCCCATAAAAGCTGTGCGCAGAGGCTTTTGCATATGAATGGTCTGGTCCTTTGAAATCTAAACTTACCTATCAAACTGTAGCTGAGTCAGAGAGACCCAGAACATCCAAAAGAAGGCCCAAGGCCCCACAGCAGCTTGCATTGCTTCACAGCTGGGCCTCATTTGGGCACCTCCAAACCCCAAACAAAGAAGAGGAATCTGCAGATCTCTCCATAGCTCCTGCTGGGTGGCCTCAGGCAGAGGCTAAATTAGCACCTCCTTAGAAATCCAAGAGCCAGTATACCCAGGGGTCAGAGTAGGACCATCCAGATTACAACTCCTCAGATCCATAAGGGACACACTCAGGGGGCAGACTCAGTGAGCACCAAAGCCTCACTGAAGCAAGTCTTGCCTCATAAGTGTGTCTCCAGCACAGAAGTTCTCCCATTGTAGACACAGCTGATCCTCACAGCCAATTGGCCTGGTATCAATTCCCCCCAGTGATACCAACAACAATCAAGGCTTAACTACAACAAGACTGTGCACACAGCCCACAAAGGGGTGCACCAAGAGTGTCCACTTCAGATAACTGGGGAGGCTGAGCCCCTGGGCCCTATAGGACACCTAACACACAAAACCACTCTATCAACTCAGGGAAGCAGCCAAAATGCGGAAACAAAGAAACAGGTCAGAAATGAAAGAAATGGATGAAAGGAAATGACTGGATATAGTGTTCAAAACCACGGTTATAAGGTTTTTCAAGAATTTTCTAGAAAAGGCTGATAAATTTAGTGAGACCCTCGAGGATATGAAAAAGGACCAACTAGAAATTAAGCATACATTGACTGAAATAAAAAATAATATACAGAGATCCAACAGCAGACTAGAGGATTGCAAGAATCAAGTCAAAGGTTTGAAATACAAAGGAGCAAAAAACACCCAACCAGAAAAGCAAAAAGAATCCAAAAATATGAAAATAGTGTAAGGAGCCTCTGGGACAACTTCAAGCGTACCAACATCCAAATTATGGGGGTGCCAGAAGAAGGGAGAGAGCAAGATACTGAAAACCTATTTGAAGAAATAATGACAGAAAACTTCCCCCACCTGGTGAAAGAAATAGACTTACAAGTCCAGGAAGCACAGAGAACCCCAAACAAAAGGAATCCAAAGAGGACCACACCAAGACATCATAATTAAAATGCCAAGAGCAAAAGACAAAGAGAGAATATTAAAAGCAGCAAGAGAAAAACAGTTAATTACCTACAAGGGAGCACCCAGATGAATGTCAGCTGATTTCTCAACAGAAACTATGCAGGCCAGAAGGAAGTGGCAAGAAATATTCAAAGTGCTGAATAGCAAGAACCTACAACCAAGATTACTCTACCCAGCAAAGCTATCATTCAGAATTGAAGGTCAGATAAAGAGCTTCACAGATAAGAAAAAGCTAAAGGAGTTCATCAGCGCCAAACCAATATTATATGAAATGCTGAAAGGTATTCTTTAAGAAGAGGAAGAAGAAGAAAAAGGTAAAGATAAAAATTATGAACAACAAATACATGTCTATCAACAAGTGAATCTAAAAATCAAGTGAATAAAAAATCTGATGAACAGAATAAACTGGTGAATAGAATAGAATCAGGGGCATAGAAAGGGAGTGGACTGACAATTCTTGGGGGGAAAGGAGTGTGGGGGATGCGGGAAGAGACTGGACAAAAATCGTACACCTATGGATGAGGACAGTGCAGGGGAGGTAAGGGCAGAGGGTAGGGTGGGAACTGGATGGAGGGGAGCTATGGGGGGGAAAAAAGAGGAACAATTGTAATAATCTGAACAATAAAGATTTATTTTTAAAAATTTACTATTTTAGGTGCTGTAGAAAAGGGAGGGAGTGGAGAGAGTGGAGGGTGGTAAGGGAGGATAGGGTATTAAGAGAAGGACTCAAGATTGATGACACTTGCCTCAGCCTGGTAGCTCAGTTGGTTAGAGCATCATTCTGATACACCAAGGTTGTGTTTTGTTCCCTGGTCAGGGCACATACAGGAAACAACCAATTAAAGCATAAATAAGTGGAAGGACACATTCATGTTTTCTCTCCCTCGCTCTCTAAAATAAATAAATAAAATTAAAAAGAAATATTGATGGCATTTGGATATAAACTATGCTATAATAATACAATGACAATTTGCTACATAAATATCAAAGCAGAAGGGGTTACTTTCAATCAAGAAGACAGTATTTGCTTTGGCTTTGGTAGGGATTTTCTGGATGTAAATTAATGGAAAGGGTCAAAGCAGATAAAAGGAAGAGTATGAGACAAAGCTGAAAAGTGCCATGTTACATTCATAAAATAACCAGTTATCTATAATCTATAATAATAGAAGCGTAATATGCTAATTAGACCGGACAGCTAAACAACCTTCCGGACGTCCTTCTGGACGAACTTCCAGACGAAGCTGGGGCTGTGAGGGCCAAGGCAAGCTGCCAAGGCTGCGAGGGCCAAGCCCCTTGCACGAATTTCATGTATCAGGCCTCTAGTAATAGAAATAATGAGGTCTTGCTGTAGCAGTGTTTGAATGCCATATTACTCTCTGGACTTCATCCTCTACTCTGTGTGGAATCACCAAAAGTTTATGACCAGGAGTGTGACATATCCAGAAGAGTGCTTTTAAAAAATCATCTCTGGCCGAAACCGGTTTGGCTCAGTGGATAGAGCATCGGCCTGCAGACTGAGAGGTCCCGGGTTCGATTCCGGTCAAGGGCATGTGCCTTGGTTGCGGGCACATCCCCAGTGGGGGGTGTGCAAGAGGTGGCTGGTCGATGTTTCTCTCTCATCGATGTTTCTAGCTCTCTATCCCTCTCTCTTCCTCTCTGTAAAAAATCAATAAAATATATTTTTAAAATATCATCTCTTATTTGTTTATTTCTTTTTTAAAACCATCTTTTATAGAATAGGTTGGAGTATAAAGAAACAAGGCAAAAAAAACACTAATTAAAAACTTATTGTACCCCCCCACCCCACAATGGGTTTGTCGCCAGAACATAGGTGTGAAAACCACCACTAAATCTAAACCAAAATGGGAAAGAAAAAGACTCATAGCTCCCTAGCTGGTTTGGCTTAGTGGATAGAGCATTAGCCTGCAGACTGAAGAGTCCCGGGCTCAATTCTGGTCAAGGGCACATGCCTCGGTTGCACACTCGATCCCCAGTGCGGGGCATGCAGGAGGCAATTGATCAGTGATCCTCTCTCATCATTGATCTTTCCATCTCCCTCTCCCTTCCTCTCTGAAATCAATAAAAATATAGTTTTAAAAAATGACTCATATCAACATCATTGTTATTGGACAGATAGAGTCTGACATTACTGGCTATCTGATCTACAAATGTGGTGGGATCAACAGAAGAGCCATCAAAAATTTGGGGAAGGAGGCTGCTGAGGTGGAGAAGGGCTCCTTCAAGAATGCCTGGGTCTTGGATACACTAAAAGCTGAATGTGAGCAAGATATCACCATTGATATCTCTGTGAAAATTTGAGAACAGAAAGTATTAAGTGACATCATGGATGCCCCAGAACACAGAGACTTCATCAAAAACATTATTACAGGCACATCTCAGGCTGACTTTGCTGTCCTGATTGTTACTGGTGGTATTGGTGAATTTGAAGCAGGTATCTCCTAGAATGGGCAGACCTGTGATCATGCCCTTCTGTCTTACACACTGTGTGTGAAACAACTCATTGTTTTTCTGAGCCATTCAACGGCCGAAAGAAATATGAGAAAACTGTTAAAGAAGTCAGCACCTACATTAAAGACAACTGGCTACAATCCTGAGACATGTAACACTTATGTCAATTTCTGCTTAGAATGGGGACAACATGCTGGAGCCAAGTGCTAATATGCCTTGGTTCAAGGGATGGAAAATCACCTGTAAAGACGGCAATGCAAGTGGAACCATGCTGCTTGAAGCTCTGGATTGCATACTGTCACCAACTTGTCCAACTGACAAGCCCCTGTGTCTGCCCCTCCATGATGTCTACAAAATTAATGGTATTGCCCGGCCGGCGTGGCTCAGTGATTGAGGGTTGACCTAGGAACCAGGAGGTCATGGTTCGATTCCTGGTCAGGGTACATGCCCAGGATGCTGGCTTGATCCTCAGTGTGAGGCATACAGGAGACGGCTGATCAATGATTCTCTCTCATCATTTATGTTTCTCTCTCTCTCCCTCTCTGAAATCAATAAAAGTATATTTTTTAAAGAAAAAAGTTTAATGGTATTGATACTGTCCCTGTGGGCCAGGTGGAGACTGGTGTTCTCAAACCTGGCATGGTGGTCACCTTTGCTCCAGTCAATGTTACAACTAAAGTAGTCTGTTGAAATGCACCAGGAATCTTTGAGTGAAGCTCTTCCTTGGCAAAATGTGGGCTTCAATGTCAAGTCTGGGTCTGTCACCCTGGTCAGTGTGACTCAGTTGGTTGAACATTATCCTGTGCACTGAGAGGTCACTGGTTCGATTTGAGGTCAGGGCACATATCCAGGTTGTGGGTTCAATCCCCAGTTGAAGTGGATATGGGAGGCAACCCATCGATATTTCTCTCTTCTCTCTCCCACCCTTTCTAAAATAGAGAGAGAGAGAGAGAGAGAGAGAGAGAGAGAGAGAGAGAGAGAGAGAATCTATCAAAGATGTTCCTAATGGCAATGTGGCTGGTGACAGCAAAATGACCCCCCAATGGGAGCAGCTGCCATCACAGCTCATGTGATTGTCCTGAACCATCCAGGCCAAATCAGTGCCGGATATGCACCTGTGTTGGATTGTCACACAGCTCATATTACTTGCAAATTTGCTGATATGAAGGAGAAGATGGATTATTGTTCTGGGAAAAAGCTGGGAGATGGCCTAAAGTTTATCTTTATTAGTTTTTAACATTAGTACTTTTAAAAACAAATATATTTTTATTGATTTCAGAGAGGAAGGGAGAGGGAGAGAGAGATAGAAACATCAATGATGAGAGAGAATCATTGATCGGCTGCCTCCTGCACTGGGGATGGAGCCCACAACCCAGGCATGTGCCCCTGACTGGAAATTGAACCATGACCTCCTGGTTCATAGGTTGATGTTCAACCACAGAGCCATGCTGGCCGGGCAACATCAGTATTTTTTAATGGAAACAACTTGACCAGAAATCTGTCACAGAATTTTGAAACTCATTAAAATAAAGTTAATGAGGAAAAAAATATTTATTGTAGTAGTTTAAGTGAAAGGTAATGAGACCTGCAGTGAAAATAAATAGGAAGATATATATTTAATAACCAACATGAAGATAAGATCACCATGATTTGGTTTTTAAAAATGTAGGGACACCCTAGCCCGTTTAGTTCAGTGGATAGAGCATCAGCCTGCAGACTAAAGGTCCCAGGTTCGATTCCAGTTAAGGGCATGTACCTTGTTTGCAGGCTCCTCCCAGGCCTGGGCCCTGGTCAGGGCATATACAGGAGACAAACAATCAATGTGTTTCTCTCACATCAAAGTTTCTCTCTGTCTCTCCCTCTCTTTTTCACTCTCTCTCTAAAAATCAATGAAAAAATATCCTGGAGTGAGGATTAAAAAAACAACAAAACCACATAGGGGCCAAAAGAGAGAAAAATATATGGAACCAAAGTGTATGGGAAGATCGTGATGTAACTAATAAAGAATATCACAGAAGGGGAAAAGGCAGGTTTAGGAGAAGATGGTGAGTTTCTTTTAGACATCCTTAGGTCTTATATCAGTGAAGTCTCAGCTTTTCCATAGAAGTTGGTGCAGCTCTGAGACTAAAGTTTATTTCCCCTGGCCAGAACATTGGTTAGAGCATTGTCCTGATACACCAAGGTTGTGGGTTCAATCCCTGGTCAGGGCACATACAAGAATCAAACAATGGATGCATAAATAAGTGGAACAACAACTTGATGTTTCTCTCTCTCTCAAATCAATTTTTTTTAAAAAAAAATTAAAAAGATTAAGTTCCTTTTCCTCTACTCCTGGGACACCTTGCTTTTCTGGAAAGATGAGACCACAATTGGGTTTTTAACTAGCTTATATTATTAAAGCCAAGTTTTCACGTCTCAGGAATACAGAATCTGCTATCTAACAAAAACAACAGCATTTATATACATAATCCCCTGACTATATAAATTGAGCCACAGGCGCTATCTCGGCTCAGGACACCAAGGCATGGAAGGAGAAACTATCTTCTTATCTTCACCTTCTTGTAGGTTACAACACATAATAATCCTGTGGTCCTTTCCATGACTATGCATCGCGTTTCTGCATCATTTTTTTTTTTCGTGAAAACAACGTAGTTGAGCAAAAATAAACTTGGGAGTGCCCAGAACTGGTTCGTTCTGACCTCAAACATCACACTGGGAGAGCTGGGTTCTAGGCTCCTTACATCCTCCGCCCAGAGAGCAGTGTGCAGAAGAAAACTACATTTCCCAGCATCTCTGCGCGGTAAGAGGTGGGCCAGGGCGGAGTGGGGCGTGCCTCTATGTGAATAGCCTTCCTATTGGTGCGCACACCTATTGGTGTGTAAGGTTGTGGGCGATTGGACGAATTCGTGCACGTTCGGTGGCGCCGCGACGCTCCCTGATTTAACTTTGTTTTTCCGTTGGGTTCTGTGACCCGGTGGCTTAGCACGGCGTGAGTACCGGTTCGGTTTCCGGGGAGGGGGCTCGGCTAGGGGCCTTGGGAGGGAAAGCCCAGGTGAGGGAGAAGTAACTGCGGAAGCCGTGCGGGAGAGAGGGATGTGAGCCTGTAATATGGGGGGCAGGGGGGGTCGTCGGGAGGGCTGGGGACCGGAAGGGGAAAGTTACAAGATGCAAAGATTTCGAGGTGCTAGAGCACTGAGGAGCTATAGCGACGAGGGAGTTGAAAACGGGGAGTACAGAATTAGGACGTCCTGGACTTTGGTTCCGGTATTCCCTCACGCCAAACTAGTCTAATTAAGTTTCAATCTCCTTTGTTAAATTAAGGGATAATAAAAATACCTCATAGAGTTGTTGTGTGCTTAGATAAAATAAATGCCAAAGTGCTAAACAAATGTTAATTATAAGTAGATAGGCTATAAAAAATATATACCTAAACAAGGATGTCACAGAGGAGTAGGAATACAAGCTAGCTGAAACCCATTAAGCAAGGGCAAGGCATTCGTTTTTGGAGGGAGGGGGGTACAAGGAAGAGTGAGGGGGGTACAAGGAAGAGGGAGGCACAGTTTCTACCTGCAAGGAACATGCACTGTCATGGAAGAAATGATAGCAGCAAGGAACTCTAATATGTTCACTTTTAGAGAATCACAACTGCAGTTCTTTTGCAGTTAGATAATTTTGATAGATCATTTTGGATGGAGAGACTCAGGAAAGAGATGAAGGAGGGAATATTTGAGTTTTTATGTACAGACTGGATTTCATTAAGTGAAATTATGAAAGTGGAGGGAGCTCTGGTCCAGTTGGAGGAACTGGAGGTGAGCAGGCGAGAAAGTTATCTGGAAACCAAGGACATGCTTAGGGGAGTATAGGGAAATAAGGCAGGAGAGGTGGGTTTGGTCCTCAGAAAGAAAGCAGTGACCTCTAGGCTGAGTTTGATTTAATGCATTTGGCTATGAGAACCTATTGATGACTTTTATGATGTTTAAGAAGATGGTCCAGGGGAGACCAGGTGTGTGTAGAACAGTGAAGCCATTGTAGTAGAGTGGATAAGAGGATAGGGAGATCCTAAATTAGCATGGTTATTGTCGAGATAGACTGTAGATGATTTTTATATGGTTGGATGAGAGGGTCAAGAGAAGTAATAATGAAATAATGAATTAAAATTTTCAAGTTCAGGTTGCTTGGAAGTTGCTGAATTAGTACCTAAAAGAGGAAAGTCGGAAGGAACATGTTAGGATGAAAAAGATGATGTTTTAGGTTTAGGAAGTGTTCATTTTGAGGTGCTAAAAAATATATGATTTGAGTGATTTTTTCTCTCTTTTTGTTAAACATTTCAAGGTCCAATGGGACATAAACATGAAAATGTCCATTACATAGTTGGAAATTCAAATCAGGAGATTGAAAGAGATGTATTTGTTCATTTAACAAGTAGTTTTTATTCTATGCCAGGTAGTGTTTTAATGATAGAGGTAATCACAAAAGCAGTGAAAATAATGATGTTTCCAAAGAAATGGATAGAAGAAGTAGAAAAAGAAAGTTGAGGACAAAACCTTTTGAACCAAGGGAGGAACATTTTCAGTAAAAATAATCTGCAGTTACTGAGTGCCTATTGTGCACCAGACACTGTGCTCAGTCAGCCCTTTTATTCATTAGTTCATTTAATCTTTACACTGACCTATAACAAATATGCTGTTCTCCCTATTTTCTCAGAAGTAACTGAAGTTTAGAAAGATTAAGTAACTTGCCTGAAGTCACACAGCTAAAAAGGGACAGACCTTTGACTCAAACTCAAGTCTGTTTGATTTCAGAGTCCACGCTCTCAACTACAAAGCAATATTTTTTGAAAAGGGTGATCAACACTGACAAATTAAGCATACAAATCAAGAAGTGACTTCTTGGATAATAGATAGGAACCCAAAAGAGCAATTTGTATGTCTGCTGACCAAGAGCAGATGTAGTAGAAGTCAGATTGTTAGCGATTATAAAACAAAATAAATGTGAGTATAAACAACTTTTTGTAGATTTGCAATAGTCCAGAAGGAGGAGTGAGACTGTCTGTGAGGGAGAAGAGATTGCAGGTTGTTGGAAGGCTGCTTTAAAGTTTCAAGTTACTCTTAAGTAGTTTTAGAACAGTGATATTTATCTTTAAAATGTCACCCATATTCATAAAATGTAATGTTATTTGGACATAAAAAGGAATGAAGTACTGACACATACCACAGCAAGTACTGAAAACATAATACTGAGTGCAAGAAGCCAGTCACAAAAGACCACATACTGTATGACTGCATTCATATGAATGTCCATAATAGGAAGGTCTATAGAAACAGAAAGTAGGGTAGTGGTTGCTTCGGGGAGGACTGGGGTGGAGCACAGGGGTGATAGCTAAAGGATATATGGTTCCTTCTTAAGTGATAAAAATGTTGTACAATTGACTGGTGATGGTTGGGCCTATCTGTGAATATACTAATCATTGAATGATACACTTTAAACAACTCTATTGTATGGAATGTGAATTATATTTCAGTAAAACTATATTTTAAAATGTCACCTGTATCTATCATACCAACCCTATTACCATTTTAATTTTCTAGGTTATTTTCTACTAGAGTCAAATTGGCCCAATTTGGAGTTTTGTAGAAGAACGTAAGTTTGAAGAAGGAAGGTAATCTTTTAAACAAGAGAATAAAAAGGGAAATGGCGCCCTAGCTGGTTTGGCTCAGTGCATAAGGTGTCGGGACTGAAGGGTCCCGGGTTTGATTCTAGGTCAGGGCACATACCCAGGTTGCAGGCTCAATCCCCAGTAGGGGGCCTGCAGGAGGCAGCCGATCAATGATTCTCTTTCATCATTGATGTTTCTATCTCTCTCTCCCTCTCCCTTCCTCTCTGAAATCAATAAAAATATATTTTAAAAAAGGGAGGAGGGGGCCGCTGGCTGGTTCGGCTTAATGGATGGAACATTGGCCTGCGGACTGAAAGGTCCCAGGTTCAGTTCTGGTCAAGGGCACATTCCTGAGTTGTGGGCTCGGTCCCCAGTGTGGGGCATGCAGGAGGCAGTCCATCAATGGTTCTCTCTCATCATTGATGTTTCTGTCTCTCCCTCTCTGAAATCAATAAAAAAATACTTTTTTTAAAAAGGAAGATGGCATATTTTGAGGGTTGGCTGGTAGAAGAAAGCAGATGGAATGACAAAAGCAGATAGACATTTTCTAGCTAGATTGGATAGTAAAAAAAAAAATATTTTGAATAGTCAAATTCATATTGAGGATTAAGATTATTTATTTTAAAAAATGTGTTGAGCCCTGGCCAGGTGGCTCAATTGATTGGAGCATTGTCCCATATACCAAAAGTTTGTGTGTTTGATTCCCAGCCAGAGCACATACCTAGGTTGCAGGTTTGATCCCCGGTTAGGGTGTGTATGGAAGGTAAACGATTGATGTTTCTCTCACATCGATGTTTCTCTCTTTCTCTTCCTTCCTTCTTCTCTCTTCCTTCCTCTCTAAGAAGCAATAAAAACGTATCCTCAGGTAAAGAAAAAAAAATTTATTGAGCATTTACTATGAACTAGGCACTATTTTAGTTAGTGGGGGTGCAGCAGTGAACACAGTAGAAAAAAAATGCCTGCATGCCCTGGCCAGTTTGGCTCATGGTTAGTGTGTTTGCCGGTGACTGAAGGAAGGGTCGATGGTTCAATTCCCGGTCAAGGGCCTGTACTTCGGTTGCAGATTTGATCCCAGCCTTAGGTTGGGGCTCTTGGCCGAGGCAACCCATTGATGTGTCTATCTCACATCGATGTTTCTCTCTCCCTCCTCCTTCCCTTCTACTCTCTCTAAAAGTCAGTGGAAAAAATATCCTCAGGTGAGGATTTTTTAAAAAATGCCTACCCTTAGTGAGTTTCCACATTTCAGTGTGAGGAGCCAATAAATAAAATACGTCAGATGGTGATAAGTGTTGTGGAGAAATGAAAATAGAGAAGGTGAGTGAGGGAATGCGAGAGTGTCAGGGAGGACTTCACCAAGAAGGAGACATTCAAGCCCTGAAGGAGAGGGACGGCGCCATGTAGATAAATGGGAAAAGCGTATCATAGACAGAGAACTGCAAGTGCAGGAGTTCTGAAGTAGTTCACCTGGTATGTTTCAAGAACAGCAAAGAGGCCAGTATTGTTGGAGCTGTGAGCAAGGGGGAGAATAGTAGAGAGGTCACAGAAGTAATGAGATAGCTGGACCCATGGAGGACCTTATAGGCCATCTTAAAGAACTTGGCTCTCGGAGTAAAATGAAAAGTTATTGGAGGCTTTTGAGCAAAGGAGGTTTGTGTTTTGACATATTTTAAGTACTCACTTTGCTGTGTTGAGAAGATACTGCAGGCGGTGGAATTGAAAGTGGAAGCACACAGGCAAGAGATTATAGTAGGTTGGACTAGGGCATGATTAAAATCTGAGTGGTTGGCCCAACCGGCGTGGCTCAGTGATTGAGCATCAACCTATGAACCAGGAGGTCACGGTTCAATTCCCAGTCAGGGCACATGCCCGGGTTGTAGGCTCGATCCCCAGTATGGGGTGTGCAAGAGGCAGCTGATCAATGATTATCTCATCATTGATGTTTCTATCTCTCCCTCTCCCTTCCTCTCTGAAATCAATTAAAAAATATTAAAATAAATAAATAAAATCTGAGTAGTTGTCAGATTTTAGATATGGTGGTGATAGAGTCATTAGGATTTGCTAACAGGTTGAGTATCCTACATAACAAAAGACTAATAGGCAAATTGTCCCCTCGACTGGGAATTCAACTGTGAGTTTGACCAAGGGGTGGAGCTGGCCGGCCCTGCCCCCAGTTGGCCCCCCCACCCTGATCGGGGGCAGGGCCAGCCCACCAACCACCCACGGCCCCTTCCCCTGGCTGGCCTGGCCCAATTGGCCCCGACCAGGGCAGGCCAGCCGGACCCCACCCATGCACGAATTCGTGCACTATGCCTCTAGTAACATATAAGACAAAGAGACGAGTAAAATCTCTCTTAACCCTTTGCACTCGCTTGCTTTTTTCTCGATTCCTTTATTCTAATGCTAACCGTGTAGAGTCACACTCGACATCCGAGTGCAAAAGGTTAAGTTTGTTGTCCTGAACAACTGATGGAATAGTATTAATCATTACTGGGATGTAGAAGTCTGAGAAAAGGTCAGGTTTGGTGGTAGGAGGTATATATCAGGAGCTCAGTTTTGGACTTAAGCTTGTGAGACCTGTTAGACATCCAAATGGAGATATGAAGTGGGTGGTCAGATATGTGTGAATTTGAGTGGAAGGCAGAGGAAGGACTGGAGGTGTACACTTGAAAACCATGAGATTTCATGAGGTCACCAAGGCAATCCTATATAATAAAAGCCTAATATGCCCAAGTGTCCAACCGTTTGTCTGTGCGACCAGTCGCTATGATGCGCACTGACCACCAGGGGGCAGATGCTCCGACTGGTAAGTTAGCTTGCTACTGGGGTCTGGCCGATCAGGACTAGGCGAGCCAGGCCGGACACGCCCTGGAGCCCTCCCATGGTCCCTCCCCTGCCCCAATCATGCACCCGTGGGGTCCCTCGGCCTGGCCTGTGCCCTCTTGCAATCCGGGACCCCTTGGGGGATGTCGGAAAGCCAGTTTCGACCCGATCCTCACAGCCAGCCCAAGGGACCCCACTGGTGCACTAATCTGTGCACCAGGCCTCTAGTAAGTATAGATAAAGACAAGGAAGAATTACCAGTGACTGAAAATTAATGTCCTGTGAGGAAGGTGGAGAATCAGGAACATGTGGTGTCCTGGAAGCCAATGAAAAAATGGTTTCAATGACTATGGGGAAGCACTTGAGTTCGTAGCAGGAAAATGGTTACAGAATTAACAATAGTGATTATCTCCTCACTCTTTTTCACAAAAATCTTCCCCAAAGGACTGAAGATTGTAAGCAGATATATACTAGGTAGAACATAAGAACAGGACATTACATCATCTCTTTTTTTTTCTTTAATATATTTTCATTGATTTTTAGAGAAAGAGGAAGGGGGAGGGGGAGAGAGAAACATCAATGAGACAGAGAAGCATCAATCAGTTGCCTTCTGCACCCTGACTGGGAATCAAACCTGCAACCTGGGTATGTGCCCTGACTGGGAATCAAAACAACAACCTCTTGGTGCATGGGTCAGTGCTTAACCACTGAGCAACCCTGGCCAGGGATACATCATCTCTTGACTGGCTCAAAATCATAATGCATTGATAAAGCATGCTTGATAAGAAAGCTTTCCCCAAAGCTAATTAAAAAAAAAAAACTCTCCCTCTCCCCTTTTCTCCCCTACTCTCTCTCTTCCCCTTGTCTCCTCCCCCTCTTTTCCTTCTCCCTCCCTCACCTTGGTATTCCTTCCCTAAGGTTTCTCTTCCTGTAAATCTCTGTGATAAGATTGTTCAAAGTAGAGGAATTTAGGATCTGTCTTCACAGCAGCTCTCCATCTCAGTAGCACTCAGTGCCTTTCCCTTCCCCCTCTTCTTCCAAGGGCTCTTTTTTGCTTCTATAACTTGTTTTCTGAGCCTACACAGCCTAGCTGGCTCACTTCTGCTACCTCTGTAACTTTCTAAATAAACTTTCTCTAAGAAAAATAAAACATCTATCGTCAATTGGAATGGGGATCGTGAATGAACCTTTTAAAGCTTATAAGTAATATATTTTCTTTCTCTAAGATAAAACAATAGCTACAGCACACACTAAATAAAGATAATATCAATAGCCCGGCCGGCGTGGCTCAGTGGTTGAGTGTCGACCTATGAACCAGGAGGTCAGGGTTCGATTCCCGGTCAGGGCACATGCCCGGTTGTGGGCTCGATCCCCTGTGTGGGGCGTGCAGGAGGCCCCACATTCTCTCTCATCAAGTATGTTTCTCTCTCTCTCTCTCTCCCTCTCCCTTCCTCTCTGAAATCAATAAAAATATATTTTAAAAAAAGATAATATCAATAGCTTTTTATTTATCTTAAATTTAGCATAATGGGTCCTCTACCTTAATTTCCACTTACTATCTCTTGCTTATTATAAACTTTTTGCATCTCCCTCTCCTATAATTTCAGCAGAAGGATTGTAAGTTTGTTTTGCATTGTTGCAGATAACCTTCATACTCAGTAGAGTTTTCTTTTTGTGCTTATCCATTTAAAATATTAAATGCCATTCTGATTTTATTTGAAAATAATAATAACAAAGAATACCTTATGAAAATTCAAGAGTCATAGAACTTCAGGATTCAGAACTACTTTAAAGAATAGTACTACATTTTAAAACATCACATTCTACCAGCAGGCACGTGTAATGTTGGAGAGGGAACCGGTCTGTGTGTTCTATACTGTTTTGTTCTGTTCCTGCCCTCTCATTCTGAATTTTTATGTATTTGACAGGTGTGAAAAGGACAGCATGAACTTTACCCCCACATGTACCCCTGTCTGCAGAAAGTAAGACATTTGCTTATTTTTTGAGTTGTTAAAGAATCAAGACTGTCCCGACATTGTGGCTCAGTGGTTGAGCGTCAACATAGGAAACAGGAGATCATGGCCCGGTTCCCGATCAGGGCAAATTCCTGGGTTGTGGGTTTGATCCCCAGTGTGAGGCGTGCAAGAGGCAGCCAATCAATGATTCTCTCTCATCGTTCTATCTCTCTCTCCCTCTCTGTTTCTCTTTGAAATCAGTAACGATATATTTTTAAAAAAGAATCAAGCCCTGGCCAGTTTTGCTCAATGGTAGAGCATCAGCCTGCGGACTGAAGGGTCCCGGGTTCGATTCTGGTCAAGGGCACATACCTGCGGTTGCAGGCTCCTCCTCAGTCCTGGTCAGGGCTTGTGCAAGAGGCAACCAATTGATGTTTTTCTCTCACGTCGATGTTTCTCTCTCTCTTTCCCTCTCTCTTCCACTCTCTCTAAAAAAGAAAAATCAATGGAAAAATATCCTCCAGTGAGGATTAACAAAAATAAAAATAATTTAAAAAAAAGAATCAAGGCTTCTAACCAGTGCCACCCCAATAAATTTAATTTAAAAAAATTCAAAATTTCTGTAGCCTTAGTGCAAGTTAGTTTAGGAACTAGAAGAGTTTTGGCAACATACTTCCAAACTCTGGATTTGAACTATATTAGACTCATTTCTCTATTCTTCTTATGTGGAATTTAGATTAAAAAGTAGTACATTTATTTAAAAAAAAAAGTAGTGTATATGAAATGATAATACCAGAATCCAGACAGTTTGAGTGGGCCTAGTAGGTGCCAGTGCCTCCTGGATTACTGAAGAAACAGCCAGCATATACAGGGAACTTGGGATTCTGGTTCTGCCGCCACCTTGCTGCATGACACATTTCCTCATCCTCACTGCCACAGTCTCATCTGCAAAGTCTCAGAAATGCCTTAGTTCATTTGTTATTAGGCAGCTGCCTTGGAAACATGAAACATCAAGTAAAAGACTATTTCTGTCACTAGCTTTTTTTTTTTTTTTTTTTTTAAGATTTTTAAAATAGATTTTGAGAGAGAGGGGAGGGGAGGGCGAGAGATAAAAACATCAATCAACTGCCTCCTGCACACCCCTACTGGGGATGGAACCAAACCGGCAACCTTTCTATACACGGAACAATACCCAACCAACTGAGCCACACTGGCCAGTGCTCTCACGAGCTTTTAATGATTGAGATATAGTATTAGTTTTTTTCTTCTTATTAGTTGAAAGTAATTTTAATATCTCTTTTATACATGCTCACTTATTAAAAGTGCTGACCATGATCATTAACTACAACTCTGGACTTCTGGAATCAAGTTTCTTCACTCTGCTGTCTTTTTTCTTACCTTATAAATTGCAGTCAACCCAATTGGAATAATATTCACATGAGGGTTCCTTCACTTCTGCATCATTTATTTTCTAACTTTCATTGTTTTAGCTTAAAAATGCTTCTTGTTCAACCTTTGGTTACCCTTAGAACTTGAATAGTCTTGGTCTGTGTCATTCAAATGTCTCCAGTGGTAGAGATTAGAATCTGATGTGGTTGTACGGTTAGCAACTTGGCTGTAGTTCCTAATGCTGACTCTTACATAATGTTACTATGAACATTTTCTTATGTGTCACCTTGTGCATATGTGCATGAGTTTCTTTAGAACAAGAGGAATTGCAATTTTACTAGATTCCACCAATTCATTTATCTGTAGTTTCACCAAGTTGCACTTCACCAGCAGTATATAATTATTCCTGTTAGTGTATATCTTATAGTATTAAATTTTCTAACTGTTACTATCTGGTCTTACTTTATATTCCATTTTTTAAAAATGAATTTTAAAAATTCATTAATTATACACACTTTAAGAACATAAACCTGTTTTTTTATTTAAGAAATTGTTTTATATATGTTTAAACAATTTCATGAATATGTCCTTTCTAATTTCACATAGGCCGAGAACTCTTCCCAAGCATGGTGCTGCGTGTGGCCTCAGTGGTTCTACCAGGTGGAAGGGAGTGTCTTTCTCAGATTCAGTGGAGTCAACTCCTTTGCCTTCCATCAAAGATCGTCTGGCTGTTCTCTGCCCTTCTCAGGAGCTTCTGGAATATTATCAAAAGAAGATGGCTGAGTGTGAGGCAGAAAATGAGGACCTGCTGAAGAAACTGGAGCAGTACAAAGAAGCTTGTGAAGGACAGGTAAAACAGAGATGAGCCCTAACTGGTTTGGCTCAGTGGATAGAGCGTCGGCCTGCGGACTGAAGGGTCCCAGGTTCGATTCCTGTCAAGGACATGTACCTTGGTTGCGGGCACATCCCCAATAGGGGGTGTGCAGGAGGCAGCTGATTGATATTTCTGTCTCATCGATGTTTCTAACTCTCTATCCCTCTCCCTTCCTCTCTGTAAAAAATAAAAAAAATATATTTTTAAAAAAAGAGATGATACATTTCCTTTTAGGACTCTGATGAAGTGTACTTATGACTGAGAGAAGATCTAGAAGTGACAGCTTGTATCACAAACAGATATTTTTCAATTCCCTTCTACCCCAGCCTCGCAACCTACCCTTTGTGTCCCTCATTAGACCATAATCCCAAAAAAAATCTCTAAAATCTTAAACTTTTATGTCTCGGTCTCTCTGATATTTCTAATTCTTTCAGCCCTGTACACCTGACTTTATTATTATCTCCGTGGCTCCTTGACCTTTCAGTTTTCCAAGTGTTGCATGTCAGTTTCTAACATCATGTCCTTCCCTTCTAACCTGAACCCCGTCACACCTCACTTTGGTAATAACTGTACTGCCTGCACAGGACCCCTTGCTTATTCTTTTGCTCCATGTGCATAACTAAAATTCTAGCTATAATTGAATCCTAGTCTCCTAGAGCAGGGTTTGTCAACCTTGGCACGATTAACATTTTGGCATTGGTAATTCTTTACCATGGGACTATCCTATGAATTGTAGGATGTTTAGTAGATACCAGTAGCACACATACGCGCACACACACCCTCACCACACCCCCAGTTGTGACCATCAGAAGTGCCTGCAGACATTGCCAAATTTCTCCTGGGGCACAGGAAAAATCGCCTCTAGTTAAGAATCACTGTCTTAGAAAAGGTCACATTGTTATAAAATAAACTCATGGTAAACAAATTCATCTGTATTCTCAGTCACTATACAGCAATTTCCTTACCTATCCCTAGTCAGTTCCTTCTCCCTCCCCACCTGTGCTGTTGTAACTTCTCTACTCTCTTCCAGCCTGCAACCCCATCTTAGCCGTCTCTTCTCAGGCAGTCTTGCTTCCTGGTTCACAGAGGAAAAACCAGCTGTCATGAGTGACTCCTTCCCACCGATCCACAATGTTACCTACCTGTGTCCATCTCTCTTCTTTCTTATTACTTCAGGGACAAGATATCTTTGCCTCTTTGAGCTGAATGGATTCAACACTTAACCTGGTCCACATCCCTTTTTCTTCTAATAAACCCTTCTTCATCATCTCTCTTCTCTTTGTGTTTTATTTTTAACCTTTTGCATAACATGGGCTTTTTCTCCCCAGTACTGTATATAAACATACTCATGTCTTTCCCAACTTAAAAACAAAACAAACACACAAAGCCACACCATTTTTTTTTTTTCTAGAAGGATTGGCTTTTGAGCTGGGCCATAATGTGGAGGCCTAGAATTTATAGGATAAACACCATTCTTGAGCTGTGCTTACCCCTCTAACTATTCTCTTGTATAGATAGCTCTTTCTTTTCTTAGCCCCACTACTTCTGGAATAGTTTGACTTTATCACCCACTCAGGACTCTGTGCTGCAGTTTTGTCTCTCTCCTTACTGTTCTATTAAAACTACTCTTGTGGTCTCTAATACCCATTTGCCAAAATGATCTCTTCTCTTTGTGACCTCTGTAGTATCTGACACTACTGACCTCTGCTTTCTGAAAAAACTCTTCCTTTTGATTTCCAGTTTTTATCTCAGCTCTCAGTCTCCATTAATGGTTCCCCTTCCTTAATCTTAAATGTCAGTGTTTTTGCACATTCCACCATAAATGGTCTTATTTTTATCCATACCACCTCATATGGAATGATAACATCCAAATAGCTAATGTTGAGTCTTTTCTCCTGAACTCCATGTTAATATGTTTATATCTGAACTAATCTTGATTTTCAACTCTATCCACACATCCATGTATACCCCTACCATTTTCTTATCCTCCATTTCTTATCTCTTAACTTTTTTCTTTATTCTTTGTCTTACTCAATGGTATGATTGCCTGTAATTATGCCCAGCCCCCATATTCAACTATTTAGTAAGTTCTATTGATTCTGCTTCCTAAATATCCCTTAATCCATTACATCTTCATCATATTGCCTCAACCCTAGTTAAAACTCTCATTATAACTCACCTGCATTATTGTAATATCCTCTTTAACCAATATCCCAGCCTTCATTGTCATACCTCTTCAGTCTGCCTCTCACTTTTCATTTCAGTAACATTGAAATACTTGTAGTTGTCCAAACATTTAAGACTTTTTGATGGTTCGGTATTTACTGTTCTCTTTCCTGAGAGTACCCATCTTCATCTTGTCTCTAGCAGTCTTCATCTTGCAAGTTTCAACTTTTTTTAAAATCCTCATCCAAGGATATGTTTTTTTATTGATTTTAATCAGAGAGAGAAAGAGAGAAAGACCCATGAGAAACATTGATTTGTTGCATCCCATATGTGCTCTGACTGGGAATTGAACCCACAACCTAGGTATGTGCCCTGACCGGGAATCAAATCCGCAACCTTTTGGTGTATGGAATGATGCCCCAACCAACTGAGCCATTCAGCCAGGGCCAAGTTTCAACTTTTTGATGGTGGTCTCTGACTTTCCAGAAAGGCTTCAGAGATTTTACTCCTGCTGTACTTTCTCCCTCTATCATTTTACCAGGCATATTCCTCCATTAAATAATTATTTTGTTTGCATGTCTGTCTCTCCACAAAATTCCTCAGCTCTAGGTCGGAAACATACTGTTTCTTCTTTGTGTTCCATAATTTCATAACGCTTATTGAATAGAAAGCATTTTTTAAAAATTGTGAATAGAACAGGTGAGTCATCTGGCATTCTGGATTTTATAGTCTGTAAAAGGAAGATATGAGAGCTTTGACATTATATGCAAACATCATACTCACCCTGTAGCTTTTTAACTCAAGTCAATATACAACTTATTATTGCTGTCATTGGACGTCTGTATTGGTGAAAACATTCACATTGTAATATTTCTACAAAAACTCACTTTTCCATATCCAATAAGAGATACTCCTGTGAGGCTCAATCTTTTCAACTACTTTTTTTTTTCCCAGCACAAACTAGAATGGGATTTGCAGCAGAGGGAAGAAGAGATTGCTGAATTGCAGAAAGCTCTAAGTGATATGCAAGTCTGCCTCTTCCAGGAACGGGAACATGTTTTGCGCCTCTACTCAGAAAATGATCGACTGAGAATCAGGTACCAAGTAGGAGAAGGGAAATGTGGGAGTTATATTTCTAAATTAAGATAAGTTTCTCTGTGGTAATCCTGTTAGGTTGTATTTCCCAGGAAAAAGGCTCTGAGATGGAGATTTGCCTGCAGGTTAGTAGGGAGGCTCTCAAGAATTGACATCTGTGAGGAGACTTGAGCAGGGGAAGAATTTGAACTGTGTGTGATACAGTGGTAACAGAGGCTTTAGCCAACCCTATAGGGAGCTCTGAGGCTTGGACAGCTTTTCAGAGACAAAGGAGTCAGACTTTTGTACCTTCACAGCAATCAGTCATTTGATGTAGCCTGCGACCAGGGAGAGGGTGTAAACTTGAGAGAGGCAGCCCCCTTCAGCCAAAGGCAATCCCTAGAGAAGGATTCAACAACTGAGGGATAGGGGTCTTGGTCCTGAAGGTGGTATCTGAGCAGTGTCCACAGCATCCACTATAGTACACTTTTAAAAAATAATAATTTTGTACTTTTCAGTTACAGTTGATGTACAGTATCATTAGTTTCATGTGTACAACCCAATGAATAGACATTTATATAACTTACAAAGTGATCACCCCAATAAAACTAGTACCCACCTGGCACCATATGCAGTTATTACAATATTATTGACTATAATCCCTATACTGTACATTGTATCCCATAACTGTTCTGTAACTACCAATTTGTACTTCTTAATCCCTTTGTTTTTCACCCATTCCCCAAACTCCCTCCTATCTGGCAACCATCAGAATATTTTCTTATCTATGAGTCTGTTCCTATTCTGCTTGTTTGTTTATTCTTTCGATTCCACATATAAGTGAAATCATACGGCATTTTTCTTTCTCTGTATGATTTATTTCGCTAAGTACAGTACCCTGTAGGTCCATCCATGTTGTTGCAGATGGCAAAGTTTCACTATTTTTTTTATGGCTGAGTCATATTCCATTGTATATTGCAACATTTCTTTATCCATTCATCTATTGATGGACACTTAGGTTGCTCCTGTATCTTGGCTAGCGTAAATATGCTGCAGTGGAACATATGGATGCATATGTCTTTGCTTTTTTTTTTTAATCTTTATTGTTGAGAGTATTACAGGTGTCTTCCTTTCCTTCCCCACCCCCTGTGCCCCCCTCCACCCGTCTGCCCCATCCCAGGTCTTCATCACCCTATTGTCTATGTCCATAGGTAATGCATATATGCATATAAATTCTTTGGTTAATCTCTTCCTGCCTCCTCCTCCCTTCCCTCTGAGATTTGTCAGTCTTTTCTGTTTTCATGCCTCTGGTTATATTTTATTCATCAGTTTGTTTTGTTCATTAGATTCCTTGTTTGTTTTGATTTTTAGATTCAATTTCTTTTTGAATACATTTTTATTTCAGAAAGGAAGAGAGAGGGAGAGAGAGATAGAAATATCAATGATGAGAGAGAATCATTGATTGGCTGCCTCCCCCACGCCCCCCACTGGAAATCGAGCCTGCAACCCAGGCATGTGCCCTTGACCGGAATCAAACATGGGACCCTTCAGTCCGCAGGCCAATGCTCTATCCACTGAGCCAAACCAACTAGGGCTAAATTCATTTTTTTAAAAATCTGACAGTTTATTAATTTATTTTAAAAATTTTATTTAGTCCCAGCCACTTGAAGCCACCTTGCTTTCTTTTTTAATATATATACATATATATATATATGCTTTTTTAAATTATTATTATTAATTTCAGAGAGGAAGGGAGAGGGAAAGAGAGATAGAAACATCAATGATGAGAGAGAATCATTGATTGGCTGCCTCCCGAACGCCCCCCCCACTGGGGATCGAGCCCACAACCCAGGCATGTGCCATTGACTGGAATCGAACCGGGGCTCTTCAGTCTGCAGGCCGATGCTCTATCCACTGATCCAAACCAGCCAGGGCTAGATTCAATTTTTGATAGATATGTATTTATTGCCATGTTATTGTTCTATTTTTTGTCTTCTCCTCCTCCCCTTCTCCTCCTCCTCTCCTTCTTCCTCCTCTTTCTCCTCCTCCTCCTCCTCCTCCTTCTTTTTCTTCTCCTTCTTGTCCTCCTCCTCTTTTTTTCTCCTCTTTCCTCCTGCTCCTTCTCCTTCCTCCTCCTTCTCTTCCTCCTCCTCCACCTTTCAACATTTCATGTAATACTGGTTTGGTAGTGATGAACTTCTTTAGCTTTTTCTTGTCTGTGAAGCTCTTTATCTGACCTTTAATTCTAAATTATAGCTTTGCTGAGTAGAGTAATCTTGGTTGTAGGTCCTTCACTTTGAATAATGTCCTTGCCACTTCCTTCTGGCCTGCAAAGTTTCTGTTGAGAAAACAGCTGACAGTCATATGGGTGCTCCCTTGTAGGCAACTAACTGCTTTTCTCTTGCTGCTTTTAAGATTCTCTCTTTGTCTTTAACCTTTTTAAAGGTTAAAGACAAAGAGACACATTATAATTTAAATAATTATTTAATTATTTAAATTATAATGTGTCTCCTTGTTGGCCTCTTTGGGTTCATCTTGTTTGGGACTCTCTGAGCTTCCTGGACTTGTATGTCTATTTCTTTCACCAGGTAAGGGATTTTTTCTGTCATTATTTCTTCAAATAGGTTTTCAACTTCTTGCTCCCTCTCTTCTCTTTCTGGCAGCCCTATGATGTGAATAGTTTGCTTGAAGTTGTCCCAGAGGCTCCTTAGTCTTCATATTTTTGGATTCTTTTTTCTTTTTGCTGTTCTGATTGGGTGTTTTTACTTCCTCATATTCCAAATCGCTGATTTGATTCTCAGTATCCTCTACTGTTGATTCCTTCTAAGTTATTCTTAATTTCAGTTAGTGTATCCTTCATTTCTAACTGATCCTTTTTTTATATTGTTGATGTTCTCACTAAGTTCCTTGAAGTACTCACTAAGTTCCTTGAAGTTCTCATTAAGTTCCTTGAGCATCCTTATAACCATTGTTTTGAACTCTATATGTAGTAGTTTTCTTGCTTCCATTTCTTTTACTTCTTTTTCTGGAGATTTCTCCTGTTTTTTCATTTGTGACATGTTTCTTTGTCCCCACATTTTGGCTGCTTCCCTGTGTTTGTTTCTATGTATTAGGTAGAGCTGCTATGTCTCCTGAAATTGGTAGAGTGGCCTTGTGTAGTAGGTGTCCTGGAGGGCCCAGTGGGCTCAGCCTCCCCACCTGAGCTGGGCACTCTAGGTGAGCCTCGTGTGGGCTGTGTGCACAGTTGTTGTAGTTGAGCCTTGATTGGTGTTGGCATCACTGGGAGGAATTGACCCCCAGGCTAATTGGCTTTGAGGACCAGCTGCGACTATAGAGGAAGAGCTGTGTGGGAGACACCCCTATGGAGCAGGACTTGCTTCAGTGGGGCTTTGATGTTCACTGAGTCTGTCCCTTGAGTGTGTCACTCGTGAATGTGTAGAATTGTAATCTGGCATGGTCTGAAGCTGTCCACTGGGTGCACTGGCTTTGGGGCCCTGCTGGAGGTGCAAAGTCAGTCACTGCCTGGGGCTCCCCATGAGGAGCTACAGAGCGATCTGCACATGGCTGCTACTTGTGTTGGGCTTGGAAGTGCCTAGGAGAGGACAAGCTGTAAAGCAAGGCAGGCTGTTGCTAGTGCTGGCCTGGGGCCTCTTATTGAGTGGTATGGGACATACTGACACCAGCTGTTGCTTGTTTGAGAGTTTTTAGGAAAGTCTGAAGCCTGAGCCAGGACAGGCCATTCATATGGAAAAGCCACTGCAAACAGCTTGGGTGGGGCTGCAAATTGGGTGAGTCAGGGTCTCAGTGAATCACCAGGGCAGAGCTAACAGTATGAGCCAGGTTGATAGAGACTCAGATATGACCCCTGCCAGTCAGCTCTGGGATGGCGGGGAGGTCTCAGCATAGGAACAATGACTGCTACGAGCACCCCTGTATGGGACAAAGCCAATCTCAAGTTCTTGCTCCAATGCCAGACAATCCACTTCTTCCCTGGGGAGTGAATCTGAGTAAGTCCGTGCAATTGTCTGGGTCTCCATTAGCCACCTTGTCACTCAGTCACAATCTTTGCTGGTTTTTTTTTGTGTGTGTTTTTTTATTGATATGTTTTATTGATTTTTCCACAGAGAGGAAGTGAGAGAGATAGAGAGTTAGAAACATTGATGAGAGAGAAACATCGATCAGCTGCCTCCTGCACGCCCCCCACTGGGGATGTGCCCGCAACCAAGGTACATGCCCTTGCCCGGAATCGAACCTGGGACCCTTCAGTCCGCAGGCTGACGCTCTATCCACTGAGCCAAACTGGTTTCGGCTGGTTTTGTTTTTTTTACCCCTTCCCCCTCTGCTGTTTTTTATAGCCTGAAGTTATGGGGCTTCTTTTCACAGCACTAGAACCCTAGGCTGAGGAGTCTGGTGTGGGGCTAGGATCCCTTGCTCCTCAGGGGAGGCCTCTGCAACCTAGATATCCCTTCCAATTAAAGAAACACATCTGGCTGGCATGGCCCAGTGGTTGAGAATTGACCTATGAATCAGGAGGTCATGGTTCAATTCCCAGTTAGGGCACATGCCTGGGTTGTGGGCTCGATCCCCAGTGTGGGGCATGCAGGAGGTAGCCGATCAATGACTCTCATCACTGATGTTTTTATCTCTCTCTCCCTCTCACTTCCTCTCTGAAATTAATAAAAATATATATATTTTTAAAAGATATGATTTAAAAAAAAAGAAACGCCACACGTAGGTGTTGGACTAGCCTGATACATGCCTCCACCCCTCCTGCCATTCTCAATGTGGCTTCTTTAATTCCTTAGTTGTAGGGCTTCCATTCAGCCAGATTTCAGGTGGTTCTGAATGATAGTTCTGTATTTTAGTTGTAATTTTGATGTAGTTGTGGGATGTGGCGAGTACTGAGTTTACCTATGCTGCCATCTTGGTTCTTTCTTTGTCTTTTCAATTTAGTGTTTTGGATTTCATCAGATAAATACCCGGAATGGAATTGCTGGATCAAATGCTGTTTCTATGTTTAATATTTTTGAGGCACCATGATACTATTTTTCATACTGGCTGTACCATTGTACATTCCCGCCAGCAGTGCACAAGGGTTTCACTTCCTTCATATGCACAACAACATTGGTTTTCTATTTTTTAAAATAATGGCCATTGTAATGGGTGTGAAGTAGTACTCAAGTGGTTTTGATTTGCATTGCCCTAATTAGTGATATTGAGCATTTTTCACATGCTTATTGGTCATTCATATATCTTCTTTAGAGAAATGTTTATTCAAGACATTTGACCATTTTTAATTGGATTGTTTGTTTTATTATTGTTGTTGAGTTTTAAGAATTTTAAAATATATTTTGGATATTAACCCCTTATCAGATGAGTGATTTGCAAACGTTTTCTCCCATTCTGAGGACTGTCATTTTACTCGGTTGATACTGTTCTTTGATGCACAAATTTTAATTTCCATATGGTCCAATTTGTATATTTTTCCTTTTGTTTCTTCTGCCTTTGGTGTCATTTTCAAGAAATCATTGTCTCCAATGTCACTATTTTTTCTTCTAAGAGTTTTATGGTTTTTGCTCTTACATTTATGTCTGTAGTCAATTTTGAATTATTTTGTGAATGTGTTGTTAGGTAATTGTGCAATTTCATTGTTTTGCATATGGATATCCAGTTTTCCTGGCACCATTTGTTGAAAAGACTCTTTTCCCCCATCTAAGTTGAAAATAATGTGACCTTATATGTGGGACTTATTTCTGAGCTGTCTATTTTATTAGTCTACCTATATGTCTGTCATTATGCCAGTACCACACTGTTTTGATTATTGTAGCTTTATAGTAAGTTTTGAAATTGAGAAGTGTGAGTTTTCCAGCTTTGTTCTTTTCTCAAGATTGTTTTGACTATTTTGTCTCCTGAGATTTAATATGAATTTTAGGATGAATTTTTTTATTTTTGCAAAAAATGTCATTTGGGATTTTGATAGGAAATGCACTGAATCTGTAGAATGCTTTGGGTAATATTGACATCTTAATATTAAATCTTCCTACCATGGACATGGGATGTCTTTCTATTTATTTATTTGTTCTTTAATTCCTTTCAGCAGTGTTTTCAGTGTAGAAGCCTTTCACTTAAGTTAATTCCTGTGTATTATTTTGATGCTATTGTAAGTTTAATTCTTTTTTTTAATAAATCTTTATTGTTGAAAGTATTACATATGTCCCTTTTTTTTTCACCCATTGCCCTCTCTCACCCCTTCCCCCAAGCCTTCACCACCCACTGTCTGTGTCTATGGGTAAGTTTAATTCTTAATTGTCCATTGTTAGTGTATAGAAATGCAGTTGATTTCTGCATGTTGAATTTTGTTTTCCTACTTTGCTGAATTCAATGATTAGTTCTAAGAGTTGTGTTTTGGATTTTGTTTTGTTTGATATTTTTGGTGGAACCCTTACGGTTTTCTACGGTTTTTATCATGTCATCCATGAACAAAGATGATCGTATCTCTCCTTTTCCAGTTTGCATATCTTTTCTTTTTTTGCTTACTTGCTCTGGGTAGGACTTCCAATACTATCCTGTTTAATAAAAGGCTAATATGCAAATCGACTGAACGGCAGAATGACCAGTCACTATGATGCCCACTGACCACCAGGGAGCAGACGCTCAACGCAGAGCTGCCCCCTGGTGGTCAGTGCACTCCCACAGGGGGAGCGCTGCTTAGCCAGAAGCCAGGCTTATGGTTGGCAAGCCCAACGGCAGTGACGGGAGCCTCCCCTGCCTCCACTGTAGGCGGGTGGTAAGGAGCAAGGAGTCCTGGACTGCGAGAGCCCCGGACTGTGAGAGGGATGTCCGCCTGCTGGCTTAGGCCCTATCCCTACGTTGATTGGGCCTAAGCCATCAGGCGGACATCCCCGAGGGGTCCCAGACTGAAAGAGGGCGCAGGCCAGGCTGAGGGACCCCCTCCCCCAGTTCACAAATGTCATACACTGGGCCTCTAGTTTTAAATAAAAGTTGCAAATGTGGGCACCCTTGTCTTGTTCTTGATTTTAAAGGAAAACTTTCAGTCTTTAACCATTGAGTATGATGTTCGCTTGGGTTTTTCATATAGGGCTTTTGTTTTATAGAGGTTATTTTCTTCTATTCCTGGTTTGTTGTGTGTTTATATCATATAAGGGTGTTGAATGTTGTCAAATGCATTTTTTTTTATCAATTGATGATTTTATGTTTTTCCCCCTTCATTCTGTTAATGTGGTATATTACATTGATTGATCTTTATGTTGAACTATGCTTGTATTCCAGGAATAAGCTGCACTTAATTGTGGTATATATCCTTTTAGTATGCTGCTGAATTTGGTTTGCTAGTATTTTTGCATCAGTGTTCATAACAGATATTAGTCAGTAGTAGTTATCTTTGTCTGGCTTTGGTATCAGGGCAATGCTGGATTCATAGAATGAGTTAGCAAGTGTTGCCTCTTTTTCAGTTTTTGGAAAAGTTTGGGAATGATTGGTATAGACCTTTAAATGTTTGGTGTAATTCACCAGTGAAGCTATGAGGTCTAGGGTTTTTGTTTGTCAAGTTTTTTATTACTCATTCAATCTCCTTAATAGTTCTAGCTTTGACCTAATGCAGAACTTCTTTTCAACTGAAAGCTCACCTTCCATGTCACTTAATATATGGGTCAGAGCATTATTCAAAAGCATGGAACATGTTTTCTCCAGAACATGAAGAGTCCTTCTCTGCATTATGCTTCCTTCTTGGTGATGATAGGTGTGAGATGCAGTAATTTGTCCTTTACTTTGAAGGGAATGTTCTGGCATGACTAGAGTGGACCTCTAAAACTTCACAGATGTGCTTTGTAAGGTTTGCGTCAAACCTTCTGGAGCACATGTATCTTACCAAGGATTCTAATGCATTTGCCATTTCTTTTATTTATTTTTTTAGTGATTTCAGAGAGGAAGGGAGGGAGAGATAGAAACATCAGTGGTGAGAGAGAATCATTGCTTGGCTGGCTGCCTCCTGCAGGCCCCCTACTGGGGATTGAGCCCATAACCCATTCATGTACCCAGACTGGGAATTGAACCCTGACCTCCTGGTTCATAGGTCAATGCTCAACTACTGAACCACACCAGCTGGGCACCATTTTTTGTCTATCCAGTCTGATTTAATATATCACCAATAGTGAACTAATGTAATCTATAGCAGTGTTCACCAACTGGTGGTCCGTGGACCATTGGTGGCCTGTGAGGTCCAAAAGGTTGGCGACCGCTGATCTATAGGATGGCCAGATCCTGGTCCCTTTGTGTAAATATTTCTCTCTTTTCTGTGTCCAGCGTGGCTAGAGAGCGGTCCAGTTCCTGAGTAGGGGCAGCTGGGGATTGAGAAAAAATGAAAGAAAAAGACAGACACAGAGATAGAAATAAAAAGCTGGGGCTGGGTGGGACCGCTGCCCTCTTCTGAGAGACAGTGACCCAGAGCTGATGCAGCATGTTTATTTTACACCCCAAATACCAGGAAGTTTTACTAAAAGTCAAGACAAAGGAGATTATTTGCATTCTAGGGTAGGCCTGGGTCGTATTCGTTCCTGGTGCTTGGCTGGATTTACACAATAGAACCCACTCCCTGGCATCTGGGCAGAAATGAAGGTCAAGCTGACAACACTTCTGCCTTTTGGCAGAATGTGTTTCCAGGGTGTGGCTTTGCTGACGCCACTGGATTCAATGACAATTTAAAGAAATGCCCATGTGCCTTCCCAGGCGCTCTCTATACCTTTGGACTGATTTTATAGAGCAGAAAAGACTTAGTCCTAGAGAAAGACTACAAAGGTATACTGTTGTTCACCACACATGAATAAGCACTGCTTATGGTCCTGTTAGGAATGGTAGGAATACATGAGCTTAATCAGTAGCCACATATCATATACCTAAAACCAAGGTAATCTGCTATAGCAAAAATAATACATTGAGCATAGTTACTGAATTGGGACCTACTAGTACTTCATAGTTGTCTACTATTATCAGTCTGGTTTTGCATAGGTCATACTTGTGAATGAAATGAGGGTTTGATGGAGGCCTTCACCTGTACATTCTTTGGGTCTTTATTTACCATCTAGGGGTGAGGAGAGGCAGTTAGAGAGGCTTCCAACTTAGCATAACCCAGAAGCCAAAAAACTAATTTGGAGGTTTTGCCAACTACCAAATATGTTCATTCCAATTACTCATTTGGAGATGGGGGAAATGGTCACTGATTGAGCCTGGATCCAGTGAAACCATTGTGAGCTGGACCTGGACTAAAATTCCATTTATTACATGGTTCCCATATGCCCTACTGCCATGATAATGCTTCAGGTCACCAGGTATCAATGTCAGCTCAGTCCATATATCTAGCAATCTTTGAAATGCCTGGGTATTTCTTTTTCCCCATTGTACAATTACTTGAATAAATGGCCATAAGCCCTTTGGGGAAGGACCAGGGAAATCATTATCATGTACACTTGATTTGGTGTCACTGGGTGACCCAATTCATCCTTCAGGTCATAGTCTCTGGGTCTTAAAACTGTCTGAGGTGTGGAAAATGGGGATTGTGATTTTACATAGGGCACCATGATCAGCCTCCCTCCCTCTTCGATTTATTTCAGTTTAAGTTATACCCTGTTTACCTGTTGAGCCTTCCCATCTGTCTTGCTGCTAAAAATTTTATGTTCCATAAATCATCTTGATATCACTGGCTCTGAAATCTCATTTTAGAGTTTATGTCCTTGGTCCATATGTATATATATAAAAGCCTAAGTGACTGTTCGACTGTTCTACTGGTAACTATGATGTTCTCTGACCACCAGGGGGCAGACGCTCAATGCACAGGCATGGAAACATGGAACAGACGACGAATCTCAGAAGGAAGAGGGGAGGAGAGAGATTAACCAAATATCTTACATGCATACTAGAGGCCCAGTGCACCGATTCGTGCACTGGTGGGGTCCCTCATCCTGGCTTGCAGGGAGTGGGCCGAAACCAGCCTGGTGCATGGATTCATGCACCAGTGGGGTCCCTCGGCCTGGCCTGTGGGGATCAGGCCAAAACTGGCAGTCTGACATCCCCCAAGGGGTCCCGGATTGCGAGAGGGTGCAGGCCAGGCGGAGGGACCCCACCAGTGCACAAATCCGTGCATCAGGCCTCTAGTCTGATATAAACTGTCTTAAGTTGGGCTCCCTGGAAAACATACTCTCAATGGAAATTTACTTGCAGGAGGTTTATTGGGGAGGGTTTTCAGGAATAACTGCTTATGAGGGAATAAGGAAAGTTTGATTGGGCAGAAGTTTAACTGTGATTCAATTACAGCCAGACTCAGCCAATGCCACAGGGTGTCTCAATATCCTGAATTGAGACAAGGGGATTGGGCTTTTGTACCCCTCCTTAGCCAGGCACTGGGTACAGACTGTTCTTTGGCTAAGGCAGTCCCCCTTAACTGATGTCAGTTCTGGAGAGAGATTCAGCTGTGAGCAACAGCCTACAGTGCTGCTGGTAGTTGGGAGAATCCTATATACCAGCTAATATGCAAATTGTCCTCTTAACTGGGAGTTCAGCAAGGGGGCAGGGCTGGCCAACTTCCCACGGCCCCTCCCCCCTGCTGGCCCCGTCCCCAACCGCGCGCCCCCCACACACACACCGATCAGGGGCGGGCCGGCCGGCCAACCTCCCGCATCCCCTCCTCTGGGCCGGCCAGGCCTGATAGCCCCAATCAGGGCGGGCCGGCCGGACCCCACCCGTGCACAAATTCGTGCACCGGGACTCTAGTGAACTTATATCAGTCCTGAAGAGGAGCAATGTGCCTACCACCCACAATAATGCTTTTCTAGAACCAACTAAGAAATTAGTTTCTGGCCCCTTCTCTCTGAATTCCTAAGTATAAGTACCTGATGTTTTCAAAGTTAGTGCTGAGGTATAAATAAATCCTATTCAATTTTAGTTTGAGGTTACCATTATTTAAACAAGTAAGTCAGAAGGGAGGTCCTTTAAAAAAATTTACTTACTCTGGACTTAATGTGTGCTTACTCTTTATGAGAATTACAGGGAGCTAGAAGACAAGAAAAAGATTCAGAATCTCTTGGCTCTTGTGGGAACAGACACTGGAGAAGTGACCTATTTTTATAAGGAGCCTCCCAACAAAGTAAGTAATCTTTGGTATAGATAGCATGGTAAACATGGCTTTAACAAAATATGGTCTTGGATCCATAATCAGAGATATTTTGGTGCTTGCTAAAGAAGTTAGAAGGAGAATATCATACTCCCATGTCTACATAAGTTCTCAAAGCATTTTCTATAGTTACAAAATGCTTTCTGATTTTATTCTTTTTCCTCAAAAATTTTGGAAAGGAGCATTATTTACCCATTTCACTACTTGGAAATGTAAAGCACAGAGGAGTAGATGTTTTGGATGAGATTAGAAAGGAAAATTGGTTGTTTTGTGGTGGTTGTTTTTTTAATCCTCACTGAGGATATTTTTTCATTGATTTTTAGAGAGATTGGAAGGGAGGGGAAGAGACAGAGAGAGAAACATCGATGTGAGAAAGACACATCGATTGGTTGCCTCCCGCATGCACCACTACCAGAGTCAGGGATCGAGCCTGCAACTGAGGTATGTGTCCTTGACTGGAATTGAATCTGGGACCCTTTTGTCCATGGGCTGACACTCTATCCACTGAGCCAAACTAGCTAGGGCCAGACTTAAGTTTCAATACTCAAGTTTCTTTATTAATCTTTGTTTATGCTGACTACAAAAATAATGCATGGTCTTTACTAAAAATAAACACAGAAATCTAACATATAAAAATGGCAGTCTCCCATATTATAAACCCTAGACATAAAGCTGTTTTGCCATTCATATAGGAATATATGTGTATATACTATTTACATTTTTTTTACTTCTCTAAACAGTGCCCCAGTGAGCATCTTTATCCATATCTACATATGTATACTTCTATGTTTCCATTACTTTCCTAAAGGCCCTTGTCAAAGACCACTTTTTTAAATATATATATATATATATATTTTATTGATTTCAGAGAGGAAGGGAGAGGGAGAGATAGGAACATCAGTGATGAGAGAGAATCATTGATCGGCTGCCTCTTGCACAGCCCCCACCCCGGGACATGTGCCCTGACCGGGAATCAAACCGTGACCTCGTGGTTCCTAGGTTGATGCTCAACTACTGAGCCACACTGGCCAGGCAAAGACCACTTTTTTAACAAGCAGATATTACTAAATTACCCTGAAGGTTTTCTTTGTTTGTTTTTAGTTTATATTACCAACACTGGGTTTTATCTAGTTTGTTACTTTGTCCACTTTGATCTCATATTTGTGACATTCCCATATGAGTATATCAATTTTAACCAATTTAACTTATGAATAGTGTTGATCTGTGGCACTAAAGCTCAAAAATGAAACATCATATATATAGGAAGGCTATTTCTATATATATTTTTTTTCTTTTTCAGGTCAGCATTCTCCAAAAGACTATCCAGACTGTAGATATTTGTGAACAGAATGAATCTTCAGCTTTCAAAGCAGGTACCAACCATATTATAAATTCTCACTGGTGCAGAATTCAGAAACACAGTGCAAATAATTAGGATTTTTTTCTTACTATACAGTGATAATGAATGTTTATAATGATGCCTTTTGGTAAGCTTGAGGTTGTTTTTTTTGTTTTTTTTTACCTTTCCATGATGTTTTTGTTTGTTTATTTAATTAGTTTTATTTATTGATTTTAGAGAGAGGGGGAAGGGAGAGAAAGAGAAAAACATCAACCTGTTGTTCCACTTATTTATGCATTCATTGATTGCTTCTTGTTTGTGCCCAACTGGGGATTGAACCCACAACCTTGGCATGCTGGGCCAACACTCTAGCTGGTTTGGCTCAGTGGATAGAGTGTCAGCCTGTGGACTAAAGGGTCCCAGGTTCAATTCCGGCCAAGGGCACATGCCCAGGTTTTGGGCTTGGTCCCCAGTATGGGGCCTGCAGGAGGCAGCTGATCAATGATTCTCTCTCATCATTAATGTTTCTATCTCTCTATCCCTCTCCCTTCCTCTCTGAAATCAATAAAGATATTTAAATATATATATATATATGTAAATATATATATATATATATATATCCTCTCTAATAAAATGGTAATATGCAAATTAACCATCACTCCACTACATAAACCATGCCCACCAGCCACGCCACGCCCACCAGCCAATCAGGGAGAGTATGCAAATTAACCCCAATCCAAGATGGCTACAGCCACAGAGAGCAAGGTTTCCCAGGTAACAGAGGAAGCCAAGCTTTCCATAGCCGTTGCAGGCCTAAGACTCCACTTAAGCTACAAAGTTTCAATTGTAGAAGGTAAACAAATTGAAACAAATGGCGGCAGAATGGAGCTTGAGAGAGCAGGCCAGGGTTGCCGGCGGCAACAGGGGAAGCAAAGTTTTCTGCACACCCTGGCTGGGCTCACCCGCTTAAGGCAACAAAGTTTCAATTATAACCCCAACACAAATGGCTGCCTGCCTCGGAGGGAGCCCCAGGCTTGGCTCCGCTCCAGGCTACAGAGTTTCAATTGTAGAAGGAAAATAAATTCCAGATACCAGGGCCTCTGCTTGGGTTTCCAGGGGGCGTGGCCGGCCTGCAAACCACCACAGGCCCCTCGCTCAGGCCGCCCCACGCCCCAAGGGAACCCCACCCTGATCCGGGACACCCTTCAGGGCAAACCAGCTGGTCCCCACCCGTGCACCAGGCCTCTATCCTATCTAATAAAAGAGTAATATACAGATTGATCATCACTGCAACACACAATATAGCTGCCCCCATGTGGTCAAAGATCCTGCCCCCATGTGGACACAAGATGGCCACCACAAGATGGCCTGCAAGGGAGGGCAGTTGAGAGGGACCAGGCTTGCAAGGGAGGGCAGTTGGAGGTGATCAACCCTGCAGGAGAGGGCAGTTAGGGGTGACCAGGCTGGCAGAGGAGGGAAGTTGGGGGCAAACAGGCTGGCAGGGGAGCAGTTAGGCATCAACCAGGCTGGCAGCGGAGTGGTTAGGGGGTGATCAGGCTGGCAGGCAGAAGCGGTTAGGGGCAATCAGGAAGGCAGGCAGGCAAGCAGTTGGGAGCCATCAATCCTGGATTGTGAGAGGGATGTCCACCAGGATCGGGCCTAAACGGGCAGTCGGACATCCCTCCAGGAGTCCCAGATTGGAGAGGGTACAGGCTGGGCTGAGTCACAACCCCCTGCCATGCACGAATTTCGTGCACCGGGCTTCTAGTATATATAAAAATAAATAAAATTAACATGCTTATGGTGACAAGTTGTAAGACAGACTTAGAAAACTTCTGGAAGCACAGAGTATTACTTAGCCTCTCTAAGCCTCAATCATCTTATCTCTCTCTTTTAATGGAAATCTTAATTTTCTTTTTTTCTATATACTAGAAGCCCAGTGCACAAATTCGTGCATGGGTGGGGTCCGGCCAACCCGCCCCAATCAGGGCCGATTGGGCCTGGCCGGGCTGGCCAGGGGGAGGGGCCATGGGTGGTTGGCCAACCTGCCCTGCCCGCGATCCAGGTGGCGGGGCCAGTTGGGGGCAGGGCCAGTTGGGGTGAGGGGCTGCGGGCAATTGGCCGGCTGGTCCCACCCCAGATCAGGATGGGGGGGCTTATCAGGGGTGGGGTCATCCGGGGGGAGGGGCCACAGGCAGTTGCCGGCCGGCCCCATCCTCTGGTCAAACACCCAGTCAAAGGGACAATTTGCATATTAGCCTTTTATTATATAGGACTAGAGGCCCAGTGCATGAAATTCATGCATGGGGGTGGTGTCCCTCAGCCTGGCCTGCTCCCTCTCCAGTCTGGGACCCCTCAGGGGCAGTCAGACATCCCTCTCACAATCCGGGACCGCTGGCTCCTAACCACTTGCCTGCCTGCCTGCCTGCCTGATTGCTCCTAACCACCTCTGCTGCCTGATTGCCACGTAACCGCTCCCCTGCCAGCCTGATGGCCCCCAACTGCCCTCCCCTGCTGGCCTGATGGCCCGCAACTGCCGTCCCCTGCCAGCCTGAAGGCCCCCAACTGCCCTTCCCTGCTGGCCTGATCTCCCATAACCGCCTCTGCCTCGGCCCCCACCACTGTGGCTTTGTCCGGAAGGAAGTTGGATGTCCGGAAGATGGCCGGTCACTCAGTCTAATTAGCATATTACCCTTTTATTAGTATAGAAAATTGAAAATATTATATTAATTTCAAGTGTACAGCATAATGGTTTGAAATTTCTATAATTACAAGATGATTACAACAGTAAGTCTAGTTGACATCCATTATCACACATAGTTACACATTTTTTTTCTTATGGTGAGTACCTTTAAGATTTATTCTCTTAGCATGAGCTTCTTGAATTATCCAAGGAATTAAATTTTGTTCTGTACAATTTTAGTGTTGCTTTTTAAAATATCCTATACTAGAGGCCTGGTGCACGAATTTGTGCATGGGTGGGGTCCAGCCGGCCCGCCCCAATGGGGGCCTGTCGGGCCCAGCCAGCAGGGGGGAGGGGTTGCGAGTGGTTGGCCTGCTGGCCTCGCCCCCAGTCGGGGTGTTGGGGGCCGATTGGGGGCCGGGGAGCCTGATCAGGGCCCGGAGCAGGCCGGTTGGCTGCTGCAGTGCATGTCATAGCCACCAGTCATTCCGGTCATTCTGGTCGTTCCGCTATTCCAGTCCCTGGGCTTTTATATATATAGGTAATAAAACCCTAATATGCAAATCGACCAAACGGCGGAACCAACGGTGGAACGACCAGTCACTATGATGTGCACTGACCACCAGGGGCAAACGCTCAACACAGGAGCTGCCCCTTGGTGGTCAGTGTGCTCCCACAGCTGGAGCACTACTCAGCCAGAAGCCGGGCTCACGGCTGGCAAGCGCAGCAGTGGTGGTGGGAGCTTCTCCTGCCTCCGCGGCAGCGCTAAGGAGCGGCGAGCCAAGTGGTAAGGAGTGAGCAGGTGGGCAGTTAGGAGTGAGGTGTCCCAGATTGCAGTCGGACATCCCCCGAGGGGTTCCAGATTATGAGAGTGCACAAGCCGGGCTGAGGGTCCTCCCTCCCCTCGCACGAATTTTGTGCATTGGGCCTCTAGAATCTATAATAAATAAAGCATAATATGCTAATTAGATCAAACAGCCAAACGACCTTCCAGACGTCCTTCCCAATGAAGCCGCAGCAGCAGAGGCCGAGGCAGAGGTGGTTAGGGGCAATCAGGCAGGCAGGTGAACAGTTAGGGGCGATCAAGCAGACAGGCAGAGTGGTTAGGGGTGATCAGGCAGGCAGGTGAGCAGTTAGGGGCAATCAGGCAGGCAGGCAGAGTGGTTAGGGGCAATCAGGCAAGCAGGCAAGCAGTTAGGGGCGATCAGGCAGGCAGGCAGGTGAGCGGTTAGGAGCCAGCGGTCCGGGATTGCGGGGTCCCAGATTGCAAGAGGGTTCAGGCCAGGCTGAGGGACACCCCCCCGCCCCCCAACCCCGTGCATGAATTTCGTGCACTGAGCCTCTAGTGTGTATATGTGTATGTGTGTAGATAGATAGATAGATAGATAGATAGATATAGATATATATGTGTGTGTGTATATATATATATATATATGTATATCCTACCTAATAATAGACAAATATGCAAATTGACCGTACCTTCGCTATGCCCACGATTGGCCAGGAGGCGCGGGGGTGTGGGACTCGGGGTGGCCGATTGGGCCGGCGGGACGCTGAGCTCGCGTCGCCAGCGGCGGCTCGAGCTCAGTGTCTGCGCCATGGCTGTGCTGCGGCACAGAAGGGTCCTCTGGGGCAGCGAGCTCACGTCCCACTGCGGACCATCAAAAGCGGGGAAGCTGGGTGCCTGTCCGCTCAGGCACCAGGCCTTTCAGAAGCCTCTGCCACGCCGGAGGCTTCTGAAAGGCCTGGTGCACCAGCGGACAGGCACCCAGCTCCCCCGTGATGGAAAGCGAAAGCATGTAGGGGACCCTACACGTGCATGATTCAATCATGTACTGGGCCTCTAGTATATATATATTCTTATTGATTTCAGAGAGGAAGGGAAAGGGAGAGAGAGCTAGAAACATCAATGATGAGAGAGAATCACTGATTGGCTGCCTCCTGCACACCCCCTATTGAGGATCAAGCTCAGAACCCAGGCATGTGCCCTGATTGGGAATCAAACCGTGACCTCCTGGTTCATAGGTCATTCATTGCTCAACCACTGAGCTACACCAGCTATGCAGTGTTGCTTATTTTAACAATAATTTTGTCTTTTAAAAACTGGGTGATACATCATAATCAAAATGTTTAGACTTTTTTTTTATTCCTTGCCCTTTCTGATTAAGATTTTGCAAAAATAGACACAGCTTCAAAGGAAGATTTAGTAGTTTGTTTTTCAGAAAGATGGGTATTATTATCCAGGTGACATCCAAGCAGAGTTCCCTTATAGAGACACCTATTTGAAAAATTAAGCATTGAAGTTATTATATGTTTTCCTTTTTCTACCTTTCCTTCTCTTTTAGGTAAAGGAAACCAATCTCCTCTGCAAAAATAATGCTGAACTCAAAGAGCAAAAAGAAGAGCTAAATAAAGTTCTTTATTATTTTTGTTTTCTATTTTAGATTCTAAAGTAAGCAAAAGAAAACCAGCAATGAGAGAGAAGGAAGAAAGTTCTGAGCAGTACCAAAGAGACATACAAACACTCATCCTACAGGTAAAGAATTTGTTTTGACAGAACAGTTTCTACCCATGAGCTTAGCTTTGCGTACCATGCCTTCACTGCCATGTAAGTATCTCCTTGCACACATGTTATATCTAGGCATCATGTGATTAAGAAAATTGAGGTTATTCCTACTTTACAGAAAATAATTATTCTGTATTAACCATTCTAGAGATGTTATTCTGAATCTTCATTTCACTTAGCTTGTGTGCTAGGCGGTACAGAACAAAACCCTCATACAGTAAGAATTCCCTTTGTGATTGCCTGAGGGATACACAGAGTAGTTGCAGTGGTCTGTGCTGATAGATCAGCCTTTGGGAGGTATATAAATTTATTTAGTGTTTGTGTTCTAAGTCTGGGAAAGTAACGAATCTTCCTCTTACTACCTGGTAATACTCTATCATTTGAAACCATGATTTTTTTCATCTACTCGCACTCAAGTTCCTGTCCTTATCAGGGGGTGGCTATTGATTTAAATGACAGTTTCTGTCTTTGGCCAGTACTGTATCTCCATTTGTTATCAGACAGCCAGACTCAGAGAAGGAAGGAAATTACATTATACTCATTTTGGTCCACTTTTTAGATGAAAAAAACAAAGAAAAGAATCATTCTGTTTCTGTGCAACTAGGGAGTATTTAAAAGGAGACAGTGCTAAAAATTAAAAGGTGAAGAGGTGAGAATCTTAGGGTCTGGGAAACTGGGCTTTCATGCTTTCTCTGTGTGATGCAGATGCTTTGCTCTGTGTGAACAGTCTGCTCTTGCGTAGCCTAACCACATTTACAAGTCACTAAATAAAGAGTGCCAATGAGGCTTTTCTTCTATTTGTTTTGCTGCTCTGCTTTTGTTTTTTTTTTATTTGTGGGTTGTTGTTTTTGTGTGAATCCTCACTGGAGGATATTTTTCCATTGATTTTTTAGAGAGTGGAGGGAGTGAGGGAGGGGAAGAGAGAGAAAAACATCAATGTGAGAGAGACACATCTGTTGGTTACCTCCTGCACACACCCTGACCAGGCCAGAGATGGAACCTGCAACCCAGGTATGTGCCCTTGACCAGGAATCGAACTCGAGACCCTTCAGTGTGTGGGCGGACACTCTAACCACTGAGCAACACCTGCGAGGGTTGTTTGGGGAGGCGGGGTTGTTAGTTTTTTAAATTTTTCTGGAGAAAGGCTCACTTTTAGAGATAAGGACCAAGAGGAGGCAGGGAAGAGTGGATACCTTGCCCTAGCTCTTTTGGCTCAATGGATAGAGCGTCGACCTGCAGACTGAGGGGTCCCAGTTCGATTCCAGCCAAGGGCACATGCCTGGGTTGTGGGCTTGATCCCCAGTAGGGGGCGTGCAGGATGCAGCCAGTCAATGATTCTCTCTCATCATTGATGTTTCTATCTCTTTTCCTCTCTAAAAACAATAAAATATATTTAAAAAAAAAAAAAAAAGAGTGGATACCTCACCCTTTCTGGCCTGTCTAGGTGGAAGCCCTGCAGGCTCAGCTGGAAGAACAGACCAAGCTTTCTAGAGAGCAAGTTGAAGGGCTCATGGAGGATAGACGGATCCGCATTGAGGAAATACAAGTTCATCACCAAAGAAATCAGGACAAAATCAAAGAGCTTACCAAAAAGTGAGTATTCAAGAAAGCTGTACCCAACAGCTTTTTAAATTTTTCTGAGTGGCTTAAAAGTTAACAGTCTTATACTTTTAGGAGCATAGTGTCATAGAACTGACAGGGACCTTGAAATAATTGTCTTTATCAGACACCCCTGCGCCTAGGTAGGTAGGGATCCAGGCTTTTCTAGGAATGCTATTCATTCTTCTCTTGAAGAGCTGTTGGGTATTTCACATGCTTAATTTAACCCATTTTAGTACTTCAGCTTGATATTAGTGATTAAGAACTGTACGTTATCCACTGATATGTTATCTGAAAGTATAGTAGAGCCCTTTTCTTTTATTTGGCCCTTCATGAATCTGGGAAAATGTGACTTTACATTGTTTCTGTATTCACTGCTTTTGTTTCTTACCTGCCTGCCTTTCCTCACCTTTCTGCAGTGTGATTTCATCCCCATCCTTTTCTAAGCATACCCTTTCTAGGGTCATCACTGACTTCTTAATTTCTCTGACCAGTTCTCTTTTTTTCTTAAATAATTTTACTTTTTAAACATTTTTATTGCTTTCAGAGAGGAAGGGAGAGGAAGAGAGAGATAGAAACATCAATGATGAGATCGTTGATTGGCTGCCTCCTGCATGCCCCCTGCTGGGGATTGAGCCTGCAACCCGAACATGTGCCCTTGACCAGAATTGAACCCGTACCCTTCAGTCCACAGGCTGATGCTCTATCCACTTAGCCAAACTGATGCTCTATCCACTTAGCTGACCAGTTATCTCTTTACATTCCTCATTGTAATTAGTATCTTTTTGCATATTTGGCACCTTGGATAACTCTGTCTTTGAAGTTAATCTCTTTTGGTATCTGTAACACCTGTCTTTTTTGGTTCTTCTAACCCCGTGGTCGGCAAACTGCGGCTCGCGAGCCACATGCGGCTCTTTGGCCCCTTGAGTGTGGCAATTCCACAAAATACCACGGCCTGGGCGAGTCTATTTTGAAGAAGTGGCGTTAGAAGAAGTTTAAGTTTAAAAAATTTGGCTCTCAAAAGAAATTTCAATCGTTGTACTGTTGATATTTGGCTCTATTGACTAATGAGTTTGCCGACCACTGTTCTAACCTATCTAATCCTCAGCATTTTTTTGTCTGATTCCAGTGGCCTGACCTGTGCTCTAAAGACATCTTCAGTAGAATATGTTTGAACACCTCAAATTGACCATGAAACCAATCTGTGTTTTTTTCCCCAACAAGCACCCCTTCCCCCATCTGAAACCTCCCACTTCATTCTCTTTCCCATTTAGTTTAATGACATCACATCCAGTTTCCCAGGCTTGAAACTTCAGGGTTATCTTCAACCCCCCACTCTTATTCCCTAATTCCAGGCCCTATTGAGTACAAGTCTAAGAAGACTCTCAAATCATTCTCTGCCTTTTCATTCTTACCATATTGGTTCAAGTTATATTCTTGTTTATATTGTTGAAATAATCTAAGTGTTCTTCCTAGCATTGGTCCCTTTGTATTCATTCTATAGTCTTCCTCACTATTACCTGTAGCTCCTGCATTAGGACTTACCAAGTGCTTAAAAACATTTGATAATTCCCTGTTTAGCTTATGATAAAAGCCTAATACCTTAGCATAAATTAATAGGTACTTCATCTGGCACTAAATTAACCTTTCAGTCTCACCTCCTTTTCTGTTGCTGTAATTCACCTTGTTATTTAAAATAATAATATCTGTTGTTTATGGAACACTTGCTACGAGGTAGATACCTTGCAATGCAGTGTTACTTCTTCTCTGAAGACTTCCCAAGGCAGAATTAAATTATTCCTCCTCCACATTCCCATAATGATCAGCATGCCTCTTGATGACACTTATCATCACCTATTGTAATTACTAGAGGCCTGGTGGTCCTTCAGCCTGACTGTTCCCTCTCACAGTCTGGGACCCCTCAGGGAATGTCCCACAGGGGGAGTGAGCCTAAGCCGGCAGTTGGACATCCCCCAAGGGTTCTTAGTGCTGCCACGGAGGCAGGAGAGGCTCCCGCCACTGCCACTGCCGCTGTGCTCGCCTGCCGTGAGCCCTGCTTCTGCACTCCCCCTGTGGGAGCACACTGACCACCAGGGGGCAGCTCCTGCGTTGAGTGTCTGCCTCCTGGTGGTCAGTGCGTGTCATAGTGACTAGTCATTTCACCGTTTGGTTGATTTACATATTAGGGTTTTATTATATAGGATGCCTTTGTTCCTGCAAGGTCTTGCCCTGTGTGCATAATAGGCGCACAATAAACATCTGTTTAATACTTGGTGATGCTTATCAAGTTGCATCTTGCCACCTCTTTTCTATGTTAAACATTCCTACATTTTAAAATATTTATTCATGTTATATTCTTTATCTCTTCATTGTTTTTTTATTGTCTTCTCAAACTTTCCTAGTGGATCTTCCTTCATTTTAAAATGTTCGTGATTAAAGTTGCATATTCAAATTAAGATTTATGACCAATGCAGGCTAGAAAATTTCCTATTTTAGGTGTTTTGTACTTATGCATAATAGCATTTTTACTTTTCACTGAATTATAATTGTTTTTAAAGGAACAGTATTTTTTTAGCTCTTTATTGTTGAGTATTACAGATGTTCCCCCATAATTTTCCCCCCAGTTGTCCCCCTCCACTGGATCCTGCCCCACCCCAGGCATTCACCACCCTATTTATTGTCTATGTCCATGGGTAATGCATGTATGTATGTAAGTTCTTTGATTAATCTCTTCCCATCCCTCCTCTTCCATTCCCTCTGAGATTTGTCAATCTGTTTCATGTTTTCATGCCTCTGGTTCTATTTTATTCATCAGTTAATTTTGTTCATTAGATTTCTTGTTCATTTATTTTGATTATTAGATTCAGTTATTGATAGCTATGTATTTATTGCCATTTTATTGTTTATACTAGAGGCCCAGTGCACAGAATTCATGCACGGGGGGGGCGGGGGTATCCCTCAACCCAGCCTGCAATCTCTCCAATTTGGGACCCCTCTGGGGATGTCCAACTGCCAGTTTAGACCCGATCCTGGTAGCCAGACATCCCTCTCACAATCCGGGACTGCTGACTCCTAACCACTCACCTGCCTGATTACCCCTAACTGCTTCTGCCTGCCAGCCTGATTGCCCCCTAACTGCTCCCCTGCCGGCCTGATTGACGCCTAACTGCTCCCCTGCTGGCCTGATCACCCCAAACTGCCCTCCCCTGCCATCCTGATTGCCCCCAACTGCCCTCCCCTGCCAGCCTGATCGTCCCCAACTGCCCTCCCCTGCCGCGACCCGCCTCCTCCCCCGGGACCCGCCTCCTCCACGCGAGGCAGCAGACACGCCGGGACCGGCCTCTGCTGGTATCTGTAGATGCAGAGCCATGGGACCCCCAGGCCTCACAGCGCGGAGCGGCCACCGGGCCCTGCCTCCGCTGTGCATGCGGCCATCTTGTGGCAGCCATCTTGTGATGATGTCGCGCAAGGGTATCGCACGAGGGCGTGACGCCACCTAGGCTTTTATTATATAGGATTGTGATCTTTTTCTCTTCCTTCTACTCCTCCCCTTTCTTGCTTCCTCATCCCTCCTCCTTACTTTCCTTTAAGAAGACTCTTTTTTTTTTTTAATATATTTTATTGATTTTTTACAGAGAGGAAGGGAGAGGGATAGAGAGTCAGAAACATCGATGGGAGAGAAACATTGATCAGCTGCCTCCTGCACACCCCCCACTGGGGATGTGCCCGCAACCAAGGCACATGCCCTTGACCGGAATCGAACCTGGGACCCTTCAGTCCGCAGGCCGATGCTCCATTCACTGAGCCAAACCGGTTAGGGCTAAGAAAACTCTTTAACATTTCATGTAATACTGGTTTGTTGATGATGAACTCTAGCTTTTTTTTGTCTGTGAAGCTCTTTATCTGACCTTTAATTCTAAATTATAGCTTTGCTGAGTAGAGTAATCTTGGTTGTAGGTCCTTGCTGTTCTTCACTTTGAATAGTGTCCTTGCCACTTCCTTCTGGCCTGCAAAGTTTCTGTTGAGAAATCAGCTGACAGTCATATGGGTCCGCCCTTGTAGGTAACTAACTGCTTTTCTCTTGCTGCTTTTAAGATTCTCTCTTTGTCTTTAACCTTTGTCATTTAAATTATAATGTGTCTCCTTGTCAGCCTCTTTGGGTTCATCTTGTTTGGGACTCTCTGAGCTTCCTGGACTTATATGTCTATTTCTTTCACCAGGTAAGGGAATTTTCTGTCATTATTTCTTCAGATAGGTTTCCAACTTCTTGCTCCCTCTCTTCTCTTTCTGGCAGCCCTATGATGTGAATAGTTTGCTTGAAGTTGTCTCAGAGGCTCCTTAGTCTTCATATTTTTGGATTCTTTTTTCTTTTTGCTGTTCTGATTGGGTGTTTTTACTTCCTCATATTCCAAATCGCTGATTTGATTCTCAGTATCCTCTACTGTTGATTCCTTCTAAGTTATTCTTAATTTCAGTTAGTGTATTCTTAATTTCTAACTGATCCTTTTTTTATATTGTTGATGTTCTCATTAAGTTCCTTGAAGTTCTCATTAAGTTCCTTGAGCATCCTTATAACCATTGTTTTGAACTCTGTATGTGGTAGTTTTCTTGCTTCCATTTCTTTTACTTCTTTTTCTGGAGATTTCTCCTGTTCTTTCATTTGTGACATGTTTCTTTGTCTCTGCATATTGGCTGCTTCACTGTATTTGGTTCTATATTAGGTAAAGCTGCTATGTCTCCTGGAATTGGTAGAGTGGTCTTGTGTAGTAGGTGTCCTGTAGGGCCCAGTGGCTCAGCCTCCCCAGTCACCTGTGTGCCCCTGTGTGGGCTGTGTGCACCATCCTGTTGTAATTGAGCCTTGATGGCACCACTAGGAGGAATTGACTTCCAGGCCAGTTGGCTGTGTGCACTGGCTGCAACTGCAGCAGAAGAGCTGCTGTGTAGGAGATGCCTCTATGGAGCAGGACTTTCTTCAGTGGGGCTTTGGTGCTCATTAAGTCTGCCCCTTGAATATGTTACTGGTTGATATGGTAGGGTTGTAATCTGTTGTGGTCTGAAGCTGACCACCAGGTGCTCTGGCTGTGGGTTCCCCAACCTGTGTCCTGCCTGGGGCTACCTGGCACGAGCTGCAGGGTCATCTGCACATGGCTGCTACTTGCATTGAGTTTGGAGGGGCCCAGGAGAGGCCAAGCTGTGAAGCAAGGCAGGCTACTGCTAGTGCTGGGCCTGAGGCCTCTTATTGAGTGGTACGGGGCATGCTGATGCCAGCTGTTGCTTGTTTGAGAGATTTTAGGAAAGTCTGAAGCTTGAGTAGGACAGGCCATTCATATGGAAAAGCCACTGCAAACAGCTTGGGTGGGGCTGAAAATTTGGTGGGGTGGGGTGGGGTCTCAGTGAATCCAACCAGGGCAGAGCTAACAGTGTGAACCAGGTTGAGGGAAGCTCAGATATGGCAACTTCCTATCGGCACTGTGGTTGGGAAGTCTCAGCAAAAGGACAATGACCTCTGTCAGCACTTTTGTCTGAGAGAAAGCTGCCCCCCAGTTCTTGCCCTGATGCCAGACAATTTAGTTCCTCCCCGAATGTCCCTAGATCCTTTCAAGCTGCTGCCCCAGCGTTGGAGCTCAGAGGGAGTGAGTCGGAGTAAGTCTGTGTATTGGCCCTTTAAGAGGTACTGCTTGGGACTCCAGCAGCCCCCATGTCACTCATGGTTGTTACAGCCTGGAGTTATGGGGACTTCTCTTCCCAGCATTGGAACCCTGGGCTGAGGAGTCTGGTGTGGGGTTGGGACCCCTTGTTCCTTACAATGAAGCGGGGAGGAGGGGGGGGGGCGCTCTGTGGCTAAGATATCCCTCTGGATTAAAAAAACTCTACATGTGGCTGTGGGACCAACCCATTCCACGCCTCCACCCTTCCTACCAGTCTCAATGTGGCTTCTGCTATAATTCTGCAGTTTTGGGCCTTCCATTCAGCCAGATTTCAGGTGGTTCTGAATGACGGTTGTTCTGTGGTTTAGTTGTAATTTTGATGTGGTTGTGGGAGGATGCAAGAGCCGTTTTTACCTATGCCACCATCTTGGCTCCTCCTCCTGGGAACAGTATTTTTTAATTATCATAGTAATTTGTAATTTTATATTTGTTTTCCAGAATATTAATAACCATCCTAGTTTAGCATCATCTGCATGTCTGGCCACATGATCAGTTCCTTCCATTATGTCATCCTAAGGATATTAAATGGCATGAAATCCAAGTGCCCTTTTGGTATCACTTTCAAACCATTGGTACATTAACAAGACCATACTTTCCCAGTCTGTAATTGAGAACATAATGTCAGATAGAATAAAATAACTCATTGAAAGGAAGAGATAACCTTGTGGTAACTGAATCAGTCTCTTCCTCTTTATACACACATACATATATCTAAATATATATATTTTAACTTGCTGACAGTTATTCTACTTTGTGCCTGGCATTAGGCTATCATTTTTCTCTTATCTTTTACTCATGAAAAGAACTAAATGGATCTGACATTATTTGTTCAGTGGAAAATTATAGTGATTGTCTCACAGTATTTAATACTCTTTGCAAACAGCTAAATTATTTGAATCAGTATTTTTCTAGGTGTTGCTATTAAATTGATGGGTTGCTTACTTCTAGAGATATTCTTTGTTGTAGAGAGAAACCTCATTTTTCTATTTCTATATCTCAATAGTCAGCAGGAATCTGTTTAGTACCTTGTGTATGTCTATTAGTTGCTACTGTCCTAGAGAGTTTGGTGATAGCAGGACCAAGATATATAAGTAAGTATATGCTTTCACTCAGGTTGGAAAACATGCATGTTGACAGAACATGACAGTTTATAAGCAATTATAACACACACAGGAGACTAGATTTAAACTGATAAAGAATTTCAGACAATGGAGAAATTAAATGGCCTGAAGTTGTCGAGATGACTGCATAGAGGAAGTTGATCTTGAAAACAAAACAAGATTTGATATTGGGCAGTTTACATGTGGAGCACAGCATAAACAAACACAAAGCTGTTTTTGATATTTAGAATTTGTGTTAACCCTCAGTCAGAACACTATGAGTTACTTCTTTATCATAAAGTCTAGTGTCTTGGGATAGTCCATACTTATGCAGGGTATGTATAAATATTTCTGTAGTCCTAATAATTATATAATCTGCAATTAGCACTTGGAAAAATACATGTAAAGACCATTTGTGAAACAGTGAGCATGGGTAGATACATTACACTTTGTTCAGTAAAACATCTGTGGTTGTCAGTAATCAGATTATACTTTTAAAAACTGCTAATAATATTTTACATAATTTATTGTACAACTTTTAAAGAACCTGTATCTTTTCTTTCTTTGGAATAACTGTGTCATATGTGCCATGTAAGCATCTTCATGTCCACTTTTGTACTTTCTTTCATAGTCTCCATCACACCCAAGAGCTGCTCTATGAGAGCACCAAAGACTTTTTGCAACTCAGATTTGAAAACCAAAATAAGGAGAAGTCATGGATGCTTGAAAAGGATCAGTTGATGTCAAAGATTAAGCAATACAGGGCACAGTGTAAGAAGAAAGAAGATAAAATTGGAAAAGGTTGGCCAGTTGTTCATGAGAGTCATCGCAAGCAACGTGAATATATTAAGGTAGTTTCTGTATATTTACCGAAATTCTTTTTTGTTTTTTTCTGCAAGAATTTGAAAGAACTCAGAGAATTCAAAAAAACCCCAGAATTATCATACAAGATCCATCAGTCCAGGAGCCTATGTAGCAACAACCTCAAGAAACAGGTTTCAAAGAATAGCTCATCATTACAGTGTTTAGAGATTTAGAAAATGAAATGATTGATTGATCAATCAATCAGTTGATTTATTCATTCACTCATTCATTTCATTCAACAAATATTTTTTTTGTAATTCTCACCGGAGGATACCTTTCCATTGACTTTTGAGAGGGTAGACGAGAGGAAGGGAAGGAAGGAGAGAGAAAGAGAGAGAGAGAAAAAAAAACTTAGATGTGAGAGACACATTAATTGGTTGCCTCCCACACATATCCTGACTGGGACAAAGATTGAACCTATAACCCAGGTACGTGCCCTTGACTGGGAATCAAACCCACAACCAATGCTCTCCCACTGAGCCATACCAGCCATTCATTCAACAAATATTTAATACACTCATATTATGGGCTAGGGTTCATTCAACAAATATTTAATGCACTCCTATTATGGGCTAGGCTCTGGGTCTATAGCAGTAAATAAGTTTGACCAGGTCTGCTATCATGGCATTTACATCTTTTTTTAAAAATAGGTTTTTATTGATTTCAGAGAGGAAGGGAGAGAGAGAGGGAGATAGATACATCAATGATGAGAGAGAATCATCTATTGGCTGCCTCCTGCATCCCCCCTACCTGGGATGGAGCCTGCAACGTGGCCATGTGCCCTGATTGGGAATTGAAGTGTGACTTCCTGGTCCACGGGTCCAGGCTCAGCCACTGAGCCACACCAGCTATGCATGGCATTTACATTTTAATGGGTGAGAAAACAGAAACATTAACAATCAAAAAAAGGATAGCCCGGCCCTAGCTGGTTTAGCTCAGTGGATAGAGCATCGGCTTACAGACTGAAGGGTCCTGGGTTCAATTCCAGTCAGGGGCACATGCCCAGGTTGCAGGCTAAATCCCCAGTGGGGGGCTTGCAGGAGGTAGCTGGTCAATGATTCTCTCTCATCGTTGATGTTTCTATCTTCTCTCCCTCTCCCTTCCTCTCTGAAATCAATAAAAAATATATTTTTAAGAAAAGAAAAAAGATAGTCCAGCTGGCATGCCTCAGTGGTTGAGTGTTGACCTATGAACCAGGAGGTCACGGTTTGATTCCCAGTTAGGGCACATGCACAGGTTGCAGGCTCAATCCCCACTGTGGGGCAGGCTGGAGGCAGCCAATCAGTGATTCTCTCTCATCATTGATGTTTCTATCTCTCTCGCTCTCTCTTCCTTCCTCTCTGAAATCAATAAAAATATATTTTTAAAAAAAGGATAGATTATGAGCCCGGGCCAGGTAGTTAGAGCATTGTCCTGATATACCAAGATTGTGGGTTTGATCCTTTGTCAGGGCACATATAAGAATCAACCATTGAATGCATAAATAAGTGGAACAACAAATAGATATTTCTCTCTCTCTCTTTTTCTCTTTCTCTCTCTAAAATCAATAAATAAAAATGAAATATTTAAAAGAGAAAATTATTATGATAAATTGGTATTAAGGAAGTAAAAGGATTATATGAAAACTAGAGGCCTGGTGCATGAAATTCGTGCATGAGGGGGGGAGGGTCCTCTCAACCCAGCCTGCACCTTCTCCAATCCGGGACCCCTCAGGGGACTTCTGATTGCCAGTTTAGGCCCAATCCAGCAGTTGGACATCCCTCTCACAGTCTGGGACCACTTGCTCCTAACTGCTCACCTGCCTGCCTGCCTGATCGCCCCTAACTGTGTACCCTGCTGGCCTGATCACCCCCAACTGCCCCCCCCGCCGGCCTAGTCTCCCTTACTGCCCCCCCCCCCCGCCAGCCTGGTCATCCCTAACTGCCCTCCCGCTGGCCTGGTCGCCCCCAACAGCCCCCCCTGCAGGCCTGGTCGTCCCACATAGCTTGCTGCTCGGTCGTTTGGTTGCCCCTCACTAACCCCCCTGCCGGCCTGGTCGCCCCACACAGCCTGCTGCTCAGTGGTTTGGTCACCCCTCACTAACCCCCCTGCTGGCCTAGTCACCCCACGCAGCCTGTTCGGTTGTCCGTTCGTTTGCGATGGTTGCTTAGGCTTTTATATATAGAGATTATATGTAGTTGCTGGAAGTCTAGTTTTATGGAGAAGCATAGGGACACTCTCTTAAGCCTGGTGTTTTTACTGAGACCTGAAAAATGGGATTTAGCTTGCCATTAGATTTAGGGGGGAGCATTCCAGGGAGAGGGAAGAGCAAGTTTAAACATACATACTCCTGGAGTGGTATGTTTAAAAAGGAAGTGGTATACAAGTAGGTTGGAAGGGTGGCCCTCCATTACTGGCTGCTACACACACCCTCAGTCTCCTTGTGTACCATTTCCTCCTTGCTTATTTCTCTTTAACCTCGATATTCTTCCTTTTCCTTGATCATACTCCAGGACCTTTAAACTTATTCTTTTCTCTGCCTGGAATGCTCTTTCCCCAGGTCTGTATTTAAGGAAGTAACATGATCTTATTTAGCTTTTTTAAAGATCATTCTGACTTCTCAGTGGTTCATCCTATATAATAAATAGGTAATATGGAAATTGACTGTCACGCCCTTGCACAAGATGGCCACCCCCATGTGGTCAAAGATGGCCACCACATAATGGCCAGCAGGGGAGGGTAGTTGTGGGAGACCGGGCTGGTAGGGGAGGGCAGTTGGGGGCGACTGGGCCTGCAGGGGAGGGCAGTTGGGGGTGACCGGGCTGGGAGGGGAGGGCAGTTGGGGGCAACCAGGCCGGCAAGGGAGGGCAGTTGGGGGCAATCGGGCCGGCAGGGGAGCAGTTAGGAGTCGATCAGGCTGACAGCAGAGTGGTTAGGGGGTGATCAGGCTGGCAGGCAGAAGCAATTAGGGGCAATCAGGCAGGCAGGCAGATGAGCGGTTGGGAGCCAGCAGTCCCGGATTGTGAGAGGGATGTCCCAGATTGAAGAGGGAGCAGGCTGGGCTGAGGGACAACCCCCCCTCAGTGCACGAATTTCATGCACCGGGCTTCTAGTGTATAATAAGTATTGTTGATATTTCTTTCTTTTTAAAGAACTTTAGAAATGTGCCCCAAACATGTACAGTAGTCCCTTGGTATATTCAGGGAATTTGTTCCAGACACCAAAATCCATGGTTGCTCAAGTTCCATATATAAAATGGCATAGTATTTGTATTAATCTATACACATCCTCCCATATACTTTAAATCATCTCTACTCATAATACCTAATACAATGTAAATGCTATGTAGCCCGGCCGATGTGGCTCAGTGATTGAGTGTCGACCTATGAACCAGGAGGTCATGGTTCAATTCCCAGTTAGGGCACATGCCTGAGTTGTGGACTCCATCCCCAGTTAGGGGGCGTGCAAGAGGCAGCCGATCAATGATTCTCATTGATGTTTCTATCTCTCTCTTCCTCTCTGAAATCAATGAAAAAAAATATATTTTTTAAAGAAACAACAGTGTAAATGCTATGTAAATGGTTGTTATACTGTATCATGTAGGGCAGTGATTATCAACTAGTGTGCTGCAAGAATTTTTAAAACATTCAATACCTGACTATTTGGTCAGGGCACTGACCTCTTTTCCTTTACATTGTCAAATTAAAAAATGACCATAGCCGCCCTAGATGATTTGGCTTACTGTATAGAGTGTTGGCCTGTGGACTAAAGGGTCCCAGGTTTGATTCTGGTCAAGGACACATGCCCAGGTTGTGGGCTCGATTCCCAATAGGTGGTGTGCAGGAGGCAGCCGATCAATGATTCTCTTTCATCATTGATGTTTCTATCTCACTCTCACTCCCCCTTCCTCCCTGAAATAAATAAAAAAATATTTTTAAAAAAATGACAACAGCCAACGCAACAATTGCCATCTGATGTGAATGAACCAAAATTATACTTTTTTCTCAAATCGGCAAAAAATATATTTTTGGTGTAAGGCAGAATTTTAGTCATTAGTTTATGTGTGCTATGAGATGAAAGAGGTTGAAAATCATTGGTTTAGGGCAGTGGTCGGCAAACTCATTAGTCAACAGAGCCAAATATCAACAGTACAACGATTGAAATTTCTTTTGAGAGCCAAATTTTTTAAACTTCTTCTAACGCCACTTCTTCAAAATAGACTCACCTAGGCCGTGGTATTTTGTGTAAGAGCCACACTCAAGGGGCCAAAGAGCCGCATGTGGCTCGTGAGCCGCAGTTTGCCGACCACGGTTTAGGGAATAATGACAGGGGGCGGGGGAATCTGTACATGTTAACTACATAGGCCTAACTACATAGTATGTGTCAGCAACAGTGTACCTTTTTTTTGTTTGTTCCCTGTTTGGTTGAATCCATGGATGTGGAACCTGCAGGTAGGAGGGTCGACTATATTATTATGCCTTACTTGGGACAGTTCTGAACTTCATGATCTATTCTTCAAAGAACCAAAAATATTTGTTTTATTTTAAAGGATTTCTACTGTGTGTACTTTAGAAAAAAGCTAAGAGAATCATCTTTCAAATGTTCCCCAAAGTTCCTTACTATCTTGTTACTTAACTCATTTGTACTGGAAATCTTTTCATTCCTTTTTTTTCTTTACCTAAATGCTATTTGAATTATCTAAATTATAGAACTGAGTGTTGTTTTTCACTTTTGACCTGCAGTCCCTAAAGGATAAGTTAATACAAGAGAAAAAGCTGTCCAACATGTACCAAGAGCAGTGCATTTCCCTAGAAGAAGAACTTGCCCGAATTCGTGAGGAAGAGGGAATGAGGAGAGAGATCTTCAAGGTACAGTATTCTCTGCCACTTACAATGGTGTGTGAAGTCTGATGGCTCAGGGAATGCTCCCCTCATCTTCATATGCCTTCCCATTTCCCTATATTTAGGATCGCTCTAACAAGATGGGGAAGCGTTTACAAGTAATGACAAAACGCTATGAGGCCTTGGAGAATCGGCGTATCTTGGAAGTAGAAGGCTTTAAGACAGATATTAAGGTTCTCAGGCAGAAACTGAAAGACTTGGAACAAATGCTCTATAAGGTAATTCCTGATCCTGAATTACTAAAAGGGATAAAAAGGGTACAAGTGAGAAAACATGGTCAACAGGGCTCCTCAGAAGAAAGATGTGCTGTTTACCTAATAGTAGGTGCTGACGGATCAGCATCCTTTCAGTCTCATTAAAATTAGTTTAACAAGTACATACTAGCCCGGCTGGCATGGCTCAGTGGTTGAGCGTCCAGTTATGAACCAGGAGGTCATGGTTTGATTCCCATCAGGGCACATGCCTGGGTTGCAGGCTCGATCGATCCCTAGTGTGGGACATGCAGGAGGCAGCTTACCGATAATTCTCTCTCATCATTGATGTTTCTATCTCTCTATCCTTTCCCCTTCCTCTCTGGGATAAATAAAAATATATTTTTAAAACAAGTACACACTAAAGAGAAGACAAAAATAATTGAATGACTGCATTATTATACTTTTATCTAAGCTAAAATTAACAGAAATTTCATCCCTCCCAATTGAAGAAGTAGGTTAAAAGAACTATGGGGTTTTTTTTACAAGTAGGGAAAGTGAGTAATTGAGTAATAAAGTAATTTTTCCCTACCAGACACAGCTTTATTTAGAAACAGTTTCAAGAACCTTTTTACAGAGACTTAACCAGTTGTCCACCTATCATCACTATGCTCCAAAGTTGATTGTAAAAATGAAGAGGTACTTTCTTTGACAAAATTACCAGTGATGTTTATATTGGTCTCTTTTATTTTACATTACTACCTTTTTGTTAGTCACTAAAACTAAGAATTGGATTTACCTTGCATACCAAATGTCTCATAAAAAAGAGCCATCATAGTTTGGTCTTTATGACTGATTTCTCTCCACTGGCATATGCTGTAATCATTTCTTCTTCTTTTTTTAAATCTCTAGGCAACAGTTAATGCCCGGGCAAACCAGGATCTTGCCATTCTGTGTGAGGTTCGTGACAGCAATAAACGAGCACATAAGATACAAGGAGAACTGAAGAACCTAAAGTCCAAAGTATTTGGTCTGGAGAATGAACTTAGACTCTGTTGATATTTACTTTTAGAAATGGCCCTGGTCTGTAGTGAGTCTTTTTCGTGAAATCTGAGAAAAATATCATCTTCTTCCAGAAACTGTGGGCAGAGTTGACTAGAATGGTGATACCCATTATTATAAAGACAGGGTGAGGAATCAGGGACCACTAAAAAAGACGTTATTGCGTACTAAACTTTATAATTTTTGTTGTCCTGTTCACCGTTTTTGCTTTTTTGTATGTGTGTTTTGTGTGTGTGTGTTTTTATCTGGATTATAACCTAAATTACTTAGAGACCACATATTTTTCCTATTTATAATGAGAGGTTTTTATTTTTTAAGAAGACAGTGACTGTGAAAACTTAGGAAGGAAGGATGTTTGCTATGAGCGTGGCTGTGTGTCATTAGGAGGAACACTTTCCTTGAGGAGACAAAGGTATCCACCCAGGTGGCCTTCTCCTAGGCAGAGGGACAACGATGGAGTGTGAATAGGCAGTAATTCTGCTATGTAATTGTCTTCAGTTGAGAGTTGGGAGGCCTGAATTACTTTTATGGACACCCAATCTCAAAGTTTCACCAGAGGGCGATAGAAACCCTGCTCTTAAGCAAAATGTATCTAGGAAAATAAAGTTGCCACTTTGGTTAAGAGGGAGTAAAACTTAAATAATCCTTGTATGAAAAGTTCAGTATTGTACCAATAACATTTTAAAATAATTTAAATATTTTAAATTAACTATTTTTCAATAAAATATGTAATTGAAAATATTCTCTGAGTTTTCTATAATTTCATGTTAAAAGCACATTTATACTTTGTTAGTGACTTGGTTTACTTACTTGTTGCATGGTCTCTACAGTCCTGTACAGATATTAAAGTTTTCCTAAATGTGTCCCTTGAAGTCGTCTAGTATTGGAGGTAGCAAAGATAGTACTAAAGATGATGATACTAATACTTTTCCATTTTTCCATCTATATCCTCTTTTAGGCAAATTGCTATGCATTTGAGACAAAGTAATTGTGTGTGTACCTGGACAGCCTCTGGGAAATTAGTTGGTCTTAGCTTAGTATGGCATCTTATGATTTACCCAGGACAAACCAATAGAAAGAACTCGGGTTTTCATATTTGTGTTAAGGAAAGGGGTAATTAAATGATCGGTAGGAGATGCTACCTTAAAAAAAAAAAAAAAAAAAAAAAGAGCTGATGATAGCAATTCAGGTTTTTTTCACTAATAAATTGGGACAGAAATTCCCAGAGGGACCAGTCCTAAGCTTTAGAGGGATGTGCATAGTGGATGGTTCTTCCTTTTGTCCTAATACTTTAGGAATTGGCTTTTCATTACTTACTGTTTTGATGCTGGGTAAAAAACAGACTCTATTGAATCATAATTTCAGAGTAAGAAGGAATTAGAGATCATCTATATATATAAAACCCTAATATGCAAATAGACTGAACGGTGGAACAACTGAACAACCAAACAACCGGTCGCTATTATGTGCACTGACCACCAGGGGATGCGCACAGAACATGGCGGGCTTGGCCACAGCGGGATGGTGGAACAGGTGAGCGGGGCGCCAGTCGCTGTTATCAGAGCAAGCCTCTAGTGCTTATTGAAAATTATTTGCTCCCGTGCGCCTGGTCCTGCCCGGCACTCGCACCTGCTGCCGGCGCTGGCCCTGCTCACACCCGCTGCCAGCATCCGGCGCCAGCCCCGATCGCTCGGCGCTGTCAGCAGGTGTGAGCGGTGAATGCTGGCCCCGACCGCCCCTCAGGGCTTCTCCACCTCCCCCTGCTCCTGAGGAGCAATTGGGGCAGCAGCTGCTGCTTACACCCACTGACGGCGCCAGCCCCACACTATTGCTGGCAACGGCCCCAAACGCTCCGTGCTGTCAGTGGGTGTGAGCGGGGCTGGCGCCATCAGCGCATGGGAGTGGCAACAGCGGGAGTGGGGCTACCAACGGGACCGGGGGCCACAGCAGGAGGGGCCTGGCGGGGGCATGGAGGATGGGCTGAGACTCGCCCCTGTGCCCACCACAGCCTTGATGCCCATAGTTCCTTTCAAGGTGCACGAATTCGTGCACTGGGCCCCTAGTCTATATATATAAAAGCCTAAGCAACTGAATGACCAAACTACTGAACAACTGGTCGACCGGTTGCTATGACGTGCACTAACTACCAGGGGGCAGACATTCAATGCAGGAGCTGCTCCCTGGTGGTCAGTGCACTCCCACAGCAGGAGCGCCTCTCAACTGACCTACGGGTGCCAGACACACGGCTCATGGCTAGCCACCGCAGCCTGGAGACCACAGTGGAGCGGCAGCGAGCCTACCAAGTGATGGTGGCAGCAGGCACAGTGAGATCAGGATGAGTAGGAGTGGCAGGCGGTGTTGGACTGCTGGTTTTGGCCCAATCCCCGCAGGCTATGCCGAGGGACCCCACCAGTGCACAAATCCATGCACCAGTCCTCTAGTATAATATAACTTTTTATGATTCTGAGGCCTACCACCATTGACTTCAGCTATCAGTTGATAGTTACTAACACCTGGGCCTCAATTCCAATGCCATTCATTTTCATATTAACTGCCCTCTAGTGTAGTCAATCTCTAAACATCACCAGTTAAAACTACACTATCATCAATAAGCAGTATAGAGTAGCAGAAAGAGCCTGCCTGGGCTTTGGAGAATCACACATAGATTCAATCATGCCTCTTCTTAAAACTCAAGGCTCTAGTCTCTTCACCTGTAACTTAGAGATGAGTCTACCTACTTCAGCAGGGTGATTATGAGTATTAAGAGAAAATCTAGTGTCCAAAATATATAAAGAGTGGCGTTGTCTATTAGTGAGCGGTGCACACGGCCTTGCCCTGCGACTTGCTGCTGACTGCGCGCTTGTCTTCTGAGGGTCGTCTGAGTTGCCTCCTCGCGCTCCCGTTGGCCGACTTTCCTCCCGACTCCTGCACGACCTGCTGTTACAGCGAGCCGGCCGCTCCCGGCCCTTCCTCCAGCAGGACCCAGAGGTCTTCCAGAAGCAGAAGGCAGCTCTACTGTTCTGCAGAGGAGTGGGATCCCTTCAGCTATGAAGCATGTATTGAACCTCTATCTCTTAGGTGTGGCGCTGACCCTGCTTTCCATCTTTGTTAGACTGATGGAGTCACTGGGAGGCTTACTGGAGAACCCACCACCTGGGAGCTGCTGGACCACCAGAGGTCAACTAGCCATCACAGAATCTCCAAGAGCCTTCCAGAACATCCATCCACGGGGGTGTGATAAGACCTACCTTCACCAACTATAACCTTGGAGCACTGGCCTAAACCTGTCCAGCCTGGTGTCCCAGTTCCTGGGCAGCAAGCTCAGCATCAGTGTTAGCAGAGAACTGTTACTAGGCCCTGGAAGGGCCCCTCCATCTGGATGCGCCTACCCTGGAAAAAGACTGTGTAATAGGCAGGTGTGAGTGGGTAGCCTGTGGTTGTGGAATGGAGAGATTTCACTCTTCTCCCCAGAGTCTGCTGTGTGCTTTGATGTCCTTGGCAGCGTGGCTCTGACCTCTTAGATAAGGGCTTGTGCTGTAACTTCAGCTGTTGGGAGATGATGGTGTTTTCAGCCCTACTTCCTAAACATCTGTGAAGCGTTCCTTTGGACTTGGGTGGCTTATGGTCAGTTTCTTTAGTGTTCAGCTTCTCTTGCATGTAAGCTCCTCTGTGTGTGGGTAACAGTTAAAGAAGTGTGAGTTGGATGTAGGGAGGGGAAGATAAGAGTGTTCAATGTCCAGTTCTCACTTTTATATTTTTAAGTCTTCCAATTTAGTGTGTATGTAGTGGTCTGAAGGGGACAGTGGGATAAAGCCTGCTCAGGACATGGGCATTATAGCCACCATGTGGCTTAAGTGAATTTTTCTAATGAAATAAAATTGAATACATTATATCTATATCTATATCTATATATATCTATATCTATATATATATCTCTTACAATCTATACTAATAAAAGGGTAATATGCTAATTAGAGCGGATGTCTTCTGGACGACCATCCAGATGTTCTTCCGGACAAAGCCGCGGTGGCTGCTGCGAAGGGCTCAGGCTCAGGCCAGCAGTGGCAGGAGCAGTGAGGTAATGGGGCCGGCGCCTTCCCCTGATCCGCCAGGTCGCCTTCCGCAGAGGGAGGCCAGACTGCAGCTTAGGCCAGGGGCCAAGGCAGAGGCAATTAGGGTTGATCAGGCTGGCAGGGGAGCAAGATAGAGGTGATCAGGCAGGCAGGCAGAGGGGTTAGGGGTGATCAGGCAGGCAGGCAGGCAGGCAAGTGGTTAGGAGCCAGCGGTTCTGGATTGCGAGAGGGTACAGGCCAGGCTGACAGACTACCCCCCACCCCGTGCACAAATTTCATGCACCAGGCCTCTAGTTCAACAATAAAAGGACAACAACAAAAAATGGCCAAGGGATCTGGATAGACATTTCTTTAAAGAATATATATAAATGGCCAACAAGCACATTAAAAGATGCTCGCCCTGGCCAGTGTGGCTCAGTTGACCATCATCCCATGCACCAGGAAGTTGCTCGTTCAAATCCTGCTTAGGGCACTTGTGTGTGTTGGGGGCTCAGTCCCCAGTAGAGGCCATGTAGGAAGCAGCCAATCAATGTTGCGCTGTCACATTGATGTCTCTCTCCCTCTCCTTCTCTCTAAAAATCAATAAAAACTTATTTTTTTAAAAAAAAATATGCTCAACATCATTAGTTATTAGGGAAATGGAAATCTCTAATGAGCTACCACTTCACACCCACTAGAAGGCTATAATACAAAAGATGCTAATGAGGGTGTGGAGAAACTGGAAGCCTGATATACTGCTAATGAGATGTAAAATGGTGCTGCTGCTTAGGAAAACAGTCTGGCAGTTGCTCAAAAAGTTAAACAGTTACCACATAATTCAGTAATTACACACCTTAGGTATATGCCCAAGAAAAATGAAAATATACATGCCCACAAAAACTTGTGCACAGATGCTCATAGCAATATTATTCATAATAGCCATACATTGGAAACAACCCAAATGTCTACCAACAGGTGAAGAAGTAAACAAAATGCAGCACATCTATTCAAGAGAATATTATTCAGATATAGTAAGGAATGAAATACTGACATCCTGCAACATGGGTGAACATTAAGAGCATTTTGCTAAGTTAAAGAAACCAAACACAGAAGGCCACACAAGCCCATATACATGAAAAGTCGCAATAGGCAAATCTATAGAAACTAGAGGTCCAGTGCACGAAATTCGTGCATGGGGGGGGCGCACAGGGCGGGTGTCCCTCAGCCCATCCTGCACCCTTTCCAATCTGGGCCCCCTTGGGTGATGTCTGACTGCCCGTTTAGACCTGATCCCACAGGGATTGGGCCTAAACGGGCAGTCGGACATCTCTCTCACAATCCAGGACTGCTGGCTCCCACCACTTGCCTGCCTGCCTGCTTGATTGACCCTAACCGCTTCTGCCTGCCAGCCTGATCACCCCCTAACCACTCTGCTGCCAGCCTGATTGACGCCTAACTGCTCCCCTGCCAGCCCGATTGACCCCAACTGCCCTCCCCTGCTGGCCCAATCACCCCTAACTGCCTTCCCCTGCAGGCCTGGTTGCCCCCAACTGCCCTCCCCTGCTGGCCTGATGGCTCACAACTGCCCTCTCCTGCCAGCCATCTTGTGGTGACCATCTTGTGACCACATGGGGGCAGCCATCTTGTGTGAGGGTGTGAGGGTCAATTTGCATATTACCTATTTATTCTATAGGATAAAGTAGGTTAGCAGTTGCCAGAGGCTGAGGAGAGGGGTTTGGAATGAGGAGTAACTGCTAATAGGTGAAGGGTTTCTTTTTGGGGTCATGAAAATGTTCTAGAATTAATGGTGATGGTTATAAAACAACAAAAGCCACTGATTTGTATACTTTAAAAGGGTGAATTTTATGGGTTGTATATATTTTAAAAGCTTAGTGAAATAGCTTAGTTTTGTGCCTCGCATATAGTGGGTATTCAATAATGGTTAGCTATTATCTATATTTTGACTTGAATTGGCTTCCTATCAAGAGCCCACCATTGGTAGATTCCAACATGCATTTATCTTTTTAAAAAATATGTTTTTAGCCCTAACCGGTTTGGCTCAGTGGATAGAGTGTCGGCCTGCAGACTGAAAGGTCTCAGGTTCAATTCCGGTCAAGGGCATGTACCTTGGTTGTGGGCACATCCCCAGTAGGAGGTGTGCAGGAGGCAGCTGATCGATGTTTCTCTCTCATCGATGATTCTCACTCTCTATCCCTCTCCCTTCCTCTCTGTAAAAAATCAATAAAATATATTTTTAAAAACTGTATGTTTTTATTTATTTTTGAGAGAGAGGGAGAGAGGGATAGAAACATCAATGAGAGAGGAACATAGATTGGCTGCCTCCTACACAGTCCCCACCATGGATCAAGCCCAAAACCCGGGTATGTACCCCTGGGAATTGAACTGGCGACTTCTTGTTGCATGGGTCAACACTCAGCCACTGAGCCACACCAGCTGGGTGCAACATGCATTTAATATCATTCATTTCTTCATTCAGCATCTTATTCTGAGGTGTTTGTATGTACTAGAAATTGTGCTGGATCTTAAATTTATAGAGAACGTGAAAACAGTCTTTGGTTAGGGCACATGCAGGAGGCAACCAATCAATGTGTCACTCTCACTTTGATGTTTCTATCCCCCCGCCTCTTCTCCTCCTCTCTCCTTCCCTCCCTTCCTTCTACTCTCTCTAAAAATCAATGGAAAAAATATCCTTGGGTAAGGATTAAAAACACACACATACACACACACAACAACAACAGAGAAGGTGACTTAAATGAGGTCATATTTGAGCTGAATTGTAAAAGTGAATTTGGGCATTCTAGGTAGAAGGACAATATGTGTGAAGGCATGGAAGAATGGAATGTTTTGGAAAGTGCAAGACCAGGAGACAAAGTTATGTAATATAGGACAAAAGAAATACATGAATTTCATTTAATACAATAATGTGAAGTCAAATATTTCATTACCTTTTGCATGAATTGAAAACTTAAAATGGGAATAAATGGCATCAGAAATATTTAGTGACTAGAGGCCCGGTGCACGAAATTCATGCATGGGGGGAGGGGGTGTGTGTCCCTCAGCCCAGCCTGCACCCTCTCTAATCTGGGACCCCTCGAGGGCAGTCGGACATCCCTCTCACAATCCAGGATTGATGGCTCCCAACTGCTTGCCTGCCTGCCTGCCTGATTGCCCCTAACCACTTCTGCCTGCCAGCCTGATCACCCTCCAACCACTCCCCTGCTGGCCCGATTGCCCCTAACTGCCCTCCCCTGCCGGCCTGGTTGCCCCAAACTGCCCTCCCCTGCTGGCCTGGTCCCCCCCAACTGCCCTCCCCTGCAGGCCTGGTCCCACCAAACTGCCCTCCCCTGCAGGCCTGGTCACCCCTAACTGCCCTCCCCTGCTGACCTAGTTGCCCCCAACTGACCTTCCCTGCAGGCCTGGTCCCCCACCAACTGCCCTCCCCTGCAGGCCTGGTTGCCCCCAACTGCCCTCCCATGCAGGCCTGGTCCCCCTAACTGTCCTCCCCTGCAGGCCTGGTTCCCCCACAACTGCCCTTTCTGCAGGCCTGGTCACTCCTAACTGCCCTCCCCTGCTGGCCTTGTCACCCCTAACTGCCCTCCCTTGCCACCCTGGTTGCCCCTAACTGCCCTCCCCTGCCAGCCTGGTCACCCCCAACTGCCCTCTCCTACAGGCCTGGTCGCCCCCAACTGCCTTCCCCTTCAGGCCTGGTTGCCCCCAACTGTCCTATCCTACAGGCCTGGTCACCCCCACTGCCCTCCTCTGCCAGCCTGCTCACCCCTAACTGCCCTCCCCTGCAGGCCTGATCGCCCACAACTGCCCTCCCCTGCTGGCCATCTTGTAGCGGTCATCTTGTGTCCACATAGGGGCGACCATCTTTGACCACATGGGGCGGCTATCTTGTGTGTTGGAGTGATGGTCAATTTGCGTATTATCTCTTTATTATATAGGATATTCATGCATTGAAAGAATTTGAAGTGCAAACTCACTTTTGTATCACACATTAATAAATAAATGAAATGTTTATTTCCTAGGAAATCCTTACACTGCAGATCAAGGCAAGGAACAATCAATACCAGGATTCACTGCAGGATCTGCAGGAACAAAGCAAAGGATGGTGCAAAAGATCTTTACAAAAGAGCCATCAGTGTCATGTGCTTTGCCTTTTAAATTTTCTCTTCTAGCCTACATATGAGTAACTTAATAATAAGTCACCTTTAAAAATATATTTTTTTTTATTGATTTCAGAGAGGAAGGGAGAAGGAGAGAGAAACATCAATGATGAGAGAGAATCATTGATTGTCTGCCTCCTGCATGCCCCATACTGGGATTGGAGCCAGTAACCCGGGCATGTGCCCTTAACTGGAATCAAACCCGGGATCCTTCAGTCCCCAGGCAGACACTCTATCCATTGAGCCAAATCAGCTAGGGCAAGTCACCTTTTTATTCACTGAAATATATGTGATTTTCCCCCAACAGAATAGCCTATGATTATGTTATTTTTGGTCCAGTCTTATGCTTCTCACTGCCTCTCCACCCACACCACACTAATTGGGCTACTAAGATTTACTGTAATATTTGCAACAGAGCAGATAGTACTGTCACAGCTCACTGCATACAGAAAACAGACAAGAGGAGATGGCTAGAGTCCCTATCCAGAACAGAAATTCAAGGCCTGAGCTAAAGAGACATTGGGAATAGAGAGGAAGGGACAGATTTAGAAGTAGAGTGAACATCACTTCCCTATAATGGATGAGATATGAGGGTTGGGGAAGAGTTAAGGATAATTCTCTAAATCCAAAGTTTCTGGCTTGGGGAACCATGTGTATAGTGACAGCATTAACTGAGATATAGCATATATGAGAAGCAAATTTCCAGTAAATTTGAAATTAGGTATTAATGATAAGGGAGGTCAAAAGAGAAGTTAAGATTAAAGATAGAGATTTGGAATTATTGTTATACAGAAGATAATTTAAATCATTGATTCAAATTAGGCTGTGGATGAGACAGAGATGGGAAGCATATAGAATAAGAAGAGGGCCAAGAGGGGAACCCTAATGGTCAGAGGAGATACCTAGTAATAAAAGAATGGTTTGAATAACAATTTTTCTGGAAACCTAGAGGAATGAAAAACTCAAGAAGTAAAAGGCTGGCAGTATTGTTACTTTGGGGGGGGTGGAAGGGGGGAAACATAAATTAGAATTGAGTATTGCCACTTCATAGAAAAATAAGGTAAGTTAGAATTGAGATTTGGCAATTTAGTAACAGGTGAATTTAGAGCAATTTCAGTGAAGTGGAGATGGAGGTCAGCCCATATTAGGTTGAAAGATGAGACAAGGAGGAAGATGGAAGTAACTTGAGAATTGATAAAACCAAGGAAAGGAGTTTTGATGGTTTTAGGTTGGAGAAGATGTAACATACTTATAGACTGAAAGGGAAAAGCAGAGGAAGGTATTGAAAATAGAGTAATGAGAGGGGGTGTTTGGGGAAAAGATGCTGGAGGAGAATGAGAGCCAGTGTTGAAGGAGGCAATAAGAGTAGATAAGGGGTGATTGCATCATTTTTAATAGAGGAAACAAAATCAAGGCCATCCACTGAAAGAGAGATGGGCATTGATGTGATGGGGAACTTGATGAAAAGAGTGAACATTTGGAAATATAAGAGGGAGCTGCTAAGGGGCACGTGATAGAATTGTGAGGGATAGGTCTTCATGAGGGAGGGGTTAATTGAGTTAAGTTGCCTGCCAATGGAAAAATGTCTAGGATTGCAGCAAGTCATAGTCTGCTCATGTACCTTCCTAACTTCCCCAAAAGGTAGGGACACAGAGGCAAAATGAATCTAAAATAGGCAGACCAGCTGGAAAAAGGGCAGGTGAAGAGATGGAGCTGGTGGGGGGATTTGGCTGCTAAGTGAAAGGAGACACTGCAAAGAAAATGTTTCAATAGGGTGTTTTTTGTGGGTTTTTTTTTTTTTCCTTTCCTTTTTTTTCAGAACAGTGAGGTCAAAATTTGTTCTTAAAACTGGAATGGAAAACACACACACACAAAATAAAAACCCAAGCTAAAGCAATGACTGACATAATTTTTCCTTTTGTAGATGTACTGTTCCATTTGGAAGTCAAGGTTGGTGCCACTTAAGTCGGCTCCTGCAAGGGTTTTGTGTTTGGTTTTTTTTAAGTCTCTACATTAAAATATTACTTTATGGTTTAAGCTATGAAGTATTCCACTCCTGGATTGACTAGTGGCTTAGTTTCAAGTTAACCCTACAAAAGGCTATTTTTCCATTGATTTTTTTTTTTATAGAGAGAGGGAAAGAGAGAGAAATATCGATGTGAGAGAAACACATTGATTGGTTGCCTCCTGCAGGAGCCTCGAGGGCCCTGGCCTGGGAGGAGCCTGCAGTCTTTTTAAAAATATATATTTTTTAATTGATTTCAGAAAGTAAAGGAGAGGGAGAAAGAGATAGAAACATCAATGATGAGAGAGAATCATTGATTGGCCCTCCTGCATGCTCCCTAGAGGGGATCAAGCCTGAAACCTGGGCATGAGCCCTGACCAAGAATCAAACCCTGATGTCCTAGTTCCGTGGTCGGCAAACTACGGCTCGCGAGCCACATGCAACTCTTTGGCCCCTGGAGTGTGGCTCTTCCACAAAATGCCACGGCCTGGGCGAGTCTATTTTGAAGAAGTGGCGTTAGAAGAAGTTTAAGTTTAAAAAATTTGGCTCTCAAAAGAAATTTCAATCGTTGTACTGTTGATATTTGGCTCTGTTGACTAATGAGTTTGCTGACCACTGTCCTAGTTCATAGGTCGATGCTTAACCACTGAACCACTCTGGCCAGACAGTTGTGCGACATCCTGAATAACATGATGAAATCTCCTGACCATTCTACTGCATCTTTCGTAGGACATTAGCCATCCCTTAATCCAGCATATCTAGGATGTACACACACGGAAGCCATCTCAGTTATTAGACTGACTCATGGTATCCCAGTGCTTGTGTTCAGGTAAACCTTAGTTTACTTAACAATGGCCCCCAAGCTATTCACATAACTTTTACTACAGTATCTTACTATAATTGTTCTATTTTTAAAAATATATTTTATTGATTTTTACAGAGAGGAAGGAAGAGGGATAGAGAGTTAGAAACACCCATGAGAGAGAAACATCGTTCAGTTGCCTCCTGCACACCCCCTACTGGGGATGTGCCCGCAACCAAGGTACATGCCCTTGACCGGAATCGAACCTGGGACCCTTCAGTCCGCAGGCCGACGCTCTAACCACCGAGCCAAACTGGTTAGGGCATAATTGTTTTACTTTTTAAATTATTGGTAATCTCTTCCTGTGCCTAACTTATAAATTAAACTTTATCATAGCTATGTATGTATAGGAAAAACAGTATATATAGGGTTCAGTACTATCTGTGGTTTCAGGCATCCTCTGATATCTTTCTATCTTAGATAATTATAGATTCACATGTGGTTGTAAGAAATCATACAGAACAATCCTGTGTACATACACCCAGTTTCCCCCCAGTCAGCCACTCCATTTTGACATGATTAGTCTGTAGTTTTTGCATCCCATTGACTCCAGATTGAACCATGATGTTTCCAATGGGCCTGGTATTGGTTTTGTGACATTTTTTTCCCTTTTGGCTCATAATGGTCATATCCACTAAGCACTTAGTATTTAACAATATCAGGGCTAATTTTAAATTAGTACAAGTTTGATATTGCTATATTGACTATTCCAGAGCCTCTTAATTGGCAATCTTGCCTTGACATTTGGAAAGGGATAATCAAATATTAAGTAAAGGGATCTAGAACCTGAATGAACCTAATGTAGTATTGTCATGAAGACTTTAATAAGATTTAATTTGATTCCAAGTTAAAAAATGAGTCAAGACTGCCTGGCCTGCGTGGCTCAGTAGTTGAGCATTGACCTATGAACCAGGAGGTCATGGTTCAATTCCCGGTCAGGTCACATGCCCGGGTTGCGGGCTCCATCCCTAATAGAGAGTGTGCAGGAGGCAGCTGATCAATGATTCTCTCATCATGAATGTTTCTATCTCTCTCTCCCTCTTCCTTCCTCTCTCTCCCTCTTCCTTCCTCTCTCTGAAATCAAATTTTAAAAAATGAGTCAAGATTGAACTGGTCGGTCTAGAGTTTTTTTTACTTACATTAGAGTGATTTTCCCACTCCAGCCCTACACCTCCTGAACCTGATAAGTTCCTTCAGAAAATAGCTATGTTCTCTATGTGCAATCAGTTCTGTTCTTCTTCTTCATATGCCGAAGTAATGAACTCCTTTCCCCAAAAAATGACCTTATAAGAAGCTCTTATTTCTCTGCATGTTCTCTGCTTAAATCCTCTATAACATCTTTGGGATTCTGCATTTTACATCAGCTCAGTCTGACTAGACCCCTCTTGAGTTTATCCCTCCTGTCTCCTGGTGCATCACAGCTGGTCTCCCAGCCTTACCTCCTGGGCACTGGCATTTGGGGGTGCTGCCCTGTCCACATTTGCATGGACATTGTCCCTGCTCTCCTGCTTCTTAGCTTTCTGTGCTAATCTGACTCCTGTGTCTGTTGGGCATGCCACTCCTTATCTTTGACTTCTCTTCCACTTGTCTCCTCAAAGTTGCTGTTCCCAGGATTCTGACTTGGACTCTCTCCACTAGTAACCTGTGTCCTCTCTCTACATGATCTCATGCTTTTCCATGACTTCAACTGATAATGGTGAGAATGTTTTGGGGTTTCTTTTCCTAAAGGTCTCTAAAATCAGGAGTAGAGAAGAGGCAAAATGTGGGTGCCCAGCCCAGAGCAATGTGGAGAGGGCTGTGGCTGGGGTTCTGCAGAGGCACCTACCGTTTTCCCCCCTTGGTATACCTGAGGAGCACCAGTGGGGAAGTGGGTGCCACGTCTGCCCTGGCCCCCAAGAATGGCCCCCTGGGCCTGTCTCCAAAAAAGGTTGGTGATGACATCGCCAAAGCAACCGGTGATTGGAAGGGTCTGAGGATTACAGTGAGTGATCATTCAGAACAGATAGGCCCAGATTGAGGTAGTGCCTTCTGCCTCTGCCATGATCATCAAAACCCTCAAAGAATTGCCAAGAGACAGAAAGAAGCAAAAAAAAAAAAAAAAAAAAGACATTAAGCACAATAGAAATAAGCACTTTTGATGAGATTGTCAGCATTGCCAGACAGATGCAGCACTGATTTTTAGCTAGAGAACTCTCTGGAACCGTTAAAGAGATCCTGGGGACTGCCCAGTCTGTGGCTGCCACCCTCATGACATCATAGATGCTATCAACAGTGGTGCAGTGGAATGCCGGGCTAGTTAAGAACTACAAAGGAAAATGTTTCCATTAAAGATTATTTGACAGCCAAAAAGTAAAAAAAAAAAAAAATCAATAAAATAAAATCAGGAGAAATGTCTCTTGAAAATACTATGGAATTTAGGGGAAACTTACCTAAAAGCAAAATATTCAACCTAGACAGCCAAAATAATACAGGGATTGGACATTGTATAGCAAAGGGTAGCTGACCTAGATGAGAAAAATAATTCAGAGACTGATTGGAAGTATCTGAGTTTACTTTCTAAGTACTCTGAAGGAAAATGGAGAGTGTGAACTGTTTTCTAAAAAGATGTGGGGTGACAGCATGCAAGGTTTCCCATGCACATCTCTCACTGACCTACACTGACAGTCCTCTTTGGAGGGTAAAATGCCTGGTTGAAGAGTAGAATGTTTGTTAAGCAGAAGACTTGGAAGCACCAGGGAAATATGAATGTTTAGAAAGAACTCAGCACTTTGCTTTAAAAAAAAACACCATTCTGATGCCAAACACCTGCCCTGACCACCTTGAAACACACACACACACACACACGCGCGCACACACACACACACACACACACACACACACACTGTGTATGTGGCTAATACAAGAGGGAGCAGGAAAACAAAATAAAGCCTCCTCGCCCTGGCCAGTTGCTCAGTGGTTAGAGCATCAGCCCTCTGACTGAAGGGTCTTGGGTTCAATTCTGGTCAAGAGCACGTACCTTGGTTGTAGGCTGAATGAATCCCTGGCCCCATCAGGTAGCATGTGGGAGGCAACCAATCAATATGTCTCTCTCACATTGATGATTTTCTCCCTGTCTCTTCTCTCCCTTCCACTTTCTCTAAAAATCAATTTTAAAAAATACTCCTGGGGTGAGGATTAACAAACAAACAAAAATTTTCAAATCACTAAATTGGGTTCATCCCCTTTCTTCATAGCTTAGCCAAACGAGAATGTTCTATTTCAATTATATTTTGCAAACTGACTTTAAATCAGACACTCCCGAAAAAAATATCTTTCTCGAGAAACCATAGATAAACACCTGAAATTGCTGCCTCGCACAACCACTTCAAAACTACAACTAAAAGACAAAACGGACATCATCCAGAACCACAGGAAGGCTGGCTGAGTGGAAATTCTACAACTAGAAGGAAAGAGAAAAGCACACTGAGACTCAGAGGAGCTGCGGAAGTAAAGTGCAGAGGTAGGGAGGCACGTGCGGGGGAAGGGCTGGCAACTGAGGACGCAGTGGTCTTTCTCAATCAGGAGGGAGACACAAGCTCCCGACTGCTCTGACCTCCAGTTCCGGGTGAGATTCTGAGGACCCAGACTCATACGGGGAGAAACTGGACTGTCTGGCATCGAATGGAACTCGAGGGTGGCTTTCTCTCAGAGGTGCTTGCAGTGATTACCGAGGGACACTGAGACACAGGGGCCTATTAGGGTAGGGCTGAGGATCAGCCATTGCTGTTTGCTCCACCCTGTGGATTCCCTGAGACCCCGCCCCACTCAAGCTGTGCGCAGAGGCTTTTGCATATGAATAGCCTGGCCTTTTGCATTCTAAAATTACCTATCAAACTGCAGCTGGGTCAGAGAGACTCAGAACATCCAAAAGAAGGCCCAAGGCCCCACAGCAGCTTGCATTGCTTCACAGCTGGGCCTCATCTGGGCACCTCCAAACCCCAAACAAAGAAGAGGAATCTGCAGATCTCTCCATAGCTCCTGCTGGGTGGCCTCAGGCAGAGGCTAAATTAGCACCTCCTTAGAGATCCAAGAGCCAGTGTACCCAATGGTCAGAGTGGGACCATTCAGATTACAACTCCTCAGATCCATAAGGGACACACTCAGGGGGCAGACACAATGAGCACCAAAGCCCCACTGAAGCAAGTCTCGCCCCATAAGGTTGTCTCCAGCACAGAAGTTCTCCCATCATAGACACAACTGATCCTCACAGCCAATTGGCCTGGAGGTCATTTCCTCCCAGTGATACCAACAACAATCAAGGCTTAACTACAATAAGACTGTGCACACTGTCCACAAATGGGGTGCACCAAGAGAGTCCACCTCAGGTAACTGGGGTGGCTGAGCCACTGGGCCCTATGGGACACCTAGCATACAAAGCCACTCTATCAATACAGGGAAGCCGCCAAAATGTGGAGACAAAGAAACAGGTCACAAATGACAGAAATGGAGGAAAGCAAACTACTGGATATAGAGTTCAAAACCACGGTTATAAGGTTTTTCAAGAAACCACCAATAAATTTAGTGAGACCCTTGAGGATATGAAAAAGGACCAATTAGAAATTAAGCATACACTGACTTAAATAAAGAATAATATACAAAGATCCAACAGCAGACTAGAGGATCGCAAGAATCAAGTCAAAGATTTGAAATACGAAGAAGCAAAAAACACCCAACCAGAAAAGCAAAAAGAAAAAAGAATCCAAAAATATGAAGATAGTGTAAGGAGCCTCTGGGACAACTTCATGCGTACCAACATCAGAATTATGGGGGTCCCAGAAGAAGAGAGAGAGCAAGATATTGAAAACCTATTTGAAGAAATAATGACAGAAAACTTCCCCCACCTGGTGAAAGAAATAGACTTATAAGTCCAGGAAGCGCAGAGAACCCCAAACAAAAGGAATCCAAAGAGGACCACACCAAGACACATCATAATTAAAATGCCAAGAGCAAAAGACAAAGAGAGAATCTTAAAAGCAGCAAGAGAAAAAAAGTTAGTTACCTACAAGGGAGTACCCATACGAATGTCAGCTGATTTCTCAACAGAAACTATGCAGGCCAGAAGGGAGTGGCAAGAAATATTCAAAGTGCTGAATAGCAAGAACCTACAACCAAGATTACTCTACCCAGCAAAGCTATCATTCAGAATTGAAGGGCAGATAAAGAGCTTCACAGATAAGAAAAAGCTAAAGGAGTTCATCACTGCCAAACCAGCATTATATGAAATGCGGAAGAGTATTCTGTAAGAAGAGGAAGAAGAAGAAAAAGGTAAAGATAAAAATTATAAACAACAAATACATATCTATCAACAAGTGAATCTAAAACTCAAGTGAATAAAAAACCTGATGAACAGAATAAACTGGTGAATATAATAGAATCAGGGGCATAGAAAAGGAGTGGACTGACAATTCTTGGGGGAAAGGGGGTGTGGGGGGTGCGGGAAGAGACTGGACAAAAATCGTACACCTATGGATGAGGACAGTGGGGGCGGGGGGGGGTAAGGGCAGAGGGTGGGGTGGGAACCTGGTGGAGGGGAGATATGGAGGGAAAAAAGAGGAACAACTGTAATAATCTGAACAATAAAGATTTATTAAAAATAAAATAAATAAATAAATCAGACACTCCCACTTGTCACTCAGTGTTGACCTAGGGAGGAGAAGAGAGCCTCTTTCATTGCTGACAGGGTCAGAAACCATTCTTGTCCGGACCCTAACCCCTTCTCAGTCCTGACAGCCTCAGCGTTAGTGAGGTTTGCTGCCTGCAGAGGGCGTTAAAAGTGAAGAGCAATGTTGCTTTTTCATTTTCCCTCTCCAGGGCCAAGTTAAATTCCGGACAACCACATACAGTGGGGATTTTTGTTTTCTTTCTTCCATCCCCAGTCCGGGTGGCGGCGGAGCTCAAAGAGTAGTCTGTTCTGGGGAAAAGACGGCGTCTGCCTCTCTCCCAAACCAGCCCTGATCAAATCCCAAGCAGCCGGTCCTTAGATAACAAGACTGAGAAACCCGAAACCAACAGCTCTGACTCTCATCAGTGCCCAGCATCACCGTCTGGAAACCGAGACATGTTGCTGAGATGCCACAGTGATTGAGTGTTAAGTGGCATGGCTGGGGTTCTCTCACTGGAGTTTATAGCCTGGACCTATGAACTTAGACAAAGAAGGTTTTCAAAAAGTCTGTATTGGGTTTGAGCACTTGAGCTGTTTTGGGGCACTCTGCACATGTACTGGCCTTTAGGATCATTGTTCTCCCTTAGCAAAGCCATGAGGTAGGTTAATCCAGCCTTGCTGTCCACTGGGCGGGTTGCCTGCAGCCATCCCAGCAGGTGAGTGCATTCAATTGTGTTTGAGGCAAGGGAAGGAACATCCACGCTCTGTTTCTGCTTTATTAGGGGAAGGCATCCTTAAATGAATGGGCTCTGGAAGAGGCAGAGCCTCATATGAATGGGGAAAAAGAACATTTTCCATGATTACGGATTATAGAATGTAGAACCGACAAGCCCTATTAGGGAATGGAGAAGTTGTGAAGTCAGAGGCCTAGAGACCTACAGCTTATCCTGAAAATGCTGAGAACACCCTCAGTGCTACAGAAGGTGGTGCCAGAGAGCTAAGGCATGCAAGCAAGCTGCCCCTGAGTCCACCATCTGTGCAGCCTCACAAAGGAAAGTATGTGTACAACTGTGTGTCTTTGTACTTGTGGGGACCAAGCTTGTGGGATGTATTCTTGGGAGAAAAGAAGGAAATACCAAGAGTTCACTCAAAAGTATGGGCACTAAGGACCAAGGGCCTGGAGCTGTGGTGAGCCTCACAGCTTCTAACATCAAACAGGTGCCAGGACTTGGGAAGCTACTCTGAGTTGTGGGTCTTATGCCTTAGCTTCAGCTGCAAGCCCTTCACCATTATTTGTAGGGTGCAAACAGGAGAGGGTGTCTTTCTAGAGAAGGGTGAGAATGATATTCTAGTGGGGTTTACTGGTCAGAGAGAGGAGGGGCTTCAGGGAAGGCTCATTTAGCCTTTGTCTCAGCACCATCTAATGAACAAGCAAGAGTGCTATTCACCCTTTCTCTTCGTAGGTCTCCCAGCAACAAAGCAAACCTAAGTGGAGGGAAAGAATTGGTTATTACTCCGTTGAAAAACCCACAAGTCAAAGTGAATTTTTGACTTGGATAATTGTCTACTGACTTGATGGGGAATCCTTTACCCTGGGGGAGGAAGACAGGAAGAGAGGTGGTAATAATTAGAGGTTCTCACACTGCAGACCGGAAAAAGAAGCAAGACCTATCCACAGATGCCAAACTTAAGCTTCAAAGCATATAGTTCTGGTCTACGTCATCTCGCTTGAGGATCATATCAACAACTTGTTTGCATGGGAGAAAGATGAAGTCCTAAGCTCTCAGTAGGTGAATTGCCTGGGATCTTTTTAGCCAATGTGCTTTGTTCTGACCCTTCAGCATATCATCTGTGCCCCTCTTTATCTTTTCTTTGACTCTCTATGATGCAATCTTGCACATAATCTTCTATAGGGATGGTAAATTGTTATTTGTTTCCCTAACTAGTATGCAAATATTTAGGACTGCAGATGGTCTAACCACGAAGAAACTTCTTTTCTTTAATATGACCTTTCTCCTTTCTTTCCTATTGATTCAAGCAATCTCATTCCAGCTCCCTGACTTACCCACCTCCCTCTCCCTTGCACAAGCTCACTGGTGACTCTAGGTTTGGCACCATTTCCTTAAAACTAAACCTTTACCCCAGCATCCTCTCTTCTCTTTCAAAAAAAAAACAAAAAAACTAAACCTTTACTATATATATATTTTTTCCATTGGTTTTTAGAGTGGAAGGGAGGGGGGAGACAGAGAGAAACACTGATGTGAGAGAGACACATTAATTGGTTGCCTCTTGCATGCCCCCCAGGGGTGCAGGGATCAATCCTGCAACCAAGTAGTAACCTTGACCGGAATGGAATCTGGGACCCTTCAATCTGCAGGCCAACACTCCAACCACTGAGCCAAACTGGCTAGGGCTTAAGTATATTTTTATTGACTTCAGAGAGGAAGGGAGAGGGAGAGAGAGATAGAAACATCAATGATGAAAGAGAATCATTGACCGGCCACCTCCTGCATGGCCCACACTAGAGATTGAGCCCGCAACCCAGGCATGTACCCTGATGGGAATCAAACCATGACCTCCTGGTTCATAGGTTGATGCTCAATCACTGAGCCATGCTGGCCGAGCTAAACCTTTACTTTCTTGGCTGCAATGTCCTGTTTGGGTTTGATTGTGCTTTGAGCACACAGGTGAATGAACCCCTTTTGTTCGGTAACAATGGAGAAAGTAAGGCTTGGTCAGAGCTCATAAAACTTCATCATCCAGACAGATGGACTCATGGAAGGAAGGAATAGGAAAAAAGATCTTTTCAGTAGAGAGCAAAGCAGGCAGCATTGATGGGGCGGGGGTGGGGGGGTGGGGGAGGAAGAGAAGAATTGTCATGTGGCTGGATGAGTTATAGATGTGTTGAGAGTGAGCTCAGAGTTTCCAGGTGAACTTCCAGGGAAACAACATGTGTAAAGAAAAAAAAAAAAAAAAGCACTGGATCTGAAGTTAGGAAGCCTGAGTTTAAGTCCCATATAAGATACAGGTTACTGACATAACTTTTTAAAAATTTGATTTTTAGAGAAAAAAGAAGAGAGTGGGAGAGAAGAACATCGACGTGTGAGTGTAACATTGATTGACTGCCTCTTGCACATACCCCAACTGCGGATCAAACTGCAACCTGGGCATGTGCCCTGACCAGGAATCCAACCAGCGACCTTTCGGTGGAGGGATGATGCCCAACCAACTGAACCACACCAGCCAGGGCATTTGAGCAAGTTATTTAAAATCTCTAAGCCCATTTTCTTATCTGTAAAATTAAATCAATGAAACCTGCAACTTTTGGTATGAATGATTTACATGTGTTTCAGTGGTTAGAACATCAGCCTGCATACCAAAGGGTCCTGGGTTTGATTCCCAGTCAAGGACATGTGCCTGAGTTGCAGGGTCGATGGTTCTTGTTGGGGCACGTATGAGAGGCAACCAATCGGTATGTCTTTTTCACATCGATGTTTCTCCCTTACACTCTCTTAAAAAACAAAAACAAAAAAACCCAATAGGAAAAAAATATCCTTGGGTGAGGATTAACAACAGAAAGGGAGAGAGAGAGAGAGAGAGAGAGAGAGAGAGAGAGAGAGAGAGAGAGAGAGAGAGAGAGAGAAAGAGAAAGGGAGAAAGAGAGACACAGCAAATAAATACTTGCCAAGACGACCATGACCATGGCACTTGGGATAGCTTTAGCACTATTCTTTCTCTCTTAGAAATTCTTTGAAAGGAATTCAATCCTCCCATGCCTCAGTCTAAAACATTGGCTTAGTGATGGCCCAGAGATCCTCATTGAGTTATTATCAGACTTTCCACTACCAAGATATCCCCATGAGATACATTTGAATAGCTGAGAGGCTCCTGAAGTAAAAAAGAGAGGAGAAAGAAGGTCTGTGTGGGCATAAGGGATTATGGCCGAAGAAGGAGACCTCTGCATACAATGGAAAGAAGACCAGAGGCTAAAGATCTGGTTCTAGTTCTGATCCCATCATTCACTGGTCATGTGAACTTGGTGCAGGTTATCTTAAGAAATGGAGGCTTATGAAGTTTGTTTGCTATTCTCATTTGGTTGTGAGAAATAAAACACGTGATATAGATGTAAAAATGCTCAGTAAGCTCAAATGTGTCACATTATAACACGGACATCAGGTTTTAGGAAATGGGAAGGATGCTGCGCTCATAGAGTTACTTATATTCTGATATCCACATAGACCAGAATAAAAAGTGCTCTGGATACAAGACTTCTGCTACCATACCTAATGGTCACTGGACACCTTTCCCTTTGAATTCTCTACAAACCAGAATTTTCTGGTACCTCAGCTAGCCTTGGCCCATTTTAGAAAGCTTCACTTGACCTCTCTAACAAAGCCTCTGTAATTTTGGAGAAGAACCTTTGTGGTTTGACCTGCCATCTTTGTGGTTTGACCTGACTCTGGCATTCTTGATAAGCCAAAGACCAGAGCCCATCCCATCAGTTTTACAGATGACATGATAAAAATTCTTCTTTCTCATCAGGTGTGATTTCTACAATGACCCTGGGCCATTCTGAGTCAGGTGGTAGGGCTATAGTGGGAGAGCAAAAGGACAGTGAAAATCATCAGAACGACCAGTGAGTGTACAGTTAACTTGACACGACAAAGAACAGACATTGGTGGTAATATTATGCCACCAAAATTTGTCACCATGAATACCTCCACCCACATGCTTATCTCTGGACCTGAGGAGGATGACAGCTAGGACTGAGCATAGAATTTGAGTCTCAAAAGTCCAGATCCTCTGCTGCTGTGAAATCACTAGGAGTCAAAAAAGGATTTGGAGCAAGCAGTCTGAACACAAAATCTGCGTGTGAGGGCTATCTTAGTGCTGAGGAGGCAACCACAACAGGAAAGAAAAGAAAAGAGGGAAAGAGTAGAGCCACAGAAATGATCTGTTCAAGGCTCCCCCTGAGTGCTGCTTCGGCTACTCTGCACTCGCTTTGAGCTCAGGACTCCTGTTAAGCCAGTGTCCCAGTTTCCATCATCTACCGGTACCTCACCAGCTGTGATGAGATGTTCTCTGACATCTACAAGATCTGGGAGATCAGGCTGTGTCTGAAAGTGGAGTGGAAGATGGTCAGTAGGACAGAGGGTAACATGGATGACTCACCCATTGGTGGAAATGCCTCCACTAAAGGCCCCAAGGGTGAAGGTACTGAAAGGACAGTCATCACTGTGTTGATCTTGTCAAGAACCATCCTTTGCAGGAAATCTACTTCACAAAAGACCAGCTTACAAGAAATATATAGAAGATGACATGAAATCCATCAAAGGGACACTTGGAGAACAGAGACCAGAAAGAACAAAGTGTTTTCAGGGGCTTCAGAACAAATCAAGCACATCCTTGCTAATTTCAAAAACTACCGGTGCTGTGGCTCAGTGGTTGAACATTGACCAATGAACCAGAGGTCATGATTCAATTCCTGGTCAGGGCACATGCCTGGGTTGAGGGCTTGATCCCCAGGAGGGGGCAGGCAGGAAGCAGCCAATCAATAATTCTCATCATTGGTGTTTCTATCTCTCTCTCCCTCTCCCTTCCTCTCTCTGAAATCAATAAACAAACAAACAAAAAACTACTAGTGCTTTACTGGTGAAAACTTGAATTCATATGGCAAGGTTGCTCTGCTGGACCACCATGAGGATGGTCAGATCCCATATATGATTTTCTATAAGGATGGTTTAGAAATGGAAACATGTTAACAAATTTGGCAATTTGAATCTATCATCTGTCATCATATCTGGCTGCTGCTTTTCATCTGCACACCTGGACTAGGACAAATGGATTGATGTTATCTTGAGATCTTCATTTCTTTTGACCTTGATTTATTTGTAGTGGAGGCATTGTTATAAGAAAAATATGTCATGTAGTTTGTCTAAAAAGAAAATGCAGGAGAAACCAAGATGGTGGCATAGGTAAACACCTGAACTTGCTGCCTCACACAACCACTTCAAAACTACAACTAAAAGACAAAACGGACATCATCCGGAACAACAGGAAGGCTGGCTGAGTGGAAATTCTACAACTAGAAGGAAAGAGGAAAGCACACTGAACTCAGAGGAAGTGCGGAAGTAAAGTGCAGAGGTACGGAGGGGTGAGTGCAGAAAGGGCTGGCAAGTGAGGATGCGATTGTCTTTTTCAATCTAGAGGGAGCCACAAGCTCCCGACTGCTCTGACCTCCAGTTCCGGGTGAGACTCTGAGGACCCAGACTCATACGGGGAGAAACTGGACTGTCTGGCATTGGGCCGGAACACGAGGGCGGCTTTTTCTCAGAGGTCTTTGCAGCGATTACCACGGGACACTGAGACCCGGGGGCATCTTAGGGCAGGGCTGAAGGTCAGCCATTGCTGCTTGCTCCGCCCTGTTGATTCCCTGAGACCCCGCCCCACCCAATTTATAACCCCACCCCAGCTGTGCGCAGAGGCTTTTGCATATGAATGGCCTGGCACTTTGCAATCTAAAATTACCTAACAAACTGCAGCTGGGTCAGAGAGACCCAGAACTTCCAAAAGAAGGCCCAAGACTCCACAGCAGCTTGCATTGCTTCACAGCTGGGCTTCATCTGGGCACCTCCAAACCCCAAACAAAGAAGAGGAATCTGCAGATCTCTCCATAGCTTCTGCTGGGTGGCCTCAGGCAGAGCTAAATTTGCACCTCCTTGGAGATCCAAGAGCCAGTGTACCCAGTGGTCAGAGTGGGACCATCCAGGTTACAACTCCTCAGAACCATAAGGGACATATTCAGGGGGCAGACTCAGTGAGCACCAAAGCCCCACTGAAGCAAGTCTTGCCCCATAAGAGTGTCTCCAGAACAGAAGTTCTCCCATCATAGACACAACTGATCCTCACAGCCAATTGGCCTGGAGGTCATTTCCTCCCAGTGATACCAACAACAATCAAGGCTTAACTACAACAAGACTGTGCACACAACCCACAAAGGGGTGCACCAAGAGAGTCCACCTCAGGTAACTGGGGAGGCTGAGCCAGTGGGCCCTATGGGACACCTAGCACACAAAGCCACTCCATCAATACAGGGAAGCAGCCAAAATGCAGAGACAAAGAAAGAGGTCACAAATGAAAGAAATGGAGGAAAGCAAACTACTGGATATAGAGTTCAAAACCACGATTATAAGGTTTTTCAATAATCTTCGAAAAACCACCGATAAATTTTGTGAGACCCTTGTGAGGATATGAAAAAGGACCAACTAGAAATTAAGCATACACTGACTGAAATAAAGAATAATATACAAAGATCCAACAGCAGACTAGAGGATTGCAAGAATCAAGTCAAAGATTTGAAATACGAAGAAGCTAAAAACACCCAACCAGAAAAGCAAAAAGAAAAAAGAATCCAAAAATATGAAGATAGTGTAAGGAGCCTCTGGGACAACTTCAAGCGTACCAACATCCGAATTATGGGGGTGCCAGAAGAAGAGAGAGAGCAAGATATTGAAAACCTATTTGAAGAAATAATGACAGAAAACTTCCCCCACCTGGTGAAAGAAATAGACTTACAAGTCCAGGAAGCACAGAGAACCCCAAACAAAAGGAATCCAAAGAGGACCACACCAAGACACATCATAATTAAAATGCCAAGAGCAAAAGACAAAGAGAGAATCTTAAAAGCAGCAAGAGAAAAAAAGTTAGTTACCTACAAGGGAGTACCCATACGAATGTCAGCTGATTTCTCAACAGAAACTATGCAGGCCAGAAGGGAGTGGCAAGAAATATTCAAAGTGCTGAATAGCAAGAACCTACAACCAAGATTACTCTACCCAGCAAAGCTATCATTCAGAATTGAAGGGCAGATAAAGAGCTTCACAGATAAGAAAAAGCTAAAGGAGTTCATCACTGCCAAACCATCATTATATGAAATGCTGAAGAGTATTCTGTAAGAAGAGGAAGAAGAAGAAAAAGGTAAAGATAAAAATTATGAACAACAAATACATATCTATCAACAAGTGAATCTAAAACTCAAGTGAATAAAAAACCTGATGAACAGAATAAACTGGTGAATATAATAGAATCAGGGGCATAGAAAAGGAGTGGACTGACAATTCTTGGGGGAAAGGGAGTGTGGGGGGTGCGGGAAGAGACTGGACAAAAATCGTACACCTATGGATGAGGACAGTGGGGGGGGGTAATGTCAGAGGGTGGGGTGGGAACTGGGTGGAGGGGAGTTATGGGAGGAAGAAGAGGAACAACTGTAATAGTTTGAACAATAAAGATTTATTTTTTAAAAAGAAAATACATTTAAACTAATAAATAAGTAAATAAATAAATAAATCCTATCTAATAAAAACATAATATGCAAAATGACCATCACTCCAACACACAAGATGGCCGTCCCCATGTGGTCAAAGATGGCTGCCCCCATGTGGACACAAGATGGCCACCAAAAGATGGCCTGCAGGGGAGGGCAGTTAGGAGGGACCAGTCCTGCAGGGGAGGGCAGTTGGGGGCAACCAGGCCTGCAGGGGAGGGCAGTTAGGGTGACTGGGCCTGCAGGGGAGGGTAGTTGGGGGCAACCAGGCCTATAGGGGAGGGCAGTTGGGGGCAACCAGGCCTTCAGGGGAGGGTAATTGGGGGGGAACAGGCCTGCAGGGGAGGGCAGTTGGGAGGGACCAGGCCTGCAGGGAAGAGCAGTTGTGGGTGATCAGGCCAGCAGGGGAGGGCAGTTAGGGGTGACCGGGCCTGCAGGGGAGGGCAGTTGGGAGGGACCAGTCCTGCAGGGGAGGGCAGTTAGGGGTGACTGGGCCTGCACGGGAGGGCAGTTGGGGGGAACCAGGCCTTCAGGGGAGGGCAGTTGGGGGCAACCAGGCCTTCAGGGGAGGGTAGTTGGGGGGGGGGGACCAGGCCTGCAGGAGAGGGAAGTTGCTATAGGGGAGGGCAGTTGGAGGGACCAGGCCTGCAGAGGAGGGCAGTTAGGGGTGACTGCGCCTGCAAGAGAGGGCAGTTGGGGGCGACCAGGCCTTCAGGGGAGGGTATTTGGGGGGGACCAGGCCTGCAGGGGTAGGCAGTTGAGGGGGGACCAGGTCGGCAGGGGAGGGCAGTTGGGGGGACCAGGCCTGCAGGGGAGGGCAGTTAAGGGTAACCAGGCCTGCAGGGGAGGACAGTTAGGGGCCACCTGGTCGGCAGGGAGGGCAGTTAGGGGCAATTGGGCTGGCAGGGGAGCAGTTAGGTGACAATCAGGCAGGCAGGGGAGTGATTAGGGGGTGATCAGGCTGGGAGGTAGAAGCGGTTAGGGGCAATCAGGCAGGCAGGCAGGCAAGTGAGTGATTGGGAGCCAGCAGTCCTGGATTGTGAGAGGGATGTCCAACTGCCCGTTTAGGCCGGATCCCACTAGGATTGGGCCTAAACGGGCAGTCGAACATCCCTCGAGGGGTCCCAGATTGGAGAGTGTGCAGGCTGGGCTGAGAGTCACCTCTGCCCCCATGCACAAATTTTGTGCACCGGGCCTCTAGTAAGGCTATAACAAGTGATGAGGAAGGCACAGAATTAGAAGATCTAAAGTGATTGCTTTCCTTTTCTGAATTTCTTTGGAATTCACTTTTTGGACCAGAAGTTCAGCCTTTAAAGTGTCAGATTTGTTTTTCTGTGGGATATATTTTCTCCTCAACTAATGTGGCATGTTCTGATTTACATCTCTCCTAGTTTCCACATGATAGATACTTCAAGGGTTTGGCTGATTGAAGTGATTGCATATGTCCTCTCGGGGGGATGGGGGGTAGTCTTGAGGCCTATTTCCATGACAAAATCCTGAAAGTGACTCAGCCTTATATCCAGTCATGCAGATTGGTATCCCCATTGAGAGAGAGACTCTATTTACAGGGACCCTGGTCACCTCCCACCTGCCTCAGCTAAGCTTGTGCATACTGGCTGCTTCTGCCTTGGTCTTTTGGAGAGAAAAAGCATGGGAAGTGCACACCGCTGTGGTTTGGAATATCACAGAGACATTTCTCTAGGGCTGTTTATTATTAGAGAATTGTCCTTCAGGTTCACCTTTTGCTAAACAACTACACTGAAAATTCTGAGGAATGTTCACTCCAAGTGCTGCCTTCATCTTCAAACATTACTGAGTGCCAAATGGGCCTCGTGCTATGAAGAGGAGCAGAGTTTGCCACCCCCAAATATGCTACTCCGGGATACTGATTCTTTTAGGCTGGTTACTTTTAGGAAAGAGCACACCTGGGAAAAGTCTGAAAACCAAGTAAAAGTTATCCCTTGTAAAAGGACATTTACATTTATGAAGGAAATCTCCATTTGTAATGGTGTCCCCTTCACTGTACCAGGCCTGCCCTCACTATCACGGGAGAAGGCATGGTCTTACATCTACTTAACAGTCTTACCCTTGCATACTGTGCTTGTCCTGGTAACCTCCCTTAACTGACTCTCCACCCCCAACATCTTTGTCTTTAGCTGAAGGTGACAATTAAAAGGCGGTGGCTTCCACCATTTTGGTTACTCAGCTTTCCTGGGTGTCTCCCATGTATACAAAAGGTATACAGATTATTAAACTTTAATGTCTTTTCTCCTGCTAATCTGTCATGTGTTAATTTGATTAGCTCAGCCAGAAGAACGTAAAGGGTAGAGAATAATTTTTTCTCCCAGACATGCTACATATTGAGGATGCAAAGTTCCCACTTTTGAAGCCTCACAGTGAAGTTGGGGGAACAAGATTTACACTAAAAAGTGAGTCTGAAAAAGAAAGTGAGTCTGTACACATCACTGGGTGGGGCCACTGTAAATTCTTCTAAAGCTCCAAGGAGGGTGGAATTGCTCAGGACTGGGCTGGTCCAACAAAGCTTCATAGAACCCAAAATGGAACGTGAAGAAAGCGTCAAACCTGACCAACTAGAAAAGAAAATGTGTTGGAAGGCAGTGAATAAGCTCATATAGCTGAGGCAGGTTTCAGATGGTCACTAAATTGTAAAAGGTTTTGGAAGACCTTGAATTCAGATTTACAGTTTGTGTTTTATTTATTTTTATGTATTTTTTTTTATTGATTTAAGAGAGGAAGGGAGAGGGAGAGAGAGATAGAAACATTCATGATGAGAGAGAATCAATGATCAGCTGCCTCCTGCACACTCCACACTGGGGATCTAGCCAGCGAGCCAGGAAGCCAGCAACCCGGGCATGTGCCCTGAGCGGGAATCAAACCATGACCTCCTGGTTCATAGGTCGATGCTCAACACTGAGCCACATCAGCCCTTTCCTAAGGATTTTAAGGGTGGAGATTTTAGGGGAGGTCCCAAGGGGAAGATCTCAATAGAATATTCAGCAGTTTTTCAGGTGTGTCCTTTCTGGGTTGTGGTCTCCACTAATTGATTGCCCGGCACCAGGGTAGGGGGTCATTGTTTAATGCAGCTGGTCCTGACATCAGCTGGGGCTGGTTTTGGAGGTGAAATACAACTGAGGACTAGATGTTATCTCTAGGGAGGAAAAGTCAGGGGGTCCAAACGCATGACCAGCAATAAGCTAGGGGAAGAAAAGTTACCCTGGGGATGAGGTCCCACCCTACAATTGATGGTCCGTTGCTAGGTACCTGGGGCTTTCCATTCTGGTGACCTTCTGTACCTGGCCCACTGTCCTTGCTCTGCTCATGTATAACTGCCTACAACATATGGATGTGTAAGATAATTTTATAAGGACTATTTGGTAAGTGGCTCAGTTGGTTAGAGTGTCATGTCATGCACCAAAAGATTGTGGGTTCAATTCCCAGTCAGGGCACATACCTAGGTTGCAGGTTTGATCCCTGGTCATGGAGCATATGAGATCTCTTTCTCAGCATATCCTCTGGTGAGGATTGAAATGAAGAAGAGGAAGAGGAAGAGGAAGAAGAAGAAGAAGAAGAAGAAGGAGGAGGAGGAGGAGGAGGAGGAGGAGGAGGAGGAGGAGGAGGAGGAGGAGGAAGAGGAGGAGAAGGAGAAGGAGGAGAAGAAGAAAAAGGAGAGGAAGAAGAAGGAGAAGGAGGAGGAGGGGGAGGAGGAGAAGGAGAAGGAGAAGAAGAAGAAGAAGAAGAAGAAGAAGAAGAAGAAGAAGAAGAAGAAGAAGGGAAAGAAAGAAAGAAAGAAAGAAAGAAAGAAAGAAAGAAAGAAAGAAAGAAAGAAAGAAAGAAAGAAACTATCTGGTAGTAGTGAAAGAAACTATCTGGTAGTAGTGGAGAGGATGGCTGGGGTGGGGGAGGGAGCCTGGAGCCCAGGGAGCTAGTTGAGGAAAAATTACAATAGTCCAGTGGAGACAATTGGACTATTGAACATCCAACTAAGGTGGTAGCAGAGAGAAGGGAAAACAGAGCACTATATTCTGTGAACTTGTCTTGAAACAGTATTTGCATGTTACTAATTTGATTTTAAAGTATCTGGAACACTTTTGTACCTCCACTTTCTCCATTGTCTGCTGATCCTTTTCTGCAGGAGTAATAGAGGAAAATAAAACTGCATTATTATCTGCTGAATTGCCTGAGGCAATGGTTGGCAAACTCATTAGTCAACAGAGCCAAATATCAATAGTACAACGATTGAAATTTCTTTTGAGAGCCAATTTTTTTAAACTTAAACTTCTTCTAACGCCACTTCTTCAAAATAGACTCGCCCAGGCCGTGGTATTTTGTGGAAGAGCCACACTCAAGGGGCCAAAGAGCCGCATGTGGCTCGCGAGCTGCAGTTTGCCAACCACGGGCCTGAGGCAATTCACTCTGCTCCTTGGACCTTAATGATCTCATTTAAATTAGATAATGTTTTACCTGACTGAAGGCAGAGAGCTGGAATACTACAGAATGTCTTGATGATCTTTTGGACTTGAGTGAGTTTCTTTTTCTTTTTAAATTTTAATATATCTTTTTATTGATTTCAGAGAGGAAGGGAGAGGAGAGAGAGAAACATCAATGATGAGAGAGAATCATTGATTGGCTGCTTCCTGCATGCCCCTTACTGGGGATGGAGCTCGCAACCGGTGCATGTGCCCTTGACGGAATCCAACCTGGGACCCTTCAGTCCGCAGGCCTATGCTCTATCCACTAAGCCAAAACCAGCTAGGGCTATTTTTAATTATTTTTCAGAACCCTCCAACATCTACTCTTCCCCAACAGCTATTTCATCCTGGTCTGGGAAGTTACCTGGGGCTCTCTGGGGGCCATATAACTTCCCAGTGCCTCCTAGAGTTGTGGTTGAGGCTGGGAAGGAAGCCTCTTCAAATCCGACCTGGAAGAGGAAACTATGGCTGAATTAAGTGACCACTGCATCCCAATGAATATGATGTCTACTCTGGTCACCTAAAGTAGGGAATAGGGTCGGTGTAGGCCACGAAAGGCCCTGATGCCAAAATCTCAGGCGTCACCCCAACACGAGTCCCCACCAGCACCTGGCATCTACCCAGCTTCACTTCTGCTTGGGGAGCAACACCATCCAGTGCCAGGGAGGTATCTGCTTCCCTCAGTCATGCCCAGTCCGATCGTAACTCGCCCCACCTACACCCCACCCAACTCTAGTCAGCAGGGACGCCAGTCACCAGCCCCTGGACACACCTCCCGTTGCCTCTGGAAAGCCAGAGGGACTTTTTCCCTTTCCCAGGGCTCCTCGGGGGCGGGGCCCACCTGTGTCCTGGGGGCGGGACCGGGGCGGGGGCGGGACAGGTGGGTGAGTCGCGGCGGCCGGGCCGCAGAGAAAGCCCGAGCGGGAGGGGGAGAGAGGAGGGGCGGGTTGGCGCGCACCTAGGGAACCTCCGGGTGGGCAGCGTGCGCGAGCCAGCGAGCGAGTGGGTCGGGAGGGAGGCAGCGCGCCTGCGACGGGAGAGGCGTGGAGAGGAGAGCCGGGCGCGGAGGACACCAGGGGAGGAGGAGCGGCTCCTGGAGAGACCTGGCGCCCGCGCAGCTGACCGACCCCTGGCGCGCTGAGCAGGAGCCCGCGCCCCGCTGGAGCGCGGCCGGGGGAGGCAGCCTCGGCTCGGCCCCGAGACGCTGGGCTGGGGCTGGGACCCCGCGCGCTCGGGGCGCTGGGCCCGGCCGGGGGCTGGGGCTGGCGGCGGCCGCCGGGGCGCCACGCCATGGGGAGTCGCCGCGCCGCGCTACTCCTGCTGCTCCTGCGCTCCGTCAAGCTGCTGCGGCGGCGCTTCCGGCTGCTGCTGGTGCTCGCCGTGGTGTCCGTGGGGCTCTGGACTCTGTATTTGGAACTGGTGGCGTCGGCCCAGGTCGGCGGGAACCCCCTGAACCGGAGTAAGTAGCATCAGGCGGGGGCGGGGGCGGGGGCGGGGGCGGGAGAGGACGCGGAGGTGGGAAGGGGTAGTTCCGCTGGCTCCGGCACTGGGGAGACCCGCCTCATCCTCAGACCCGGTTTTGAACTCGTTTTTGCCTCCAGGTGCTCGGCGCCGCCCCGCTGCCTACTCGGGGAGGGAGAGCCGAGCCCGGGCCTGGCCGCCGGGCTACAGAGGGTCGGGGCATCCTCGAGGCTGCTTGCTTCTCCCATCACAGGGCGACGGTGAGAGAGGCTCCCCGCGGAAATGCTGGCTGAGTCTTAGGGTGCTTCCAGCGGCCCAGGCTTGCAGCTCCCCATGGGGAGACCCCCGCGGTCCACGCGCGGGCTGTAGATTGGTGTCTGGGATGCCCTCGGCCGCCCTCCCCAAGGCCGCGCGCTCTAATCTGCGCGGCCCAAACTTTGCTCACCGCCTGCTCTAGGGCTCTCTCCATTTCGCCTCCTGGTGCGTTTCCTGCGGTTCTTTATTTTAACAATGCCTCTTAGAGCTACCTCTCCTTCTCCCTTCCCAGATGCCAAGCCACTCCTCCTAGACCTAGCTCCTTTCCTCTGCCTCCTAGTCTCCCACCTTCTCACGGAGCCGTCCCCTCGCCTAGTCATGGCCATCCCTGCAGCTGGGTATTTGAAACGAAGCCCTCCTTGGGAACTCTGCCGAATTTATCAAACTCCTCAGACCTTGCTCACGGAAACAATGGACAGCACAATAGTTCAATTAATGCCTTTCACTTATCTAAAGCTACCTTTTCTGTGCCTCGGTTTCCTCCTAGGACAATAGAGGGGAAATGGTCTCTCTCTCTTTTTACAGTAGACTTGGTTATCTGAGGGGACTTTCAGTTTTCTATTGCTGGAACTAACAGGTAAAACTCTGAACGTGTCAGGGACTGTAAAAGGTCAACGAAATAGCTGGAAGGAGTGGAGAGACTCGGGAATCGACCAGGTTCCCTTCCAAGGCGCAGGGGACAGAGGCTCAGGGTTCTAGCACATTTCCCCCATCACTGCCCTTTCCCGGCTCAGGAACTGAAGGAATGCCTGATGAAATTACTGGTGAGAAGATTCTCTGACAGGTCCTTGCGTCAGCTTCTTTGCCCAGAGTTGGGTGTGGTGCTTTGTCTTCTGTAGCCAAAAGAAGGAATCCCTAGCTCAGTAATTGGGCTGGTTCAGGGTAGATATGTTTATGGTGGAACCTCTCTCTCACTGTATGGCAGCTGAAATAATTCTGGTTGTGAGTTGGGAGACAGGTTCCAGTTCTGGTTTTGTCACTAACTAGTTGGGGACTCGAGGAAAAAATGGCAAGTTCTCAGGTAGAGGGAGGAAGTTGGACCAAATGATCTCCAAGGTTTCTTTCAGCCTGATCATTGAGGTTATGTGATCTCCCCTTGGTTATTTCCAGGCCAGAGAGATCCACACTTCATGAGGAAGGCAGTTCCACAGCTCTAGGAGGAGAGTGCTTCCTTCTGATGACCCCAATCTGCCTTCCCATAGCTAGTTCTTCCCTCCCCTGAGCCTTGTTTTCCCCTCTAATAGACAGTGAGTCTACCCTTCCATACCCTTCATAGTGCCAAGCGCATGAGCCCAGCTGGAGTGAGTGCAGGTGGGAGGCCCTGGGAGGGATCTCCCTTCTTTTCTCCCTGGGACAGGACACCTCTTCTCAATTTTATTAATGTGTTGGCCAGTGGGATCCTCTGCACAATTAAAAACAGAGGAAGGCAGTTATTTCATGACCCTGAAATCAGTGACCTCCCTTCTTCCTCCCCCTCCTCCAGCACATACCTTTGCCTCAAATGTGCTTTCTCCTCAGAGGCCAGAAGCAGCTGCCATAATCAGAATCTCACACTCTATCTCCTGTTGGCTGTCTCATCCTCAGCTATCAATTCCTGGGTCTGTTTGGTTTCCCTTCTAGTTGAATCTGACTCTGACTGGGTTTCCTTATTCCTTGTTTCCTTTTCCAAACTGACTCTTCTCCAGAAAAATGTTCCCAGCTTCCTATTCCAGAATTGGCTTTCTGTTTCCTTAACCATCATTTTTTTAAAATCCTTACTTGAGATATTTTTTCCATTGATTTTTAGAGAGTGTAAGGGAGGTTGGAGAAGAGAGAGAGAGAGAGAGAGAGAGAGAGAAACATTGGTGTGAGAGAGACACATCAATTGGTTGCCTTCCACATACACCCCAACTGGGGCTGGGGATTGAACCTGCAACTGAGGCACGTGTGTGCCCTTGACCAGGACCCTTTGGTTCCTGGGCTGATGCTCTAACCACTGATCAAATTTGCCAGGGCTCCTTAACCATCATTTTTAAGGAGAGTCCAAGCCTGGACACTGATGGATCACTTAGAACCCTGAAACCCATCTGCTCTACAGGGTGGCTTTTCACCCTGGCCATCCCATTGTGTTCTACTTTTGTCATTTGGAATGAGATTTAGACAGTGGTTGTGGTTTCTGGCTCCTTGTCTTCCATCCTCTTTTGTTTGTAAGAAGCCCAGACATCTTGTATCAAAGTCCTCCTCTCCTTACAGGTCTTACTCCCAGCTCAGAGCTATTCCTTTGAAGGGGGAGCAGCGGGGGAAGGATTAGGAAGTAGAGAGGTAGGAAGGGGTGGCTAGCATTCCCTCTACACTCTGGCCAATCCATTGCAACCAGGGTAGTAAAACGTCCCCTCCCAGGACGATACCCGTGGCCTTGACCACAGCAACTGGAGTCCCATTTGGCTCTGCTCCTCAGCAAGCCACCCTGCCTCCTCCCTCTAGCAGTACCTCCCTGCCAGCTCACTCCACCACCAGCTTTCCTGTCATCTGTAAGGCCACCCTTCATTAAAGAACCTTTCATTTGCCTGTCCCTGTGTGACTGGTACATCAGTCTGATGCTGGGAGAAGTATATGGAGAGATGGCAGTCACAAACTCTAGGGTGGTAAAGTAATGACAGGGGAGCAGGCTTCCTGCTTCATCTTTATGGAAATAGCTCAGTAGTTTAAGATATGGATGATGTGCAATTTCGGCTTCACATGTAAAAAAAGATATAACCACAATTGGAGTAACTTCAGAGAAAAGCAACCAAAATCATTAACGGATAGAAAATGGGTACCTTGGACAAAATAATTAGAGCTGTTCACTCACTCATTTAAACAAATATTTATTTAGCACATACCTTGAGCAAGGCATTGTAGTATATCACTTAGATATAATGATAACTAAGGTTGTGGTTTCTGCGCTCTCAATAGCATTCTCTAGGGGTTTGGGTGCACATATAAAAATAATTATAATATGAAACAGTCATTAAGTTTTACAAGTGTAGACTCTAGATGTTGCTGTGGCACTTCTGGTACTGGAACACAGCTCTTTCAATAATTTCATGGAAATGGTGACATTTCAGGAGATATTGAGGAGTTTGTACGGTTTTAATGGACACAGAAAGAGAAGGCTGTTCCAGTCAGAAAGAGCACTGTAAACAAAGACCCAGAGGGAAGGGAAAATTGGGTTTGGGAGTGTCGAGCAGAGGGTCTGAAGGAGATTATGGAATGGTGCTGTATTATGAAAGACTTTGAATATCAACCTTAAAGAATGGCCCTTACAGATAACAGCAGGTGAAGTTTTAGAATAGGTTAGCCATGTAGAGTGGAACAGGCAAGGGTAGTAGTAAAATAAGTTAACAGTACTTTGGTAGGGACGATGGTGCCTGAACAGGGTACTGAAGGTCCCTTGCTGAGGCTGGCATTAGCCCGTTAGCTGCTGGGTCATAAAGCTTTCCTAGGGACAGGTCAAGGTGGTAGTGGGGCATTCAGAAGGCCTGGGGCAGTCACTGTATCCCAACATGTTCATAAGTGTTTCAGTAACTGGTACAGCTGTACCAGTGTATACCGGCTGAAAAGCAGCCCTGGGAGCAGACGATTATTGGAAGTTAAAGACTCTCCATTCTGGCAGGTTTTAACAAGTTATACCCATTTGTTCAGATTGAGTTAGCTAAGTCCTGCCTGAGGGGAGAGGTCTGGACTAAAATGGTTTCTAGGTTCTTTGCTCTATAATTGACCTGCTGGGACCAACTTGGTGCTCGAGCCAAGAGATCGTGTTTGGGCACCGAGCCAGGGCTGAATGACCCCATGCCCCAGCTTCTTTCTAGATCTCCCAAGGCTGGGTCTGGGGTATCCCCATCTAAGTGCCAGGTTTACCTGCTGAACCCCACAGTGTTCTCAGGCTGAGGAATGAATCAGTGTTCACTGTCCTAAATCTATAATACACTTCTCTGGTTGGCTCTTGTGATGTCTAATTGACTTTGAGTGGGCTGGGGAGCCACACCCACAGATGTCAGGCAGACACTTCAGCTCTGGGGTCACCACAGCCATTCCTATTTGGAAAGGATACAAACCCAGTAACAGAGGTAACTTGGGGCAAAACAGTAATCTGAGATGCAGGCAGGGAGAGAGGGAGAAACAAATGAGACAGATGTGTGGGCAGAGCAGGGATGGTGTGGCTTAGAGTTAAAACTCAGAGCACAGGGAGTGGAGAAAGGAAGGCTCCATGTGTGCCTTCTGACCTAGGACCCTGTCTCTCTCTGTCCTGGTTGGGCCGGTCCTCTTTCCTGTGCGTGGAACCTCTGGCTCCTGTTCCTGTGCCTTACTTACCTGTTAGGCTGCCATTCTGGTCACCCAGCTGTTGCGTGTAACTTCAAGTCAGTATTCAAATCTAGCCACATCCTAGGCACTCAAATAAATACTTTCTGCTTATAAATGCTAAGCTCAGAATTTCTGAGCACCTGGCAGTTTAGTTTCCACCGGCAGATACTTCAGCAGTCACCGATCTAAGAATAGAACCTAGGAATTACTGTTCCTGGGACCATAATACATATAAACAATAACCTTTAAACACAAATGCAAAGGATAAAAATTAAGCCATCAATGCTTTTTTGTTATAAATGTTTTCTTCGGATCGACCACTTTGTACCAGGGACGCAGTGTGTGACGACAGGAGCCCTTCCCCAGACATGGTGTCTCCTTTCCCTGGTCTCTTTAGTCCCTGTCCCCCAGGATTGTAGCCACAGAGCTGCTCTCTCTATCCTGCCCACCACCCAGGGCCCCTCAGTCTGAGGTGAGGCCCCATTCACCTGCTGGTGGTGCTGGGCTGCTTACTGCTCCCTGTGCTGAGAGTTACTCAGGAGCCCTGTGTGGTTATAATTGCTTCGCAGCACAAGGTCTTTGAAGCAACCACTTCTGTGCTGGTTTTAGGAGTGGCGGGTAGTTGCACTGCAGTAATTTTCCAGGCCACGGAGCCTGGTTTTGCCCCCGAGTGCCGAGCTTTATGGAGCAGCGCAGCGCAGTCGCCATAGCAGAGTTTGCTTTGGAATGGGGCCTAGAGGCTGTTCTTGGAGTTAGCCGCTCACTGTCTAGTTTTCTACAAAGTTCCACCAGTCTCAAAATCTACCCTTTTATTTTCCATGAGCACTTTTCCTTATATTCAAGGGTAATGAGGTTTAAACTAGGCCAACCATACATTTTGCACTTTCAGACAATCCTCCTTTGACCCTGCGATCCACAATTAATATATTTATATGTTATGTGATATAAGCAAATAAGCAAAACACTGTTGGAAGAGGGGAAAATAGTTTGGGCTGAATATGTTATATATTCTGAGCAAAGCATGGTGGATAGATCTTTAAATTTTTACAGACTCTTAGGTTCTAACAAGTGCGGCTTTTAGTGTTTGAAGTATCCACAAGACAAGAGAGAATGAATATTATTTTTACCTTGTGATTTTTAGTATATAATTTATTTTTTTATGCTAAAGTTCTTTTTTTTTTAATTTCTTAACTACTAACCAACTTTTTAGAAAAGGGGGCAAATTGTCCTATGGTCCCTGGTGTGTGTGTGTGTGTGTGTGTGTGTGTGTGTATTGCTGTTGTTTTAAACTTTTCATTGTAGTACCTTATATGTACAGAAAAGTGCACATATAAGTGTACAGCTTGATGAATTTCCACAAAGTGAGCATACCTGTGTAATAAGCACCCCAGTGAAGAAACAGAACATTACCAGCCCCCCAGTAGCCCACTGTGGGCTTCCTTTCAGTCACTACCATAACTTAGGAAGTGGCAAAGGAAGACCAAGGACGTAAATGCTATGAGATACAGCCCTGTGAAATGCTCCATTAGAGCTGCTGCAAGGACAGGATTGAGAAACATTGCTTATCCTGTGTATGAGAAATATTAGAAATAGCTAGCTTCTCTTGAGCAATCTATTTGTTTTAATTTTTATTGGCTATGTAAGTTGTAAAACCACTCAGGCGTCTCCCCTTTTGTTTTTGTTTTTTGTTAATCCTCACCCAAGTATATTTTTTCCATTGATTTTTAGAGAGCATGGAAGGGAGGAGTGAGGGTGGGGAGAAAGAGAGGGAGAGAGAGAGACATTGATTGGTTGCCTCCTGCATGTGCTCCAACGAGGGCCGGGGATTGAATCTGCAACCCAGGTATGTGACCTTGACCAGGAATCGAACCCACAACCCTTCAGTGTGTGGGTCGATGCTTCTCCCTTTGTGTTGGTCATTAGAAAGCTTCAGAATTCAATTTATGGTTCATCTGGGGAAAAGATTTTATATTTTGGTATCAATTTTATCCCTATACCTTTATTTTTTGTTTCCCCCACAACTACTTCTAGTTTATGTTCCTTTATATTCTCTGTCCTTGTAAGCCACTTTAATTTTTTTTTAACCAAACCATGGCACAAAATAAATCAAAAGTGCTATTATTTACATAAAAGTATGAAGGAGATATTAACACTCATCTATATCCCACTACTCTGACCAGAGATTGAGGGGGGAAAAAAAAAAGTATAATAAGCAGTAATAACCAGGAATACCTTAAACAAGAATTGCACATTAAAAAAACAAAAAAGCTCAAAAATTATTTTTTTTGTGTGTGTCTTAAGTTTATTTAGAAATTGAAAAATTTGAATGACATTAAAAAATAAATTCCCACCTTCTGAATATGAAAAGAATATCAAAAACTTGGAATTTACTGACAGATGTTGGGGCCTGAGCCACCTTTATTTTAAGCAATGACATAAATACAAAGAAAATTCAGTAATCCTTGGGGCACCGCTGACATTACTGATGAAACAACCCAGGCAACTTGCCAGGAAGGCCAGGAAGCTCAAGCTTGTCCTGTGGGCCCTACATTCCCCCCAGACTCACGCTGACACTGTGAGCATGAAGGTCTGTGGCCACTGCCCAACCTGTGGCTTATAGTCCCTTTACTAACGGATGAGAAAATAAGCCCAAGGAAGAACTATTACCTGCCTCCTCTACCCATTTCTTTTAAACTGTTTTGTGGTGTGGAAAAGAGGCTATGCTTTTGTCCCACTCTAGCTGTTAGAATTGTGCTTAATGGTGTCAGGACCTGGGAGGAGGGCCCAAGGATGGGAAAAGGAGAAAGAAAGGCCGGATGGGAATGTAGAAATGACATACCAGGCAACCAAGGATTATATATATATATATATATATATATATATATATGCCCAAGAAATTGAGTGATGTGTATTTTTCAATTTTTATTTACTTTGCAAATCTTGAATGAATGCAGAGGTGATTCATAATGAAGTAAAATGTTTGTGGAGCATTTACTTTTTTAATGGGGAACTAAGTGGGCTAAAAAGTATTGATGATTCCTGGAAAAAATTAAGGAATTTGAAGACAGGGCATGGTTCAAATCCAAGTTCTACTACTCACCAGTTGCAAGACCTTGTATAAGGTACTTCTTCCTTTTTAAGCCTCAAGTGCTTCATCTGGGTAACAGGGTTATAATGTCCTCTCTATAGAGCCTTTCTTATAACTAAACTAGTGGCCTGGTGCACGAAATTCATGCACATTAAAAGGGAATTAATTAGAGGACATATTTAAATATTGCTATTTGCCCTTTCTCTATAATAGATGAAAGAAAATTAGTAAAATGTATATAAAATCTCCCTCCTAGAGTCAAGTCCCCGCCCACTACCTGCACACTCTTGGAAAATGCAGGAGACCCAGACCGGGCCGGCCCCACCCCCATTGGGTGAGACCCAGACCCGGCTGGCCCCACCCCCGTCAAGCCTCTCCAGGTGGGGGGGGGGGGCAGCCTCAGGTCCCCTGGCCCGGTGCTGGGGCAGGGGCATGGCCTGAGGTCCCCTGTCAAGCCCCACTGGGTGGAGGGCGCGGCCTGAGGTCCCCGTTAAGCCCTGCCAGGTGGGGGGCATGGCACGAGGTTTCCCGGCCTGGTGCTGGGGCCGGGGGTGCAGCTTGAGGTCCCCTGTCAAGCCCTGCTGGGTGGGGGACATGGCCTGAGGTCCCCCATCAAGCCCCGCCAGGTGAGGGGCGTGGCATGAGGTCCCCGTCAAGCCCCACCGGGCAGGGGACGCAGCCTGAGGTCCCCCAGCCTGGCGCTGGGGCAGCGGGCATGGCCTGAGGTCCCCCATCAAGCCCTGCCAGGCGAGGGGCGCAGCGTGAGGTCCCCTGTCAAGCTCTGCTGGGCGAGGGGCATGGCCTGAGGTCCCCTGTCAAGCACCGTGGGGCGGGGGGCACAGCCTGAGGTCCCTCGCCCCAGCCAGGCGCCATACAGCCTCAGGTCCCTGCTGTTCGGTTGTGACGTTATGGTATCCCAGCTAATTTGCATATTCCTCTATTATATTATATAGATAGATAAGATTTAGTGAGCCGACCACATTAAGTGCCCAATTAGATTTAACATGAAAGTAGCACATATTAGGAGCTCAGCGAATGCTGGTAGGATTTAGGGAATGGCTGGACAGGCAGGCATGGATAGATATGTTTTTCAACTAGCCCTTTTGCCAATACTTTTTCCACTTCTCAGACCAAGACACAGCTGTGCCCAGTTTCTTTTTTTTTTTAAATTTCTTTATTAATTAAGGTATCACATATTTGTCCTCATCCCCCCATTCCCATCCCACACCCCTCCCCTCACATGCCCCCACACCCCTGTTGTCCTTAACCGCTGGTTAGGCTCGTATGCTTGCACACAAGTCCTTTGGTTGATCTCTCCCCTTTACCCCCACCCTCCCCTACCCTCCCTCTGCGGCCCGACAGTCTGATCCATGCCTCCTTGTTTCTGGGTCTGTTCTTGTTCATCAGTCTATGTTGTTCTGTGCCCAGTTTCTTAGCAATCTCCAGGCCATCCATGGTCAGCTCCTGCCACCAAATACACATTCCTTTTTTTGTTTTTTTTTTGTTTTGTTAATCCTCACTCAAGGATATTTTTCCATTGATTTTTAGAGAGAGTGGAAGGGATGGGGAAAGACAGAGAGAGAGAAACATTGATGTGAGAGAGACACATTGATTGGTTGCCTCCCTTGTGCCCCATCTTTGGCCAGGACCAAGCCTGCAACCCAGGTATGTGCCCTTTACTGGAATCTAACCAGGGACCCCTCAGTCCACAGGCTGGCGCTCTATCCATTGAGCCAAAGCAGCTAGGGCCAAATACACATGCTTTAACCACTCTTTTCTCCTTGATGTTCAGCACTGCCTCCATCCTTCCTTTCTGATTCTAGGTAAATATTTGCATTGGGGGGAAGGGCAGGTCAGAAGGCAAGGATTTTGCTGAGAATGAGAGAAGTTGGGGGATGTTCCATGTCACAGAAGCTCAGCAGTTGGGAAAAGCTAGCCTTTCTCTCTGCTGCATGCCTCTTGGTACTCGGAGGATTCCTGGGCCTGGAGGCAGGAACATTGGGCAGGTACCTCAGTTTCAGGCCTATCTTTGTAACTGACTTGTGGAGGATCCTTTTCTCTAGAGGGCTTTAGTTTCCATATTTTTGGAATGGGATTCTTCTTTCAGGGGTGGGTCCATCTTTGGCATTCTGGCCCTGGTCTTTCAAGACTCAGTTGCCTGAACTGAGAGGTGGCAGCAATCCCATGCTCCTGGCTACTTGGTCTCCAAGGTCATCTCTCACAACGTGGTCTCCATACAAGCAGTTGCCTCAAAGATTAAAGGCCTCTCTGCTGAGATCTTCTTACAAATCCTCTGATCCACTCCTTTCCGCCTGCCAACCCAGGGTTCAGATGGACACATGCAGGCATGCACACATACACCACACCAACCAGCTGATCTCCTAACTGCTTACCACCACCTCTGAGTCAGAGATTGGCGGTGGGTGTGGGGTGCAGTTTGGGGGGTGTTGGGGGAGTAGGGAGGACATGGAGGATTTCTTCATGAACCAGGGACAAAGTCTTAATATATATTCTCAGTTCTTGGTTTTCTTTTTTGATTCCAGCTGAGTTGAAGTCCTGAGGAAAGGGACAGGAGGATGAGGAGTGCATCTCAGGCAAACTTCCACCAGCAGCGGCAGGGAAATTGCACAGACACAAAGAAATGGGAAAACATTAGGGAGAGACATTGAGGGAGAGACATCTACCCCATTTTTTCATTCGATTCAATGACTAGTTTTATTTGGCTCTATTTCAAATCTGGTTCTTTTTAAAATACTGTATTCTTTTGTTTTTAATAATTTAAAACGAATTTGTTTAATCTATTATCTAAAGTTGTTAGTTGCCCCAAACTAAGAGGCTGCTAAAGTATTAGCATCTGCTTGCTGTTCTGACATTCACAACTTAATTTATTTGGCCCCTGAAGATTTCTCTTACATTATGGAGAGGTTAACTATGCAAAAAAAGAGAAGTATGTCAGATTTTATATGTACCATTTCTTAGTATTTTGCTGTATTTCTCAAAAGGAAGTTCTTTTGCTTGAATTTTTTTAAAATATATTTTTTATTGATTTCAGACAGGAAGGGAGAGGCAGAGATAGAAACATCAATGATGAGAGAGAATCATTGATCGGCTGTCTCCTGCACGCCCCCTACTGGGGACCAAGCCCGCAACCGGGGCATGTGCCCTTACCCGAATCGAACCTGGGACCATTGAGTCCACAGGCCGACGCTCTATCCACTGAGCCAAGTCGGCTAGGGCTGCTTGAATTTTTAAGGCCTTTTCCAGCTCCAGTGGTCTATGATCATTGGTGTGTGTGTGTAAGTGTGTAAGTCTAATCAAAGGTGAATATTTCCATTGGAGGAGTATAGCAGAAGCGAAGTAAAAGTTTAGGGAACACAAATGTTGTAGTGCAGGGGCTCACACAGTATGAAGGAGATGAGGTTGAAAAGGTGGTTGTGACACCTTGGAGTGTCGAGTGCCAAACTACTGAGTGTGGACTTGGTAGAGAGAGCAACGTAAACTTTTTAAAGCAGGGATGTGGTATGATAGAAGGCAGGGTTGTCTTACATCCACTGATTTAATTCTTCAGGCATTTATTGAACACCTTTTATGTCCTAGGGATTATGATTATAGGTAGATTAAGTTGTTGGAAGTTTGCAGGATGGCTTGGAGATAGGCCACTCAGGTGGCTATTGCAGTGACCTAAGTGTGGGTGATGAGTGCATAGCTGAGTAGGGTGTCGGAAGAAAACAGCTGTCAAAGACAGAAGTGACAGTTGGACGGTAGAGTTTATGTACATGGAGGCGAAAGAATACTCAAATTCTGGGTTTCACACATAGTTCCCTGACTACATTCTGCCATGATCATTTTAATTAAGGGCTATTTTGAAAACCCAGCATCACAAAAATGTTCTCAGGGGGAAAAAGTGCTTTCATTTCTCCTTACACTTCCCTCTCTAGACCTTGGATACAAAGGGACTGGGAGATAGGGACTAGGCACTTATTCATGCAATACACACTTAATGAGCACTCGGATGTGCCAGGCAATGTTGTAGGAATTCGGGACATAGAAGGGAACCAGAAACTTAAAGGCTTTACTTTCATGAGCTTATATTTCATGAGGAAAGACAGATAATAGACACATAAAAGAAGATAAGAATTTCAGATGGTGATGAGTTTTTGGAAGAAAATGAAATATGGTAATGGCACAACGTTTCTGGACGGAGGGGTAAGAGAAAAGACTAGCTTGGAGAGTGAGGGGTCTCTCTGAGAAGGGATTCCCTAAGAGAGGTAATTTAGGGATAAAGGGCACAATTAAGGATTAAGCACCAACGGAGTGTCAGGATTGCTAGTACCGCAGGAATTCAGAGAATGGGAGCTGAGTAGAAGAGGGGAAAATGTAGAACGGGGTCATTGCTCATATCAGGATGAGCATCTCCTTCCTATCGCCTCACATTGTCCTGAAAACAATGCCCTTCTTCACCTCCCTGGCAGGAATAGAGTCTGCCTCAACTCCACTGGGAGTACCAGAGAAAGGTGCTAGCCAGAGGCTCTGGCTGAACCTGAGGAGAAGCAAGGCTCGTTGTTTTCCTCATAAACTTGGATCTCGAAACCAGGATGCGGGGAGAGGGTGGCTTATTGACAGCCCTATTGAAATTAACTCTGCTCCCCCTTCCCTCACAGCATTTTTTTTGTATCTCCATTAGTGCACTTATCAAAGTCTGCCTTGCATCAGAGTTATTTATGTCTGTGTTTGTCTTCCCCCAGGAGATTGCGAATTTCTAGAGTGCTGGACCTGGGCATTCTTTCCCCTGTTATCATCCTGGTGCAGGGACTTTTTAACCACTTTTTAACCTTTGTGGCTTACACGCTCTTACAGAATTTGATGAAGAAACTGTGGACTCTCTCCCCAGGAATTTGCCTGCCCACTCATCTATTTTGCATGCTACTTTGGGGGGGTTCACAGGCCCCTGACACCTATCCGTGGATCCCTAGTTAAGAACTCTGCTTAAGTGCTTTGCCCAATACTTGGTACATGGCAGGCTCTCAGAGTGTGATTTGCTTGGGGATGTCCTCCCAGTGAAATCTCCTTACTCCAGCTGTGGGCAGAGGTGTTGGGTGGGAGAAAGAGAGCCAGGAAGCAGTCCCCCTGCGAGGAGATGAAGAAGAGTTTGTGTAAACTCTGCAGGTAGCCATCAGACAGCAATAGCTTCACCCTCACTTCTTGTCCAGGGAGAACCTGCGTTGGGGTCTGTCTACCTTGGGCTGGTCTTCTCTCAGATTCTTTAAAAAAAAAGTTTTTATTGATTGTAGAGAGAGAGAGAAAGAGAAAAGGAGAGGGAGAGGGAGGGGGAGAGAGAGAGAGAGAGAGAGAGAGAGAGAGAGAGAGAGAGAGAGAGAGAGAGAAAGAAAGAGAAACATCCACAAGAGAGGGAAACATCCATGAGAGAGAAACATCAACATCAATTGGCTGCCTCCTGCACACTCCCTAATGGGGATTGAGCCCATGTACCATGACTGGGAATTGAACTGGTGACCTATTTGTGCATGGGTCAACGCTCAACCACTGAGCCACACTGGCAGGGCTTCTTTCAGTTTCTTCTTCTTCTTTTTTTTTTTTAATTAAAAAATTTTTTTTATTGATTTCAGAGAGGAAGGAAGAGGGAGAGAGGGATAGAAACATGATGAGAGAGAATCATTGATTGGCTGCCTCCTGCATGCCCCACACCAGATATCGAGCTCATAACCTGGGCATGTGCCCTGATCGGGAATCAAACTGTGACCTCCTGGTTCATAGGTAGACGCTCAATCACTGAGCCATACCAGCTGGCCTCTCTCAGATTCTTGAATGCTGCTCTCGAGTGTCATGATATTCCTTTTGCTTGCCTTTCAAAACGCTGCCCATCATTCCATCTCTTCCCTAAAGCTGCCTTTAATTATTTCAGTCCCAGCTGACCTCACTCTTTTTGGAAGTTTTGTTGCACTTAAGTAGTCTGAAACTCACATTGACATTTTCTTGTATTATTTTTTAGATTTTTTTATTTCACCTTCATCTGGGTTGGTCTTGTGTACTCCAACGTGGTTGTTTAGACAAGCCAAAGATAGCTCTAAGGTATTGGTCATGGCTGCTTGCTCCCCGCAAGCATTGGTGGCGTGTTTGGAAGAGACAGGTGGCTGACTTAGAATTGAGTCTGCACAGCCTTCCCTGTGCCCATCCTTTCTGCCTTAACGTCTGAGATTGCTGTTGTGTCCACCATTCCATCTGTAATGTCTTTTACTCTTCTTTTTTTAAAATATATTTTTATTGATTTCAGAGAGGAAGGGAGAGAGAGAGAGAGAGAGAGAGAGAAACATCAGTGATGAGAGAGAATCACCAATAGAGCTCGCAACCACAACTGGGGTGTGTCCTGACCAGGAATTGAACTCTGACATCATGCCTGGTTCATGGGTGGCTCAACCACTAACCCACATCAGCCGGCCTACTCTTTCTTTTCTTTCTTCATCATAACATAGTGGTCAAGAGCAAGTCTCTAACGTCAGACTACCTGAGTTTGAATCCCAGTTCCAATGCTTGGTAAGCTGTGCCTCCATCAGCAGATTCCTGAGCCTCAGTTCCTTATCTGTAAAATGGGAAGAGTAACAGTAGCTACTTCACTGGGTTTCTGTTGTAACAATTAAGTGAAATAATGCATGTAAAGGACTTAGAATGGCTCCTGATACATAATCCTATATAATAAAAGCCTAATATGCAAATTATCCCCTTGGGCAATGGTTTGACTGGGAGTTTGACCACTCGCTATGATGTGCGCTGACCACCAGGGGGAGGCACAGAACATGGTAGGCGTCAGCGCTGGCAGCGGAGGCAGTGGAGGCGCTGCCGCTCCAATGGTCCCTGACAAGAGCAGGACCGCGGCGGGATGGTGGAGTAGGTGAGCAGGTGGCACCAGGCCAAGGCGGGTATGAGCAGGGGCCTGATCACCCCGCCTATTGCCCTGCAGACAGCGACCAGCAGCGGCCGCCGGGGACTGGGCCACTGCCAGGCTCCCAGGCGCTGAGAGAGAAAGGGCAAATAGCAACATTAAGATATTCCTTCTAATTATTTCCCTTTCAATGTGCATGAATCTGTGCACTGGGCCACTAATGTTTAATAAATATTAGCCACTATTATTGTTTATTATCATTTAACCAGCTTTTAGAGCCCCCTTTCTCTCTCTGATTGGTTTTTGGATATTGCCTTTCACAAAGAATCCTAGGACAGGAATGGATCTCAGAGATTTTAAAAATCTATGATGGAAAATACCTGCATTAAAAAAAATTTTGATTTTAGAGAGAGAGGAAGGAAGGGGGAGAGGAGAGAGAGAAACACTGATGGGCGCCTCCTGCAGAGGATCTAGCCCACAACCCAGGCAAGTGCTCTGACCGGGAATTGAATCAGTGACCTTTTGGTGCATGGGACAATGCTTAACCAACTGAGCCACACCGTCCAGGGCAATACTTGCATTTCTTTTTTTTTTTAAAATATATTTTTTATTGATTTCGGAGAGGAAGGGAGAGGGAGAGAGATAGAAACATCAGTGATGAGAGAGAATCATTGATCGGCTGCCTCCTGCACGTCCCACACTGGGGATCAAGCCTGCAACCTGGGCATGTGCCCTCGCCCAGAATCGAACCCGGGACCCCTCAGTCTGCAGGCTGATGCTCTATCCACTGAGCCAGACCAGCTAGGTAATACTTGCATTTCTTATTCCAGGCCAATGGCAGACATCTCCAATAGAACTGATCCCAGTTACAGTCTCAATCTTTCTCAAATAGCTTGCCATGCAGTCACTACAAATTGAGTTGACTCTTAAAATACATTAAAATACATCTGTTTGCCCAACCTCCTGATTTTACCAATGAAGAATGTAAGGCCCAGAGAGTGTTAGGCAACCTGCCTAGAGAGTGCTGGGTTCAGCACTCCCCATGCTTTGGCAGTGCTCTTAACAGCACACTGCACCATTGCCCTTCTGCCATTGCTCATTTCCTTTTTGTTTGTTAAGAATGCTTCTTTTAATGTCTGCGTTTCATGAGGCCCCCTTTTCCTACCCATCCAAGCAATCTGACATGCATATAACCTGTATTCAAGTTTATCTATGTTTTCTTGCCAGTGAAATAGCTGAAGTTATTGCCACCTTGCTGGTGGTAGATCATGTGCCCAATTCAGCTGCTGTTAAGGGTGATCTGCGGGTTTTCTGAAATGTCTCCAGTGACTCCCTGTGTTGATATGGATAGTTGAGAGTAACCTGTAAAAGAACTTCTTGTGATAGTCAATTCTCACATTGCAAAGGGCAGGCCAAGAGTTGACATTTCTCATCTAACAGGTGCCTTTGTTCCTCTCTCTCTCCCATCCTCAGAATAGAGCCCACACTACTAAAGAAGTGTAGAGCTTCTTTTTACTTGCGGGGAGGGGTTGGCTGAACCAACAGAAAGTTATTCTCTCCCAATTTAGGAGGCTGAGGTCCAAGATCAAGGTGTTGGCAGGCTTAGTTTCTTCTGAGGCCTCTCTCCTTGGCATGTAGATGACCCATGTCTTCATAAGGTTGTCCCTCTGTCTCCAGAGCTTCTTTAAACAAAACAAAAACACAAAATAGAAGTGGAGTTATGATTTCCTCTCTCACCTCTTTGAGTTGAGGAGGGATGGGGAATAAGAATAAATGAAGTTGATTTTAAACCAAAAAGTCTTAGAACACAGGAATCATGAAGCCCTTTGGTAGAAAAGTACATATTTTTAAAAAATTGTTGTCTTCTCCCTTATTCTCATCTCTATAGAAAGATACAAGCTGGTGAGAGCTGGTATTTTCATAATCCTAGTCCTAGTCTGCAAATGGAAGTCCATTGCTGGCAATTCTGTGTGGGGGAACACATATACTGGATGACAAATTGAAGAAAAATTGCAGAGGTAACAGTAAGTGGTTCAGAACATGTTTGGAAGAGTACAGAGAGGAAGTGAAAAAATAACATTCAAGCTTGATTTAGCATATTGAATAAGAAATCAACTTTGCTCTGATGCATGAAATTGGAAAAATGTTCGCATAGGAACAATTTACAGTGGTGACATTTTAATTGTATTTCTCAGGAAATACTACCTGTCTGTTATGGAAGCAAGAACTATTAAATTGAAAGTTTTTAATTTACTACTTTGAGAAAAAAGCAAAGGCACAAACTGCCTAAGGTATTTGTTGATACAAAAATTAGGCAAGTTCTATTTCTGAGAAATGGAAATATATTTTAATATTTTTAAGGAAACAGTTATGAAATATTTTAAGTGCCCCATACAAATCTAAAGTAATTTTTTGTTAGTTTAGCAAGATAAACATATATTGTGCATAACTTGGTTTGCTCAAAATGAAATTTTGAGCGTGCTGGAGAGAGTGACTTTGGGGGGCATTTCCACAGGCCCTGGTGACCATGATCATCTTTCTCATAGCCCTCCTACTCCTATACTTGATATATTTAGAAATTGGGAGGCCTGAGAGGCAGAAAAAAATCCATAGTTGTTTCTCCTAAAATCAAGGGGGGAAAAAATCCCCAAGTAAGATTTGTTTTTTTCTATATTTTTCTGCTCCTTCGTATCTCCGGGAAGGTTGGAAAGTTCTAGGGTAGTAAACACTTTCCCTAGCTGGCAGGGTGTTTGTGAGCCAATCATGTGAGGGAAGGAGCGGGAGGCGAGGAAGAACAATAGAACCTTGTTTTCACATGGATCCTTTCTCTTGGGAACTTGAGGCAACTTGGGCTGCAGTCACAGTGTAGGATCACAGGTTGCTACTTCTCCTGCAGGATGGTTAGTCCTTTTCACCTGCTGGGGAAGGTGCCCTCTGCCGCAGCCTGTGTAAGGGTGTATATGAAGCAGTGGGGTTGGGAAATGACACCCATCTGTCAGGATGAATCCTGGAGTTCACTGGGAGACAGAAGGCACAGCCGACTGCCTCCTTTATACAGAGCAGAAACTAAGAGGCAAGACGAGGCTGGCACAGACATACCTCGTTAAGCCAACTGAAGGAGTTGGGAGCCTCACACTCAAGTGTGTTGACTCTCACACTAGGTAAGATAGATGCGATGGTTCAGAATCTCAGCAGACCATCATCATATATAGTCTACAGTCTCTCTTGAGTAACTTAAATCTTGCTGAGGGCACTTTGTTTCATGGCGTGGCTCTGATGGTGCCACTGTCTTATCCTGCTCAGAGCCCTCTACTAGACCAGTCAGCTGATGTTCCTCGGACTGCTGAAGCTGTGGGGGCCAGGACTTGGAATCTTCAGCAGTGGAAGGGGCTACGCCTGGGGACCCTTTTGGTTACTTAACAACGAGCCACCAAGAGAGACAAAATGAATAGTTAGAGAATTATGGAGGAGGGAATCATACTTCTAAGGCAGGCGTCCTCAAACTACGGCCCGCGGGCCACATGCGGGTGTTTTTGCCGTTTTGTTTTTTTTACTTCAAAATAAGATATGTGCAGTGTGCATAGGAATTTGTTCATAGTTTTTTTTAAACTATAGTCCGGCCCTCCAACGGTCTGAGGGACAGTGAACTGGCCCCCTGTTTAAAAAGTTTGAGGACCCCTGTTCTAAGGAGTCTTGATAAGGAAAAAAGGGAGCAACAACGGTGTCAGGTACAGATGAAAGGTCCAGAAGGTCTAAGAAGAAAGCAGCATATTTGGCCAAGGAGAGTCACTGGTGAATTGTATGAACAGTTGGGGTCTGTTGTAGCAGAGGAAAAAAAGTAGAAACCTTTATAGAATCATAGTGTATTGGGGCTAGAAGGGAACTTGGGCTTCTCTTTTCCCCCTTAAACACATTGTTAGGGCTAAGAACCTTGGGCTAGGAGTCGGGGGATCTGGGATCCAGACTTGGTTCTGATATGAACTGACTCTGTGACTTTGAGCAAGTCAGTCCTGCCTCCTGGGCCTCAGTTTTCTTATTTGTAAATGAGAAGGGTTGGCTCCTGGGCCATTAGTCCCCTCTGGCTCTGACATTATTCCCAGAGAAAGTGGTATCTGCACCAGCTCTGAGAATTCCCAGCTGAAGTGGCTATAGAAAGACTGGAAAAAGAGACTCGGAGAAGATGCCCGAGTCACATCCTGGCTCAAACCACCACGCTGTGTGGCTCGGCCTTCTCATTGAGTAGTCAGCACTGGGAGTTGGGCCCTTGATCCAGCTCTTACCTCCGAAGCAGTCAACATCCTCCACCTTCTTCCTCTCACATTGTCTCCTGTCCTGGAAATAGGAGGACAGGTTCCATAGGCGGGGGCAGTGAGGGGCAGGCTGAGGTTGGATGAGCCCTGGCTCATAGTTTTTTGGGAAAGGATCTCTAGGAAGCTCTCGGCTGGAGAGACTCAGTGACGTTGGGGGGCATTTCCACAGGCCCTGGTGACCATGATCATCTTTCTCCTAGCCCTCCTACTCCTCTCGAGTTATGGACCGTGGACCAGTCCCCACTCAGAGCCTCACCACCCCTCCCTGCTTCCTGGGCAGCCATCACATAAACACCACTGTGTGCTTAGCCCAGGGGTGGGAGGGACAGCTGCCCAGAAGTTGGCTTTTGGGTTGGCCGCTTATTTTGGCAGCTCCAGCCACAGGCTCCCTGACCAGACCATCAGAAGCTGAGGGAACTAGAAGGGGTCAGTGAGTCGGGGGCTCAGGCTCTGCCCCTAGAGATGCCCCTCCAGAAATTCTACTCCTCCAAGAGAAGGGGGCCGGCACTTCTGGGGTCTTCCTCACAGGGTCACCGACTCAGGTCAGCTAATTTGATGAGCATTCCCTGGTGTTCTGTATAATGGGAATAATGACCCTGGCCTCACAAGGTTGTGGTGGCAAAATTGAAAACCTGGCACATCTTAAAACTCTCAGTAAAAAGATTGCTCTCCTTTTTGTGTGTTTGTGTTCCTTGAGTTAACAGGACAGGGTGTACCTTATAGGTGCAGACATAGAGGAAGAACAGAAGCAAAGCAAAAGTCGAGCTCCATACACACAAATGCTCCTGCTTTTAACTGTTTCTCCCGTTTCCAGCTTGGGGCTGACCATGATGGGAGAGCAGGACTTGGCTCTGTGCTGCCGCTCCCTAACCCCTTGTTGTCCTGAGACAGACGGGCCTCAGTCGTTACCTCACCACAGGGCCCCGGCTGCCAGAGTGAGTGGTGGAACTGCCTGGGTGGAGAGCTGGAGGCTAATTTTAGACCTGGAGACTCCCTGCCAACAGTTGTGGCTGGGCAGCAGCTGGACTGGGCTGCCGGTGGGGAGATCTGAGTCTCCTTGCTGGGAGCCCCGGACACGGCCCTCCAGGTCTGCTCTCGGGCACACTTCTGCCTCAGCTTTAGGGAAAGCCTGTGGGAAGGTTCCTCTGCACAGAGGGTAGGACCTTGAAGCCACCCCTTTCTTCAAGGCTTCCTTTCTTCTTGCATTAAGATATTTCCTCCATCTCTTCCCCGGTGGCTCTGCCAGAAACTACTGATATGGCACCTCTCTAGTGGGCCAGTGGCCTCTGAAAAGGGGAAAGAGAGTATCCACCAAATGTCCTGGATTTGTAGGCTGAATCTAGCCTCCCACTCAACATACTCTAATATAGTGCTATCAACCTTTTCCCTACTGGCTCACATAGGTAATGATAGGAAAAGGTAAATATTTTTTAAAGACTTGTTTTAATATTGTACTTTAAAATTATATTTTTATTGATTTCAGAGAGGAAGGGAGAAGGAGAGAGAGAAACATCAATGATGAGAGAGAATCATTGATGGGCTGCCTCCTGTACGCCCCCTACTGGGGATCGAGCCCATAACCGGACATGTGCCCTTGAGTGGAATAGAACTCGGGACCCTTCAGCCGCAGGCTGATGCTCTATCCACTGAGCCAAACTAGCTATGGCAAGATAATATATTTTTTAAAAAATACGTTTTTGTTGATTTCAAAGAGAGGAAGGGAGAAGAAGAGAGGGATAGAGTCCTAACCGGTTTGGCTCAGTGGATAGAGTGTCGGCCTGTGGACTCAAGGGTCCCAGGTTTGATTCTGGTCAAGGGCATGTACCTTGGTTGCGGGCACATCCCCAGTAGGGGGTGTGCAGGAGGCAGCTGATTGCTGTTTCTCTCTCATCGATGTTTCTAACTCTCTCTCCCTCTCCCTTCCTCTCTGTAAAAAATCAATAAAATATATTTTAAAAAATAGAGGGATAAAAACATCAATGATGAGAGAGAATCATTGATCAGCTGCCTCCTGCACACTCCCTACTGGGGATTGAACCCGCAACTCAGACATGTGCCCTGACTGGGAATCGAACCGTGACCTCCTGGTTCATGGGTTGACGCTCAACCAATGAGTCATATTAGCCGGGCATAACATTTTAAAAAAATCATATATATGGGAGTAAAGCAATAGGGTATTTGTGATTGGATGCAGTCAATCCTAGGGTTCTGCTGCCCCTCAAACTCAAGGGGTTGATACTTTGTACATCTGTTACCCATTTGAAACCCACTAGTGGGCCCTGGCACACCAGTTGGGATGCTCTGATATTTTCCCCTGCAGTTTGCTGTATAGTCTTTATGAACACCAGGTCCTACTCCAGGAAACATCTCTTGGGTGAATCGTAGACTTATGCTGGGAGGGAAGCCAGGGAGCATGGAACCTATCATCTTCTTTTTACAGATGAGGAAACTGGACCTTAGAGAAGTTTGCCCAAGATTAAATAGCTAAGAAGTAAAAAGAAAACAAAACACCCTGTTCTGGTTCTAGTTCTGTTAGGACACTCATTTATTTATCCACTGTTTATTGACTGCCTATAAAGTTCAATATTCTGGGGATATAAAGACAAAAAATAATTGCTGGGATTCATCTGTGTGGGGTTTTTTTTTTTAATTAAAAAGTTAAACAACATTCAGAAAGGGGGTTATTTTTTGGGGGAGAGATGGGGATGTGATTGGAGAGAAGCACAAAGGGTTTTGAGGAATTGATTGTCAGTTTCTTAAGGGGAATGATGGGTACACAGGTGTCAGTTCTTTAAACCATTCATGTATATCCTTCCTTCTCTGTTCCTTGTCCCATTTCCAGTCTTCCTTGGCCTAACTCTGGATCTAAGCCTAGGCCCCAGGACATTCTGTTCAGGCCAGTACTTAGTTATGTGTTCCCTTATTTCTTTATTTCTTAGCTTATCCCATTTGGAGAGAAAAGTACGGATCTGAGGTTTTCTACTTTTGCTACCCATTAGAATCACCTAAAAAGCTGACGTTTAGCTCTCCCTCCCCTCAAATCTAATTACTGACTTGAGGTGAGGTCTTGATATGGATAGTTCTTATAGCTCCCAGGTAATTCAAATGGCAGCCAGACCAAGAACCACTGCAATAGACTAAGGATTTAAAAGCCTCCATCTTCTCAGCTGAGGGTGATGGCCCCCAGAAATAACCAGGAAATCTGGCATGTGCCAACAGGATGGCATCCCTTGCACCAGGAGTAGGGTAAGGACGGGTGCTTCATATCTCTAGCACCTCAACTCCAGAATGGCTGTCACTTACAGTTGAAGCCAACATCATGGCTGGAAAAGGAAGTCAGGAGAAGAGAGATTGGTTAATAGGAATGCTGAGAGCAAGGAAGCAGACTGCCCTGTAAATTAAGATTTGTGTGCCCTCGATGGGGTAGAAAGGAAAGAGGAGAAAGTGGGAAAAAAGAAAAAAAAAGCTTGGTGCTAAATTGCCCCCAATAATGACCCCGTACTTTTCCAATGATACCTGTTCTGTGAGTTCAGGACCAGCCATTTGATCATGTACTATATGAAGCTGCAGGAGACACAAAGAAGTGTGAACTATAGTTGGTGTTCCAAGGGCTGTGATGATCTTGCACAGACAGATGTGCACATCAGAAATAATACGTCCTCTTGATATGTTTTCCCCAGCACCCAGGTAAGCTTTGCCTCTCGGTGAAGGTTATTACACTTGGTTGGACTCTGTCATGAGAAAGCAGGAACCATGTCTGTTTTGTGTCTTAGTCACCACTCTGTGGCCCAGAACCTAGCGTTATGCTTACATCAAAGAATGCTCTCACCTGACCCCGTATTTGTTCAATTAAATTTGATTGTTTACAACAACTAGAGCAAGGTGAGCTCTAAGGGCACCTGGAGCATGATTATGTGCTCATTTGCCACATCATTTAGCTGGGGAGGAAGGTTTTGTGATGGAGGTGGGATTTGAACTTGGACTTAAATGATGCAGAGGGCTTAGATAGATGGAGATGAGGGAGGATGAAGACAGAAGGAATAAGCAGGGATGTGCCAAGGGCATGATGAGGAACTTGGTCTGATGGCAAAAGAGGCTACCACATTCCTTAGGCAGCTAAAGTTGAGAGAAAGGGAGGAATTAGCTATGGAAAATGGGTACAGGCTCAGTAGATAAGTGAAATATAGATGAATTACTTGACCATTTAAATACATTTTCTATCTCCACTATGAGCCTGTATCTATAATATTAGGAATCAGCAAATTGGGACACCTGTGGTGGGGTGGTGTTTACATATGTTCCATCCAGAAACCAGAGATGTTAAGAAACCAAGACCAAGAAATAAGTGAATAACCGCAGAATTGATAGTTCCAAGGCCTTAGCTGGCAACTAAGAAGGACAGAGTAGTGTTTCTCAACTCTAGCTGCATACTAGATTATCTCAGAAATTTAAAAACGAAACAAAGGGATAAAGTTATTCATATACATAAAATGGGTACATTTTGTTGTATATAAATTATACTTAAAAATATAGTTAATTTTGCCCAGCCAGTGTGGCTCAGTGGTTGAGCATTGACCTATGAATCAGGAGGTCACAGTTTGATTATCAGTCAAGGCACATGCCCGGGTTGCTGGCTTGATCCCCAGTAGGGGGTGTTCAGGAGGCAGCTGATCAGTGATTCTCTCTCATCATTAATGTTTCTCCCTCTCCCTCTCTGAAATCGATAAAAATATATTAAAAAAAATAGTTAATTTTAAAACAAAACATAGTGGAGCAGAGACCTCATTGTGAACCAGTGCCAGAGTAGGAAAACCTAAACTGTAATTGACAAATTGCTAGAGGCTCAGCATGGGCAAGTCAGTTCAGGGGGCAGATCTAATGCATAGCATAGAGATTATGGTCAACAATACTGTATTATAAACTTCAAAGTTGCTAAAAGGCTAGATCTTAATTGTTCCTACCACAGAAAAGAAACAGTAATTATGTGACGTGATAGAGATATTAGTGTTAGCTGACACTTTGGCGGTAATCATATTGCAATTTATAAATGTTTCAAATGAACACATTGCACACTTTAAATTTACACAGTGTTATATGTCAACTAGTGACCTGGTGCACAGATTTGTGCACATTGAAAGGAAATTAATTAGAAGGTGGCTTGCGGGGCAGGACTGGGCAAGATGGGCTGGACATGCCCTGGAGCCAACCTCCCATGGTCCCTCTCCAGCCTGCCACACCTGGGGTGCAGATGCGGCGCTGTGGCTCGAAGGGCGCCTGCGGAGTGAGCGGGGTCCCTCCAGCAGGTGGGGGTCCCTTGGGGATCGGACTGAAACCAGCTCTCTGACATCCCCTGAGGGGTCCCGGAGTGCGAGAGAGCACTCTGCAAAGTTGCTGTCTTATAGGGTATGGAACACAAACGCAAGTGTGCAGTAAACCAGATTTGGGGCCACAGTGCCCCAGCAACAACATAACCCATGGCCGAAGGTGGAATCACGAGGCCCCGTGAGGAATCGGGCTCCCTCCTTTCTGGTTCTGGGGTGTGTCACCCGAGAACCACTGCTGCCAAGTCTCCGCAGCTCGTCAGTTCCTGTGTTGAGTGTCTGCCCCTTGGTGGTGAGTGTGCGTCATACCTACCGGCCCATTGGACGATCGGACGGTTGCTTAGCCTTTTATACATATAGATTATAAAACAAAACAACAAAATCTTCGGGAGACTCAGTCATGGAGCCCTCATACTTTTGTGAATTTTGCTTCCAGGAGCTCTACCAAGTCCTCACAGTGAATACTGGAGGACCCCCCCTCCCCTCCCCCATGCTTCCAACAGGGGAAAAAGCAAAAGTAACTACGTTGAAATATGCCAGAGCACTCTGTTCTTCTTAACAAGGCCTGCCCTACAGAGAAAGTACTTTATCAGAGCCTAACCTACCCGGGGGAAGGGAAGTACCCAACTCCAGCCTATTCTAGCCATACTGTTCCACCTAAGGTGGGAGTGGTAACTGAGAAGCACTGGTGAAATTCAGTCCAGCCGAAACCAGTTTGGCTCAGTGGATAGAGTGTCGGCCTGCAGACTCAAGGGTGCCAGGTTCGATTCCGGTCAAGGGTATGTTCCTTGGTTGCGGGCACATCCCCAGTGAGGGGTGTGCAAGAGGCAGCTGATCGATGTTTCTCTCTCATCAATGTTTCTAACTCTCTATCCTCTCTCTTCCTCTCTGTAAAAAATCAATAAAATATATTTAAAAAAAAAAGAAAAGAAAAGAAATTCAGTCCAGGGACATAGGCTCACTGAAAGAGTGAGGCCTAATCATAGGACTATAGAACACTTGCCTTCCTCCCACACCTTACTGACGCATCACTAAAACCTATTTACTGCAGTTCCTTTTACCCAGTATATCATATCTACCTTTCAATAAAAAATTACAAGGCATTCTAAAAGGCAAAAACACAGTTTGAAGAGACTAAACAAGCATCAGAACCAGAGTCAGATGTGGTAGAAATGTTGGAATTATCATACCAGGAATTTTAAAACCTATAATTAATGTGCTAAGGGCTGTAATGGAAAAGTAAACAACATGCAAAAACAGGTGGATAATGTAATCAGAGAGATGACAATTCTAAGAATAATAAATCACACAGCTCAAAACACCATAACAGAAATGAAGAATGCTTTTATTTTTATTTATTAAAAAATATTTTTATTGATTTCAGAGAGGAAGGGAGAGGGAGAGAGAGAGAGAAATATGAATGATGAGAACCATCGTCCAGCTGCCTCCTGCATGCTCCCTACTGGGGATCAAGCCACAATCTGGGCATGTGCCCTGACTGGGAATCAGACCGTGACCTCCTGGTTCATAGGTTGACGCTCAACCACTGAGCAATACTGGCCGGGTTCTGTAACAGTTTTAACATGTGGAGCTGATGTTCTGATATGCGCTAAGTCATGCCTCAGCCGTGTGCATTTGTTTACTTGGGGTGACTGGTGAATGCACACATTCACTAGATCTATTCAGTATAAATTAAAAAAAATTTTTTTAACATATTTTTATTGATTTCAGAGAGGAAGGGAGAGGGAGAGAGAGAGAGAAGCATAAATGATGAGAGAGAATCATTGATTGGCTGCCTTCTGCACGCCCCACACTGGGGATCGAGCCCACAACCTAGGCATGTGCCCTTGACTGGAATCGAACCTGGGACCCTTCAGTCTGCAGGTCGACGCTTTATCCACTGAGCCAAACTGGCTAGGGCTATTTAGTATAAATTTAAAATTACAGTAACACATATAGAAAACTTTTCTGTGTAATTAAACTTTTCATACATACTTAGTAATTTTAATTACACAAATGTGTCTACATAAGTAAAAACAGGCAAGCTAACTAATTTGTCAATTTTTTAACATATGCATTTGGAAAACCTACTTTATTATATAATGGACTTTCAGCTTTAATGGACACCCCCTTGCTGAATTAGCCCATTATATTGAGGTTTTATTGTATGTGACTAACAATAGAGCATCAAAATATGTGAGGTAAAAAATGATGGAATTGCACCATGGTATCTAAATGTACCACAGCTTTTTTATCCACTCATCTACTGATGGGCCCTTGGGCTGTTCCAGATCTTAGCTATTGTAAATTGTGCTGCTATGAACATAGGGGTGCATACATTCTTTCTGATTGGTGTTTTGGGATTCTTAGGATATATTCCTGGAAGTGGAATCACTTGGTTAAATGACAGTTCCATATTTAGTTTTTTTTTAGGAAAAGGGGTTTAACTTTCTTGTTGAGCATTGAACCATATGGTGGCTTCTTCCCTGCCATGGTTGGCCTCTCCTTCATTCTTTGTTGTTGTTTTTTAAAGGTTTTTATTTTATTTTATTTTTTTAAGAGAGAGAGAAGGAGAAAGAAAGAGAAGAGAAACATCGATTTGTTGCTTCACTCATTAATGCATTTATTGATTGCTTCTTGTATGTGCCCTGACTGGGGATTGAACCCATGATCTTGGTGCATTGGGACAACTCTCCAACCAACTGAGCTACTCAGCCCTCCATTCTTATACCTTCACCTCATCTCCAAGTCAGGACTTTGACATTCGGTTTTTCTTGTTTTTGTCACTGGCATTCCCAAACCCAGGGTCTTCTTGAGTTGTTCTTGGTGAGGCCTACTTGCTATATCTTTATATCGTGCCTCTTCTTTTTTCTTTCTTTCTTTTTTTTTTTTCTCCGTACCTCTTCTTATTCATTGCCACAGGCATCCTCTAAAGTGTTTTAATTTCTTACCCTAAGCACTTCCTAGTCTGTTTCCAGTCACTGTGATACTATGTCCCCTCCTTGGTGCAATGTACACCAGGCTTCTTAGTCTCTTCCCACATTTTCTCCTCCACTTCACACCTATCCCTGATTTCCTGTGCAATGGCTAAACAATTAAGGACCTGCCTCAGCTCGTCTAGTTTTATTGCCCTCTCCCCCATGCCCTGGCTACTTGCCAAGTGCTCTATGCTTTCTCCTGGGCTTATTAATACCTTAACAGTGCCCCTCAGTTGACCTGAAGAGAGATTGTTTTCCCTCTTCTCATTTGATGCTGCTTTTGATTGGGTACCATGAAGCTAGCCTTATTCTTATTGCTGACAGAGATGCTTTCCTCTCCAGCTTTCATACCACCCTTTCCAACCAAATCCAATAGCCTCCCAAAGGTTAGGTACTTCAGACTGCAGGTAGGTCACTCCAAGGCCACACAGTGCTGGCTTTGGGTGCTCTAAACCAGTGCCCTCTTACTAGAATGATGCTCTCTGTTTCATGATGAATTTTAATAGCTACATCTGTGGCCCCATTTACTGTTGACTTCCTGATTTTATTTTGTTTTTGATATATTCCTTGTATGTTTGTCCACACCTGTGTTGTTGATTTTTGATTAGCTCTCAGGAAGCAAGGATTCCTGCATTTGTGAGATCATAGGCTCAGGGTCAGAGGAGAGGCAGGTATGGCTGGGATGGCACCATTGGAAAAAAAAAATTTCCAGATTGGAATAACAAGCTGAGGAAAGTAGATATGTGTGGCTAGGTTAAAAGACCCAAAACACCAGAACTGAGGAATTTACAGTGATAAGGCAACATCTGTGACTTTATCTTCTTGAATGTTCCCAAGTCCAGCCTTAAAGAGACTCCTTCTATCAAGCTAGTCATTCAAGGGAGCATTGCCCTGCCCTGAAAAGAATCTCAATGATGGCGTCACCTGGATAGTGGAATTGGAAAATCCAATTAAATGGCAAGTTGGTGACTCTAGGACAGGGGTCCTCAAACTTTTTAAACAGGGGGCCAGTTCACTGTCCCTCAGACCGTTGGAGTGCCGGACTATAGTTTAAAAAAAACTATGAACAAATTCCTATGCACACTGCACATATCTTATTTTGAAGTAAAAAAACAAAACGGCAAAAACACCTGCATGTGGCCCGCGGGCCGTAGTTTGAGGACGCCTGCTCTAGGACATGACAATGGAGCCTTGTTGTGGTGAGAAGACACAAAATCTGGTGGGGGTGTTCTGGGTCAGAACCCAAAAATCCCAACAGTGTTGAATCTGAGGAACAATCTTAGGGGGTTGGGAAGGCTTCTAGAGACTGATGTTCCTTCGGGACGCTTGAGCCTACTTGACTGTGATCATTGTGACCTTTGTATGTTTAGCTCAGGAGGGTAAAAAACTTAGGGTCCAATCAGGTGTCTTAAGTAAATGAAGCACACCATATGTAAGTGCAAACACACACTTTGTGTGACTTAGGAGGACCTTGGTTCACAAAATTGACTGATGGGCCAGTGAGAACCAATGAATGCTTCTTAGTCAGTTGGGGTGGAAGCCCTCCCTTAAGGCTGACAGCAAAGGACATGGGGAGAAGAAGCCTGAGCACCTTGTTGGACTTCAGTATAAACTAGATAAAAAGGATAAGGATTGGGTTTCCTCCCCAGAAGGGGGGATCTGGTTTAGGCAGATTAGCTTGTTTATGAGTATTTTCCTTATTGAATTCCCTTAGGGCATGGACCCAGTTGGCTGACCTTGTGCTAGCCACCTGTTGACAGGACTTCCTGTGTCCTGAGCTGGGCCTCCAGCACCCTCCTGTCTTCTTGTCCTGAGATTCTCTGACTTTCGGCAGCTGTCACTGTTGAGTGCCTCTTCTACTAGGCACCTGTACTCAGTGCCTCATAATGGTACCCTCAAGGGCTCCCTTGGAGGTAAACAATACTGTAGCATAGCCTTGGGGGTTCTGCTCCCAGTCTTGCATTAATTCTGAATGATAAAGACAAGGAAGATGGCTTAGGGTTATAGGGCCTAGAGATAGATAGATAGATAGATAGATAGATAGATAGATAGATAGATAGATACAAAGGGATCAGAAGGAGAAAGGAGAAACCAATGAGAGGAAAAAGAGGAAGTGATAGAAAAAGATTCTGGAAGAGAGGCCAGCAAAGACCTAAGGAAAGAAAAGTTAAAATCTGGGAAGGAAATGAAGAGGTGAGTGGTATTCTTTGTGGAGAGTGTGATAATCCTTGCCATTATTTCAGGAGGAGTGGTCCCCTTGAACGCTTTTTCCTTTTTTGTTTAAACAAATTCCTGATTAGGAACTCCTAGGCAGATGCAGTGGCTCAACAGAGGCAACAGGTAGGATGTTTTTGTGTTTCCAACCGCTGACTGATATTTTCTCAGCAGTGAGACCCTGGGAATTGTAGGGAGTGTCTGCAGTGACTCACCTGACCACAAGGATTCCCTGATTTACAGCCCCATCTTGCCTCCTGTTCTTTCTTTTCTACACACCTGTCTACCTACTTAGTGACCACACCCCGGAGTCTCCAGTGTCCTCAACTCTGCTTCCTCACCACTGGGCAGGGCTGCGGCTCACACACTCTCTTCCCTCTCACTGCCACCTCTCTCAAAGCCTAGTTTCCTGGGAGTCATAATTTCTCTGCTTTCAGGTGTCAAAGCCTCCATGAGCTCTTGCACAAAGCATTTTTTCCTGTCTGTTTCTCAGATTTCTGACCTGTATAATGAACTCAGGCTTGCTGCTAGCCCGTGCATGCTATGTGGAGCAGTGAATTATGTCTTTAAGGAACTTGGAGCTTGTCAGATGAAACTTGCCAAGGTTGCTTCTACTCTTCCCTCTCCCCACCCCTGCCTGCACTCCTGATGGCCAAATCCTGCTCTTCCCTCCTTATTGTTTACCATGCAGTGAAAGCCCCTGATTACCATAGCAAGTCACCTGAGGTCTGTGAACCTTGGTAGTTCTCAATTCCACAGCCACTGACCTCTTAATAGCCTTCATTCCACTCAGCTCTGCAGCACTTGACACTGTTGATCACCTACTTACTATTTAAAAATTATCAAAGTAATACATATTCATTGTTTAAAAGAAAGAAAAAAAACACCCTAATACTATAGACTTGAATTTAAGTAAAATGCATCAATCAATAGCTCTTTCTCTCCCCTTTCCCATGTAATGATAAAATATGTCTTAAATCCAGTCCCCTCTGTTTAGTCCCTTCTCTAAGCATTTACCAAATTTATGTGTTTAAGTGTCTGTTACCTCTTATTTGAGTTCAGGATCCATTCATCTGTTTGTCTTCATTGTTGGGCACAATGCCTAGCATATAGTAGGCATTCATTATCTGTTGAAAGAATGAATGAATGAGGTAATAAGAAAATTGGACTAGCATTCCAATCTCAATCTCTGCTGCTTACTTGTTGAGTGAACCTCAGTTTCTTCACCCTTAAAGTTGAGATAATTTATGCCATCCCATGGGTTTCCTTTGAAATTAAATATGACATCTGGCATGGTGTGAACCTTCAATAAACACTTGTATCAGAGTCTAAAGGGACCAAGTTGTCCTTTTCTCTCCACAAAGCCGGGCCTGCCCACCTGCTGATGAATGCTCTCACTGTGCAGAGCACACACTACCAGCTATTGAGAAAGGGGTAAAAAGCTGCCAGCCTGCCCTTGGGGAGCTTATGGTTTGACTGGGGAGACATAACCACGCTCCACCCAGTGCAGCTGCAGTACAGATGCTGAGCCAAAAGCCCAGTGTTCTGGGAGAGGAACAGGAGAAAACACCTGAGGGAAGCTTAGGGGAGTATGTGTGGTGATGGGAATTGGGTAGTTAGTTCAAAGAATGAATGAATGAATTTTAGGCCAACGTTTATAGGTTCAGATAGGATATTCCATGTGGGAGACATGTGTGACCTCACCTGCTACCTCTTCTTAGATCCTCAGCTGAGCCTTCCATGTCAAGGACTGAAACTTTTTTACCATGATCCACAAAAAAAGTTCACTTCACATTGGCGGTACAAACACACACACTTAGATGTTGTAGTTACAACTGAAATAAAATTTTAACAACATAATATTTACACTATGTGGGATGATTATAAATTTCTTTCATTCTTTATATTTTAAATTTTTATTACTTATTTTAGAGAAAAATTTTATAACAGTTTATTTGAATCAAACTGACAACATGTGGCAGGGAGTGAGATCTCAAATGCTCCCTGCTTCTTTCCTTAAAAAAAAAAAATACTGTTTGTGACTCACTAAATTGATTTCATGGACCACTGATGGATTGTGATCCTCAATTCAAAAAATACTGTCTGGCTCAGCAATTCTACTTGAAGCTTTCAGTTCTATTCTGCTTTTATCTTATTAGCTCCAATTTTCAGTTGAGAAAGCTAAAACTCAGTGAGGGTAAGAATTTGTCCAGGACTGTATACCTATTAAGTGGCAAAGCCACTTAGGTCGATACAGGTCTGTGTGACTCCAGAGCCCATTCCCCCAACATGTCCATTTCTCTGGCACTTTGTCTGGGGGCCTGTTTTTTTGAACCCTAGGATGTTTGGCCAAAGTGACAGTCAAGCCAGCCTTGTATTATCAAGTGCTACATAACCCAAAGCTGAGCAGGCAGCCTTTATAGACAATGAGATTTTAATTCCCTCCACTTGAATATGTAGAGTTGGTTATAGAGGAAAGGTGCAGTAAGATTAGCCTGCTGCACAACAGCCAGAGATAACAAGATAAAACTCTGTCTCCACTGCCTTCACCTCTTCGTCCCTCCTTTGGGTCCTCTTAGTCTCCTGTGCCTCCCCAGGGAAAGAAGGAAACCTTAAGAAAGGCAACCAGAGCCCAGCCAGCGTGGCTCAGTGGTTGAGCGTTGACCTATGAACCAAGAGGTCACAGTTCGATTCCTGGTCAGGGCACATGCCTCGGTTGAGGGCTCAATTTCTGGTGAGGGGAGTGCAGGAGGCAGGCGATCAATGTCTCTCTCTCTCATCATTGATGTTTCTCTCTCTCTCTCTCTCTCTCTCTCTCTCTCTCTCTCTCTCTCTCTCTCTTCCTCTCTGAAATAAATAAACATATATTAAAAGAAAAAAAGAAAGGCAACCAGAGAAGAAAGGATGAGTTGGAAAGAAAGGAACTGAGGAAAACCAGGAGTATAGATAGAGGAGGATTTCCAGAGAAGGCTGTTCTACAGCCATAGGCCTCTAATACCTTTGAAATCCAACAGCTGCCATAAGTTGATGGGTTTTATGGGAAGAAGGAGGAAATTAAAGGGATTATCCATTCACAGTTATAAAATCATGGCAGTTGGAGGGGTGTGGGTGGGAGGGGGTGAAGCTCTTAGTGCCCTGTTGAGATAAAAGGGAAGCAAACTTGCCCTGGCCAGATAGTTTAGTTGGTTAGAGTATCATCCCAATACACCAAGATTTTGTGTTTGATCCCTTGTCAGGCCACATAAAGAATCAACCAATGATTACATAAATAAGTGGAACAGCAAATTGATGTTTCTCTCTCTCCTCTACCCCCTTCCTTTTTCTCTAAAATATTTTTTTTTTAAAAAAAAAGGAAAGCAAGCTGAGACAGTGAGCAGAGCTGGTGTCCTGCCAAGCTGGTCATTTCCCTTCTGTGTGCCAAGCGGTGGGTCATTGATAGAATTGTTGTACATGCTGACATCTGCACAGGCCAGAATGAAGCTAAAGACTGTATAACAAAGACCACTGTTAGGTTAGGTTTGTTTTCATATTGGAAACTAACACACAGACCTGGTTTGAATTGATTTTTGTACTTTTCCCCTCCATGGACCTTAGAACACAAATTATCTATAATAAAAGCGTAATATGCTAATTAGACCGGACAGCTGAACAACCTTTCGGACATCCTTCCGGATGACCTTCCAGACAACCTTCCGGATGAAGCCGGGGCTGCAAGGGCCAAGCCCCTTGCATGAATTTCGTGCATCGGGCCTCTAGTATGTATATAATGTTTTGTTTTGTTTTGTTGTTTTTGTTAATCCTTACCTGAGGATAATTTTTCCATTGATTTTTAGAGAGCGAATGGAAAGAGGGAGAGAGACAGAGAGAGAAACATCAATGTGAGAGAGACACATCGATTGGTTGCCTCACATGCCCCGACCAGGGTCAGGGATGGAGACTGCAACCTAGGTACATGACCTTGACTGGAATTGAACCTGGGACCCTTCAGTCTGTGGGCTGACGCTCTATCCACTGAGCCAAACCAGCTCGAGCTATACTTTTTTTGTTCCTTTTTTCTCAAAGATTCTTTCAATATCCTGAAAAGGGCAGTGCTTATTATTCTATGACATGAAATGAAAACAGAAAATGGCTCAACACTCCCTGAAGGTGACAGCAGGAGTGAGTGGCAAAAACAGAATGAAAATCTAGGTCTGATTTCTGGATCCAAAATTCTATCTGCCTTGACTGCCAGGGTTAGGACACTCACTTCATAAAGGGACTGTGCACAGACTTACTCAGACCCCCTCCCTCCCTCTGAGCTCCAGTGCTGGGACAGCAGCTCAAAAGGCATGATGGGCCCAGCTGGTGTGGCTCAGTGATTGAGCATCAACCCATGAACCAGGAGGTCACAGTTAGAATCCCAGTCAAGGTACGTGCCCTGGTTTCAGGATGGATCCCCAGTAGGAGGCATGCAGGAGACAGCTGATTAATGATTCTCCCTCATCATTGATGTTTCTATCTATCTCTCCTCCCTTCCTCTCTCCGAAATCAATAAAAACATTACAAAAAAAAAAAAGGCACCAGGTGCATATAAGGAGGAACTGAATTGTCTGGCAGCAGGGCAAGAGTTGGGAGTGGGGGACAGCTTTCTCCCAGATAGAAGAGCTTCCAGAGGCCATTGTTCCTTTTCTGAGCCCTTTCCCAATAGAACTGGCAGGCGGGTGTCATAGCTGAGTCTCTATCTATCTGGCTATTACTGTTTGCCCTACCCTGGTGATTCCCTGAGACCCTGCCCCACCCAACTTGTGAGCCCACCCAAGCTGTTTCCAGTGACTTTTCCACACGAATGGCCTGTTTTGGCTTATACTTCAGACTTTCCTGAAATCTCTCAAACAAGTAGTCTGGCCTTGGCGTGTCCCGTATTTCTTGATAAGTGGCTCCAGACCTGGCACTAGGGGCAGCAGGCTTTGGTTTGCAGCTTGGCTTCTCCTGGGTACCTCCAAGCCCAGCAGGGTAGCAGCCATCTGCAGATGACTTTGTAGCTCAGGATGGGTGGCCTCAGGCACCTTGGCCTGCACTTCTTGGGAGGCCTCAGAGCCAGTGCCCCCAATGGACAGTTTTAGACCGTGTTGAAGCACCACCCAACTACCACCACAAGTGACACACTCAAGGGATGGACTCAGTGAGCACCAGAATCCTGCTCTGTGGGGTGGGATGCCCTGCAAAGCTGATCCTACACAGTGTTTGCAGCCAGTCCTTGCAGCAGATCAGCCTGAGATTAAAACTCTCCCATTGACACGCCAACAGCAATCAAGATTCAACTATAACAGGAGGGTGTATACAGTCCACACGGGGTGAGTGTTGCACTTGGATTGCCCAGCTCTGGTGAACAGATAGACTGTCCCACTGAACCCTATACATCAGGCCACTCTACCAAGCCTGGGAGACATAGCAGCTCTACCTAATAAATAGGAACAAATGCAGGGAGGCTGCCAAAATGAGGAAACAAATGTGTCCCAAATGAAAGAATAGAACAAAATCCCAGGAAAAAGAACAAAACAAAAAGGAGACAAGCAATCTAGATGCAGAATTCAAAACACTGGTTATAAGGATGCTCAATGATCTTAGGGGAAGGGTAGATGAACTTAGTGGGAACTTTACTAAGAAACATAAAAATGGAACTCTATAAGTAAGTCAGAAATGAAGAATACATTAGCAAATGAAGACTACATTATAGGGAATCAACAGTGGAGTAGATGAGGCAGAGGGTCAAATCTGCCTCATTTGGAAGGTAAGGAAGCAGAAAACACCTAATCAGAACAGCAAAAAGAAAAAAAGAATAAAAAAAAAATGAGGTTAGTATAAGGAGCCCCTGGGACAATTTTAAGCATACCAACACTCGCATCATGGGTGTACCAGAAGGAGAAGAGAAAGAGCAAGAATTGAAAACTTATATGAAAAAACAATGGAAAACTTCCCTAACATGAAGAAAATAGACATACAAGTTCAGGAAGCATAGAGAATCCCAAACAAGATGAACCCAAAGAGGTCCACACCAAGACACATCATAATTAAAATGCCAAAGGTTAAAGACAAAGAGAGAATCTTAAAAGCAGCAACAGAAAAGCAGTTAGTTACCTACAAAGGTACTTACCTAAGACTGTTGGCTGATTTCTCAGCAGAAGCTATGTAGGCCAGAAGGGTTTGGCAAGAAATATTCAAAGTGATGAAAAGAAGGACCTACAATCAAGATTACTCTAGCCAGCAAAACTATCATTTAGAATTGAAGGATATATTAACAGCTCCCCAGACAAGAAAAGGCTAAAAGAGTTCATCACCACCAAATAAGTATTGCATGAAATGTTAGAAGGTCTTTTTTAAGAAGAAGAAGGGAGAAGTAAAGATTTAAAACATGAATAATAAAATGGCAATAAATACATATCTTTCAACAATTGAATTTAAAAAAAACAAACTAACAAGCTGATCAGAAACAGACTCATAGATACAGAGAACATTTTGACAGTTGCCAGAATGGAGGAGGGGTGGAGGATGGGTGAAAAAGGTGAAGGAATTAAGAAGTACAAATTGGCAGTTACAGAATTGTCACGGGGATGTAGAGTACAGTATAGGGAATCCTACATAATAAAATGGTAATATGTAAATTACCATCACTCCGCTACGCCCACGATTGGGCCAGCAGGAGGCGCAGGGGGCGGGACTCAGGGTGGCCGGGGTAGCTGATTGGGCCAGCAGGACGCTGAGCTCGCGGCGCCACTGGCGCCGCGAGCTCAGCGTCTGTGCCATGGCTGCAGGAGGCTTTCGGAAGGCCTGGGGCACCGGCGGACAGCCGGCCAGGTCCCCCGCGATCAAAGGCCAAAGCGGGGGACCTGGCCGGCTGTCTGCTCCGGCGCAAGGCCTTTCGAAAGCCTCCGCAGCGCCGGAGGCTTTCGGAAGGCCTGGGGCACCGGCGGACAGCCGGCCAGGTCCCCCGCAATCAAAGGCCAAAGCGGGGGACCTGGCCGGCTGTCTGCTCCGGCGCAAGGCCTTTCGAAAGCCTCCGCAGTGCCGGAGGCTTTCGGAAGGCCTGGGGCACCCGCGGACAGCCAGCCCGCTGGTGCACCAGGTGCATGATTAAATCATGCACTGGGCCTCTAGTATAGTCAATAATATTCTAATAACCATGTATGAGGTCAGATGGATACAGTATTCATGGGGATGATCCCTTAGTAAGTTATATAATGTCTAATCACTGGATTGTACACCTGAAATTAATATAATATTGTATGTCAATTGTAATTGAAAAATAAAATATTTAAAGTAAAAAAAGCATACAACTCTTAACTAGCCTTCTAAGAGTAACTCTGTTAAATTCCAATCACTCCTTTATTTCATGTCCTCTGTTCATTTATTAGTTTGTACTATATTAACTTATATCTGTTAGTGCTTTTGTAAAAAAACCAATTTTTATCTTTTTAAAAAATTATTTTTATTGGCCAGCTGGTGTTGCTCAATGGTTGAGCATCAGTCCATAAACCCAAGAGGTCACCAATTCAGTTCCCAGTCAGGGCATATGCTCCGGTTGTCGGTTTGATCCTGGAGGGGGTGGGGGGGTGGGGAGGGGGGCGGGGGCGGAGTGCAGGAGACAGCCAATCAATGTTTCTCTCTCATTGATGTTTCTTTCTCTATTCATCTCCCTTCCTCTCTCTAAAATCAATAAAGACATATTTTAAAAATCTTTAAAAAATATTTTTATTGACTTTTCGAGAGAGAGCAAGAGAGGGAGAGAAAGAGAAACATCGATGTGAGAGCAGAACATCATTAGTGAGAACACTTTAAGAAGTTTATACTCCTAAATCTTCTATTTCTTTAAGCCTTCTGCCCTCAATCCACACACCTTCCAACCCAAACCCACATGCATTTACACATCCCACATGTCTTACGAAGAAGCCACCATAGATTTAACAGATACTCCACACTATGTAACAAGTGACTTAGCTAGACATTTGGTAGTTTTTCCTTGAGACAACTTGGGATTTGACTCTCTGGAATAAACTAACATCAGGCGAAAGAATAAAGAGGGGCATGGTGACCACCATGCTGACCTCCCCAAGAGAAATGGCAGTGGCACTAGTGGCTTTCACAACATGCTTCTTTCCCCTTTGTCCCCACTGCAGCCTCCAACCTTGGATTCCTAAGAGCCTAGCCAGGGAAAGGAAGGAATGTCTACACTGTCTCTCCACCCCATCCCCCAACCTTCTTGGATTAGAGAATTGCTTTGGATAAACCCCAAATCAAGTATTGGCTCTTGCTGAAATTTGTCTGAGGGAGAAATGTACCCCCATCCTTGGGTTTGGCTTTTGCGATTTCCGGCCTTTCTCATGCTTCCTTGTCCCATTTTCAGAATGTTCCCACTGGATGAGATATTTTCTCCCTGACACACTTCATTGTCATGGGGAGAGTGTCCTGACGACCCTTGTTTCACATTACCAGATCCAGGATTGCTATCTTCAGAGAGATAGGGGTCTGAATAGGTCTGCTTCTCAAATTGTCCTGCATCTGGAGTTGATAGGAGCTGGGGGAGGTGAATGGGGAGCTATAAACAAAGCTCTGTGGAGCCCGCCAAGGATTTCCAACCCTCTCCCATGAAGAGCCCTAGATCAGTGACAGGTGGGAGCATTGCCATTTGCAACTCCATCCATCCTTTTTGTCTTCCTTCATTTGCATAGATTTGAGCCAGTTAAGCATCAGCCAATACTTTTCTTATAAATCAGACTGTAACCCAGTTTGTCTTTCTCAATTATTTTAACTTCTGAAACTGCATAGGTACAGTATACCTATAGATATGTCACTGAACAGTTCTATGCAGTTAAAAAAATGTTTTTTAAGAACCAAAATATTTTAAATGCAATAGGGGGGGGGGCTTTATTATTTAAAGGGCCCCATGATGGATCTGCTAGCAATATGAAGTCATCATTTGCATGTGTTTATCATCAGATCACAGAAGGTAACATTTGAAGCAGTCCCTAAATGTCATCATTTTATTGAATGGCTTACCCCATCATTTACACTGCCTTGGCAGAGAGCCCCTGTCTGAAAGTGTTGCTGGGCTAGGTGCTGTCTGACTATCAGGCAGAGAACACAGATGTAAATGAACTGACAGAGCTTAAATTTAACTACAGTTTGGCACTGCCACCCCCATCCTTCACCCTACACCTTTCTCCCCGCACAAGGCTCCACATGTATGAGGGTTAACATCACAGGTTGAAGTGCTTTCCCATAAAAGGGTTGGGCTTGTTCTGGGAGGCCCTGCAAAAGAAAAGAACTCAGTAACAATGTGAACCATCCAGCTGAGGGGCTGACTGCTTTGACATGCAGAACATTCCATGTCACCTCGAGCCAGGCTTGGAGCCCACCTGTCAGGAGTGCTTGAGTAGAGGGTTGGTGTTAGTTAACTTGTGAAAGAAATGTCTGACGATCACGCATTGTAACTGGAAGAGATGTGAAAAAAATGACCTAGCCCAAGGTCTCATAGCCAGTGGGGGCAGAATGTCTTCTCTCTTCCCCTCCAGCCTCAGAACCTCCCCATTGTGTCTGTCACCTCTGAAGGGCCAGTACATATTTTGAAACAACTTTTTAATTTTCATTTACTTATTTTTTAAATATGTTTTTTAATTGATTTCAGAGAGAGGAAGGGAGAGGAGAGAGAGAGAGAGAGAGAGAGAGAGAGAGAGAGAGAGAGAGAGAGAGAGAGAAACATCAGTGATGAGAGAGAATCATTGACCAGCCGCCTCCTGCACTTCTCACGCTGGGGATCCAACCCACAACCCAGGCATGTGCCCTGACTGGGAATCGAACCATGAACTCCTGATTCATAGGTCGATGCTCAACCACTGAGCCACACCAGCTGGGCAGATCTGCCTCTCTCTTAAACATTATACCTCACTCTCAAGTTCACCACTCAGCCCTGGCCTTTCCCTCTGACCTCTCCTTAACACAGGCCCCTATAGCCGAGCTTCAGCAGTTCTTTCCCAACCAGAGATTGCAAACACACTCCTTTCAGGACTGGAGACTTAAACCACAGCAAGGGAAGAAATAGACAACCACTTTGTCTCATCCCACAGCAGGCTTCCCACACTGCAAAATAGAATAAGTCATTTCTTCAAACGGAGCCTAGAAGCCAGCCTTTTGTTCCCATGGTGCCTAGTGAGGCTGACAGGACAGTGTGACCGAGCTGGACAGAGTTTGGGTGGAGGCACCAGGCTTCTAAACCTTGCTAGGGAGCTCTCCACGTGGGGAAGGTGGAGACACAACACACTCAGCTATTTTTTCTCACCCAGCACAGACTCTCTGCCAGGTGCCAGCAGGCATTTGAGACAGACATACTCCCACGACACTGCTTGCCAACACTTCAAAGATGATGGACAACTTGTCCTGAGGACACCGGCACCTACTGACCTTCGCTGTACCTTTGCTACCCTCCCTCAGACCCCATTTAGGGGTGAGTAGATAGGTTTGATGAGCAAAAGGGCTGTAGCCAAGAAGTACTTTGCGAAATGCCATTGCTTAATAATAAATGAGCATCAGAAGGCCACTGTGCTTTAGAAATGGACTGCACTGGGAGGACAGCAGTGAGGGAGGTTTCCAGGGCAGGAGAAACTTGGGAAGCAGCACCAAGTGGGGGAAGGGAGAGGTTTCCTGGGGGATTTGGGTGACACTGAAACCCGGATATGGATTAGGAGAAAAAATAGCAACTTTGCTCTCAGGGAGTCTTATTCTCCCAAATGCTGATTGCATGGACCCAAATCAGGTCTCTGCTCTTGTTGGCTGGGACCTATTTTAAGAGACTCTTATAAATATACAAAGACGGAAATGCCTGGGTGGGGGTGGTAAGAGGATGTGGTTCGACTCCAGGACAGGATCTGACTCAAATCACACCTCCCTTCTGGATTACACGCTGTCAGGAGGGATGCCTCCGAGGTGGTGTTTGGAAGGAAGTGCTGAGAGCAGAACTGGTTGTGCCTAGTGAAGTTCCTGCCAGCCTTGACATGTGTCCCCACCAGTGCCCTAGACAGCAGGACAGAGAAGAGCGCTGTGGGGTGGGTGGTGGGAGAGGGGAGGAAAGGAGACCAGAAGCCTCTTCTCCACACTCCTGGAGAGCCTCTGTACTCTCACCCCTTGTGCATTATATAAAACTAGTGGCCCGGTGCACGAAATTCATGCACGGGGTGGGAGAAGGGGTGTCCCTCAGCCCGGCCTGCACCCTCTCCAATCTGGAACCCCTCTCGCAATCAGGGACTGCTGGCTCCTAACCGCTCGCCTGCTGGCCTGCTCACCCCCAACTGCCCCCCCCCGTCAGCCTTCTCGCCCTAACTGCCCCCCGCGCTGGCCTGCTCACCCCCAAATGCCCCCCCTGCAGGCCTGCTCGCCCCCAACTGACCCCCTGCCAGCCTGATCATCCCCAACTGCCCCCCAGGCCAGCCTGCTGATTCCCAACTGCCCCCCAGGCCAGCCTGCTCATTCCCAACTACCCCCCCCCCCCCCGCTGGCCTGATCGCCCCCAACTGCCCCCCACTGCTGGCCTGCTCGTCCCCAACTACCCCCCCGCCAGCCTGATCACCCCCAACTGCCCTTCCCTCCTGGTCTGATTGCTCCTAACCACCTCTGTCTTGGCTGTGCCACCATGGCTTTGTCCAGAAGGTCTCCCAGAAGGTCTCCCGGTCTAACTAGCATATTACCCTTTTATTAGTATAGACTAGAGGCTCTATGAATGAAATTTGTGCAAGAGTAGGCCTTCCTTCCCCCAGCTGCTGGCACCGGCTTCCCTCTGGCACCCTGGACCCAGGCTTCCCTCTGGCCACCCTCAGGCACCCGGGACCCCAGCTTCTCTCACAGCCCCGGCTTCATCTGGAAGGTTGTACAGAAGGACATCTGGTCTAATTAGCATATTATGCTTTTATTATTATAGACTAGAGGCATGATGCACGAAGATTTGTGCAAGAATGGGCCTTCTCCTGGCTGCTGGCACCGCCTTCACTCCGGCCGGAGCTGCGTTTTCACTCTGGCCCGGAGCCACCTTTCTGCCTTCCCACGCTGCCCAGAAGCCAGGAGTGGCTGGGGTGGTGCGGAATGCCTGTGTCGTTGCCATGGTGACGACGCAAGCGCCCTGCCCCGCCCCGCCCCTGGCCGCTTGGCGCCTGCATATGCAAATCAACCCGCCAACTTTGTTGGGTTAATTTGCATACTCACTCCTGATTGGTTGGTGGGCATTGTGAAGGTACAGTCAATTTGCATCTTACTTTTTTATTAGTGTAGATTATCCACTTAGGGGTCAGTCCTCCTTTCCCCTGCTAGAGAAACTGAGTCTTCCCTGAAGATGAAGACCTTCTTTGACATACCTTTGTTCCCCTGCAGGATCCAGTGAATTCAGTCAGTATTTTAATGATCTGAACATTCACCATTCTTAGAGAGTGGACAAATATTTAGACCCTTACCCTTATTTTCCAGGGAAGATGAGTGATTGGCCCCGATTTCTTCAGCTAGTTAGCTGCATGTCATCCCCAACACATCCTACTCCAGCAAATTTTGGCAGGATTGAAATGTCAGTGAGGTACTGCTGGGTGGGGCTAAAATGTGGCAGCAAAGGGCAGGCTTCAGATATCCTCCTGGCAATTTTGCACATAAGTTTGTACTGGGGGATTCTACAAGCATTTATTTGCCCAGATACTGAGTTGGTTGGTTACCTGTGGGCTTCGTAAGCAATGAAAATAGGGCGTCTATTGTTTCAACTCTTTGAGAGGTTGATGTGTACTTCCTTGGGGGTGAGAAAGCACTGTGGTTGTGTAGAACTCCCCCTGATCCTCAGGTTTCTTCCTGTGATCTGAGAACTGCTTTGAGGGGGGTGGGAGGCAGGGGGAGGGGCTGGTAAGGAGAGCTGGAGCTGAGAGGGAAGCAGGCCCTTTCAAGTGCAAGTCAGACTCTTGTGAGTCAGACACTTCATGCCCTAGGGTGCAACGTGAGTCATTTAATCTAATTGGTTTAATAAGTAAAGTATCTCGGTATAAAGAGGAGGGGTTTGGGGCTGAGTAGGAGGGGCACTTGCTATCTATAAACCCTACCTAGGCAGCTTTGAAAAGAAACCTGTTGCCTGCTCTCTAGGGATCATGATGATTAAATTGGGGGTAGAGATGCTTGGAAAAGGAGGGAGTATAGAGACCTGGACGTTGGGGTGGAAAATGAAGTAGAGGCCATGGGGGCATTATTTGTTCATCAAAGAAAGTGTAATTCAGTGGTTTTATTATATTCACAGGGTTGTGCAACCATCACCACTATCTAATTCCAGAACATTTTTACCATTTCCAATAGAAACCCAGTACCCATTTAGCACTCACCCCCAGCACTGGCAACCTGTAATCTACTTTCTTTCTCTATGGATTTGCCTATTCCGAACGTTTCGTATTAATGGGATCATACAATATGTGGCCTTTTGTGTCTGGCTTCCTTAACACTGTTTTCAAGGCTCACCCACATGATATCCTCTATCAGTATTTCATTTCACTTTCTTGCTGAATAATACTTTATTTTGTTTATCCTGTCATTATTGATGGGTTTTGGATTGTTTTTACTTGTTGGCTGTTATGAATATTGCTATGATGATGTTTTCATTTCTCTTGGGTAGAAGTAGTAGAATTATGGTAACGATGTTTACCTTTTTGAGGAACTGCCAGACTGTTTTACAAAGCGGTCACACCATTTTATATTTTCACCAGCAGTGTTCCAGGGTTCCAGTTTCTTCCACCTCCTCACCAACGCTTGTTATTGTCTGTCTTTTTTATTATAGTTATTCTAGTGAATGTGAAGTGATTCTGCACTTGTTTTAACATAATTTCTACCTTCTCTTGCCAATTAAGGTGGGTCACCATTATCACCCCCATTTCACTTATAGATCAACTGTCCCAGTTAAATAGTAGGACATAAACATAAAACATTCTAAACTATTGAAAAGATGTCCTTGACATTATTGCTGAGGGAATAAAGCAAGTTGCAGCTAATAAATATAGTGTAAGTCCATCTATGTTTTAAAAATAAATACTCCCATCAGATTGGCAAAAATTTAAATATTGTGTGGTGCTGATGAGCTTGCCTGGAAACAAACAAACATAATGTGGCTGACGATGTAAATTGCTTTCAAAGCTTTCTGGAAAGTAACATGTTAATTACTGAAATTTAAAAAATATACTTTACCTTGTAATCTCACTTTGAAACTTCATCTACAGAAAACATAGCAGCTACACATGCTTGAAGCATTGTTTGGAAATGAATGCCCATCAATAGGAAAATTGTTTGCTAAATTGTGCTTTAGTCATACATGGAATATTATTGCAGCTATTTTAAAAATAAATTATGTTTTGACCTGTTATTATGTCAATAGCAAGAAAGAGAAAGGCAAGTTCCATTGTAATATATGTAATATGAGCCTACCTTTTAAAACAAACAACTAGTAAGTCCTATTAGTGTGTGAGCAAACGGAAAGGGATAGAAGTCTGCTTAACTGCTAATATTAGTTATGGTGGAGAGGGATGGAAGGAGAGGAGATACTTTATACAGGTGGGGCAAAAGTAGGTTTATGGTTTATTCTTGTATTATTATTTATTATTGTATTATTTTCCATATGAACAACTGTAAACCTACTTTTTCCCCATCCTGTACATATATACCATATACCTGTAGTTCACTGGCTGTGGTGAACACTTGGAATTTTTAGGAAATGGATGGAACCATGCATAGGAAGAGTTTGTGGTCAAAGCAGAATTGTGGATAAGAACAGATGCTGGAACCAGAGACCTAGAGTTCAGGTCCTGGCTCAGCCACTTACAAGCTAAGTGGCTTTGGGCAAGTTACTATACTCTGAATTTCAATTTCCTCACCTGTAAAATTGAGATAATAATAGTACCAACCTCAGAGCGTTCTTATGAGAATTAAATGAGGTAATATTTGTAAAATGTTTAGCTCACTGCCAGGCACATAGTAAATGCTCAAGTATTAACTCTTTTTATTATCACCTCTAATATTTATTGAGCACTTACTTTTTGCTGCTCTCATTTGATCTTCATAATAACCCCATAAGGTAAATCCTACTGATATCACTATTTTGCAGAAGGAAACCAAGATTGAGAGATTAAGATTACATAGCTAGACTTCATGGCACTGACTCTAGAGTTCTCCCTCTTAACCATTGTGTGAAACTAGATGGATACTGTTAATAGTGACATCATTCAACAGATGCCTACCATGTGCCAGGTATAACGGACAAAATGTATGGAGAGAAGATAGCTTTAATACACAGACATGTGTAATGTCTAGTGAGTTCCTGCTGGGGAACCAAGGCAGGTGCTTGGGTGGTGTTTAGAGCAGGCAGATGGAGCAGAAACAATCTAAGTTGCTCTGTACAATCTAAATCTCCACAGGGGCAGTTGCTTCTTCCCTTCCCAGACCCAGTAACCACCTACTTCCCAAAATATCTACTCTAGACCTGCTTCACCAAGAAGTCTTCCCTGGTCACCAGGACCCTCCTCTCTGAATTCCAGAATCTTATTTAGAGCTTCATTGTGCACCATGTCATGTTACCAACCCCAACCCTCATGCGTGAAACGGAGTTGTGTCGTGGAAAAGCACAGGAGGGATTCAGACCTGGGTGTGAAAATCCAGCCCGATCATGCATTAACAGCGATGGCAGGGCCACCAGCTGTGACTTCCTGACCTGGGCTGGTTCCTTAGCCTCCATTTCTTTACGATAAATGTGTCTCCATAAAATTAACTTCACAGGGGTGCAGTGAGGGTTTATGGGCAGCAGGGGAAGACTGTGGACTTTGGAACCAATAGAAGTAGTTTGAATCCCAGTTTGGCTACTTACGGGATCTTGAGCAAATCCTGTGAACTTGTTAAACCTCAGTTTTATTTTTAGGAGAATGGGGAGAGTAATACCTTACAGGGTCATTGTGCATTGGAAATTAACTAATGTAAAATGTCTGGCCAAGAGTAAAGAGCTAGTACTATGGCCCTAACCAGTTTGGCTCAGTGGATAAAGTGTCGGCCTGTGGACTCAAGGGTCCCAGGTTCGATACCGGTTAAGGGCATGTACCATAGTTGCGGGCACATACCCAGTGGGGGGTGTGCAGGAGGCAGCTTATCGATGTTTCTAACTCTCTATCCCTCTCCCTTCCTCTCTGTAAAGAATCAATAAAATATATTTTTTAAAAAAGAGAGCTAGTACTATGAATGCCAAAGGAGCTGCCTGTTGCCTGACTGCATGGAACAAATATTATTTTAATTCATTCATTGGACCTAATTATTCTTTCTAACTGAATGAGAGGTGGTAGGGAGATGAGACAGCTGAGCCTCTGAGAGGCTAAGGAATTTGCTGAAGGTCACACAGACAGACAGTGGCAGGGCTGGTATTCAATTCCATATATTTCTTGCTTGAAACTGATTGTAAACACAATACTTGATCAATCACCCACCCAGAGCCAGGCAAAGCAGCTATGTATATACTAGAGGCCCGGTGCATGAAATTTGTGCACGGTGGGGGGGAGGGGTGTCCCTCAGCCTGGCCTGTACCCTCTCCAATCTGGGACCCCTTGGGGGATGTCAACTGCCAGTGTAGGCCCGATCCCTGCGGGCCTAATCCAGCAGTCGGACATACCTCTCACAATCTGGGACTGCTGGCTCCTAACCACTCGCCTGCCTGGCTGCCTGATTGCCCCTAACCACTCCCCTGCCGGCCTGATTGACACCTAACTGCTCCCCTGGCAGCATGATTGACACGTAACTGCTCCCCTGCCAGCCGGATCACCCCCAACTGCCATCTCCTGCAGACCTGGTTGCCCCCAACTGCTCTCCCCTGAAGGCTTGGTCACCCCCAACTGCCCTCCCTTGCAGGCCTGGCCGCCCCCAACTGCCCTCCCCTGCAGGCTGGCTGCCCCCAACTACCTTCCCTGCCGGCCATCTTGTGACAACGTGGGGGTGGCCATCTTGTGATGTGAGGGCGTGAGGGTCAATTTGCATATCAACTCTTTATTAAATAGGATAGTTCAATAAATGCAGTTAATTGGCTGCACATGCAGCTTCCTCTTTAAAAAAAGTTTTTTTTAAAGCTTCCTTTCCACTATGAGCCATTTAGTGCAACCATCAGAGCTCTAATAAACTGATCCAAAAAGCCAATTCAAAATAAATAACAGACTGTGCAGTCTTTGTGAGAAAGCTGTACTTGTTTTTGTATGGTGGTGAACTCCAGGGAAACCTAGCTCAGTGCCTCAGCCCACTCCAGGGAATATTTGCATCTTACTACAAACCACCTACAACAGGCTCTTTGAAAGATGGAAAACATATTCCCCTAAGACCTGGGATTGCTAAACAGTTAATAGATCCCCAAGGGTTTTATGTATTACTAGGATACCGACTGCTATCACAGGTCATTAAATATCAAAGTTTATGCTCAGGAAGCCAAAAAATGATCTAAGTTCTCTGTGCCTCACTGTTTTCACAAGTGCTCCTGGTAGGAAAAAGTTCCAGAAACCATTTAGGTATCACGAAGGTAAAATGAGAATTGCACAGATCAGAAAGATTGAAATATTAAACTGTTAGCAGCACGCGGCTCAGTGGTAGTGAGTTTCCCTTTGCTTTTCATCTTTGGAGTTTTCTTGTGCACTGGTTCCTTCTCCAAAGTGCGTGCGCGCGCTCTCTCTCTCTGCCCCCGCCCCCTTCTCCCTCTGAAGATTAGAGTAGTTGTGTCCAATTTGGAGAACAGTTTTTATCAGCTCATCTCTAGCTGTCCTTGAGTTCTTCTTTGGTTCCCACCAGACCTTGTTCGCTTGTTGATTCACTAAGGTTCTTTAAACCAAATCGGGCACACAAATTCAGGTTGAGTGGCTGTTGCTTCTTCGTTCAGTCTCCTTGGCAAAAACTGGATAGAGTTGAGTTAGTTGAGTTGCTCACTCTACTTTTATTTTATTATTTTTTAAAATATATTTTTATATATTTCAGAGAGGAAGGAAGAGGGAGAGAGAGATAGAAACATCAATGATGAGAGAGAATCATTGGCCAGCTGCCTGCCCTCTGCACTCCCCACACTGGAGATAGAGCCCACAACCCAGGCATGTGCCCTGACCAGGAATCAAATCTGACTTTCTGGTTCATAGGTCCACGCTCAACCACTGAGACACGCTGGCTGGGCGCTCACTCAACTTTTAATAGTGCTCATGATAATTCTAGGGAAGTTTACCTGGAGATTTTTCTTTGCTAGGGTAGTCATTTTCATATTCTTGGCTTTCTACCACCTCCATATGTCCTCTGTGTGAGGGAATTTCAAACTGAATTTGACCTAGCAATGATTCTGTGTTGTCCCCACTTCTGTGCATGGTTTGGGCAGCTGTCACTTCTGTCAGGCATGGAGGTAGACCTGCATCAGCCCGCTGGCTCAAGGGAAAGAGAGTGCTGGAAAAAATTGTTGGGGGCGGTTGGGAGGGGACAGGGCATGGGATAGACGGTCCTAGGATGAACTTTTATCCTCTTGAACTACTTGTGCATTTTTAGCCAACATTCCTGTTAATCCAACTATGAATGGGTTAGATAGGGTTGTATAGATCAGGCCTGCCTGGTCATTTCACCAGAGAATTTAGCAAATTTGGTGAGAGTAAGAGCAGTAGAAATCTGTGAAGCTGATCATTTAGTGTCAAACAAATAATGTGATTATTAGGTCTGGGTTTCCAGGAAAGATGAACTGTTTCAGACAATCTATTGCCTTGGTCAGACCACAAAGCCTGATTTGGGGTTCAGAAAACATAATCACGGACACATGAAATAACCAGTTAACTTAATAAAAATTTCACTTTTCTATTTATTGCACTTTTCTCTGTAGACATAGAGCTGGTACTTTGACTGTATGGTATATAAAAACCATATACTAACAAGTTTAATCAGCCATGATAGGAGTCAGTGTTTCACTGCATTTGTGAAGGAAAGAGTAGACTGGCAGGGATTACCCAGTGGTATTGTGACCAATAGTATCTGAGCTAAAGTAGATATTTTAACAATCACACTGCAGTCCAATGAGCAGATTCTTTTTTGTAAAGGTAGAAAACAGATAATACTGACCGGGCTGACTACTGGTGCTCCTACTTAGCCTCTTTCCTACTGAGTCTAAATCTCTCTCCCTATTCTCAAGTATACTTACATTTGCTCATTTATTTTATTTTATTTTATTTTATTTTATTTTATTTTATTTTTAAAGTCTTCATTGTTGAAAGTATTACAAATGTCCCTCTTTTTCTCCTATTGACCCCTTCTAGCCTGCTCCCACCCCCTGCCCCAGACTGTTCATTTCTTTTAAAAAATGGTTGTTAACTCAGAGAAAAGGATATTTTTTCCTCCCATGCATAATGTAAATAGATATATGGCAAAGGAGTGTTTAATGTGCTTGTGGATATTTCCATGTATGTTGATTGAATATTTTAAAAATATTTTTATTGATTTCAGAGAGGAAAGGAGAGGGAGAGAGAGATAGAAACATCAACAATGAGAGAGAACCATTGATTGGCCGCATCCTGCAAGCCCTCTACTGGGGATCAAGCCCACAACCCGGGCATGTGCCCTGACCAAGAATTGAACCGTGACCTCCTGGTTCATAGGTTGACACTCAACCACTGAGCCAAGCCAGGCAGGCGGGCTGAATATTTTTTAATAAATGTACTTAGAGCCCGGCCGGCATGGCCCAATGATTGAGTGTTGACCTATAAACCAGGAGGTCACAGTTTGATTCCGGGTCAGGGCACATGCCTGGGTTGCGGTCTCAATCCCCAGTGAGGGGCATACAGAAGGCAGCTGATTCATGATTTTCTGTCAGCATTGATCTTTCTATCTTTCCCTTCCTCTCTGAAATCAATAAAAAAGATATTTAAAAAATAAAAATAAATAAATGTGCTTACAGAACAAAATTAAAAGAAAAACAAAGGTATTTTAATGCAGTAGTCATTTAATGAACATCTTCCATATTTAAAGCTGTGGCAAGGGGAGTGGCAAAGGTATGTGTGACACAGCCTTTGTCTCAGATGAGCTCAAAAACCTTCCTCTACACAATGACCGGTTCTAGACTTAGAACTGGTCTGGACCCAAACTCTCAAATACCAGAGAAACTTCTCTAGGCTGTCTCTTTAGACCACGACCTTGTTTCCACAAGAGGGGCTGTGCTCAGTCCATTTTCCAAACTACAGAATGCTACTTTACCACTCCTGATACCCTGGAACCACCCCCCACCTGTCCCCCACTCCAGCAGGTTATTTATGTGGTCTGAACTGAAGCCTGAACCAGACGAGAGGAGACCTGGGATCCAGTCCTGCTTCTGCCTCTGACTTGCTCTGGGACCTCAGGCAGTGACTCCGGTGTTCGAGCCTTCAGCTTTCTGATATGTACCGTGTGGGGGCTTGCACCCATGGTTTCTGAGCTCTCCTAGACTACGACAGTTCTTACCTTCTCTTTTTTTTTAACCAAGGTTAATTGAATTGATGGAGTATTACTTTCAGATGCTCTGATAGGTGATTGTTTCACCTCATCTTTCCAAGATGTGTTTTGATCATTGCCTGGAACTCACTTTTCCTGAGGATAGTCTAAATAATCATCACTCCTGCCTTCCTCATATTCTGTAAAGTCTCTAAGTATTATAGAACTAACTCCATGTGCCTGCGTCTTTAATACTCAGCTGTATCTGCATTTTATGTGATCCTGCTTTAAAAAATATAATGGCTCTCAGATAAGCCCCACTTTTGTTTTAGGAATAACAGTTACTCAGAGTTGAGCTATTTTGTCATAGACGCGTCAGAAACTTCCCACAGTAAAACCGCCCCTCCCTCCACCTGTTCTTCTAATGAAGCTGCCCGGACCTCACCCGAAACAGGCCCCTCCCTTTCACCACCAAAGGGACACCTGACCCAAGCTAAGGCTGCCCCGACTTCTTTCCTGGGAATTTTGACTCTGAGCAAAGACACACAGAGGTGTTTGGAGCTGAGTCATTGACTGGCTGCTGAGACTCGTCACTGATCTGGTTCTTGGCCTTTCTGGGGCCTGGTTGTGAGGTTCTCTCTTTTATTCTGTGAGCTACGCTGTAGTCTTTCTCAAAATTTACCTTTTACCTAAGTTAGGAAGGAAGAGAGGAGGGAAGGGAGGGAGGGAGGAAAAAAGAGAGGCAGGCAGGCCCATGGTGCTAATGCAACAAACGGTAGTGAAGGACCTGCTTTTCTAGTTTTGGTTTTTAGTTCCCAGCCTGTCACTGACTGGCAGACAATTATTCTTTACATTAGGCAGCTTGCAACACATGCCACTAACCATAGGAGTTCAGAAGGTCCAGAATGGTCTGTTATGTTCGGTGAGGTGATTCCTCTGTTCCATGTTGATGTAGCTGCAATGTCAGATTGCACTAAAAGGTTCTAAATGCTTATCTCACTGAGGACAGGTAACCAACAGTTCATGGACCACTGTCAGCACTGAGCTGTAGTTTCTAGGGGCCCAGGTAACTTAACCTCTCTCTGAAGCTGGGATATGTGGAAACTTTGACTAGGACATCACTGTCCTTAGGGAAAGCCCTATTCTGGGCTCACTCAGAAGTTCTGCTTTTCCTCTGTACTCATGGGCTGGGATTGCTCCAGCCGATCCAACCCACTCCACACTCCTCCTTCCACCCACTGTCCCCCAGACTCCCTGTATTCTCAGTCGAACATGTGGTTTGCCACCATGTCTCTACTATGAGGATAGCAGTCTGGCCTGGCCCCCCTTGGCCTTCTGCTCCTGCTTTTATCTTTGGAAGAATGGATCGAGGTTAGCCGTTTAAAGGAGAGTGCCCTCCCGAAAGAAGAGAAAGCCGGGACTGGAACAGATACTTGCGCACACCCATGTTGATAGCTGCATTATTTACAATAGCCAAAAGGTGAAAACTACCCAAGTGCCCATTGATGGGCGAATGGGTAAACCAAATGTGGTATATCCGTACAGTGGCATATGGTTTAGCCTTGAAAAGGAAGGAAATTCTGACAGATGCTACTACATGGACGAAACGTGAGGACATGATGCTGTGACATAAGCCAGACACACAAGGCCAAATATTGTTGTAGTTATCTGAGCTACCTAGCAGGGTCCAATGCATAGAGACAATTCAGAATGGTAGTTGCCAAGGCCTCAGGAGAGGAACAGGGAATTAGTATTTACTGGGTATAGTTTTAGTTTGTTCTGGAGATGGATTGTGGTGATGGTCGCACAACAATGTAAATGTACTTATGCCAATGAGCTGAACACTTAAAAATGGTAAAGATGGCAAATTTTGTTTATTATATTTTAACACATACACATATACACACATTCATCTAGAAATTAAAAAAATTTAAATTGATTTTAGAGAGAGAGAAAAGGTAGAGGAAGAGAGAGAAAGAGAAACATCGATTTCTTGTTCCCCTTATATATGCATTCATTGGTTGATTCTTGTATGTGCCCTGACCAGGGATCAAACCCACAACCTTGGCATATCAGAATGATGCTCTAACCAATTGAGCTACCCAGGCAGGGCTAGAAATTAAATTTTTTAAAAAGAGAACAAGAGTCCTCTGAAGGAAGAGCTTTTCCTCAGAGCTTCCTTTGGGTTGTGACTTTGACATCTGTGCCATTGTGAGTGCCCACAGGGTGCTGAAGACAGCCTTCAGCTGGTCAGCTTTTCAGAATATTAGGGCCAGTGTCTGTCGTTCATTCAGTCTCTGGCCAGAAGACACCTAATCAGTTCTATGATGATAGATATGTCAGGCCCCTCCCGGGACCCTCCTTGTCATTCACTCATTTGTTTATTCCACATGCATCAAGTGCCTGATTTATACAATGGGAATATAAAATCAGGCCAAGTAATTTAACCCCTTTCTGAAGCTGGGATGTGTTGAAACTGCTCATTTCAATTGACTTATACAGTGAAAATGTATTAACAAACAAGACCTAGTTCCTGCTAGCACAGTGATAATTTTCAACTTCTTCCTAGTTTGGGGTCAGAGTTCTCCCCAGACACCCCAGTCCTACAGCCCACTTACCCCAGTAGCCACAGATGAGCACTGTGCTATGATGCACTGAGCCTTGAGCCGAGAACCAAAGGCCTAGGCTCTAGCCTGGTCTTATCACTGGCTTCCTTGGATATTGGACGAATCTATTAACGGATCTGTGGGTCTCTGAGTCCCCATCAGCAGAATGGAAATAACTCATGGTATTGGGATAAAATAAGAATGAGATGCCCTTCCTGAGTCTAGTTCAGTTGGTTGGAACATTGTCTGATATGCCAGTGTTGCAGGTTTGATCCCTGGTCAGGGCACATACAGGAATAGACCAATGAATGCATAAATAAGTGAAACAATAGATCGGTGCGCTTTCCCTCTCTCTCTCTCTCTCTCTCTCTCTCTCTCTCTCTCTCTCTCTCTCTCATCAAAAAAAAAAAAAATGAGACCAAGATATGAAAGAGCTCTGATACAAAAACATTAGGTGGATAGATTGGGGTGGGATGTTTGACTTAGGAATGGGGGCTAACATACAACTTAGGTCTCTGCCCTTGGTGTGGTCTAACCCTTAGGTTCCACTAAAATGGTATTTTGTGGGGAGGGAAAAAGCGACCCTTAGGCGACCCTACTAGCGGTTCTCAACCTGTGGGTCGTGACCCACAGGTTGGGAACCGCTGCTGTAGAGCCTAAGACCATTGGAAAACACAGATATTTACATTACGATTCATTAACAGTAGCAAAATTACAGTTATGAAGTAGCAACAAAAATAATTTTATGGTTGGGGGTCACCACAACATGAGGAACTGTATTAAAGGGTCGCGGCATTAGGAAGGTTGCCTTAGAGCTTTCATGGTAATGTCAAAACTTCAGGTGAGTCCTGGTGACATTTCTGCTGAAATACTCCATTGCCATCTTAAAGAGTCAGGGTTTTGCTATATCTATGTTGCTTCTCCTGAACTCTTTTGGACCCTGAAGACCAGCTCCCTTATCCCAGAAAATGTTTGCCGAGCATTTTGCCCGAGGTTCCTGTAAGTCTGAAAAATCATCGAGCGATATCACATCATTAGCATCCATCCAGTTAGCCTGCTATCTAACGTGTACCTGCCTGTTACATAAAGCAGAACTGGCTTCTGTAAGCCTTGCATGTGGGCATGGGTGTGAGTGCCACGGCACACACAGGAGTCCACCGACACATTGGTCCTTTCACTTAACATATCTGCCCTAACGGCACCTAGGAATGGATGGAGCTGAACGGCTCTGTTTGTACCTCTCTATCACAGCAGCTGGCAGAGTAGTAAGTATACAACGGTGGTAAATAGATGCCTGGTGGTTGATTCATGCATTTAATCTTCCCCAGCCTGTTGATTGCTTACTCTGGATTCCAGAAAGGGAAAAGATTGGCCCACATCTTTCTCCATGTTCTGAAGCTTGTCTCTGTCCCACTCTGGAAAGAAGAATGGAAACGACAGGCCTACTGGGTTCGGAAAGATCCTGAAAACACCAGAGCGGTCCTTGCCTAGGTCAACCAGAGATTAAAGCACCTTTTTTAAGGGGCTTGGCCCTGTTTTAGAATTCCTGGACCCTGTTACCTCTAGGTTTTTCTGAAACCATCCCATTTCTTTAAGGGTCTTCAGTCAAAATGGCCCTTGGAAAGAACGTGTTTGTGGCTCTACTTGTCCTGTCACTGACTAGTAAACGGGGCCTTAGATGTTGTGGGGCTTTATTTGTCTGTTTTTTGTAATGGATGATGGTGATGATGACATATCCTGGAGGTGCCTCAGGGCCTGGCCAAACCTTCTGGGGTCTCTACTGATCATATCTATGGCTTAGGGAATGGAAAGTTCCTAGCTGGGTTGTGTACAGACCCTATTTCCCAGAGCAGCTGCAGCAGACTAGAAAGGGCACATGCCTTCTATCTACTCTTCTTATCTACCCCCTTAAAGTTTTATACATGAATCTAGAAGTTTGGGTGAGCAGGAAACACTGCCAGCAGGGCCGAAACACGAGCATATACCTGGCATAGCTCTGATGCCCCTTGGGCCCCCTTTAGGCAGCATATATCAGGGCAACAGGTATAGTCCCTGGCGTCTTGCTGACAAGCTTCGACCTGCCGGCAGCCACAACCATTACAGCAGCTCAGGTGCTGGCTTGGCAGGGAGATGGGGAGCAGCAGCAGCTTGGGGAAGGGGGAAGCTATGGGGGAGAGGTTTATATGGGGCCTACCCATCTCTGTCTACTCATACAGAGAGGAGTTAGAGAGACTCAGAATTCCATCTCTCTCCTGCTCCTCCCTCCTCCCCTCAACACCTGTGCTATGAGGGAAAGTGAGATGGAGCTGACCAAACCATTTAGAATCCTCTGGGCCAACCCCTGCCCACAGACACACAGCTGGATTACCTAAGGCTGAGAAGGAAGAGGTGCAGAAACTAGGAAGAGGGGAGCAGGCCTATGCTCAGATGTTTCATGTCCAGTTTTCTAGCTGTTTTGGCATAATTAGGTCTCCATACTCCCTTTAGTTTTTCTTTGGCTTCTCAGACAGTGTTTTTGTTTGTTTGTTTGTTTTGTGTGTTTTTTTAAATATATTTTATTGATTTTTCACAGAGAGGAAGGGAGAGGGATAGAGAGCTAGAAACATCAATGAGAGAGGAACATCGATCAGCTGCCTCCTGCACACCACCTACCGGGGATGTGCCCGCAACCAATGTACATGCCCTTGACCAGAATCGAACCCGGGACCCTTCAGTCCGCAGACCGACGCTCTATCCACTGAGCCAAACAGGTTTCGGCGTCAGAGAGTGTTTGTTAATGGCCAAATTGGAGTAATCTAGAGTGTATGGGTGGCAGCTATGGGTGGGTGAGTGGGAGGTAATTGTGAAGGGTTGAGAAGTGGCTAGACTGGTGACTAAATGAGTACCTGACACAGATAGTAATGGCAATGATGGTACAGATGGACAACAATCCTCAAGTATATTCAATAGAAGGTAAAGGAATTAAGGTCACAGGCTCTTGTCCTGAGTTCACATGTACTGGCCTCTCTCACTTAGTACCTTCATGACTTTCAGCAAGATTTTAACCTCTAAGCCTTGTTTTCATGAAGGGTTGTCGTATTACATAAAATAATCTATCTTTCATTTAATCCTATCTAATAAAGAGGGAATATGCAAATTGACCATCATGCCATCACTAAGATGGCGGCGCCATAGCCACAAGATGGCGGCATCCAGTCCCCTCAGCCCCGCTGGAGTCTCCAGTCCTTTCAGCCCAGCCAGGGGAGGGTGGGAGGGTGGCAGGCATGTGGTGCGGCCGGACCCACCCTCAGCCCCCCAGCCGCCCAGGGCCAGCCCGAGGTGCAGGCAAGCCTCGGATGGTGGCTGTCCAGCCGCCCAGGGCTGCCTGAGGCGCAGGCAACCAGAGCCGGCCGAGGCTTGTGCTGCCGGCAGTGGCAGAAACAGAGGTGTCATGGGGGCGTCGCCTTCCCCTGATTGCTGGGTTGCCTCCCACCCCTGAGGGCTCCCAGGCTGTGAGAGGGGGCAGGCCGGGCTGAGGGACCCCCCTCCAGTGCATGAATTTTCATGCACCAGGCCTCTAGTATTAATAAAAGTGTACATATGCCTGACACATAAATGTTAACTGTTAAGGGTACATCAGTAATAATTTCTCTTGCATCAAGTTCCCTGGGGTGTTATGGGCTGGAAAGGAAAGGTGAAGCCACATAGACATTGGAACTTTGGGTTTGCCTTAGAGACTCTCTCCCAGTCCTGGCTTCCTCCCTGGCTGTCTGTGCCACCTCAGGTTTGCGGTGGGGTCTAGGCCCTGGAGTTTTCTTGCCATAGCATCTTTGTTCTGCTGAGGATGTGTAACTAGCCCTCGCAGTCCCTCCTTTTTTTGTCCTAGTCTCAGTGTTGGTTCCTGGCATTTGTGGAACTGTGGTCTGGGTGTCACAGCCTCCTGTTTCCTGGACAACCTCCTGTTCTCTCGAGGGACAAGGACTCCAGCTCTGCTCAGCTCCTCCGGATTTCATCACCTTTTCTCTGTACAGATGCTGGGCCTCTTAGCACATTGTCTACATTCACCGGGATCTTTGTGTCCTTTACACCTGTGGGGCCAGCTCTATGAGGCTCCTCCTTCAACTCCATGTTCCCATGTTCCCACGGCCTCTTTGCAAGAGGGGAAGGAGCCCTGCCCCACAGCTGGAGATAGAGCTCCATAAATACAATTTCCGTGGCCTCTGCCTCCTGGATGTTACTCCCCGCCCCACACGCACACCCCCCCCCCCCCTTTCTGGATGTTCCCACCACCACCTCTAATGGTTCCACTTCTCTTTCAGGCATTACTCTTTACACCCCATCCTAGGTTCCCTGTCTTAGTAAATGGCAACTCCAGCCTTCCAAACTGCCAAGGTCAGAAATCTTTGAATCATTCTCAGTTCCTCTCCCCATATCCAATGCATCAGCAAGCCTGTCAGCTATACTTTCAAAATCCAAAATCTGCCTTAGCAGCAGGAGGCTTACTTTCTTCCTGGTATGAATGTCCTGCTTGACCACATGACATATCAACCAGAGAATCAAACCAGAAGTGACGAGAAATGAATGTAAGTTTCAGATCTGCAACACTGGGACTAGTAATAAAATGATAACTTGCAGTGTGTTAAGTGTTTGTTATGTTCCAGGCACTAAGTCCTTTACATGGGTTATCTTACTCTGTGACCTTGGGCTGATGACTTTACCTCTCTGTTTCTTTATCTCTAAAATGGAGATGACAGCTCTGACTGGTTTGGCTCAGTGGATAGAGCGTCGGCCTGCGGACTGAAGGGTCCTAGGTTCGATTCCGGTCAAGGGCATGTACTTTGGTTATGGGCATATCCCCAGTAGGAGGTGTGCAGGAGGCAGCTGATCGATGTTTCTCTCTCATCGATGTTTCTAGCTCTCTATCCCTCTCCCTTCCTCTCTGTAAAAAATCAATAAAATATATTTAAAAAATAAAATAAAATAAAATGGAGATGACAGTGTGAAGCTGTAGTGAAATAATGTATATGAGAGTGTTTGAAAAAAAGTACCAAGAAATATATGCAGACCCAAAATGATCATCTGCAGGCCTTTGAAGAGTCCATATTACACAGAGGAGGAATGATGGCAAAGTTCCGGCTGATGGTGAATTTGATAGCCCAGTTTTGTGAAGGCAGAATGTGAGGCCCATGGTGCTGCTTTATCTGTCACCTGAGATCGGGGTGTCTGTCTTCTGGCACAAATGTGACACCTGTTGTAGGAGAAATAGGCCTTGGCAGCTGGCACTCTGGGAGGAGAGGTCTGGCCAGGAGCAGGAGGAGTTCACTTACTAGAAGGCAAGTGACGAGCGTCAGTAGTTAAATCAGCACATTCTTTAGCTCCATGTTCCCCAAGGGGACTAAGCAATGCCTGGGTATCCACTAGCTGTGTTAATACAGAGGAAAAGGCAGGGGGAAAGGACCTACCAAATGCCCAGCCCAGTGCCTCACACTTCATAGGCACTTGGTGAGTAGTAAGTGTGTGTTGGGGGAATGGCTAGGGGGACAGCGGGATGTGGGATGGGAGAACAGAAAGCAGTACCCATGAAACACAGGAAGTGTTATCTTGCTCTACCACTGAGTCACTGAGTCACTGCTGGCCCACAGTCCACTTACTTCTCTGGTCAATAAGCACAGAGAGAAGAGAGTGAGAGAGTTACTGGCCATTTGCAGTTTATAGAATTTTTTTTTTTACATCTTTTTACTGATTTTTAGAGAGAGAATAAGGGAAAGGGAGAGAAACATCGATGTGAGAGTGAAACATCAATTGGCTGCTTCCTGCACACACCCCAACCAGGGATCAAGCCCACAACCCAGGCATCTGCCCTAACCAGAATCAAACTGGCAACCTTTTGGTGTACAGGACAATGCCCAAACAACTGAGCCACACTGGCCAGAACTGAAGTTTATAGAATTTTAAATGGGTTAGAACTCACATCTTCTGACTCCCAAGTCCAAAACCCCAAAGTCAGAAATTGTCAGGGGGAAGGAATGCTTACTGAGTACTTACTGTGCGTGTGTCAGACACCACACTAGGTCTGACATGCATAATTTAGTCCTCACACTGGTGCTATGAGGCAGGTGTTTTTATCCCGCCATCCAGATGAAGAAACTAAGGCCAGAGCAGTTAAATTACTTGTTCAAGTAGTCACTGTTTCTAAGTGGTGGGTGTACAATTTGACCTTTCTGATTCCAAAGCCTTGCTTGTCTTTCTCCTATATTGTGAAGTTTGCAAAGGGAGTTTCCTACTCCTTCGATTGCTGAAGGCTGGCCTGTGGACTTTGCATGTATTTCAAAGCCATTCAGACTCACCTGTGATCCAGGGTCAGGGCATGGTTAGGATCACCTCCACTCCCCACAGTGGGTTTTCCTTGTTCACTGAGAGAGCCACTGCTTACCTTCTTTTAAAGAGAAGTAGAGCTGGGCAGTAGTTAAAGATGATAAAGACAGATTTTGTTCAGTACTATCACAATATGGGAGAGAGACTTCGGTGTAGAACTGAGCTCAATTATCAATATGGCAAAGACTGGGGATTAATAGTCAAGAAACCGACTGAGTGGGTCAGTGCATGAAAAATTACTAAAAAGAGACATTAAGCGTATGGGGATTCTTGCTAAAAACATTTAACAGGATTTTTCCTAAAAACTGGGTTAGGCAGGCCAAGTACAGGGCCCAAAGATGAGGCCTAGTCTACAAGAGGGCTCAGAGGAGCCTGTCTAAGATATGGCCAAGGAGAGAGTCTTTGTCAATGCCCAGTGAATGCCAGGAGAAGACATGCTGAAGACCAAGTGGTAGTTCATTGGCCTTAGGGTAAGTTGTCTCACTTTTGGTGTGACTTTTAAGAGTCAAAAGAATTTGACTGGAATTTAAAACTCATTATGAGAAAGAATGTGCATCTGAGACCTATAACTCCCACTGATAGGGCAAAAAGCATTTTTATTGTTATTTCCTCACAACTTTATCTGAAGTAGGTGGTTTTTAGTCATAAGTGCAAAGTCAAGGAAGAGATGACCCAGTCGTTCAGAGGCAGAAGCAAGCAGGGCCTGCCCTCTCCCTCCCAAGGGTGACTTATTTTTCACCCAGCCACCTGAGCCCCCAGCCACTAGCAGCAGCTCTCAGGGTTTGGGAAGCTCTTACATGAGATGTGGCTGAGTTGGGATGAGCAGATGAACAAACAGCTTTCCTCTGAGCTCATCCAGAAATGCAGGGTATAAATCTAGGCACATTTGTTATCTTTCTGCCTCACTCCCGTATCCTCACCTCACTTCAGTGGCCCCAGAATCCTGCTTCCCCAGAACATCCCCTGCATGAACTAATCTGACCTGCTGTTTCTGACTGCCAGCTGGCCAGCCATGGAAACAGGAGAGACCTTGATAACAGGCAGAGGGATCAATCTGCAGCAGTTCCTATAAACATAACATGCGCAGAGGTTTGATGTCTGTGTAGAAACCCGGAGGCGCAGATCCTCAGCTGAGGCCTCTGCCCCCAGAACTCCTCAAAGTCTGTGCCAAAAAGTCCCACAGGAGCAAATGTAGGCGGAATGAGAAAACGCTGGCTTATGAGACAGAGAGGCTCTCTGTTCTGATTCTGGCTTTGAAACAACTAACTCTGTGACTGTAAACTCTGAGCTTCTCTTTCCCCATCTGTAAAATGGGAGTACTCAGACCTGGTCTATTTCATAGATTCTCATAAGGCTCGAATGAGATCATGCCTATGAGGTGCTTAGTAAACACTAAAGGGCCACACAAAACTGTAAGAAAAGCACCCCCACACCCTCATAATCTGTCTCCTCCTAGAGTCAGCTACATAAACACTCATGCAAAACACTGATGTCCACCTTCTGTGGGCCCATATTTGTGGGTTGTGCTCTTTTCTCTGTCTGGTTGACTGTCCATCTCTCTCCTGGTGCCGCAAAGGGGTTCTTGGGACACTTCTGCTTTTGGCCTGCTATTGGCACCCAGGGATCAGAGATGTTGGTCTCACTCCTGTGTGCTGTATCCACTGTAGTATCATGGTAGCGTCTTGATGGAGTTGTTGGAGGGAAAGCAGCAGCTCATTCAAAATCCATCTAAACACTTGGGTTCTAGTCTTAGCCTTGTCACTATACACTAAGTGAGCCTAGATAAGCCATTTGACCTGCCAGGGTCCCATTTTCCTCACCTGGAAATGACTACATGATCTTGAAAGCCCCTCCAGCCCTTGATTGTCTATGATTCTGATTATGGCTAACAGTGGTTTGGTTCCACATATTCAAAGTCTAACATCCATGCCCAAGCCATCTCCTTTACATGAAGTAGGCTCTGACCCCCAGTGAATAGCAGTGTGACAACTGAATTTTGATTTCTCCCCACCCTCACCCTGGGTGCAGCTCCTTGCCTCTTTGCTTGATTATGAATGCAAGCGGTTTCCTGTACCTCTCACTTTCATCATAGTTTGGCTTTTAGCCTTCCCAGATGTGTGTAAGCCAACCAGTTCTAGAGCTGTCATGGTGCAGGCCTCAGTAGTCACACAGCCCCCAGATCAATCCAGGAATATCTAGGCCTCGAATCTTATAAATTTGTTTGACACACACCAAGTCCCAGGCCCACCCTTTCTTGCCTCCCCCAGCTCTGGATCCTTCCAGCAACCCAATGATTAATGCTGTGCAGTTGTGGGTTGGGGCTACCCAACTAGATACCATGCTATTTCCCTTGGCTTAAAGGAAAAAGACTGAGCTGGAAAGGGAACTCGTGCAGGGAAAAGCTTAGTTCCACTGCCTTTCACAACCATTTCTCCACAGCAGCCTTGGGAGAAATCTGCCTCCAATGGAAACTGGGGACGACTCAGCCTGTACCAGTGGGAGGACAATGCTCCATTTCCACTTGATTTGTGGAAGACAGCAAATCCTAATGGGCTACCAGCTCATTTCCTCTCTCTCTGCCCAGCTGACCTTGGCCAACATTGTAATTTTCTCCCAACACCACCATTCACACTTCATACCCACCATATGAAGAGGGGTGAGGAGCAGCAGAAGGAAAGATGATTACCTCTAGTATTCCCCCCAAATCTTACAGGTTTATGAGGTCTTCAAGTGATGTTGACCTTGTTCCTCTCTTCTTTCCCTTCCACAGGGTATGGCAGCTGGAGAGAACTGGCCAAGGCTCTAGCCAGCAGGAACATTCCAGCTGTGGATCCAAATCTTCAGTTCTACCATCCCCAGAGGCGAGGCCTCCAGGTATGTGGCAGAGCCAGCCCATTTTCCCTGCCAGTGAATTAACATGGGACCTCGGCTGCCCCTGCCCTTATAGCCTAAGGGAAACCTGCTTTTCTGAGGTAAGAGAGGCAGAGGAGAAAGAGTCCCTGGGATGGCAGACTGACCTCAGAGGATTTCCTAGCTGGTTGGGTAGAGATGTGCGTCCTGTCCTCCTCAAAGCCTTCATCACATAGTTCAAGATGTCCATGTCTATGCTCCAGGTATGTAGCTGCCATCTCCAGCAGCAACAGAGGGCTTGAGGCGGGACCAGCATGTCCTGCCTTCTGCCAGCCTGAAGACTGGGCTGGTACTTTAGTTATAATTCCAGATCCTTACTTCTAAGAGTCAGAGGTGATGCGATAGACAGACACCCCTCCCCTGCGAATAGCTGGGGAACAGATTTGTAATGGAGCACTTTTCCCGTAGTATTTCTTGGACCAACAGTCCCTAGTGAGGAAAGAGCAGCATTGGGTTTGGGGTGAAGGGGAGGGAGGTTAGGGAAATTGCGATTCAATTTAGCCTAGAGCCCAGTGGTTGAGTCTAGAACAGATATGGATCCTGAAGACTAGACCAGAACCAAACTGAACCTGTGGACTTGCACAGTAGGGAACAGTTGGGATGTCCCCAAGGAGCTCCCACTTGTTAGGACAAATGAGGGAGAAATCTGGGCAGAGTCCTGGGGGATACAGAGGAAGGAAGGCAAGGACTTGCCCTCTGGAGAGCCTGATCTAATTAGAAAAAGTTTCTTTCCATTTGGGAAGACTGAAAAAAATGCAGGAAGTAAAAGAACCTCGGGAGATACATGGATGAAACTGTAAGGAGGTATATTCCTGAGGTATATAATGTGAATGATAAATGGAGTGTCCCTTAAATGGATAAGCTTCCTGAGGCCAGGGCTGTGTCTCCTGACCTCTACTTCCCCAGGGGCGCTTTCAAGGGGCCCTAAATCCTGTTCTCACCCTAATATTCCCACCAAGTTCATTCTTCACTCTTCTGCCAGGACCAAGACTTTGAGCGAGGTGGGAGCAGTAACAGCAGCTATCTGCAGTGGAATAAAGCTGTCCCCTGGCTCTCAGAGGTAAGGGCTGCCCCTGTTTTTTGAGAGGGTTATAGCTTTTACAGATCATTCCGGAGACCACAGAAAAATTTTTTCCAGTGGTTATTGTTAAGAATTTTTAGCTAATTTGGGGGAAAGATGAGGGGGGTGGTTCTAGGCTTATTCTATTTTCTTGCTTTAGAGAAGAACTAACATTTGCTATGAGCCTACCATGTGCTAGGCTTTGTGTATCATCTCGTTTCAGCTTTAATACCCTGAAAAATAGTATCACTATCCTCATTTTATAGGCAAGAAAAACAAGGCTCAGGGAAGCCACGATTTCCACGTCCCCGCCAATTCCCCATATTAAAGATAGGCTTTCCAAACTGTCTTTCTTGAACCATTAAGCCCCATAAAATATTCCAGGAAGAAAGGAGTTCATTGTTAAATAAGGTTTAAAAGCTATATATTGCATCCACTTCTTGGAAATACACATTAGCACATGAAAGTTTCTGAGAAGTTCTGCAATAATCTGTTTAACTTGGTTTGGCTCAGCATGTACCAAACTCACTTGCCTCCTGAATTGCTTTTTCCCACGGAACAGCTATTAATAATTTATGAAACCAGTTTTTTAAGGAACATACGCTATGAAAACAGTATTTTAAGGAATATATGTTGTTTCAGAAAATTTTTACAGGAAGTGGTTAAGCGTGTGAATAAAAAAAAAGTTGTCATTACCATCATGATACCTTTTATTTATAAAGGATTTGAGATTTTTTCATTTGGTCAAGAAACTGAAGCTCAGAGAGGTTAATTAACATGCTTAAGATTACCTTGAGTAAATACTTATGCCAAGACTCCATAGTACCATGGTGCTTTGGGGTGAATATTGTAAATTTGGGTTTTATATTTTACAACTTGTCCACATAGATTACTTTTCTGGGTTGGGTGGTACTGGCTAGCCCATTGTCTTTATCCATACTCATCACAAGTTAATCTCTTCAGCCTGGGTGATTTTATTTCCAATCTACCCATTTGCTGTGGGGCAGGAGTGAAGGAGGCAGTATCATGCTAAATGTGACATTAGGAGTAGGTTATTCATCCTGTGAAACTGCCTGTTTAAAGCCCTGAGAGAGGATGGATTACAACACTGGTACACTTACACTAGGTGACATCATCAGGTAATTATGCCCCACCCCAACTACAGATAGTATTTTGAAAAGAAGGTGCCTTAGAGACTGTTGGTCCAGTGATCCAGCCTTGTCTCCTTTGAGCACAGTTTGGATCGTTTTTTTTTAAATATATATATTTTTTATTTCAGAGAGGAAGGAAGAGGGAGAGATAGATAGAAACATAAATGATGAGAGAGGATCATTGAGCCCGCAACCCGGGCATGTATCCTGACTGGGAATCAAACCATGACCTCCTGGTTCATAGGTCGATGCTCAACCACTGAGCCACCTGGCCAGGCTGGATTTTTAAAAATATCTTATTCTTTTCAGATGTTTATTGGCTACTATATTTCTTCTCTTTGGATTGCATATTTGTATCTCTTGCCCATTTTTCATGGGGTGATTTTCTGTCCATAAATTAGCAATTTATGGGACAAGTAGTTTATATCACTAATCAATGCCAGTTTATTCATTTACAAGTCATAAATTACATAAAGTATTTATAAATTAGTTTACCAATTAGTGATATAAACTACTTGTCCCATGCTATAAATGTTTTGGCAGTTAATTTATAGTGACCAGAATATTTTTCTTTTCTTTTTGGATCATTTTTCTTCTTTTCTTAAAAACAATTTTATTTATAATGTCAGATATTTTGTTTGTAATCTATTCTTTTTCTTTATTTATTGTAGAGAGAGAGGAAGGGAGAGGGACAGGGAGATAAACACATTGATGAGAGAGAAACATCGATCAGCTATCTTCTGCACACCCCCTACCAGGGATTGAACCACAACCCAGGCATGATCGAACACGTGACTTCTTGGTTCATGGGTTGATGATCAACCATTGAGCCACATGGGCCAGGCTGGATAATTTTTCTTGATGAACTAATTATTTTGAAAAATTATAATTACTCACCAGCTGGTGTGGCTCAGTGGTTGAGGGTCAGCCTGTGAACCAGGAGGTCACTGGTCCGATTCTCGGTCAGGGCACATGCCAGAGTTGCGGGCTCAGATCCCCAGTGGGGGGTGTGCAAGAGGCAGCCAATCAGTGATTCTCTTTTACTGATGTTTCTATCTCTCTCTCCCTCTTCCTTCCTTTCTGAAATTAATACAGATATTTTTTTTAAAAAGAAAGATTATAACTACATAACAATCTGCATTTATTAATCATTAACGTTTCCACTTTTTTTTTGCCCATCAAGAATAGAGATATACAGGGTGTCCCCAAAAAATGTATACATGCTCACACAACTGATAGCTTCATTTTGAAAATGAAATGTATTTTAATAAACACTGCCTTTATAATTATTCAAAGTGTGTGTATACATTTTTTGGGACACCCTACATATAAAATGACAATAGTGAACAATAATAAATAGTGATTAATATAAAATTAACTTTTTAAAGAATAGTTGATCTTTTAGTAAGAGTATATGGCCTTTTGGTGGTAAATACCTGATTTCCTTTTGTTTTTTTTAATACTCACCCAAAGGTATGTTTTTATTGATTTTAGAGAGAGAGGAAGTTAGAGAGAGAGAGAGGGGGGGAGAGAGAGAGGGAGAGAGAGAGAGAAAGAAAGAAGTTAGAGAGAAATAGCGATTGATTGCCTCCTGTACACACCCTGACGGGGGATTGAATCCACAACCTAGGTATGTGCTCTGACCAGAAATCAAACCTACAATCTTTTGATGTACAGGACAATGCTCCAACCAGCTGAGCCACCTGGCCATGGCTGACTTTGTGTTTTGTTTTGTTTTTATAATATGGAAAGCTTACAAAATCCCCATTACAGTCTTCAGGGATCTTTGGGGAGTCACTGGTCCAATCTTCTTATTTTACTAACAAGGAAAATAAGGGCCTGAAAGGTTAAATTACTAACATATGAAGGCACATATGTTCCAATTCTCTTCCAGCCCATCAAAGGGACCTCTTTCTTCCCATCCCCTTACCTGTCTCCTGTCTTGACATATAGTTTCTGCAATGAGTGCTCAGGTTAATGATATGTCATTTATTGAACAAGTACTAGCTGCCAGAATCTGTTAGGTAATGAGAGGGGTTAACTCACTTACTCACTCACTCAAGGTGGCATAGCTAGTACATAGCCCTGCTCTGGTGGGAGCAAGGAAGAATATAAGAAGGCTGACAGTCTCTTTGACTGTCTCCCTGCCCCAGACATTGGCCACTCACTCTCTGAGGCCAGGAGTCACTCTTGAAAGCAGAACAGTCCTGGACATTCTACTTGGTGTGTCAGAGAGAGGCCATCAGAATGGATGGCCAGGGAGGCTGGCCTTCATGGGGTAACTGCCCTCAAAAATTTATTCCTGTCAACCCAAATCATAAATACTAATTAGGAAACCCACTAATTAAACCTCAATGCCAGTTTATTCATTTACCAGTCAATATATGGGTCCTTTGACTGAAACACTGTCTGCTATTCAAGATACTCCCTCTGGAAAACCAAGAGAGTTACAAGAAAGAAATTTGGTGAACACAAAATCAGATCAAAGCAAGTCCGAATTTTCGTGGGTCATGTCCTGTGGGCTTTGGTGAGGCAGCATCTCTTAGGAGAGGGTTGGGATGTAGATTCCTTCTCAGGCTCTCCTTTTTTGGGGTATGTGCTGGTGGTGGTTTATAGTTTTATTGAGATATAATTTATATACCATACTAGAGGCCTGGTGCACAAATTCGTGCATGGGTGGGGTCTGGCTGGCCTGCCCTGATCGGGGGAGATCCGGCCATGTGGCCAGGGGGAGGGGCCGTTGGCGGTTGGCGGGCCAGCCCCATCCCCTGGTCGAATTCCTGGTTGAACTCCCGGTTGAACTCCTGGTCGAGGGGACAATTTGTATATTAGCCTTTTATTATATAGGATAATTCACCCATTTAAAGACACTAATCTACTTTCTGTCTCTCTAGAGTTGCCTGTTCTGGACATTTCGTGTAAATGGAATCATATAATATGTGGCTATTTGTACCTGACTTCTTTCATTTCATGTTTTCAAGGCTCATCATGGTGTAGCATGTATCAGTAATTCCATTTCTTATTGCTGAATAATATTCTCTGTGTGGATGTACCACATTGTATGAATCCATTCCTTGATACATGGATATTTGGGTTGTTTCTGCTTTTTGGTTTTCATGACTAATGCTGCTGTGAATGTTTGCGTACAAGCTTTTGTGTGGATCAGACTTTTCTGTTCTCAGCACCCAGAAACACCATCATCGTACCAAGTGATACAAGTGGCATCTCCGTTTGTTTACGAATCATCTATTCAGACGGAGAATCTGACCTATTAGGATTTCACCAAAAGGGCCTTTGGTCCTTTCCTCAAAATCCAAAGCTACCTCTTACCTTCCTGGAGTTTGGAGCTCTTAATTTCAAGGCAGAGTTCCCTCAAAGGACAGGTGTAAACAGGGAACCAAGAGTAGCTTGAGTAGAAACTTGGAACAGGAGTCTGGTATATAGGAACCAGTGACCTCATTGTCCTGCTGTGTTGGGGTCATGTGGTCCAGCCTCTGTGCGTCTCCTGGGCGAGGCCTCATTGCCCCATGAGGTGAGCCAGCAGCCTGCCGTGCTGGTTATGCGAGCGTGAATCTGACTGAGCAGCAATGCGGCCAGTGGAAGGCCAGTGAGTGAGGCTCATCCTGTGATGGGCTTCCGACCTCTCCTGGAGGTAGAGCTGACGTTCCTGCCTTCCTGCCCTCTGCACCCCACACCTCTGCATACCACACCTTTTTATCTTTAACCGGTAGAAAGCAGTCACTCAGTGCTTATAGAATAAATGAGGAAACATGTGGTTCTGGGCTTAACTTCTCCAAAATAATTGAGATATGCAGGGAACACAGAGGAGGGAAAAGGCCTCGGGGAGAAGGATTTGAGAAGAGCCTTGAAGGATGAGCTGGAGTTTGCAGGTCAGGAGGAAAGGAAGGGGCCTTCCAACCAGGAAATAGTATTTGCAAGGCACAGAGAGGTAAAGGAGTTGGCTGTGGGTGGAGTGTGGATGTGTGACAGGGAGTGGCGTGAGGTGAGGCTGGGAAAGTAGGTCAGTCGTGCCAGGGTGAGGTTTGTTCTGAAGCCTTCTGGGAACATCCAGAGCAGCAATGCTGCAGGCAGGGGGAAGAATTATCGAGGGGAAGAGCTTCGATCAGTTGGAGGCTCTGCTGCAGGCCTGGCAAGCCTAGTGAGGCCTGGTCGAGGCAGCATCGTGGGGGTGGAAGACGGTGGGCTTTCCTGTGGAAGGACCCATCGGGCTGGCCTCACCCTTTTCCTCCCACACTCCAAGACACCCTCCCCACTTCCACAGGATAATTGCTGTGTGTCCTTAGGGAGTCATTTTACCTCTGTGGGCATCAATATTCTCACCTCTAAAATGAGAGGGTTCCAACAGATACTTTCTCCACTACTTGTAACTGGGAAGTTCCATATCCTTCATTGGCCGTGGATGTGCTCTGGCAATGGGAGTACCCACGGCCCTTCCCTGGGTCTCAGCCACGGCTACCATAAACCGTGGGAAGTGGGCAAATGGCAGTGCTGATGAGCTGGAGTCCCACCTCCCTGCCAGATACAAAGTCCGCAAAGCTTGGAGGGACACCAATCCTGGTGGGGTTGCAATGCTGAGCCTGGGGAAGAAGGTGGTGCCCGCTGGCCCCTCAGAGACTCCCCACCTACAGCCTGAGGGTGGGTGAAGCATGGTTTGAGGGCTAGCTTAATGCTGAGTGAAGCCTAGACCTCCAAGGAGAGGGAGGTCCTCTTTCTGCACTCACTCCCGCCCTGCCTGTGGTTTCCTGCAGCACCTCAGGCGAGGCCGTGAGAGGGCGGCGGGAGGCAGCGAGCCCTGCTCTTCCCTCCTTCCCTCCTTTCCCTGCCCAGACCCGCTGTGGCCTCCGGCCTCCTGGCTGAACACAGAGACTTCTCCAGCGGCCTGCCCTGCCTCCGCATCTTGTTGTGGGTCTGAGCACCCTGCCCTGAAAGTCCTAGGAAGGGGCAGTGAGGAGGCCATGGGCAGAAGACACAGAGTCTTGTAAATGGGACTTAAGGAATTTTCTCCAGAAGGAGCACAATGTACCCATTCTTTCCTTCCAAGAAGCCTGGACCTGCCCCTCCCCCCACCCACCTACCCTGCCCACATTCTTCTACCACCCATCCCAGCCCCCCACTCGTATTCCCTGGAGTGATGGCTGCTTCCCAAGATCCCACATTCCTAGCGCCGACCAGGCCAGCACACCCAGGAAGTGCCAAGCTGCCGAAGGGATGGGGAATGAAGGGATGGGGAATGACGGGCTCTCCTTGGTCATTTCTGGATCCGGCTGTGAGCTAGTGAGCTGGCGCCTGTGCCCACCCCACCGGCCACATTCCTGTTGAGGAGTTCTCCCCCACCCCCATGTTCTCTCCCTTCCCATCTCTCCCTCCAGATCTCTTGTTGGAGACCTTATGTCACTTCCTTCTATCTGGGCTTCCAGGCTGGGGGGCCCTTCCTGTTTTCCTAGGGGCAGCTTAGGTTTTGATCACTGATGGGCCACAGTGGGGAGGGCAGGGCAGGGTCTGTTTGTGTAGAGTAATTGAGGTCCCACCTCCCACAACCTGGAGATTAAGCTCTGGGGGAGGGGAGGAGAAAAGAGCTGAGGTGGGGTAATCTGAAACTCCTTGTCAGGATAAATTGGGACAGTGTCCCCATGCTTCCCCCCTCCCCCCAAGCTCCAGGCCTCCACCCACTCTGAGTACTTGCTGCTGCCTTAGTCCTTTCATTTGAAGGGGCCTCTGCTCCAGGCCTTCATGCCCTGTCCTGAGGAGGAGAGAGAGAACACGTCCTCTGCTCCCGTCTTCCCAGGAGCCTTCCCAGGACTGCCTGGGAGACCGGGCACCGGGTTCATTATTCAGGTGAGGCCTGGGCGGAGTGAGGCTCTGAGCTCCTGGGAGCGGTGGGAGGCCTGGTCTGCGGATGAGTCCCCAGAAACCTCCCGCAGCACTTTCCCAGCTGCTTCCCCACAAGGGGAGCCCCAAGCGAGGAGACCACTGGGTAGATAAGATTTCACCCGCAGACAGCTGTGGAGCTTTCCTCTTGCTGGGCATTAGGGGAAGGGGAGAGGAGGGAGCAAGTCTTCGGCTGAAACCCCAGCTTGGCACTTCCTTCCAGTTCCCTCTGTCATTTCTACCATTCTGTTGTGGCTGTTACTCCCCCGCGCCTGGGGAATGCAAACCAGCCCCCTTCCTGCGTGGAAAGAGCTGGGAGTGTATGTGTGAGTGTGTGTGTCTGTATGTGGGTATACATGTACATTTGCACACATGCATGACGAGAAAAACAGACCCAAGCCTCAGGGCCAGGCCATGAGGATGAAGTTCCGGAAAGAAGCCAAGGGTACTAAGGATGGGAATGGGACTAGAGTGGGCCATGACCTTCAACAGTGAGAGGAACACTCGTGCTGGGGCTGCAGTGGCCCGTGCCTCTTCAAGCCGTGGGCCGCAGGGGCAGGTTTGGGTGTGCTCACTCTCACCTGCTTCTCCGCCTGTACAGTTCCGGGGCCGCGCCAACCTGCATGTGTTTGAAGACTGGTGTGGCAGCTCCATCCAGCAGCTCAGGAGAAACCTCCACTTCCCTCTGTACCCCCATGTGAGTGCTGCGGGCCCCCCCTCTCCTTTCTATCTGCACAACATCTCCTCTTCCTCTGCCTACTTCTGTCTCTTATCGCCCCCCCCCCCCCCCCCCGCATCTTCTGTCTTCCTCATCTTTCTTTTTTTTTCTGGTTCGCTTTCTTTCCTTTATCTGGTGGGCCCTTCTTTCCTCTCTGCACAGTATCTGACTTGTTCCCGTCCTAGAGATTCCTTCGATGTCTCTGTCATCCTCGCCATCATTTCGGCTTTAGACTCTCATTTTGGCTCATGATCTAGTTTGCCCAGGGCCACCGCATACAGTTGTGCTGGTGGTGTATCCTGCAAGGTCACCTGGACAAAGCGGCCCAGTGGGAGTGGAAATCTTGCCCTATTCCATACCAAGCCATGCCCTGGCCCGTCCTGTCTCCCTCCCTCCTGGTCTTCCCACCAGGCCTGACTGGACCAGTCTCCTCTTCCCTCTTCCCTCTTCCGGGTAACAGTCTCCCTCCCCTTTCTTGGCATAGATCCGCACAACTCTGAGGAAGCTGGCCGTGTCTCCCAAATGGACCAACTATGGCCTCCGCATCTTTGGCTACCTGCACCCCTTCACCGACGGTGAGGCCAGCCCCAACGTCCCACCTTCTACTTCCTGCTCCGGAGTCCTTTAGGGAGTCCAGAGAACATAAGCCTGTGGCTGCGAAATAAGTCTGCCCTGGGACCCTGTTAGTACATCTTTGAGGAGAAACTGAGTCCAGGTGCGGTCTCATCCAGTCCACCCCCACCCGCAGGCTGTTTTCACTCCTTGACTCGCAGAGTCTGGAACTAGCTCACCTCTCTGTCTAGTCGTCCCACCTACACAGTGTCTCCCAGGATGGAGAAACCCACTCTACACCAAGCCCCCAAGAGAATTTAATTACTACACGTAACACAGGCCTTCAGCCCTGACACTGATGTTCTTGCTCTCACCTGGACTCTCCCCTACTGCCTAGGGCCAATCCAGTTTGCCATTGCTGCAGACGACAATGCGGAATTCTGGCTGAGCCAGGACGACCAGGTTTCAGGTCTTCAGCTACTGGCCAGTGTGGGCAAGGTAGGGTCAGCCCAGCCCATCTCCCTTGGGTCCAGGTGCCAGGCATTGAAGGGGCCCCAGCCTCCATCAGTAGACTCTCATTACCACTAGTGTGATTGCCAGGGAAAAAGGTGGGAACAAGAAGCATCCTCTCACCCCATCCCATTTTACCCCATGATAAACGGGGGTGTGGGGAGGAGGGAGTCAGTCTGAGGCTGGGAAAAGACCCCAGGAAGATTAATCTTTGGGCTGGGCCTGGGCCACATACATCTTTTGGTTCAAGACTCCTTAGCTCAGTGCTAAGGACTCACCCCAGGGGATGGAGTGCTGCGGCCCTCTGGGAAGGGTGGAGGTGCTTCTTGCAAGGGTCACTTGGTTACTCCCTTAACTCCCTTCTGTTTTCTCTCCCATCATCACTCATCACTTCCTGTTCACTCTGTTCACTCTCTCTCTCTCTCTCAACTTTTCTCCTCCTCGTTCCTTCCTTTTTCTTCACTCACCACCTCTCATCCTTCATATTTTCTCCTTTCCTCCTTCTTTTACTCTCTCTCCTCACACTTGTAGACTGGAAAGGAGTGGACTGCCCCTGGAGAGTTTGGGAAATTTCGGAGTCAAATTTCCAAGCCAGTGAGGTGAGTGTGGAGTGTCAGGACATGCACAAGAGTGCCAGAGAAACCCCAGCCTCCCCCAAGTGCTGAGGCCAAATCCAAGTCATAGAGCCCAGCCATCCTTCAGCCTGCCCCCTCCACTCTCCAGCCGTCTTTATTCACAGGGCTCAGTGTTCTAGGCACCCATGCATTTTGGTAAATGAAGTCTTTGATTTAGAAACCATCTGGCTCATCATCCCTCATTTTACAGATGAACAAACTGAGGCCCAGAGGGGGCTATGACTTAATGAAGGTCTCCCAGCTATTTGGTGACACTCAGGACTGGAAAACAAAAATAGGTCTCCCTTCTCCCGTCCTTGCCTTTCACCTGTTCTCTGTACCCGAAGATGTCCACAGCTATGCAGCCCGAGCACCAGCGGCTCCTTGCTAGACTGGGGGGAAACAGGCCCTTTCCCGCTGGAGTCCCTTTAACATGCTGGGAGGGGGACTTAGCCCAATGTCAGAGCACCACCTGGTGGCTGGGACACACACAAGCAAGAACATGCATTGGCTTGATGGTAATAATGACAGTCCAGCTTGCAAAGAGCACTGCTCTGTGCCAGCCTCTGTGGTGCAATTCAGCATAACAGCTAACGACCTGGGCTCTGAAACAAGGCTGCCGGTCCAAATCCCACTCCACCGCATTACCTCGGGGCTTTGGAAAACTGCCCAAGATTTCTGTGCCCCATCTACGAGAGGGATTAAGCGACTTAATATATACAAAGCCCTTAGAACAGTGCCTAGCCCACAGTAACAACTCTATAAGGGTTAATTATTATATATTTTTTATTCTCCCTATTGTCCTGTGAAGTAAGTACTATTATCATTGCCATCTTCCGGAAGAGAAAACTAAGGTTACACTGTTCGGAAGTGGTGGAGTGGGGACTCTAACCCAGGTGGTTAAATGACGAGGGAGTTTGTGGGTGGGCGCAGTGGAAGAGTGGGGCAGAGGGATGACCACAGGGGCTGGAGACAGCCTTCCCTTGCTCTGCTCTCTCCTCCGGCAGCCTGGCAGCCTCCCGCAGGTACTACTTTGAGGTGCTACACAAGCAGAATGACGAGGGCACCGACCACGTGGAAGTCGCAGTGAGTGTTCCTGCCTCTCCTAGCTCAGCTCTTAGCCACTCCTCCTCCCTCGTCCCTTGGACCCTTTCCGAAATCTAGCATCCGCCAACCTCCCACATCCATCTTCTCTCCTCTTCTAGTGGCGACGGAATGACCCTGGAGCCAAGTTCACCATCATTGACTCCCCTTCCCTGTCCCTCTTCACAAGTGAGTAGGCTCTGCCCCTAGCCTGAGATGGAGGCCAGGGGTGCCCCACGGGAGGCTCAGCCCACCTGGGGAACTGAGTCGGGCGGGGGCGGGGGGTGTGGAGGCTAAAGCTCAAGGTGTGAAGGGATAGGAACAGAACCTAAGCTCAGAGGTCCTTAACCTACCCAGAGGTCAGGGACCCTTTTGAGAACCTGATGGAAGCTCTGAGCCTTCGTGCACCCACAAACAATATTTTGTGTATAATTTCAAGGGGATCCAGAGACCACGAGGCTCACTCCACATGAAAAACCTGAGTGAAGCTAATCGCCTATGTCACAGATGAGGCAACCATGGTTCTTTCCAAGCCATGGCAGAGCAGAGGAAACTGTTCTCACTGCTTTAAAATTCTCAGTAAATGAACTCTTCCATCGTACTCTTCATTGCTTATGATTTTCTTAGCAAGACTCTCATCTGGAGTCCCACTGGGAAATTGCCACCTGGCAGGTGGGGCTGTGTGGGCCCTGGGTGTAGGAAGAGCAGACAGGGCTCGAACCCTAAAGGAGGAAGGAAGGCAGGTGCCGGGAGGGGACTAGGAGGAGGGGGAGGCGTGCGTGTGAGAAGGGGGCAGGATGGAGAGAAAAGGGAAGGTCTGGGTTCCCTGGAGAGGGTGGCACTGTGAAATGGTGAGTGGAAGGAGATTGCCGGTGACCAAAGCAAGAGGCCACAAAGTCAAAGCAGAGGGACAGGTTGTGAGTTGCTGGGTTGCTGCGAGAGGAAGAGGAGAGAATTGGAATCCATAGATTCTATGTGAATCAAGAAGAAAGAGACCCTAGCAAAGTTTAGGTAAGAAACTAGTAAGATGGACCAGATGTAATTAGCCTTGGGTGTAGGAGAGCTCTAGTTGGGGCTGAAGACAAATGAACCCAAGGGGCAGAGCATAGAGACAGGCAACCAGCCCTCAGATGAGGAGCAGGGCTGCTGGGAACGCTAGGGGGCACCCTGCTCATGGTAGGCATTGCTGATCTGTTGGAGCGGCAGTATAGCCTGCAGGCTGAGACTAGACTGCCTGGGTTCAAACTGCCCCTTCTCAGTTGTGTGATCTTAGGCAAATGACTTAAGAGTCTCTTTGCCACAGTTCCTTTTCTGTAAAATAGGAATAATAATAATAATACATGTCATGTGGTATTATGAAGATTAAATGGGTTATTTGGTTTGTTTTTTAATATATTTTTATTGATTTCAGAGGAAGGGAGAGGGAGAGGGAGAGAGAGAGAGAAACATCAATGATGAGAGAGAATCATTGATCAGCTGCCTCCTGCATGCCCCACACTGGGGATCAAGCCGCAACCCAGGCATGTGCCCCAACCCGGAATCAAACTGTGACCTCCTGGTTCATAGGTTGACGCTCAACCACTGAGCCACGCAGGCCGGGCTAAATGGGTTATTTGTAAGATGCTTAGAACATGCCTGGCTTATTATTTAGAAAGTACTGCATATGTGTTTGTTCAATAAATTAAACATACTTATAAAATGACAAATTCCTAGCAGATAGCAGTAAAACATTTTGAGGAAGATGTGTTCTTTTCTAATTCACACACAAATTGAGGTGTGTGCTAGTCATGGGGCCAGTGGAGGGAGTCAAAGGGAGATAAAGAGCTGAAACCACACGTTATGGGGGGCAGGGCTAGAGGGAAGAGGGTCGAGCACATCCTGTACTGCCTCTGGGGTGTACAGGAGCCTTGACTGAGCCTCTTCCCGGCCCCTCAAAGAGACAGGGCCTGGGTTCCGGGCTGGGTTTGCTCCAGGGCTCACAGCTGCCCTCTTTTCTTTCCTCCCTGGCCCAGATGAGACGTTCCTAAGGATGGATGAGGTGGGCCACATCCCACAGACAGCAGCCAGCCATGCAGGCTCCCCAGACTCTCTTCCCACCGATGAGCAGCCCCCCGCTGACATGCTTCGGCCTGACCCCCGGGACACCCTCTATCGAGGTGAGGCCTCGGCTACATACTTGTCACCCAGTCTGGGGACGGTATATGGCCAGGTCCATGGTGTGGGTGGAGACTCAGGAGACCTGTCAGTTCTACCAGTGTCCCCAAACCCAGAAGACTGTAGTGTAAAATATAACATGCACACAGAAAAGTACAAAAACATACATGTACAGCTTTACATGACACAAATCATTATAGAGCAAAACATTTGTGTAACTACTGCCCAGGACGAGAAAGAGAACTCGAACCCAGAAGTTCCCTGGGTGTCCCTCTGCCATCACAAACCCCATGGTTTCTTACTGGATTCCGGCTCTTGTTACCCAGTGAGAGAAATATGTTCCCACTAAGGTGTCAGAGTCTTAAACTCTTGGGAGGGTGTACATTTTATTTTTTATTTATTTTTTATTTTTAAATGTATTTTATTGATTTTTTACAGAGAGGAAGAGAGAGGGATAGAGAGTTAGAAACATCGATGAGAGAGAAACATCGATCAGCTGTCTCCTGCACATCCCCTACTGGGGATGTGCCCCCAACCAAGGTACATGCCCTTGACCGGAATCGAACCTGGGACCCTTGAGTCCGCAGGCCGACGCTCTATCCACTGAGCCAAACCGGTTTCAGCGGGAGGGTGTACATTTTAAAAGATGACGAAGTCATGTCCTGCACCCCCCTGCTTCTCAGAGGAAGTTTGGTTATTGCACCGCACTTGGGAGTCTCTAAACCTTTATTGAGGCCAGCCCTGAACAGCGATCCCAACGCGATACTGTGCCTCGAACTAGGGAGTCTGAGTCCTCTGCCGCCAAGGTGCTACGTGAATGCCCCTGCCCCAGAGGAGTGGTGCCAGCCCTGGTCTGGCAACCTCAGCCAATGGCCATGGACTCTGACCACAGCTGCCTCCAGTGAATACAAAGGTGCTGCTCAGGGCAGAGGACTTCAGCCCTCAGCCAGGAGCCTTTGTGGCTCTACGCCAGCCCCTGTTTCAGGCTCCCACTCCCCATCCTCATCTCTGTCCCTTACTGTCCTCAGTGCCTCTGATCTCCAAGTCTCATCTCCGCCACGTCCTGCCTGATTGTCCCTACAAACCCAGCTACCTGGTGGATGGGCTCCCCCTGCAGCGCTACCAGGGCCTCCGGTTTGTAAGTCTGGGGCCGGGACAGTGCGGGGCAGGAGTGAGAGAGGGCTTGCTGCCTATGGCTGAGATGGGGGGTTGCTGAAGCTGACTTCCGTCTCCTTCCCACGTCGCATACCAGCAGACAGGATGGCCTCCCAGGTCCCTGGGCTGGGAGAACTAGCATTCCAAGTTGCTTCTGGCCCAGGTGGACTGCCCTGCAAAGCCTGGGAGTGGAGTTCTGCCTTTGGGAACCCCATACACCAGTTCTGCCACAGTGATGATGTGAGGTGGACTGGCATGAGGCTTCTTACACTCTCTTCTCCATGGGCTACACAACCCTGTCCTGCCTGGGTCAGTCCTACCAGCCAGTCGGCCAGCAGTACCTGTTACACTCATAGATAAGGCACTGGAGAAATGAGCTATGGAGGGGAACGAGAGAGAATTTCCAGGCTGTGTGGAAACTGGAGAGGCAGAAGAACAGAGAGAGTGCTGGAGGCAGCAGAGAATGACCAGGATTCAGAGGATGGCGGGGCTGGCACTGATTGCCTTGAGCTGTTTAAGGGGGGCAAGAAACAGTGAAGTAAATAACAAAAGGGGTTGTTCCAGGGTGGTGGGAGGTTGCAGGTAAAGGTGTAGAGGTTGCAGGAGAGGATAAGATGGCAGGAGGAGGAGGGAGGGTCTGCAGCTGAAAGAATGAGCTGGGTCGGGAGATGAGGGACGTGTGCACTGGAGAACTAGCTAGTAGGGCTTACGTGAGGTCTAGAGAGGAGGCATAGAGTGGAGTGGGCCCTGGCCAGTGCGGCTCAGTTGGTTGGAGTGTTGTCCCATACATCAAAGGGTTGCATATTTGATCCGTGGTCGGGCATGTACTGAAGACAACCAGTTGATGTTTTCTCTCACATTGATCTCTCTAAAATCAATAAGCATATCCTCAGGTGAGGATTTAAAAAGAGAGAGAGTGGAGTGGAATCCTGGTCTGCATTAGCAGATGTTGCATTCAGAGCTCAGAGCAGCCCTTCTCTCCCCACCAGGGCAGGTTCCTAGGAGAGGAGGCGGGGGGGAGGGCAGGCTCAACTCTGGTTGGCTGATTTCTTACCAAGATCCCACCTTCTTTCTTCTGCTGCTTCTTTGTCTACCTCCAGGTTCATCTGTCCTTTGTTTACCCCAATGATTATACCCGCCTGAGCCACATGGAAACCTATAACAAATGCTTCTACCAAGAAAGCACATTCTACCAGGACAGGTGAGCAACCCTGAACGAGGCAAGAAGATGGCGCTCTGCAGGAGCCAGGGGAGCTGCCTGGACCAGAGGGACTCAATTGCCCTTCCAGCCCAAGGAGCCTTGGCCCTTCCTAGGCACTTCCCATGCTCACAGACCCCGCCCACACATGCTCACCCAGCCTCCCTCCTCTGCTCTGGTCCGGGACATGACTTCAGTCTGCCGCTGGGACTTCCAGCAGAGCCTCATGCTCTGCCTGCAGGGCACCGGTGCAGCCTGCTTTTCCCTTCCTCCCACAGGTTCAGCTTCCAGGAGTACATCAAGATGGACCAGCCTGAGAAGCAGGGGCCAGAGCAGCCAGGTACAGAGTGAGAGCTGGGGCTTCCAGGTCAGGCTGGGCGGGGTGACCATGGTCTGTTTCTAAGAGAAGTTCAGACTATGCTAGCCCTGCACCTGAGGAACTTAAAATTCAAACCAGTCCAGCCAACCTGGCTCAGTGGTTGAGCATTGACTTATGAACCAGGAGTTCACGGTTCAATTCCCAGTCAGGGCACATGCCCGGCTTGTGGGCTTCATCCCCAGTGGGGGCGTGTGGGAGGTAGCTGATCAATGATTCTCTTTCATCATTGATGTTTCTATTTCTCCCCCTTTCCCTTCCTCTCTGAAATCAATAAAAAAAAAATTTTTTTTTAAATCCAAACCACATGGCCACTCCTCCCACGCCCAAGGGCATAGAGCAGTACTCCCAGCTTTTCTATCTCAAGGCACATGTTCTACAAGAACATGACTGTTGGTGCCAGCAGGCTGGGTCAGCTGGAGGTTCCGAGCCCTGGAGATGACTTGGGTTGCCCCAGGGTGTGCTGTCCCTAGCGCGTCATTGAAGAAGTTCTGCAGAGAAGCAGTGTCTTCCTGCGGCCTTTCTTCTTGAGGCACTAGGGCCTGGCTAGGATCCTAGTTTGTTTGTTGGGATCCTCCATGTGCCAGGCACCTGCTAGGCACTTTGTGTACTTTATATCACTCTGTCTTCACAAAAACCCTGTGGAAGATGGATCATTAGTCCCTTTATGCAAATGGAGAAACTGGGGTTACTGATGGTGAGTGACTTGCCCCAGGTCGCACAGTAAGAGGCAGAGCCAGATGCCATCCCTGTCTGAAACCTCTTGCAGTATCACACACATAATCACCAGGTATTTGTATGTCTTGGGAAAAGCTTGCAAACTCTGACGTGAGGAATGGTTGTTATTAATGACAGGTTTTGAGGAAGGCCTTCTAGAAGAGTCCCAGTATGGAGAGGCAGCGGAGGAGACCCCTGCTTCCACTGAGCCAGAGGGAAAACAAGTGCCTACCTCTACCCCTGGGCAGGATGTCACGGACTACCACCTCCGAAGCCTGCGGAAACTCCTGGCCCGGCCCCGGGAGGGGCTGCCTGCCCCCTTTTCCAAGCAGAACTCTGTAACTCCCTTCCCAGTGAAGACCAGCGATATCCCAGGCCAGCAAGCAGAGAAGAGGGAGAGAAAACCCAGACCTGAGCCCAGCCAAAATCCACCTCATTCTGACACGTGGCCTGGGCACCTGGTGGGGAACCTACCTCAAGTCAAAAGGCCCAGGCCCACTGGTGACAGCCCTAGGAAGACTCTAGGGCAGTCCCAGTGGCTTAATCAAGTCGAGTCATACATTGCAGAGCAGAGGAGGGGTGACAGGATGGAGCCTCTGGCCCCGAGGAGGGGTTGGCCTGGGGAGGAGAAGGTGGTGGCAGCTGCAGGCCAGGACGGGCAAGTGGAGGGAGAGGAGGAGGGTGAAGAAGAGGAAGAGGAAGAGGATGTGAGTGAGGTGTTTGAATACGTGCCCATGTTTGACCCGGTGGTAAACTGGGACCAGACCTTCAGTGCACAGAACCTTGACTTCCAAGCCCTGCGGACTGACTGGATTGATCTGAGCTGTAACACGTCTGGCAACCTGCTGCTTCCAGAGCAGGAGGCTCTGGAGATCACACGGGTCTTCATAAAGAAGCTCAACCAGAGGAGCCGGGGGTAAGGTAAAGGGCTCTCCTGGGGCCGGGGCTGAGGCATGCTGGCCCAGGGGGCAGGGACCCGGGGGCTGTAGTGGGTTCCCTTGTTGCAGACTCCTGGGAAGGACAAGTGCCTGGAGCCACCGCCCCTGGAGGTGACCTGGATCAGTCAGGTCTTCGTCCCACCATCAAGCAAGGTTCTGAAATGCCTTGGTTCCCAGTATAAAAGCACTGGGAAGACCTGGCAAATGTGGTCCCCTCTCTCAGGGAAGGAGCCAGTAAAAAGACAGATCAGGCAAAACGGAGGCTAAAAGAGACTAATAGGAACCAACCCCAGATGTGGGCTAGAAGGGCTAGGGCAGAAGACATGGCTCAGTGCTTTGTTGTTTCACTCGTTGAACCAATCAACATTTTTTTCAATTAAGGTAAAATTCCCACACCATTTAAGAGTATACGATTCAGTGGGTTTTAAGTATATTCATATATTGTGTGACCATCACCATTTTCTGATTCCAGAACATTTCTATCACTTTAAAAAAAAAATGTTTTTATTGATTTTAAAGAGAGAGGAAGGGAGAGGGATAGAGAGATAGAAACATTGATGAAAGAGAAACATCCATCGGCTGCCTCCTGCACACCCCCTACTGGGGGGTGAGCCTGCAATCCCGGCATGTGCCCTGATTGGGAATTGAACTGGTAACCTCTTGGGCCGATGCTTACCCACTGAGCCACACCAGCTGGGCCATTTCTATCACTTTTTAAAGGAACCCTGTTGCTAATAGTGGTTAATTCCCATTCCTCCCTCCTCCCAGTCTCTACTTTATATCACTATAGATTTACCTATTCTAGACATTTTACATAAATGCAGTTATATAATATGTGGCCTTTTGTGTCTGTCTTCTTACACTTAGCAAAATGCTTTCGAGGCTCATCCATGTACAAAGTATTGCCTATTTCCGTCCTTTATATTGTTGTATAATATTCCTTTGTATGAATATACCAAATAATGTGTATCCATTCATCACTTAATTGACATTTAGGTTGTTTCCACTTTTGGGCTATTATGAATACCAGCCTACTCAGAACATTCGTGTACTAAGTTTTTGTGTGATCATGTTTTCAGTTCTCTTGGGTATACACCTGGGAGTAGAATTGCTGGGTCATATGGTAACTCTATGTTTAATATTTTTGGGACCTGCCAATCTCTTTTCCAAATCAGCTGCACCATTTTACATTCCCAGCAGCAGTGTATGAAGGTTCCCATTTCTCTACATACATCCTTGCCAACACTTGTTATTTTCTTTTTTTAAATAATCATCCTAATGGGTGTGAAATGGTATCACATTGTGGTTTTGATTTACATTTCCCTAGTGACTAATGATGTTGAGCCAACCAGTGACCATTTGCCTAATGATGTATTATGTACTGTTGTTTGAACAGAGTATTTTATTAATTAGAGTCAACTTCTGAAGGAAACTCATTCACCTTATATACAATCTCAGAGCTATAAAAGAGTTTGGAGATCATCACAACTCAATAGGTGCATTTTTAAAGATGGAGGCACAAAACACACACAAAACAACCAAAAACAAATAAAAAATAAAAGTGGAGGCAGGGAATACTAGAGAGGTTAAAAGCATCTTGCATAAGCAACTTAGCCAATGGCAAAGCGAGGACAAATACCAGAGTTTCTTGACAATTGGCCTTGCAGGCTTCTACCACAGCACGCTGCCCCACAGTGGGGGAAAGAATTACTCAAGCCCCCCACCCTTTTTGCCATAGGAGATACCAGCTGCGGCGCATTGTGAATGTGGAGAAGCGGCAAGACCAGCTACGTGGGGGTCGCTACCTCCTGGAGCTTGAGCTGCTGGAGCAAGGCCAGCGCCTGGTGCGGCTCTCTGAGTACGTGTCTGCGCGAGGCTGGCAGGGCATCGATCCAGCTGGTGGGGAAGAGGCCGAGGCCCGGAACCTGCAGGGCCTGGTGTGGGGCCCACACAACCGCCAGAGACGTGTCTTGAATGTCCGGGCCCCAGAGCCCAAGCTGTGCTGGCCCCAGGGCTTCTCCTGGAATCACCGAGCAGTGGTCCACTTCATCGTGCCTGGTGAGCCTCCAGCCGAGCCTGGGCACTGTCAGCGGAGCAGGGACACCAGTAGTAATCATGAGCACCAGGTCTCTGCTCACTGACTCCATCCCACGGGAGCTTGTGAAAATGGCCACTTTACGGTCGCGGAACTGAGGCTCACTAGAGAAAAGTTACTAGTCTAAGTGTACATGTCTAGAAAGCTCGAGCTGAGAGCACATACTGACTTGAGGCCATCACTCTTTCTATGGTACCGGTTTCAAGGTTGGGTGTGATGATCAACTGGGCTTTACAGCTGACCTGGGGAGAGAGGAAAGAGAGGGCACCTAATAGAATGGGTTAGCTGGTCATGAGAAAGGGGACTGTATGACAGATAGGAGTATAACAGTGGGGTAGGGCAGGAAATAAGGATGATAAGTAAGACAGACAGATTACAGGTTTTAAGTGTTAGAGCATGAGGGATTACTATGAGAGACTGATGGCAAGTCCCTGCCGAAGGCCTTCCTAGAGGCCCTGCCGGGGAGGCTGTGCCGGGTGGAGAGGCCCCTCCATAGTGAGCTCGCCTCTGTGTCTGTACGGCATTGCTCCTGGATCCCCATAGCTGCATCGCCCTGAGCAGAGGTCTGATGAGACTCTGTCATGCAGGGCCCAGGAGGGGCATGCCTTCTTTGTGTTACCTCTGCTTCTTTCTCTCTGCCTGCCCCGCTTGGGTAGTGAAGAACCAGGCGCGCTGGGTGCAGCAGTTCATCAGAGACATGGAAAAGCTGTTCCAGGTCACCGGCGACTCACACTTCAACATCATCATCACTGACTATAGCAGTGAGGACATGGATGTCGAGATGGCCCTGAAAAGGTCCAAGCTGCGGAGGTGAGGAGGTTTCCTGGCTGGAGTGCAGCCTGAACCCTCTTCCTAAAGTCAGCACTGCTGGGCCCGGGGCAGAGCCACAGGTCTCATCCAGCTTTGCTGACCCCAGTCTCTGCCATAATCCCATTCCAGGAGCACATCGTCTCTCCTCTGTGCCTGCGAGCTTCCTTCAGGGGACTGCCACGGCCTAGTCCTGATGCTCAGCCCCTCTCTTCTCTCTTCCCCTGCAGCTACCAGTACATGAAACTAAGTGGAAACTTCGAGCGCTCAGCTGGACTTCAGGCTGGCATAGACCTGGTGAAGGTAAATGGACTGGGAGGGGTTTGGGAAATGAGATTAAGGGTTGGTTAAGAGGTAGAGAGACATTTGGGATGTGTAAGGTGGTCAGTTCCTCTGGGAGGAAGGAATGAGGGCACGGGGTCCTCTCTGTTGTGCTGCCAGGGTGGAGCATTTTTCCAGAGTCCTTGAGTCCGTAAAGCGTGGGGGAGGAGTCAGAATTTACTCTCTGATTGTAAGAACTGTGCTCTGATGCCCAGTACCGTGAAAATCTGCCCAATCGTTTGTTTAGTGGAGGTTTGTCAATCATGCAAATGGGAAGAGCCAGAGGATCGTCCTAGAGAGTGGCTTGGCCTTGGAGCCCTGGTCAGAGGGTCTGCTGACCCTCCCACATCTGTCCCCAGGACCCGCACAGCATCGTCTTCCTCTGTGATCTCCACATCCACTTCCCAGCTGGCATCATTGATACCATCCGGAAGCACTGTGTGGAGGGCAAGATGGCCTTCGCCCCCATGGTGATGAGGCTTCATTGCGGGGCCACTCCCCAGTGGCCTGAGGGTGAGCCCTGCCCTGGTCTAGGGAGGGTAGGAAAGACCTCCTGGCCTTGGTTTTTAACCCCAGAGCTGGAAACAGTCCTAATATAGCAGCAGCACCCTCCCCACCTGCCCTCCTGCTGCTCCGCTCACCTGGACAGTCCAGAGATGTGCCCCAGGGCTGTGCTGCCAGCCACAGCAGCAGCAGCAATGATGAACATGGCCCTCCCCATCTTCCCCTTTACTCATTCATCACATGTTTATCACGCATTTACTACATGCCGGACTCTGACGTGGAAAGACAGGCCCCTGCCTCTGGAAAGGGAAATGGCCGAGGAAACCGACACGCGCTACTGTTAGTAGCTACCGTTGTAAGACCCTGTGTTAGGACTGTCACCAGACCTCGGTCACTCCCCGGTAGGACTGCTGCTTTCACTGGACCCTGCACCTTAGCTCACGGGGCTTCCCCCAAAAAACAGTCAAGGGATTGCCCAGATAAGACAGTTTTCAGCCGCAGGCACGCCATTGTCCATCTTGCAGAAGAGGCTCTAGGGATGCCACCTGGAGGCCTTCTTTACTGCTTCCTCCTGGCCCCTGGCTCACCTCACCTGGAGCTTCTTGTCTGTCCGTAGGCTACTGGGAAGTGAATGGATTTGGACTGCTTGGCATCTACAAGTCAGACCTGGACAGGATCGGAGGCATGAACACCAAGGAGTTCCGAGACCGCTGGGGTGGGGAAGACTGGGAGCTGCTGGACAGGTGACTGGGAAAGAGGGGCATCTGAGGGCTCTACTCTGGGGAGAGAGTGGGGCAAGACCATCCTAGACCCAGCCCCTAGGCTGCAGGTTCCTCACAAGCAGGCGAAGGCATCAGACTTGGAGGAAGTTCTACCACTTACTGGGCTCCAGTTACTTCTCTTGCGGAGACTCAGTGTGTCTGGCTATTAAAGGGGAGGATACTGCCTTTGTCTCTGTCACGGGGCTGGCATGGAAAGTGCTTAATAAGCTGCCATGAGGTAAGCGAAAACTGACCTGTGCAAATGTAAATGATAATGACCTGAGCAGCAAGCACATCGCAGTAGGAGCACATGGCTGCATCTCCAGGTCGGCGCTCCTCCCCCCCACAGCTGCCTGGGGAGGAGGATGAAGTTGTGGGATGGATAAGAGAGACAGGCCAAAGGGTCAGGAAAGACTTCCGAGCCAGCAAAAGAGGTCGTGTGGACCATTAAAGGTCAACAAGCTATCCATGAGGTCTGGATCCCTGGAAGCCTGGGGAGAAGGGAGTTTCAGGGAGGAGGAAACAGTCATGGGTATGAAAAACCTCAGAGAAGGACACGGTCAGGAGCTGGCTGGGGCGGGACCCCAGGTCACAGGGATTTTAGAACTTGTGGGTGGTGAGGAAGTGGAGGCTGTGTTAGGATGAGATTCCTCTTTCAGGAAATTTGCTTCCAACAGAAGGGGATTGAAAGAGGATGATACTTGGAGAGTTGAGCTTAAGGGGTGGGGGCAAAGGAGAGAGGGGGTAAAAATCCAAGAAAGAAAGGGTGTCATTGTAGGAACAGTGTCCAGGGGATGGGGACAGGGCAAGGTCAGGGGCACTGGGCAGTGGGACCTTGACAAGGAGGAGATACACAGCTTCCTGAGGGCAAAATGCAGCCACCAGTTAGTGGGCATCTGTACTGGTAGGTGATTCACATCCATTTCTTCCTTCAGTCTTCCCCAAACCTTTGTGAGGTAGGTGTAATTATCTCCATTTTTCCAGATGACAAAACTGAGTCTTAATAACTTGCCCCAAATCTTGCAACTAGTAAGTGTCAGAGGCATAAACGCTGGGTGTGCTTGTGCCTGTTCCCTAGAGGGAAGAAAGGAAAGGAAGATAACAATACTAAGAGAGTTTAAAGTGCAAAGGGGGAAGGTTGAGGGAGCTTCTATGAGATAGCCCCGGTCTCATAAAGCCAGATCCAAGTAGATCCCAAAGTGGACAGAAGCCTGGACTGGTGGCCACCTCCACCTGTTGTCTTCCTGCGCGGCCGGGAAGATGCAGACCCCGGTTCAGTTCTCAACCCGCCTTCCTCTACCGAAGCCCAAGGAGAAAGAAACTGCTTCAGATTCCAGTAACTTGCGCTCATGCCCAAAGTACAGGTCTCTCTGTGAGAGGGACTCCCCGTGGGCTGTGCATGTAGGAAAAGGACAGGGGAGGGCTAGGATGAGGTCTGCTCCGGCCTCTGCCTCCGTCAAACACGATGATGTGTCCCCTGCTGGCTGAGTGCCAGGCACTGTGCCGAGCACCTCCATCTACCATCTCTCGTCTTTACCACCACCCTCGAGTGCCTGTATATCATTCTCCTCTTTCTAGATTAGTAAACCGAGGCTCTGAGAGATGATGTGACTGATATGGTGTGGAGCTGGGATTCAAACTCAGGCTGTCTGGCTCCAAAGCCCACACTCTGCACCACACCCCGCTCCTGCCTGTGGGGGGCGAACAGGAAGACAGGGACGGGGCTGTTGTAGATGTGGAGCCTGGTTGCCTCCTGTGCTCTGTGGCTCATCCTGCCCCTCTCCCACTCAGGATCCTCCAAGCAGGCCTGGAAGTGGACCGTCTCTCCCTCAGGAACTTCTTCCATCACTTCCATTCCAAGCGAGGCATGTGGAACCGCCGCCAGATGAAGATGCCGTAATCCCAAGGGGCGGCCCACTGGACCGACCACTTCCTGCCCCTTGACTCGCGGCTGCTCCCCAGCACCCTGTGGACTGCTGGGGGAAGTGAGGTGGGGAGCAGAAGCCATGGCTGGGCCCCCGAGGCCTCAGCATAACACCCCCACTCCACTGGGAGCTGTCCCCTTGCAGACAGCTATTGAGGCCCCTCTCTCCACCTCTGGGCCTGCAGACGGAAGACGGAAGACTTTGTGAAGGGCAGCTTGAGGGGCTGCTCGCTCACAGTCACAGCGGCTGTGCAGTTAGGTCAGGGAGGGGAAGACCTGCTTGAGTGACACCATCCTAAATCCTTGAGGTGCGCGTCAGCATCCACCCTGCGCTCCTCACAGGAGCAGCGACCAGGAACTGGAAGCTCTTCTATTGGACATATTTTATTGGGGTTTCATTTTTTTTTTTTTATCAGAAAAACAAACCTTAACTGTCTAAGACCCAGCATTGACTACAAGAGGGGGATGGAGTGGTGCCTTTAGGAAGAGTCCCCATTTGCATACCTCAGACCCACTCCAGTGTAGGGTAGCGCTGTGCCCCTCGGTCGTGATTGGCAGCTGATTTATAACCAGAGGAGCTGGCCCCACGAGGAGCACTTCCTCTGCTCTACCCCAGGCCGTGCCTTACAGAGACACGCACATCTCTCCCAGGTGGTCACCGAACTGCTGGCCACCAATTAGGGCATTAACCTTACCCTCCGGGCAGCGCTCACTTCAGGCCCATCAAAGCACAGAACTGGCATCCTCTTCCTGGTGCCACAGGGGTTGGGAGACGAGTGGTGGGCAGTGGGCTCATCCTGGTGTTGGGCATGTAGGCCAAGCAGGACAGGCAAGGTGGAGGAGGCAGAGGGGAAAGAGGATGTGGATGTACTAAGCAAACCAGGACGTAGATGAGAGGAGGGGCCGGAGTCAACAGGAAGGGATGAAAGGGAAGTGGAAGGCTTTGAGTCCTCACAGCCCAGCTCCCCAGCCTTGCCGTCCTGCAGCGAGAGCCCCAGCCGTGGCCTTGAGGGGAAGAAGAGGAAGGGGTGTGGGTGGAAGGGAACCATAAAATGGACCAGGGTAGGAGGCAGCAGGGTGGCAGGTTTGAGGAGGTGAGGATGTGGTTCTGAGTTCTCTTCCCCAAGCGGAAGGGAGTAGGGCCAGGAGGAACTGAAAAGTGAAGCAAGTTCAGGGAAAACAGCCCTCGGCCTTTATAGGCGAGGCCACCCTTTCTGTCACCCGATGGTCACGCACTTACCTTGCACTAATGATCCCCAGGTGCCTTTGTGGTGGGGATTTCTCTGCTGCTGCTGCCTCGGCCACTGCTGCTGAATTCACCGCTGGTGCATTGGACACTGGACCCTGAGCCCTCTGGCAGTCTGGGGGGCCAGCACAAGGCTCCCTGCTGTGAGCAAGGGCTGATGGCGGTGTGGCAGGCCCAGGCAGCTGGCCCAAGCCCCCTGCTGTGACAGTCAGTCCCAGGCACAGCATTTGGAGGGTCTACTTAGTTTATGCCCCTGTGTTCACTAAGAGCATAAACTTGGTATAAGGGAGACTGGAGCCTGTTGAGAACCCTCAGGCTTGAAGAGAATCCTTGCCTCCATCTTAAGAAATCAGGAAGCACAGGGCTTTTCAGTGACTCGGTGGCTTTTGGATGCCCCTACCTGCCCTTGGGCTATGGCTCTTTAGGGTCCCTGCTCCAGCTCACTGCCTCTGGGCCAGCTCTGTAGGGAGTAGGCAGAGCTACAGGTGACCAGCTGTGGTGCTGGGTTTCTTTCTGGGGCCACGCTCATCATTGGGCATTCACTGGGAGGCCTGAGCCAGCCCAAACAGCCCTCCTGCTTCTCTTCTGGTAACAGGGCCAGCCCGGCCTCCCCTGCCCTGCCCACCACCCCCTGTGCTCCTGGCCAGTGCCTTGTGTTTGATGTTTGTTACCTCCACACCATCTGCCTTAAGGGGGAGGACCTGGCAAGGGCTCCTACTCTGTAGGGAAATGTCTAGGGTGGGGGAGGGACTGGGATGGTGGGGGGAACGCATTAAATACTGCATCTTCTTAGAAAACAGAATGGCTCTTGCATTTTCCTGTTGCCCATCCTGGTGGGAGAGGGTTGGGCTGGGGGCCCCATGGTTCGTGTCTCTGTCCTTCTGCCATCAGGCCTCTGAAGGACGTGCCAAGGACCCTTTCACACCACTCTCCACCCGTTACCATTAGTTTGATGCCTGCTGTGTGGCAGACAGCCTTCTCTGTGCCGTGGTTTACTCCTGGAGGGGACAACTTGGGTCCTGTGTGAGGAGCTCACAGTCTGACAGACCAGGCATTTCTGTTTGGCAGGTTAATGGAGCTTCGTGGTTTCAGAGGAGCGAGGCTGGTGAACACCCCAGGTGAATAAGGCTAGAAAGAGGGCCAGCATGGTTTTGATGAATAGTGGGGAGGAGCTGAGGTGTGGCTTACTTTAAAATAGCAGACAATTTAAAAATATTTTCTGCTCGAGCTGGGGATGTCCTGTTGATGCTTTGCAGGTGCAGACTGACCTCCCTAGTTATATTTGGCGTAGGCCTAAATCAAAGTTTATATTTCTCCAACACATGCCTAAGACAAGGTGCTAACATGAAAGCTAGAATGGGTTCAAAGAAGGTTTTGAAAGGAGTGCGCATACATGCGTCAATCTAGAACTGACTAATCGGCCATTGCTGGAGCATGGGGGGCCTGGAAAGTTGACTGCGAGCACGATCCAGAGGAGAGGGAGTGATTTAAAAGCCTTTTCTCATTCCAGGCTTGGAGTTTAATCCTTTGAGCCCTTTCCAGGACACAGATGGAGATGGCAGCTCAGATGCAGCTAAAAGCATAAAGGTTGACTTCAGTGGATTTGCAGAAACTTTTATAGATAGAAATCATTCCATTTTACCTGGGAAAACAGGCCTGGGAATGGACGGGAGAGAGGGAAGGAATGGAGTAAGTCATAACCAGAGTCCTTAAGCCGGTGGACTCGGCCTTGGGGCGACATGCCTCAGGTGCAGGTGCCACCAGGAGGAGAGGCCGGCACTGTCCCACTCTGAGCTCAGGCCTGTGGACCAGTAAACTATCCCATCTTCATTCAGGTGCTGTGGCAGGAAGCAGGCATCTACATTGCTCTTTCAGGAGCTCCCAGGGCTGTGGAAAGTGCTCATCAGCCTGGCAGGTCAGGGAGGAAAGAGGCGGAAGCAACTCGGGACCCAGTACCTGTGGGGAAGCCGAGAAGAGGCGGTGAGGCAGAGTGCCCTCGATTCCCCTGCAGCCTTCACAGGTGCAGATGCTGACTCAGTAGAGCAGGAGTGGGCCTGAGAGTCCACATTTCCAGCAAGCTTCCGGTGCTTTTGCTGCTGTTGGTTCATGGACCACAGTTTGAGTAGCAAGGACTGCTGGACAATGCCCAGGGGGAAATCCCACTTCTCCATCTTGCCTCTTGCCGGAGGGGCAGAGCCAACCACTCCCCGCATTGCCTCCCGCCCATCTCAGGCTATGGAAAAACCCGAGCCTAAACTAGAGGAGAAGAATCATTAACAGCACTGGGGGCCTTTCTGAGTCCCCATCCAACTCTTCTCCAGGATTCCCTCCTTGTCACAGATCTACCTTCTCCTTTTGCGTGGCAAGGATTTCTCTTACCCTAAACCCCAGAGGTGAGAAAACGGCTGCCTGGGGAGCCATTGGGCCTGAAGACCTCCCAGCTTCCCTCACCTGGGTTCCAAGCTGAATTCAGAGAGGATTCCTTGAGGTCCTGGCAGCCAGGAACCCTGTCTTATGTGCCCCGAAAGCTGTAATGAAGATATTGATGACAACAGTGATGAAGACCAAGATGGTGGCAGCATTGTTGAGCTGGTTTAATTGCCACTGCTTTTCTACCTCATTCAAGTTCAGCCGTGCTGTGGAGAAGTGGAGAGTGAGAGGTAAAAGTCAGGGTAGGGGCTACAGTCTGAAGCTTCCCTCGCAAAACCCACTAGAGTTCAGAGAAAGTCTGGCAGCTCCATGTGGCAGAAGTCAAGGGAGGTGGTGTCATTGCACTGGACACCTCTTCCCTCACTGACCAGTGTGTGGGCATCCGTGTGGTGCTTCATAGAATCGGGGTTTGGGAACCTACGCTGAATCTTCTGAGTGGGGTGCATGCTCACACAGGTGATACGGGACTCTGCTACAAGTTAGTGAGGGCGTCATTCACAGTATTGTGGAGTGGCCACTGTATGGAACACCAAGAGATAGGGCGGGGTGCCTCTCACCACTCTGTAGGTGTCACTTGTGCATTTGTAGGTGCAGAGGGCTTACACCAGGTTCATGTATGGCTGAGAAGTAGGCATGTACAAAGCAGGGGGGTACAGGGAGACACTTGGGGCTCATCTTCCCACTAGGGGGCACCGGGGCCAACTCCAGGCCTGGGCTCACCAATGACCACGAGGAGGATTCCGATGACGACCTGCAGGAGCAGAGAGATGCTGATGAGAGTGATGAGGGTAGCGTAGTATTGAGAGGATGGCCCCTGCTCCAGCACCGTTTTCAGCCGCATGGCATTAGACATGAAGAGAGCCACGTCCAGCATGCTCTCTGCCACGCTCTTCTTGGTGGCATAATGGTTCAGGTTGATGGGCTGGCTCCTCCTGGGGTTGGGGTTCCCAGGCTGTAAGGGAGAAAGCACAGGCTTATCTGGGAGGCTCTAGAAGGGAAAGAAGAGAGAGTTATTAAAACTCTCCTAACCAGGTGAGGGCAGGTAACACCCTCCTGAGTTTTATGGCCTGAAAGACATCATATTATGTTAGGTTGTAATTTACCGTATTTTCCGGCGTATAAGACGACTTTTTAACCCAGGAAAATCTATACGCCCAGTCGTCTTATACGCTGGAAAATACGGTATATTTCACAGTGGGTAGAGTCGCCCTTCCGTCACACCTTCACACATTCATCTGAATGAAGCCAGGAGGAGTCTCAGCTGCTCCTAAAATGTACCTTACTCATTTTATGCTGTTTTACCGGGGCCAGGCCTGGCCTAGGGCCTCTCTGTTTTCCTCTGAGAGCAACACCTCTCAGAAGACAATAGCAGGAGGCTTGGGTGCAATAGGAAAGGCACCTCTTCTCCTAGGGTGCTCTGGCCCCAAGGCGGGGTGCACAGCTTAAGCAAAAGGATCCTGAGCTGAGTTCCGATCCCACTCAGCCCTTGGCACTGGGCCACAGCTGTGCTCAGGCACTCTCGCTGGCTGTCAAACACAGGCCCAAATCAAAACACGTCTGTATGTGTGCATGCATGTATGCTAAAAGCTCTTTATTTTTTAATGTTCTGGCTAGGATTCATTGACATATAATTTACATATGATTTGATTTTGAAATATAAAATAAAGCTCTTGTCCTCAAGAAGTCACGAACGCCAAAAGATGGAGTTACAATGCAGGCATATGGGGTAGACGTCTGGGCTGAGCCAGGAAATCCAGACTGGGTGCTGTAGGCACTCTGCTGTCACTCAGGAGAACTTAGGGGCATGCTAGGAGATTTATTTAGGAGGGGTGCTTGGGATGATTGGCCCAGTAGGGCCCGGAAGCGGGAGACCTGGTGAAAGGTATGGTATTGATTTAGGGTCAGGGTGACAAGGAACTGAACCCGAGTGGTGGTGAGGAGAGAAAGGAAGGACTGAGAGATGGTACAGCCTGGGGCAGGGAGCTACCTCAGCAGGTGACCGCAGCAGGATCGCTGTGGAGTGGGTGGGTGGGTGGGTGGATGGATGGAGTGGGTAACCAAGGGTTCTGGATGCTTCTGGATGCTGGGCTTGTTCGGTTAGTGCCAAGGCCAATAGCCCACAATAACACCACGGCTAAAACCTGTGGTCCTAGCCCATTTGGCAATGGTTCATTCTGGGTTCAAAGGACATATTAAGTGACAATTCAAAGTGCTTCTGCCCGAGAGCTGGCTTCCCCCCTTGGCTATGCCCACTACTCCCCTGTCCCACCATTCAGTTTGCCCAGTAGCTACAAGCTTTGCACTTTTTCCTTTTTCCGAACCCAGCTCTCGGTTCAGGATCTGATAAACTCTGAAATTACTGTGAAAGCTTCAAGGGAGAAAACTCCTTCTCTGAAGTGTTGTATATTAAAGTGGAAAAACCTTAAATTCAAATAGTGTGTGAGGGGGTGGGTACTTGGGGACACAGAGAGATGTCCCCAAGCCTCAACAAAAAAAATATTGCCATTTGTAAGTTTTATGAGAATGTCTAGGCTTTTGTTATTAAGTTGATCTTAGTGCCTCATCCTTTCCGCTCTAATTTAGGGCCTGCTTTTATTTTCATTTGTGCCAGTTCAGGATTGCTGCAGCTATGGTGGTGGGAGGCTCTGCAAGGTGTCCCCCCCCCCCCCCACAAGCTCCTGAAGGCACCAGTTCTCCACAGTGTCCACATGGTGTCGCTCTGCCTCCAAAGAAGTGACTTGGGCACCCAGGCCGCCCTGGTGGCGGTGGTGTTTCTCCTCCCGAGGACTCCACTGACGGCCAGGCTCCGGTGAAACCTAGACTTCCTGGAGGCCCAAGACAGGGAGCCTGGTTCACAAGTCTGGATAGGCCAACCTAAAGCCCATCAAACGGGTGTCCAGTGAGTTCAAGGATAAACCAGTACTGCGATGGGGCCAGGACTGGGTGGGGAGCCAGCACTACCTGCCTTGGGACTGTGAGACCCTGGAAAAACTTGCTTTGAAAGGGAGGGAAACAGGTTTCTTAATCCTTCCTGGTCAGTTTAGGTGCAGTCCTGCGCTGAGGCAGAGGGCTTACTGAAATGACCTGCGGGTCCTCTTTTATAGCCTGAGAATTCGATTGGATGAACCTCCAAATCCCACAAGGTGCCACCCTTTTTACCCACTTCCCAGAAATTAGGAGCAACCCAACAAGGATTCGGGAGAGGACGGTAAGGATGGCAGGCCCGGTGATGGGCAGGTTGGTCCCCTCTCCTGCTTCTAGGAGCTGGCCCTTTAAGGCTTAGGCCCAGGCAGCCTGGAACAAAGGCCCGGGAATGTGGGCTGGGCCAGCTAGTGGAGCCACCCAGTCTGAGTCATTGGTATTTCACGGGACTAGGAATCGCTGCCTCGCCTGCTCCCTCCCCTGGCCCCTGCCCTCTCCCAGGACTGAAGGGCAGCTCTGGAGGTGCCCAAGGCTGCCTGAAGCAGCCTGCAGGGCCGATCTGACAGAGCTTGCTGGGACATCCCCTCCCCTCAAACCCACTTGCTCTGCCCTAGCTCCCGGCCCCTTTCTTCTGGTTCCTCAGAGCAGGGGCTGGAGGGACAAGGACTTCTTTCTGGCTTCTGGGCCCAGATCTGCCTCTGGGCTTGGCACTTCGGGCCCCAGATTCCACATCTATAAAACAGGAGGAAAAACCCCATCTCTGGAGGGGTGGAGGCTATAGAAAAACTGATGAGACTTTGATCTTCCTCAAAAGGAAAGACAGAACTGCAAGCTCTTCTCATTTTTTTCCAGTCTGAGATCTATCTCTCAGTGCGTCTTATTCCATTCCACTGCACCCAACCCTTGTAGTGGAGGACAGCAGGTGGCCACACCAGAGACTCCAGAGTCCCTATTCCAGAAAGCAACCTATTCAAATCCTGCCAACCAATGAATGACACCTGAACACCGAGGAAGGATTTTGGTTGATATGAACTTGGAGCTGAGGCAGGTGTGGGGAGGTGGGAGTAGATCCAGAGTTCCTTTCTGGAGCACACGGAGGTTCTGGGCAACAAGAGGCCTTGGGTTTGGTGAGGGGGGTAGGGTGATGCAAGGGGGTTGGGGACACGACAGACACCCTCCACCCGGTTCCCAGTCTGCCTTACTCCCCAGCACCACCTTTTCCCTCCCTCTGGTTCCAGCTCAGACTTCCCTGGGTAACAGCTCTCCTGCCAAGTCCCAGCTCCCCAGGTTGGTGTGGATTCCAGCCCTTGAAGTCATGGATTGCTCCATTGCTCATTCTTTATCTCTTAATCCTTGATGGCCTATATTATTTTTGTTTCTTTACAAAACTTGTTGGCTAGGAAAGGAATGCCTCTTTTGACAGAAAAGTAAACAAATTTTTCATTGTTTATTGACATTATGGGGACCACAAGCTCCAAGATATCATTCTGCATTTCTTGGAAACAAGATTTCAAAGGGGTAACTGTCCCACCAGAAGGCCGTGGGAACCACTGCTCAGAGTGTTTAGGACCTGGAGCCTGTGGCCGCAGTGAGTGGGTGCCCAGTGGGGAAGGAGCTGCCAGGAGGTGGGAGTTTGTGGCAGCCAGGAGAGTACCACGGAAGGCACTCTGGGCCCAGGTTCAAACCCGGGTTCTGCTACAGAGTAGATGCATGAGCAAGCCTGGTCCCATCACTGGGCTCCTTATCTGTGAGACAGCGTGGGGGGGGGGGGAGGGGCAGGGCGGGGTAAGTCATTTCGGGAGTCATTCTAACAAAGAGTGATGTAGGGGTGAGGAAGCCCCTCCTCCGAGTGGAGAATTATCAGGGCCTGAGAGTATTTCCCTGAAAGAGGCAAAGGTCAGACAGCTGTAGAGCCAGAGGGGCAGATCCAGTGAGTCACTTTGCTCCAGGGCATTGGTGACCCACTAATGCGTCATTCTTGTCAGCCCCAAGAAAAGCCACATGGCAGTCTCCCTGTGTTTAAATTCAAACTCAAGGCTATGAACAAAATAAGCTCGGGGTAGTGGCCTCTTGACCCTTCTGTTGGTCTCAGACAATCCAGAAAAGCCAGGTCTCACCTGAAAAAGAGATGGTGATGAGCCAGAGCTTTGGCTGGCTGGTTTTCCATAAAGGGAGGGTAGGTCCCAGCCCAGGAAGAGTATTGGTTTGGGTAACCTATTCTGCCAATTTGTTTTTAATTAGGTGCCCGAGATCCCTAATCCTCTGTCAGAATTAAGTTTGAAAGGGTACCTGGGTCTGTCATACTGTGCACACACACAGTAGGCTCATAGTACACTGGGAATGATAGTAGTTCCCACTTACGGAGTACATACCTTGTGCCTGGTATAAGGTTAAACACGGGACATGAGCCATTGAATCTAGTCCTCACATCAGCCCTGTGAAGTCGGTGTGGGCTCATGATAATGATAGTTGTAAAAGCAGAGGCTCAGAGAGCCTAAGTAACTTGCCCAAGTTCACACAGCACAGTTTTTACCTCAATTCTCTGTGTGCCAGAGCCTGTAATTTTAACCCCTACTCTGTTACCTCCCAGAAGTTGAAGACATACTCCCTGGCTCCAAGGAGTTTAGGATCTAAAGATAAAAATGTAAACATCAACCCTGACCAGTGTGCTCAGTGGTTAGAGCACAGGCCAGCGAACCAAGGTGTCTGGGGTTTGATTCCAGGTCAGGGGCACGTGCCTGAGTTGTGGGTTCATTCCCCTGTCCAGTCAGGGGCACGGGAGGCAACCAACCGATGTATTTCCCTCACATTGATGTTTCTCTCTCTCCGTCCCTCCCTCCCTTCCACTCTATCTACAAAAACAATGGAGGAATGTCCTTGGGTGAGGATTAACAAAAAAAACAAACAAAAAAAAAAGAAATAAAAATTTAAAGATGAAAGAAGACAATTAAATAGGCCCATACAGGTACATACATACACTTGCTCAGAGGAAGTATAGCACCTCTGCCTGAGTGGGGCTTGCATTAGGTTTTCCCGAATTGGCAGTGGGGTTGTGTTCTTGAGCCCCGGCACCTCTGTGGCAGAAAGGGCACTATACCCAGAGGCAACGGCCTAGGTTCAAACTGGTAGGAGGCAACCTGGGAGAACAGAGTTGAGACAAGAAAGACTTGTACCGTATCTTTTGAATTCTGAACCATGTGAATGTTTGAACTACCTAAAAAAATATAAATTTAAAACAAGAAATGTGCACTCCCAAAAGGCCAATGGTTAAAATAAAGCAGAAGCTATAACTTCATCTTACCCAGGCCTTACCTTCCCTATCTGTGAACTGGGAATAGTATCTGCTCTGTTTAGCACAAAGCGCTGTTAAAGAGATCAATGAGATAATGTGGGTGAAAGTATTTAAACAAATAGGAAAGAAAAATCTCTCCCACTTGGGATTATACTCCCACCTGTGGGCCTAGGGGCATTTTAAATAACAGGTTCTGATTCAGGGCTTGTCCCAGCCCAAATTTCGAAGGCACCTTTTGTCTTCTCAGCAACCCCCATGGTCTTTGAAATGTCTCTTCTCTCCTCCAATAGGCACCCTCTCTTCTTATCTCGGTGAGTCTCCACTTGAAGCTGCACCAGGCTTATGTCTCAGAGAGGAACTTCTCAGACAAGCTCACCTACCCTGGGTCTCCACGCTCTCTGCCATGACTGGGCATTGCAGATGCTCCCATCGGCCTCCACCCACCTCTCTAGCTTGGATCCTGCTCCTCCTCCCACGGGGGATGAGGCAGAAGGCTAACCCTCCTCAGGGCTCTGCTGGTGCCAGGCTCCCTGATGCTCAGCAGTACTGGGTCACACCAGATTACTCACTGTTCCCTAACACACCCCACCCTTTGCTCCAGGACTTAAGGCCTCTCTTCTCCATGCTCCCCCAGCCCCAGGAAGCCTCCCTCCCTTCTGGACCCTGTCCCCATTACCCTCCACCTAGGCCCTGTGCAAAGGCTGGCCTGGGCCTTGCTTAGACCTCTTCAGAGGGCCCATCACTGCCCACATTACTGCAGGGACTCCATCTGCCATATTCCCAGGTCCCACAGTGCTTCGCTCAGTGACTTGCCACATTAAATACACGATAAACGGTTGCCTTTTTAATTTGAGTTACTTCAAAGAGATTTTTCAAAAGTCTTAAGTGTCTTTTAAGGATGGGATTTCAGGCACAATGGCTTCTGGGTGAGGGGAGTTGGATTCGGACAGTGAATCTCTGCCTTTAAAATAAAAGCCTGTGGCCCACAGATAGCCCTTTCTCCCTGGTATCCTGCCTCTGGGAATGAATGACTCAGGCTGGAAGCTGTCCCTGGTCTTCAGGCCAAAACCTGCAAAGGCCCAGACCCTTGCGGCCTGTGTCTGGGGCAAGTGCTCTGACTGCATCCTTCCAGTGCCAAGACAGTGAATCTTGCCCTTAAAAATCAGCAGTCTCTAATCCACCGTGGGTGGGGTGTCTTTTGCGTGCTATTCTGATTATAACACCAACCCTGCCCGGAAATGTCCTCCAAGCCCTGGGCACAGTCTGCTGTGAGGCTCCAGCCCTTGCCCCAGGCTGCAAACCCAGGCTTCACAGCTGCAGCACCAACAGGGCACAGGGGAGCAGCCTCCCTCTGGGAAAGTCTGCAGTGCCTCCGTCGTCCACTAGGGGACCCCCCAGAAAACAGCTCTGAGGGCCCTGGGTGAGCTCAACCTGCCAGGGGACAGGAACCCAAGTGCTTGGATCCATTTATGAATCCATGAGGTGGACAGGGTTTCTCTCTAACATAAGGGGTCTACATAGAAACGAAGCAGGGTGTGCGGAAAAGATGGGGAGGTTTAGGGATTGCGATAGGAAACCCATGGGACCTGCTTGCTCTTCCTTGGGAAGCATTTTCAACCCCCGCCCCTGCGAGGGGTCACCGTGTCAGCGGCTTTCAGGAAACACTCGTTCGTTAGGGTCCAAAGTTAATCATGGGTTTGTTACATAGAAATTTCCAAAGAACTTTTCTGCTCTCTCCCAATACACACCTTAAACAAGAGTAGTTTCTGAATTAGCACCTTGCTCCTGGGTGTTTTTGCTCTAGGCCCCACTTTGGGGCTCCCAGTGCATTCCCCAAGCCCACTCAGACCATCTCTGCTCATTGTAATCTGATTCATCTTTCAAGGGCCAACAAATTGAGCTAAAATTTAAAAAACAGAACATAAATAAAGATAATGCTGTACGCCAGCCCCCTGCCCCACGAAGTGGGTACTAATAGCCCCATTTTACCAGTGAAGACACTGAGTTTCAAAGAGATTACCTGCCCGAAGTCACCAGATACCAAAGGGTGGTCCCAGTGTCAAAATCCTAACCCTGTATCTTCCTTCTGTACCAACAGTTCTTAAGCTGTGGTCCCAGAACCAGCAGCAGCAACAGCATCACCAGGGAACTTAGTAGAAACGCAAATTCTCAGGTTCCACCCTAGACCTATTGATTTAGAAATGGGTGGAACCCAGCCATCCGTGTTTTAACGAGCCCTCCATGTGGTTCTGATGCAAGCTCAAGTTTGAGGGCCATTGGTCTACATCAGTGGTCGGCAAACTCGTTAGTCTACAGAGCCAAATATCAACAGTACAACGATTGAAATTTCTTTTGAGAGCCGAAAACCGACTTCTGCGCATGGGCCACGAAGTTTTAATAGCACTGTACGCGCGCGCCCGCACGTGGTATTTTGTGGAAGAGCCACACTCAAGGGGCTCTTGAGCCACAGTTTGCCAACCACTGGTCTACACCATCCTGCCAAACTGCTTACTATCTTCTAAGCTCAGTGCTAGACACAGTCATATGAGTTTTGTCATTGAATTCTTTTAACAACACCAACTTTACAGATGAGAAAATCGAGGCAAAGAAAAATTCAGTAGTTTTGCCCAGGATCACCTAGCTGTTAAGTATTAGAGCTGTGGTTTGAACCCGGGCAGGCTCTGGAGCCTGCATCCTTAACCACACCGCCATTCTGTCCCTGGAAGCACAGGCTGTGTAAACGCACAGGTGGACACCAGTCGGAAGTATGTTTAGCTACCCAACCTAGAGCTTTCTGCTGAACAGTTTTAGTGTTTTGCACCAGCCGCCAGCCTGCTCCAGCAGCTCGTCTCCCCAGTGCCTATGGCTGCCCAGCTGCTGATCATGGGCCTGTTTATAAGGGTCTGATACATTTATCTTAGATCTTCCTCATGTCTTTACTCAGAAACATTTACTGAGTCTTTTTTTATTCTATAGAACCTTAGATTTTGTGGTGAAACCCAAATCCAGATAGGAGGCCTAAACACAGGGAAGTAAAAATGACTTTCAGAACAAATAATCATAACACAAAATATCAACATTCTACATAATGGTGTGTATGAGTTTCGTATGTCCCCACTAGATTATACGTCTCCAAAAGGCAAGAATTATTTCCTTGGAATTTCAGACAATTAGAATAAGAAGCCGAGGGCAAGTGCTGGGGGTAGGGGAGGCTGGGGGGAGGTCAGTGTGTGTGTGGGGGAGGAGACATATGTACTACTATTTATAATACCTTAAACAATAAAATAAAATTAAATTAAACTTTAAAAAAATAATAAGAAGCAATAAGAACTGTTTCTATAATCTCTGGCTACAGTCCAGGTAAGGACACCTCATGAAATAGTTCCTATCACACTGAGATGGGAAAAAGGGAAGGTGGTGAATTTCCCACTCCACCCAGCCCTGTGGAGAGCCTGCCAAGATTCCTACTCAGTTCAGTTCAGTTCAACAAATATGTTTTTAGTTCCTATCGTGTGCTACACATTTAAGGTACAACAAAGATCCCTGCCTTCCCTATATCCCTGACCCCCTAACCCCCTAAAATGACAGGCTTAGCAGAGAACAAAGTGTATAAAGGGGAAAACCAGGAGATAAAAAGGCCTTTTCAAACCTACCCTGGTAGATAAACTTCACAGGAACAAAGACTTTATCTGTCTTGTTCACTGCCAAATCCCAGAGCCTGGCACTTAGCCTGGCATGCTGAATGAATGAATGAATGAATGAATGATACATTTGTCACCCCCTGTATTTATTCAGAAAGGGCTTAAGAGGCAGGACCATGGTGAGCTGTGCTCCGTGGTCCTCTTATATGGAACCTTCTGGGGGTGCCAGTAAATGGCTGTCTTACATGGGCACGTGGACTCCCAACGCCCCTCAGTACTTCAGCACAGCATCAGTGTGTGTGTGTGTGTGTGTGTGTGTGTGTGTGTGTGTGTGTACTTCCTTGTGGTTGGTAGTGTCTGGGTCCTGGCTTAGACGAGACAGGCTGTAGATGAGGAAGAGAAACTGCTGCTCTCATTGGAAGAAGCCCAGCTGCAGCTCCAGGGGCAGGTGAAATCCAGATAAAGAGGAGTCTCCAGATCAAAGCCAGGGGGGAAACAGCCCCCAAGGGTTGGCCAGTTCCACGGCAGATGTCCCCTGCTGGCTTTAGCCAGTCCAGTGAGGCCTGGGCTCAGAAGCAGCCAGGATTGCCCACTGCCCCAGCCCCAGGAGTCCCCTGTTCTCCCTGTCCTGGCCCAGCAGATCCCGCCTGGTTCTCACACCCACTCTCCCTCCCTTCCTCAGGACTTAAAAGCCAAAGTGAAGTGCAGAATCCCACGTTCTCCCAGCCCCAACGCCTGCACTCTGAGCAGCAGCTCTGATGTCGTGGGCCAGGGTCTGGGGAAATAAAGGTTGAGTGAATGGCTGGCGTTGCGCTTGGAGTGAAGGGGACTGAACTGAGTCTGGCTCCCATTTCTGCTCTCAGGGCCTCTGGTCATGCAGCCTCTGTGCTTCTCAGCTTCCTCTTTTGTAAAATGGGAGGATGCCACCCCTCCCCCCTCACTGCCAGCAGCTAATGTCTGGTCTGGTCCATACACACAAAGGGATGCCAAACTCTCGAGAAAGCAATCCACAGCGAATGGCTGCTGAACATGTCCGACAGCCCACACTCAGAATTCTTCCAGATTTACAGCCTCTTTTATTCAGTATTTACCATGTGCCAGCACCAGGGCAACTGTAGGGTCAGAGAGATTAAATAACTTGCCTGAGGGCATACAGCTCACTAGGGGACTCAATATTTGAACCCAGGTCTGTCTGAGGCCAGCGCACAAACTCTTAACCACTGTGCTGTTTTGCAAGCCCCTGCTTAGCTCTTGTTTTTTAACTTCTTCCTGGAAGGTCAGAGCCCTGAGGAAATCCTTCCTCTTGCCTAACACAATACCTGACCAGAAAGGCAGGCAGACTAGTCCTGCCTCGGCTGCTGGCCCCAAACCAGACTGGATGCACCTTTTCTACAGCCCGGGCAATGCCCCGGGGCAACAAAGCACTTGCTGGTCACTGCTGTGTCCTTACTCCCTTTCTAAAAATACAAAGAGCATGAGCCCTCCAAGGCCTCCAAACAGATATCCAGTTGCTCTCTGGGGTCAGCCAGGTCCTGCCACCTGGCAGCGGCTCCCTCTGGGCCCCCTGCCTGACAGCTGACCCCTGTTGTCCCTGTGACTATTTACTACAAGGCAAAGTCCAGTTCTGCAGAGGTGGGAACTCCTGAGCGGCCCGGCCCGGCCCAGCCCAGCCTCACCCATGGCAAACTACGGGACCCCCTAAGCCCAATCAGAGCAGATACTTTTTTTGCTGAGCTTCATTCCTACGGCCATAAAATGCAGGCCTCCATCTTTTCAGCTCTTTGGAGTTTGGGCAGCAGCCTGGTTCAGGTGTATGGACACTCAGTTCCAGCACTACCCCCAATAGCTGTGTGACCTGGGACCTCTAATAGCCACCTAGTCAAATGGGAATAATATTACAAAAGCAGTGATAGAATTATCCTACTTTTAAAGATATATATTTATGTACATAGATAAATCTGATATAAAGTATTGTCATCTCTAGGCATTAGGCTCTGAAGTACTTTTTTCCTCTTTGCTTTATCTGTATTTCCTAATTTTTCCTCAATGATCATGTGCAGTAAAAAAAGTATGATGTGGGCCCTGGCTGGTGTGGCTCAGTTGGTTAGAGTGTCATCCTATACACATAAAGGTGGCGGATTGGATTCCTGGTCAGGGTTGCAGGTTTGATCCTCGGTCAGGGACATACGGGAGGTAACTGATCGATATTTTTCTCTCATGTCGATGTCTCTCTCTCTCTCTCTCTCAAAAATCAATAAAAAACATATCCTTGGGTGAGGATTAAAAAAAAAAAAAGGAAAAGAAAAAATGTTAAAAACAACAGCCACATAATTGTTATTTAAGATTTGTCTTGACTTACAGGACAGTTTGAGAATAATGTTTATGAAAGTGGCTTGCAAACTTTATTTATGTATTTATTTAGTTTAGTTAGTTAAAGTGCTTTGCAAGGCAAGTGTCAGGGATTCTTAATATAACTTTCCCCAAGGGCATTTTGGAACCACAGGGATGGCTAGCAACAGTCTCCTTCCCGCTCCACACCAGGAAACCCTGTAGTTCAGGAGCACCACCCTGGGCCTCGCCAGTTCCATCCTCACTGTGCAGGAAGAGGAGAGCGTGATCGTCCATGTGATGCCTTGGCTGAGGCAAGGGCATGGCCATGTGGTGTAACAATCTGGCCTGCTCTGTGGATGACTCAGCAGCACTGGTTGAATACCCACTGTGTGCCCTGGACTGTGTTCTGAGAAGATAACTCTGTTTGCTTTTCAGTCAGTCAACAAATATTTAATGAGCAACTATCTACTTTAGGCAAGTCAGAGCACAGAGGGCATGGCACAGAGGTGATGACTTAGACAGGGAGGTTGTGATGAACTGCAGGAATGGACGGGTGCCATGTGAGATATACAAATGAAGTGGGAAAGCAGGACACCATCTGGGAAGCTTAGTGAGACCTCATGGGCATCAATGCCATCTCAGCTGGATCTTGAAGGACAAGATTTCTTCAGAATCACAGAGTCTCTGCCTTGAGAACCAATACCCTAGTGGGAGAGACTGGCAAAAAGTTTCCAAATGGGTACTAATGTAACCCACAGTGATTTGCAGGGCCCAGTACAAAATGAACACGTGGGGCCCCGAGTTCAAAATTAAGAATTTCAGATGGCCACATCAGAGCATTAAACCAAGCAGGGACCCTTCTCAGTGCTGGGCCTGTCGGAACAGGCCCTGGGAAGCCAGCTCAGGCAACCAGGAAGTGCAGGAGGAAAGGATTAAAATTTCTTTCTCTCTTTTTTAAAAATCCAAAATGTGTTTATTGGGATGGTTTCCCACTCATCTTGATTCGAGGTGCTTTTAGTGCTGCTTCCTTCTGCTAGTCCTGCTTTTCCCCCTGTGGAGCAGCCAGCACACAAAGCTACCGTTTGTGCGTGGCTAACGACAGAGGTGACTTTCTAGCATCCTGGGCGTTTCACAGCCATGAAGTAGGAATATGGGCTCTGCACCGGGCGCTTCTCCCAGGGTTTCCTCTTCTCCTCTTGTGGAGAGGGACGCAGGAGAGCCTTAGCGAGAGGCGTATTGGCATGGGGAGGTCGTCACCACCGGAAAGTTAGGATTTCTTTCTGCCAAGAGGCCCCCAGGCCTTGGGAAACGCAGTGGCTGCATCACTGTTCGCATCTTGGGTTAAGGTTGACCTCCAGAAGGTGAGATACCCTGGCCAGATGCTGTACTTTAAGTTTTTATTTATTTATTTTGTTTTCATCTTTATTGTTGAAAGTATTACATATGTCTCTCCCCCCCCCCCCCCCCCCATTGACTTCTTCTAGCCCACCCCCACCCCAGGCCCTAGTCCTTCACCACCCTATTGTCTGTGTCCATGGATTATGCATATATGGTTCTTTGGTTGATCTCTTCTCACCCGCTCACCTTCCCCTGCCTTCCCTCTGCAGATTCTGGATTTAACTATTCCCTTGTGTGGCCAGTAGAGTGTTCTGCCTCCAGGACCCTGCTTGCTTGGAGAATGCTGTTCACTGGGCTCTAGTCGTGTGGAGAGCAGTGGCATACCCTCCCACCTCTAAACCTTTAACTCTTAGTTGTGAACAGATGGTAGAGTCGCCAGGGATGGAGACAGGTGTTGCCAATATCTGGGGAAAACAAGGCCAAAGAGATGCAGTAGGTACCAGGGGGCAATTTCTAACTCTGCTTCTAACAACTTGTCAGGGTAGGAGGCTCAGCCCTTCCTATAGAGTATCTTTGTCAGGGTGAAAGAGTATTGGAGTAGAGTCCTAACCTGAGTCAACAAAAAGATTAGGGCTTACTGCAAACATGAAGGTGGGATCCAACAGGAAGCTGTACCCTCTGCAGGAAGCAGGCTCAGGAGGGGCTGGGGGAATGAGTTCAAGCTGAACCCACAGTGAAGCCCTAGGCAGGAACCACTTCAGTGATACATTAACTGCAAAATTGTCCCGAGGGTGTCAGATCTTTCAGTTGTACAGGACAGAATGTTTGCGTGTGTGTACTCTTCTAGAATTTGCATAGCTGCCTAAGGACAGAAGCTGAGGCTGCATATTAAGGATGAGCAACGTGAGCCCCCGAGGGGCTTACAGCTCTCTAAGTTCTAGAAATCAATGAGAAGTCTTAGTCTGATGCTCTATGATCTGGCTTCTGATTACTCTTCATCTCACCACCTCTTTCCAGCACTACGGCCTGTCCTCCCCGCCTCTGTGCCTTCGTGCAGAGGGAGCAAGAGTGTCTGATGCATTGTAGGCAGGTACATATTTGTAGAGTAGTGACTGAACATCCTGTCCCCACTGTTTGGAATGTTCTCTATGGCCTTCCTTGCCATCCGCCCAGTAAGCTCTTCCTTCCATCAAGGATGTTATTTTCACCGTGAGGGCCTTCGATGACGCCTTCCCTCAGATGACTAGTTTGTTGTCTCATTGGACTGTGAACTCCTCCGGTGCAGGATCGCTGGTGTGAGGTTGGCACTTACTGACAAGTAGAAGTTGTTTAGTTTATGAAGGGAGGGAATGACCTGTCCAGGCCCACTCTTTATTTCTAAAAATGTATATTTTTATTGATTTCAGACAGGAAGGGAGAGAGAGAGAAACATCAATGATGAGAGAGAATCATTGATCAGCTGCCTCCTGCATGCCCCCTACTGGGGATCAAGCTGAGACCTCCTGGTTCATGGGTTGACGCTCAACCACTGAGCCACACCAGCTGGGCCCTTTAGACATGAAACTACAGCTAGCACAGTCCATTTCCCAAACCAGTGAGCCACAAAGGCTACCTTACCTAGTCCCTGCTCATGATGTACACACAGGTAGGTCTCCCTTTTAAAAATACCCTGGTGTGTGAACAGCCAAATTAATTTATAGGACAGCAAAAAGGGGGGTGGGTGGAGGGAGATCCATATTGCAAATCAATTCCCCACAGATTACTTTAAATAGCACACTTGATGGATATTTTTCTAATCTTAAAAGAAAGAAAGCCTTTATAAGCATGACCTGAAATACAGAAGCCATAAAGGATCGATAAATTTGATTGCATGAAAATTAACACTATTTGAATTTATAATCCTATCTAATAAAAGAGTAATATACAGATTGATCATCACTGCAACACACAATACAGCTGCCCCCATGTGGTCAAAAATCCTGCCCCCATGTGGACACAAGATGGCCACCACAAGATGGCCAGCAGGAGAGGGCAGTTGGGAGGCACCCGGCCTGCAAGGGAGGGCAGTGGTGAGGGACAAGGCTTGCAAGGGAGGGCAGTTGGAGGTGATCAACCCTGCAGGAGAGGGCAGTTAGGTGTGACCAGGCCAGCAGAGGAGGGAAGTTGGGGGCAAACAGGCTGGCAGGGGAGCAGTTAAGCATCAACCAGGCTGGCAGCGGAGTGGTTAGGGGGTGATCAGGCTGGCAGGCAGAAGCGGTTAGGGGCAATCAGGAAGGCAGGCAGGCAAGCAGTTTGGGAGCCAGCAGTCCTGGATTGTGAGAGGGATGTCCGACTGCCCGTTTAGGCCCGATCCCACCAGGATCGGGCCTAAATGGGCAGTCGGACATCCCTCCAAGAGTCCCAGATTGGAGAGGGTACAGGCTGGGCTGAGGGACAACCCCCCACCGTGCACAAATTTCGTGCACTGGGCTTCTAGTAATGATAATAATAGCATATACCCCTATAAGACTTATTTCATGCCAAAATGCTATGCCAAACATACACTAACTCATTTCATTCTCATAATAATCCCATGAGTTAAGTGCTATCCTTTTTTTGATCCTCACCTGAGGATATTTTTTCCATTGATTTTTAGAGAGAGAGTGGAAGGGAAGGAGGAGAGGAAGAGGGAGAGGGAATTGAGTCTGCGACCCTTTGGTCTGCAGGCCAACACTCTAACCACTGAGAAAACCGGCCAGGGAAAAGTGCTGTTTTTATTCCTCAGTTTATAGGTGGGGAACCGGAGGTTGACTAAACCATGATCATTCATCTAGTGCAGTGGTCGGCAAACTCATTAGTCAACAGAGCCAAATATCAACAGTACAGTGATTGAAATTTCTTTTAAGAGCCAAATTTTTTAAACGTAAACTTCTTCTAACGCCACTTCTTCAAAATAGACTCACCCAGGCCATGGTATTTTGTGGAAGAGCCACACTCAAGGGGTCAAAGAGCCGCATGTGGCTCGCGAGCCGCAGTTTGCCGACCACTGATCTAGTGAATTAGAGATGAATCCAGGATTATCAAGTAGCCTGCCTTCAGATACTGTGCTCTAGCCACTTGTTAGGTGGCCACATACCATAAAATGTCAGAAGACAAAAACAAATGAGGAATAAATTGCAACACATAGGACAAAAGACTGATTTCCCTGATATATGTTGAGGTCTTTAAAGTGAGCCCAATCAAAAAATAGAGAATATGAACAAACAAGCCACTGAAGAAGCATCACAAATGGCTATATTATGTGTGTGTGTGTGTGTGTGTGTGTGTGTGTGTGTGTGTGTTTCCTATTACACTGGCAAAGATTCAATAACTTGATAATAGTCAATGTTGGTGAAGATGTAGATAAACAAGCATTTTCACACACTTGGTGGGAATCCTATCTAATTAAAAGGCTAATATGCAAATAGACTGAACGGCAGAACAACTGAACAACCAGTCGCTATGACATGCGCTGAACACCAGAAAGCTACTGTTTGTGTGCGGAACATGGCAGCCGCAGCAGGATGGTAGAGCAGGTGAGTGGGGGCACCAGACCAAGGCGGGGCACCGGTTGCTATCATCGGGTGAGCCTCTGGTGGTTACTGAAAATTCTTTGCTCCTGTGCTCCGAGGTCCCACCTGGCACTCACATCTGCTGCCAGCGCCGGCCCTGCACGTACCCGCAGCTGGCGCTGGTCCTGATCGCTCAGCACCATCAGTGAGTGCGAGTGGTGGCTGCCGACCCTGATCGCCCTGAGGGCTTCTCCACCTCCCCCTGCTCCTGAGGGGCAATCAGGGCAGCAGTCGCCACTCCCACCCGCTGATGGCACCAGCCCCGCTCACACTCACTGCTGGCGCCGGCCCCAATTGCTCTGTGCCATCAGCAGGTGCAAGCAGGGCTGGCACCGGCAGTGGGTGGGAGCGGCGGTGGTGGGAGTGGGGCTGCCTGCAGACAGGGGACCAGGGGCTGTGGCAGCAGGGGCTGGGCAGAGGTGTGGAGGATGGGCCAAGACCCGCCCCTGTGCCTACCACAGCTTCGTGGCCCACAGTTCCTTTCAAGGTGCATGAATTCGTGCACTGTGTAAATATAAATTACTATCAAATATCCAAATTTCTACAATATTTTTTGAAGGACAATATAGCAATTATCTATTAAAATTTAATATATTCTTAACTATTTACCTAAAAGGTCCACTTCTGGGAGTTTTCCCCCACTGAAAATGCTAACAAAGTACATTTTAGCCACACAATGAAATACTCTATGTTTTAAAAAAGAATGCAGTAGATCCCTATGCATAAGATATATAAAGGGAAGATATATGAAATGTATTTAGTGGGAGGAAAAAGTCATTATGAAGATGATATGTTCTTATATTGGTAAAAATTAAACAAAATATTCAGAGTACCTACTTTATATTACTATGCATTATTATAAGCATAAAGCAAAATACTGAAGGAATTTATATCATAATAAGAACTTTCCCTTTCTAAGTTATATATTTTCCCAATTTGAATTTTGACAACTAACACACCATCCTTTTATAATCTGGAAAAACATAATAAGGATAAAATTAAATATATGATAAATAAATAAAGAGCAAACACCCTCCCCTGTTTATTCATTTATTTTGCAAGCATGTACGAGGTGTACCTACTGAGTCCCAGGCACTGATGCTAGATGTTGAGGGTATGAAGACTGATATACAGAGCTCCGTCCTCAAGGAACTTCTCTAATGGCAGAAACAGATGGCAAATCTGGTGGGAGCCAGCAGGTGTGGAAAGTGCTAGGAGAGAAGTGTGTTCTGGGCTCAGTTCTCCTGGGTCTCTTGGGGCAGAATCTTGAAATATGAGCAGATAAGGTATCAGCAATCTCAGGGGAAATGCAGTGGGCTCAAAGCTCAGGACCAAAGCAGTTCCTGGATATGGATGGAAGGTACAAGGTTGGAGAAGTGTGGGGATGGGACTGACCAGGAGGTCTGATAAGACACCTAGACTTTGTGGGAGCAGTAAATGACTGACATCCTTACAGCACCATTTTAGAAGGATCTTTACAGAGGCAGCAGAAAAAATGGATTGGAGATTTAGGAGTCCCAGGGTGACACAATGGGTCTGACCAACAGCAGGGACAGTAGGTATGGCAATGGGACCGCCCACAGACAGGTAAAGGAAGTAAAACGTCCGGACTTGGTGAACGATTGGATGTTGAGGGTGTGGGAAAGGGAGGGGTAAAGGATGACACCCTGTGTTTTGGGTTGGGTGGCAACCCCTGTACACTCATAGCCTGGAATCTTGCTCTCAGAGTTGCAGCCCCAGTAGAAGTCAGTTAATGAACAACTTCCCAGGAACGCAGCTCTTGTGTAAAGTGGGTACCTTTGGCAATCTTCTGCACATACCTATTTGCCAGTTACAACAGTCTTCCGGGGCCATTGCACCAGGGCCTTTGGAAGCCTGTCAGGGGCAAAAGTCCTCTCTGACTGATGCTCACTGCTGAGCATAACCTGGGACATTATCACTTCTAAGCAGGTGGTGAACAATGCATTATGATCAAATTGCAGGGAGATGAGAGAGGGAAGATATCACAGTGAATGATGCCTCCTTTCAAAATGGGGTGGAGACCTCCATGTTGTCTGGCTCCTGTCTCTGGATGTCAGAGGCATTAGCGCCCCTCACCTTCCCCTGGTTTTGGTGAAACAACAGTGAAGGCGGTTTTAAGCCCCTAGGCTGTTGGAGCCCACCCCTTAGCAAGAATCAAGTGGCACTGCCTGCGGCCTCACTCCCCACCTCCTGCTTGCCGACAGCACTCTGCTGGGGCAAAAATAGCCGTCACTCACAGTGCTCAGCCCCACACACGTCAATAACCTGGGCTTGCTGGCTCTCTTGACACAAGGCCCTCTCTTTCTCTCAGTCATCACTGCTTGGAGTTCGCTGTGGAAGAATGAATGCTGACTGTCTGCTACCTTGGTCCGAGTGCGGGGGCGGTTCTGATTTCAGAAGCCTCTGGAAGGGCAGTGCTATCGGGGCTCCATAGAGCTGGTCTTAAAATAGAGGCCTCTTAACTGAGCCTTGAGTCTCTGGAGGGATGGTGCCTGTGCGGACAGATGTCACTGAGGGAGCAGTGGGGCGTCACCAGGCTAGCTTCTTTCCCCAGGTCCCTTGGCGTATCTTATCTTATCATGCAACTGGGCTGGGGGTGCTGCCAAGCTTTGTGGGAGCTGCCTCTGAAGGCCAAGGGTTTTATCCTGAGATATTTTGTCCTGAGGTATGTGGGGGCAGACTCTAGGCCGCATTTTCACAGGAAAGCCTTCTGAAAGAGTGAATTGCTTAGTGAGCAGGTGTAGAATATGAAATAACTTGTCATTTTGAGAAAAGAGATCCCTTATTTTTACCAAATCATCCCCTTGCCCCTCCTGCTCTGCTCATCCCTCCAACTGTTCCTTAAACCTAAAGGTCAGGCTATAGCCAAACCCATACCTTGTTTGCATTCCTGGTGAAGTTTCCATTCATCTATAATGGATAAAAATATGGAGTTGCCCAGCCAGTGTGGCTCAGTGGATTGGTGTCATCTCATGCACCAGGAGGTTGCCAGTTTGATTCCCAGTCAGGGCACATGCCTGGGTTGTGGGCCTGATCCCCAGTTGGGGGTATAGAGGAGGCAGACAATTGATGTTTCTCTCTCTCTCACCAATGTTTCTATCTCTTTCTCCCTCTCCCTTCCGCTCTCTGAAATCAATAAAATCATATTTTTAAAAATCTACTTAAGTCAGAATGAGGTCAAATCTGGCTTTTCTACTTGCTAGCTTGACAAGCTGAGTTCTCTGAGTGCAAAATGGTAACAGCCCTAACTGGTTTGGCTCCGTGGATGGAGCGTTGGCCTGCAGACTGAAGGATCCCAAGTTCGATTCCAGTCAAGGGCATGTATCTTGGTTATGGGCATATCCCCAGTAGGAGGTGTGCAGGAGGCAGCTGATCAATGTTTCTCTCTCATCGATGTTTCTAACTCTCTATCCCTCTCCCTTCCTCTCTGTAAAAAATCAATGAAAAAAAAAACAGACAGTAGTGTGGTGAAGGCGGGTGGGGCAGGAACTCGATGAAGGAGGGAGGGCATTGGGGCGGGGAGGGGAACATCTGTAATACTCTCAACAATAAAAAAATTTTTAAAAAGAAGTAAATCTTTGTGACCTTGGGTTAGGCAATTATTTTTTTACTTATGACAAGAAAAAAATACGTTCTAAAAGAAAACAAATTGATCTTCATTAAAATTAAAAACATTTGTGTTTCAAATGACACCATCAAGAAAGTGAAAAGAAAATTCAGAGAATGATAGAAAATATTTGTAAATCATATATCTAATAAGGGTTTAATATAAAAATATATAAATAATTCTTACAAATTAATAAATAAATAGACAAGAAACCCAATTTAAAATGGTTTATGTCTAAAAAGCTCCATGATCACCCAACAAGCTCATATGAAAATAGTCAACATAATTAGTCATCATAAGTTGTCCTTGCAAATTGAAATACACTTCATACCTACTAGAATAGCTATAATGAAAATGATTGAAAACAAATGTTGAAAATGTGAAGAAAGTGAAGCTCTCACTGCTGATGGCAATGTAAAATGGTGCAACTACTTTGGAAAACAGCTTGGCATTTCTTCAAAAGTTTAAATATAGAGTTTCCATATGACCTAGGTATTACACTTCTAGATATCTACCCAAGAGAAATGAAAACATGTCCACATGAAAACTTGTACATGAATATTTATAGCAGTCTTGTATTCACAGTAGCCATCTACACTAATAAAAGAGAGACATGCAAATTAACCATCACTCTGCGACACCCGCAAGCCACGCCTACCAGCCAGTCAGGAGTGAGTATGCAAATTAACCCAACCAATACGGCGGCCGACCACGGAGCTGGAGCAAGCAGGAGGCTAGGGTTGCCCCCGGCGATGGAGGAAGCCAAGCTTCCCCCAGCCCTGGCCGGCCCTGGCCTCTGCTCAAGGCTACAAAGTGTCAATTATAGAAGATAAATAAATCCTAGATACTTGCTTCCAGCCAGCCCTGGCCTCCACTCAAGGAGGCACTGAAAAAAAAAGAAAAAGAAAAACAAAAGAAGGAGGGGCTGGGACCTTGGGTCACTGGGGGGTGATCAGGCCAGGATGGGAAGGCAGGGGCCATTGGGGGTAAGCAGACCAGCAGGGTGGCCATTTGGGGGTGAGCAGGCCATCAGTGGGGGTCAGTTGGAGGTGATCAGGACAGCGGGGGGGGGAGGGGCAGTTTGAAGTGACCAGGCCAGCAGGGGGGCAGTTGGGGGTGAACAGGCTGGCATGGGGGGCAATTAGGGGTGATCTGGCTGGCAGGGGGGCATTTGGGGGCGAGCAGGACAGTGGTGGGGGGCAGTTGGGGGCAAGCAGGCCAGCACGCAGAGTGGTTAGGGGCAATCAGGCAGGAAGGCAGGCAGGTGAGTGGCTGGATCCAGCAGTCCCGGATTGTGAAAAGGATGTCCGACTGCTGGTTTAGGCCCGATCCCTGTAAACAGTAGGACATCCTTCGAGGGGTCCCAGATTGGAGAGGTGCAGGCCGGGCTGAGGAACACCCCCACTCCTGTGCATGAATTTCATGCACCGGGCCACTAGTAATAGAATAAACCCAAATGTCCATCAGCTAAAGAATAGATAAATCAAATGTAGTATATCCATACAATGTAATGTTATTCTGCTAAAAAGGAATAGAGTACCTATACATGCTATAATATGATGAACCTTGAGAACATTATGCTAAGTAAAAGAAGACAGACAAAAAAGTCCACATATTATATAATTCTATTTATATGAAATGTCTAGAATAGGTAAATTGATAGAAATAGAACACAGTGGTTGACAGGGACTAGGAGGAGGGAAGAATGGGAAGTAACTGATAACAGGAGTAACAAAACTGTCATAGAATTAGAATATGGTAGTGGTTGCACAACTCTCTAAATATATTAAAACCCATTGAACTTTAAACAGGAGAGTTTGATGATATATAAATTATATTCCAAAAAAGCTGTTTTAAAAAAATCGATTAGAGTTTTTAGCTAATTATGAGAATCAGAACGTATTATGGAATGTGGTCAAAGCTGTTAAAGGTAAATGCTGCCGGGCCCTGGCCTGTATGGCTCAGTTGGTTGGAGCATTGTTCTGTACACTAAAAAGTGGTGGGTTCAATTCCAGGTCAGGGCACATACCCAGGTTGTGGGTTCCATCTCAGTTGGGGCCCATGTGGGAGGCAACTGATCAATATTTCTTTCTTTCCCTCCCTCTCTCTAAATATCACTTTTAAAAAAACAGGTAAATGTGGCCAGTATTAAAAATGATGAAAATAAACAATTGAAATTCATTTCAGAAAAGGTATGAAGAGAGCAATAAAACACACCTAAGGAAAATAGAAATAAGGAATAAAATTAAGATGAATCAGAAATTTGTGAGTTACAAAGTAGATTATTAGTAGATTTAGTAAATAAACCACTGGGATTTATTTTTTTCTGAAAAAAAGTACAATAAACCATTTTCTATAAATGTAATCAAGAAAAAAAAACAAAAAGAAAATATGAATAAAAAAAGTAAAACTGATAAAGATGTTATAAATATAATAGAAGAAAAATTTTTTTTAATGGAAAAATAGTTGACCTGGCTCAGTTGGTTAGAGGTTGTCCAGATACACCAAGTTTGTGGGTTTGATTCCCCTCATGAGGGCACATACAAGAATCAACCAATGAAGGCATAAATAAAGCGGGCCAACAAATTGATGTCTCTGTCTCTCCCTCCCTTCTTCTCTCTCTCTCTAAAAAAAAGAAAAAAGAAAGAAAGAAAAAAATCAATAAAAAGATTACAGATTTTTCTAAACGTTAAAAAATGGCAAGAGAGGATGCTGATCTCACCCTATGCCAAAATCAAGTGAATGGCTGTATTTAGAGCAATTTATTCTGAGAAACAATTGAATAATTTCTGCACAACAAACAAGAAAGAGACTGAATAGAGAATGTTGGGGGACCATGAGAACTCCCTGGGAGCTGAGGGAACTAGCTAGGATTGAAGGAACCAGTGAGTACCATTGTTTATATTTTCCCTGGACTTGGATAACAGGTGGGCTATCCAGGTTCTCTTGCCAACCTGCAGAGCTACTGTAATACATCCCCAGCCACCCCTCTCGAAGCTAGATCCAGCAGGAATTGGAATACACCATAGCATGCATAAATGGGGTCCCTTCACCTAGAAATTAATCAAGTGAGTACAATAGGATTCTGCTAAGTGCATCCACTGGGCTGCATTTGCACATGGAGCTCCCCAACCTGGAGAGAGTGTGGAGCCAACAAAATGCCATGGTACCTGTATGCAGGGCTACCACTCCAGAGAAAGTGTGCAGATAGTGGGGTACCCCTACACACGCATTTTGCCCGCATGCAGGGCTGCCCAACCCAGATAGGATGCAGAACTAGCAAGGTGGGGCAATGCATGCATGCAGGTCTGCCCACCTGAAGAATGCGCAAAGATAGTGGGGCACTGCAATGACTGAACTCAGAGCAGTCCCTCCCAGATCTAATTTGGGCAACAGACAATAAAAGCAATAGAGAGGTTGCTTGCACATTGGGCAGCCTAGCCCACGCCAGGCAGCATTACCTAGAGCAGAAGGGCAAGGAAGCACACACACACCAGACTGCCCTAGTTGGAACCCACTCCTTCTGGCCAGGCAGCACAACAGGCACCCCAGATGGCCTCCCCAACTACAACTGGCCTGCCAAAACTGACCAGCACATTGTCTACACAGAGGCCACTTTTTTCAAGATTGGGAGAGATACCTATTTTATCTAAGTTATGGAAACAAACAAAATGGGAAACAGAAGAATATGCCCCCAAATGAAGGAACAAGAAAAAAAAAAAAAAACAGAGAAAAACACTAATAAAATGGATATAAGTAATTTGACTGACAAAGAATGTAAAGACACGTTCAAGTACTAAACACACTTGAGAGCAGAATAGAGGAACTCAGAGAGCACTTCAACAAAGAGTTAGAAAATGTAATCAGAGATGAAGAATACAATAACTACAATGAAGATTATATTAGGAAAAAAAATCAAACTGCCGATTAGTTAATATAGAAGAATAGATTAGCAATTTGGAAGACAGAATAGTAAAAATCACCCAAGCAGAACAGAAAAAATTTTTTTATGAGGATAGTAATAGTAAAAAAGACCTCTGGAACAGCATTAACATCTGCATAATAGAGATTTCAGAGGGAGAAGAGAGAGAGAAATTGGAAGAAAGTATTTTTGAAGAAATGATGACTGAAAACTTTCCCAATCTGGAGAAAAAAACAGACATCAGGTCCAGAAAGCACAGAGTTCCAAACAAGATGAACCCAAAGAGGCTCAGACCAAGACATACTGTAATTAAAATGACAAAAGTAAGGCTAAAGAGACAAGCTTGAAGGCAGCAAGAAGAAAATAACAAGTCACATACAAGGGAAAACCCATAGGCTATCAGCTGATTTTTCAGCAGCAACTTTACAGGCAGAAGGAAGTGGCAAGAAAATTTGAAGTGCTAAGATAAATAAATCTAAATACTATACTTAAAATACTATATCTGGCAAGGTTATTATTCAAAATTGAAGAAGAGATAAAGTGTTTCCCAGACAAGCAAAAAGTAAGGAAGTTCACTGCCATTAAAGCAGATTTATAGGAAATGTTAAAGTGTTTTCTTTATTCTGGAAAGAAAAGGCCATAACAAGAAAGAAAGAAATAAAGGGAAGAAAAAATATCACTGGTAAAGGCAAATCCTCTCTAATAAAATGGCAATATGCAAATTAACCATCACTCTGCTACATAAGCCACGCCCACCAGCCAAGCCACGCCCACCAGCCAATCAGGGCGAGTATGCAAATTAACCCCAATCCAAGATGGCTACAGCCACAGAGAGCAAGGTTTCCTAGGTAACAGAGTAAGCCAAGCTTTCCATAGCTGTTGCAGGCCTAAGCCTCCACTCAAGCTACAAAGTTTCAATTATAGAAGGTAAACAAATTCAAACAAATGGCGGCAGAATGGAGCTTGAGAGAGCAGGCCAGGGTTGCCGGCGGCAACAGGGGAAGCAAAGCTTTCCGCACACCCTGGCCGGGCTCACCCGCTTAAGGCTACAAAGTTTCAATTGTAGAAGGTGAATTAACTGCCACAGAAATAGCTGCTGGAGCCCCAGGCTTGGCTCCGCTCCAGGCTACAAAGTTTCAATTCAAAAATAAATTCCAGATACCAGGGCCTCCCCTTGGGTTGCCAGGGGGCGTGGCCAGCCTGCAAACCACCACAGGCCCCTCGCTCAGGCTGCCCCACACCCCAAGGGAATCCCCACCCTTATCTGTGACACCCTTCAGGGCAAACCAGCTGGCCCCCACCCGTGCACCAGGCCTCTATCCTATCTAATAAAAGAGTAATATACAGATTGATCATCACTGCAACACACAATATAGCTGCCCCCATGTGGTCAAAGATCCTGCCCCCATGTGGACACAAGATGGCCACCACAAGATGGCCAGCAGGAGAGGGCAGTTGGGAGGCACCCGGCCTGCAAGGAAGGGCAGTTGAGAGGGACTAGGCTTGCAAGGGAGGGCAGTTGGAGGTGATCAACCCTGCAGGAGAGGGCAGTTAGGGGTGACCAGGCTGGCAGAGGAGGGAAGTTGGGGGCAAACAGGCTGGCAGGGGAGCAGTTAAGCATCAACCAGGCTGGCAGCAGAGTGGTTAGGGGCAATCAGGAAGGCAGGCAGGCAAGCAGTTGGGAGTCAGCAGTCCTGGATTGTGAGAGGGATGTCCGACTGCCCGTTTAGGCCCGATCCCACCAGGAGTCCCAGATTGGAGAGGGTACAGGCTGGGCTGAGGGACAACCCCCTGCCGTGCATGAATTTCGTGCACTGGGCTTCTAGTATATAATAAATACAGTGAATCGACCTCTTAAAAAGCTCATATACTAGTAAAGGTTAAAAGACAAAAGTAATAAAATTAACTATAACTATAATATATAGGTGATACAAAAATAAAATGATATAAAATATGACATAAAAAACATAAAGCATGGAATGGTGAGTAAAAATATAGTGCTTTTAGAATGCCTTTGAACTTAAATGCTAGCTTAAAAGAGACTACTATTGATATAGCTGAATATAGCCTGACTGGTATAGCTCTTTGTTTCAGCATCAACCCATGTACCAAGAGGTCACTAGTTCGATTCCCAGTCAGGGCACATGTTTGGGTTGTGGGCTCAATCCCCAGCAGGGGGCGTGCAAGAGGCAGCCAATTGATGTTGATGTTTCTCTCTCATCAATGTTTTTTATCTCTCTATCCCTTCCTCTCTCTCTAAAAATCAATAATAAAAAATGTTCAGTTTTAGATATAGCTGAATATGTACATAAACCTCATGATAGCCACAAACCAAAAACCTACCGAAAATACAGAAAACAATAAAGAGAAAGAAATCCAGTCAAAACACTGAAGAGAACCAGCAAATCAAAAGGAACTAATTTAAGAGAAGAAAAAAGGAAAGCAAAGAACAAAAACAATTAACAAAATGCCAATAAGAACATATCAATGGCCAAAACCGGTTTGGCTCAGTGGATAGAGCGTCAGCCTGCGGACTCAAGGGTCCCGGGTTTGATTCCGGTTAAGGGCATGTACCTTGGTTGCGGGCACATCCCCGGTGGGGGGTGTGCGGGAGGCAGCTGATCGATGTTTCTAACTCTCTATCCCTCTCTCTTCCTCTCTGTAAAAAATCAATAAAATATATTTTAAAAAAAAAAAAAAAAAAAGAACATATCAATGGATAATTCCCTTTAAATGTAAATGTACTAAATGTTTCAATCAAAAGACATAAGGTTGCCCTAACCAGTATGACTCAGTGGAAAGAGCGTTGGCTTGCTGACTAAAGGGTCCCAGGTTCGATTCCGGTCAAGGGCATGTACCTTGGTTGCGGGCATATCCCCAGTGGGGGGTGTGCAGGAAGCAGCTGATCGATGTTTCTAACTCTCTATCCCTCTCCCTTCCTCGCTGTAAAAAAACAATAAAATATATTTTAAAAAATTTAAAACAAAACAAAACAAACAAAAAAAACGCAAAAGGCATAGGGTGACTGAATGGATAAAAATGCAAGACCAATATATGTGCTGCCTACAAGAGACTCACTTTAGCTAAAAAAAAAAAAAAAAAAAAAAAAAAATACAGATTGAAAGTGAAGGGATGAAAAGAAATACTCCATGCAAATAGAAAAAAAGAAAAAAAAAGAAAGCAGAATAGTAATACTTACATCAGACAAAATAGATTTTAAAACAAAGAATGTAAAAAGGGACAAAGAAGGATGCTACATAATGATGGGGTCAATCCAAGAAAAGGATGCAACAATTGTAAATATCTACACACCCAACATAGGAGCACTCAATACATGAAGTAAATATTAATGAACATAAAGGCAGAAATTAACAGTAATACAAAAATATTGTGGACTTTAATTACCCACTTACCTCAATAAATAGATCATCCAGATAGAAAATTAATAAGGAAATAATGGCCTTAAGTGCTACATTAGACCAAATTCATAGGTATTTACAGAACTTTAGACATTTATAGACATACCCAAACAGCAGATTACACATTTTCTCAAGTGCACATGGGACATTTTACAGGATAGACCTCATATAAGCCACAAAACAAGCCTCAATACAGTTAAGAAGAAATTTATATCAAGCATATTTTCTGACCACAATGGTATAAAATTAGAAATCAACTACAAGAAGAAAACTAGAAAAAACACAAATACAAGGAGTGTAACAACATGCTACTAAACAACTAATGTATTAAAAAGGACATTAAGCAGGAAATCAAAATTACCTTGAGACTAATGAAAATGAAAACACAACTTTACAAAATTTATGGGATGCAGGCAACAAAAGTGGTTCTAAGAGAAAAGTTTAGTCATACAGGTCTACCTCAAGAAGTAAAAAAAAAAATCCCAAATAATCAATCTAACTTTACAGCTAAAAGAACTAGAAAAAGAAAAACAAACAAAATCCAAAGTTAGTAGAAGGAAGGAAAAAATAAAGATAAGAGCAGAAATAAATGAAATAGAGACTAAAGAAAAAATAATTGAAAAGATCAATGAATCTAAGAACTGGTTTTTAAAATGATAAATAAAATTGATAAGACTCATCAAGCAAAAAGAGAGAGTGCCCAATAAAGTTTTAGTAATATCCTCTTGGATATGTCCCTAGAGAAAGGGAAACAAAAGCAAAAATAAACAAATGTGACTACCTACATCAAACTAAAATGCTGTACAGTAAAGGAAACTATCAACAAAACAAAAAGACAATATACTGAATGGAAGAATATATTCTCAAATGATATATCTGATAAGGGGTTCATACCTAAATATATAAGGAACTTATACAATTGAATAACAATTCTATCAAAAAATGGGCAGAGGACATGGTGAGACATTTCTTCAAAGAGGACATACAGATGGTCAACAGACATAGGAAAAGATGCTCAGCATCACTAATCACCAGGGAAATGCAAATCAAAACCACAGTGAGTTATCACCTCTCAGCAGTCTAAATGGCTATTATCAAAAAGTCAACAAATAACAGATGTTGGTGAGGATGTGAAATAAAGGGAACACTTGTGCACTATTGATGAGACTGCAAATTGGTGCAGCCACTATGGAAAACAGTATAGAGATACATAAAAAACCTGCAATGAGATGTACCATATGGAAATTCCACTTCTGGGTATTAATCCAAAGGAAATGAAAACACATTTAAAAAGATATATGCACCTCTTGTTCATTGTAGCATTATTTATAACTAGAGGCCCAGTGCATAAAAATTCATGCACTGGAGGGGGATCCCTCAGCCCGGCCTGCCCCCTCTCACAGTCCGGGAGGCCTCAGGGGTGGGAGGCGACCTGGCGATCAGGGGACAGCGACGCCCATCACACCTCTGCTGTTGCCACTGCTGGCACTGCAAGCCTCAGCCGGCCTTGGTTACCTGAGCCTCAGGTGGCCCTGGATGGCTGGGGGCTGAGGGGACTGGAGGATGCCAGAGGCAGGTGTGTGGAGTGGCCAGGCCTGCCTAGTGGCGGGTCCGGCCTTGCCGCATGCCTGTTGCCCAGCGGGGCTGAGGGGACTGGGTGCCGCCATCTTGTGGCTGTGGGTGCTGCCATCTTTGAGGATGTGGCAGTAAATTAGCATATTCCCTCCTTATTGGCTGTGGGCGCCACCATCTTGGCGCCATAATATGCAAATTGACCAAATGACTGAACAGGGTCAATTAGCATATTCCCTCTTTATTAGATAGGATAGCCAAAATATAGAAGCAACCCAGTTGTTCATAGATACATGAATGGATAAAGGAAATGGTACATATATACAATGGAATATTACTCAACCATAAAAAAGAATGAAATCTTGCCATTTGTGACCACATAGTTGAACTTAGAGGGTAGCATATGATTTCACTTATACGTGGAATCTAAAACAACAAAACAAAAACAAACTCATAGAAACAGAAATCAAATTAATGGTTACCAGAAGGAAACAGATAGGGATGGGTGAAAAAGATGAAGGAGAATGTAGTCAATAATATTGTGATAAGTATGCATGGTGATACGTGATTACAAGACTCAGTGTGGTGATCTCATTGTAAGGTATAAAAATGTTGAATCACTATATTGTGCAGTTGAAGCAAATATAATATTGTATACCAACTATCCTATATAATAAAGAGGTAATATGCAAATTGACAGTCACTCCAACACACAAGATGGCCATCTCCATGTGGTCAAAGATGGCTGCCCCCATGTGGACACAAGATGGCCAGCAGGGAGGGTAGCTGTGGGCAATCAGGCCAGCAGGGGAGGGCAGTTGGGAGGGACCAGGCCTGCAGGGGAGGGCAGTTAGGGGTGACTGAGCCAGCAGACGAGGGCAGTTGGGGTGGTCAGGCCCACAGGGGAGAGCAGTTAGGGGCGACCAGGCCAGCAGGGTAGGACAGTTGGGGGTGACCGTTCTGGCAGGGGAGGGCAGCTGGGGGCAATTGGGCTGGCAGGGGAGGGCAGTTAGGGGCAACCAGTCAGGCAGGAGAGGGCAGTTAGGGGCAATCGGCCCAGCAGGGGAGCAGCTAGGCATCAATCAGGCTGGCAGGGGAGTGGTTAGGGGGTGATCAGGCTGGCAGGCAGAAGTGGTTAGGGGCAATCAGGCAGGCAGGCAGGCGAGCGGTTGGGAACCAGCAGTCCTGGATTGTGAGAGGGCAGTCGGACATCCCTCAAGGGGTCCCAGATTGGAGAGGGCGCAGGCTGGGCTGAGGGACACACACCGCACCATGCACAAATTTCATGCACCAGGCCTCTAGTCTATAATAATCTATAATAATAAAAGCATAATATGCAAATTGACCGAACAACTGAACAGCAGAACGACTGTCCAGACAAACTTCCAGATGACCACACTATGCACATACTGGCGCCAGGCCCCACCAAGGTGGGTGTGATGTGATTGGTCAGGGGGCCCCACCATCACCCCACCATCACCCCGCAGAGGGAGGCACAGGCAACTGGATGGCAGGACGCTCGATGCGGGATGGGGAGGCTCCGCGATCCATCGCCCCAAAGAGGTAGGCCAAGGCCACCAGCCAGTGACGCTGTGACGGGTGTACGGGGCAGGCCAGTGATGCCCCGCAAAGGGAGGCCCAGGCCAGCCAAGCGATCACACCTCACAACTGTTGCCTGCAGAGGGAAGTGACCGGTGGCAGGGGAGGAGGGGAGAGCACCGCACAGATGGTAAGCAGTGGTAGCAGCAGGGGTTGGGCCAGCTGTCAGCAGCCATGGGAAGGAAAGCCCCAATAGGCCCTGATCACCGGCCAGGCCTAGGGACCCTACCCGAGCTGAGGGACACCCTCCTCCCCAGGGCATGAATTTTGTGCACCGGGCCTCTAGTACTTAAATAAAAACAATTTTTAAAAAGGCAGAAATCACAAAGGAAAAGAATAATAGATATCAAAAATATTAAACTTCTATTGCTTGAAGAACTTCTTAAAATTAAAAGGCATGCCGCAGGTATTACAAATTTATACCCTGAACAAAGAAACACACTTAACATCTGTTAAGTATATTTATAATCCTATTTTCTAAAATAAATCAAAATGCCTTTATATACACAGGGGGAAAAACAGAATGTTAAACACTAAAATGAAAACAGTTATAGGTTGTGAGCTTATGAGTACTGTATGGTTCTACCACCTGTGTGACCTTGGGCAAGTTAGTTAACCTGTCTGTGCTTTAATATTCTCACATGTAAAATGAAAATAACAATAGTGCCTTCCTGATAGGGTGTTGTGAGGACTAAATGAGTTAATGCATGTAAAGTAATCACAACAGTGCCTGGCACACAGTAAGCAGTCAATAGTAATATTCATATTGCTATTATTATCATACTAGAGGCCTGGTGCACGAAATTCATGCATGGGGGGTGTGACCTTAGCCCAGTCTGCACCCTCTCCAATCTGGAACATCCCTCTCACAATCCAGGACTGCTGGCTCCCAACTGCTCGCCTGCCTGCCTTCCTGATTGCCCCTAACCGCTTCTGCCTGCCAGCCTGATCACCCCCTAACAACTCCCCTGCCAGCCTGATTGATGCCTAACTGCTCCCCTGCCAGCATGATTGCCCCCAACTGCCCTCCCCTGCAGGCCTGGTCCCCCCCCCCAACTGCTCTCCCCTGCAGGCCTGGGTCCCCCCCAACTACCCTTCCCTGCAGGCCCGGTCATCGCCAACTTCCCTCCTCTGCCGGCCTGGTCACCCCTAACTGCCCTCCCCTGCAGGCTTGATCGCCCCCAACTGCCCTCCCTTACAGGCTTGGTCCCTCCCAACTGGCCTCCCCTGCTGGCCTGATCACCCACAACTGCCCTCCCTTGTAGGCCTGGTCCTTCCCAGCTGCCCTCCCCTGCTGGCCATCTTGTGGTGGCCATCTTGTGTCCACATGGGGGCAGCCATCTTTGACCACATGGGGGCAGCCATCTTGTGTTGGAGTGATGGTCAATTTGCATATTACTTTATTACTAGTGTTCCCATTGCAGGAAGAATCCTGCAATAGGGTTTCCTGCTGCACTCTACCCCACCCCGCCTGCTCTCCTCCCTTCTCCCCCGCCCCGCCTTCTCCGCCAGCCCGCCTGCTTTTCTCCCTTCTCCGCCAGCCCGCCTGCTCTCCTTCCTTCTCCCCCGCCCCGCCTCCGTTCCTCCCTTCTCCTCTTCCCCAGCTTGCTTGCTTCTCCGCAACTTTGCTCCCTTCTGCAGCTCTTGGCTTCTTTCTATGCTGTCTTGATATGCAAATTAACTGCCATCTTGGTTGGGGTGATTTGCATACTCGTCCTGATTGGTTGGTGGGCGTGGCTTGGCTGGTGGGTGTGGCTTGGGCGTAGCGAAGGTGCGGTCAATTTGCATATTTGTCTATTATTAGGTAGGATTAGATAGGATAGAGGCCTGGTGAATGGGTGGGGGCCGGCTGGTTTGCCCTGAAGGGTGTCCCGGATCAGGATGGGGGTTCCCTTGGGGCATGGGGCGGCCTGGGTGAGGGGCCTGTGGTGGTTTGCAGGCCGGCCACAGCCCCCGGCGACCCAAGCAGAGGCCCTGGTATCTGGTATTTATTTATCTTCTGTAATTGAAACTTTGTAGCCTTGAGCGGAGGCCAGGGCCAGCCAGGGCTGCGGGAAGCTTGGCTTCCTCCATTGCTGGGGGCAACCCAAGCCTCCTGCTCTCTACAGCTCTGTGGCTGCTGCCATTTTTGTTGGGTTAATTTGCATACTCGCTCCTGAGTGGCTGGTGGGCGTGGCTTGTGGGTGTAGTGGAGGTATGGTCAATTTGCATGTTTCTCTTTTATTAGATAGGATAGTCGATTACAGATGGGCTTCCATTTAGAGGCCATTGTAGGGGTATTGATGGGCCTAATTTCAGTATTGTTGTGTCTTAAGGAATAGGGAGGACAGAGGAGAGGGAGAGACAGGGGAATGGCTGTTTGGTGGAGCAGTCAGGACATACATGTTCACCATCTTATATGGGTGTGGTTCGTGGTGCCCCAAAACAATTACAAAGAGCACTGATTTCAGATCACTATAACAAGTATATTTTATTTTATTTTATTTTTTAAAATATATTTTATTGATTTTCCACAGAGAGGAAGGGAGAGGGACAGAGAGTCAGAAACATCGATGAGAGAGAAACATTGATCAGCTGCCTCCTGCACACCCCACACTGGGGATGTGCCCATAACCAAGGTACATGCCCCCGCTGGAATCGAACCTGGGACCTTTCAGTCCGCAGGCCGATGCTCTATCCATTGAGCCAAACCAGTTAGGGCAACAAGTATATTTTAAAAGTTGGAGAATTATCAAAATGTGACAGAGACATGAAGCGAGCAAATGCTGTTGGAAAAATGGCATCTATAGACTTGCTCAACACAGGGTTGCCACAAACCTTCAATATGTAAAAAAGCACAGTATTTGCAAAGTGCAATAAAGTAAAACATAATACAATGAGGTATACCTGTATAGTTGGGAGAGTTTTGAAGAACCTGGCTGAAAATCTGCATTCTGAACAGTGCAGTATCCACCCTTCCTCCCACTCTCATTCAGAAAAACTGTCAGCTAGGCTTATACCCTCCCCCAACACCTATCCCCATATAGGAGTCTAGAAGATTCTTATCAGAAAACATTTAATGGCCCAGAGAGAAACTTAAACACTGACACTTGGAAGTCACCTCAAAGGAAAAGCTGCTTGACATCCCATCTCTCTACCTCTACAGTGAAGTTCTCTGATGGACAAGCCATACCCAAGTACATAAAGCTTAAAATACACTTTAAAAAGTTTTGTTTTTCTTTTTTTAATAGGGTTTATATTAAAATGGCTCAGAGTTCAAATGATTCAAAAGAGTACAATGAAAGGTCTTCTATCCATCACTACTTAGTTCCCTTTCCATTCAACTGTTTAGTGCCTCACTAATGTAAACAGAAAGCCTACATGGAAGACAGAGACCAAAATCTATAATAATAAAAATGTAATATGCTAATCAGACTGGAAGTCCCTCTGGAGGACCTTCTGGACCAAGCCAGGGCTGAGAGGGAAGCCCGGGTCCCGGGTGCCTGCCGCTGGCCGGAGGGAAGCACAGATCCCAGGTGCTGGGTGCCAGAGGGAAGCCGGTACCGGCAGCCAGGGGAAGGAAGGCCTACTCTTGCACAAATTTTGTGCATCGGGCCTCTAGTAAAGAAATAAGAAACAGAGAAAAAAATACAAAGAGAAGAAAAGTTCAAAAAGGAAAGGGATAATAATATCCTGGAGACAGAAGAAAAACTATTACATAAATGAAATAAGACTGGTATCCTATTAAAAAGAGAAATATTCAGAAAATGAAGAGAGAACTCCTAAAAATTGAAAATATAAAATAAAAATATTTAAAATTCAATTTGAAAAGTTAGAAAAGAAGTTTGTAAAACCTCACAAAAAGTAGCTGAAACCGGTTTGGCTCAGTGGATAGAGCGTCGGTCTGCGGACTGGGAGTTCCCAGGTTTGATTCCGGTCAAGGGCATGTACATTGGTTGCGGGCACATCCCCGGTGGGCGGTGTGCAGGAGGCAGCTGGTCGATGTTTCTCTCTCATCGATGTTTCTAGTTCTCTATCCCTCTCCCTTCCTCTCTGTAAAAAATCAATAAAATATATATATATATATATATATATATATATATATATATATATATATATATAAACTCACAAAAAGTAAAACAAAGAGATAAAGAGATGGGACATTAGGTACAGAAGATAAGAAGATTAAAGGGACAGCGCAGGGGATCTAACATGTTAATAAGAGGAGCTCCAGATAAATTAAACAAAGAAAAAAGAGGGGGAGAAATAATTAAACAAATAATCAACACTTTTTTTCTATAGCAGGGCATAATTTCCCAGGTCAAAATAATTCATCAAGTGTCCAGTAGAATGAATGAGAAAAGACCCATCCCGGAACACATCATTGTGCACTTCCAGATACTGGAGGTTAGAGAGGAGAATCTAAATGCTTTCAGACATGAGATAGAAAAGAGAGAATTGAAGTGGCCTTTATCACATAGTCACTCTGGAAGCTAGAATTACATACTTCAGCGAACTATTGATCAAGTGTTAAGACCCTTTCAGTAGCATAAGCAAAAATTTTACTTCCTTTGTTCACTTTTTAGGAAGTTACTGGAATATATGCACCACTAAAACAAGGGAGTAAATTAAGGAAGAAGAAGACATGGAATTCACAGGATTGTGGGTAGAATTGCCATAGCACTAACCAGCTCAGAGAGGAAAGGAAGAAAGGAGGAGACAAAGGAAGAATGAAACAATAAGGTAAGTGCAAGAAGAAAGCAGAGTCAGGAGACAAAGAGAGTCCTCCCTGGCTTCAACTCTTCTTGAGGCCCATTTTTTATCCTGTAACAACCCATATCCTTGTAATAAATTCCTCTTCTTACTCAACTAGTTCACATTGCAACCAAAAGTTTCCTCCTGATATCATTGCTACTCAGGAGTATGAACCAGCAGCATCAATATCACCTGGGAGCTTGTAGAAATATAGAATCTCAGGCCTCCCCTAGACTTGCTCAACAGAATCTGCATTTAATTTAATTTATTTAAAAATATATATTTTTATTGATTTCAGATAGGAAGGGAGAGAGATAGAAACATCAATGATAAGAAGAATCATTGATTGGTGACCTCCTGCATGCCCCACAATGGGGGTCGGGCCTGCAACCCGGGCATATGTCCTGACGGGGAATCAAACCATGACCTCCTGGTTCATAGGTTGACACTCAATCACTAAGCCACACCATGTGGGCCAAAATTTGCATTTTAATAAGATTCCCAGCCATAGCCGGTTTGGGTCAGTGGATAGAGCGTCAGCCTGTGGACTGAGGGGTCCCAGGTTCAATTCCAGTCAAGGGTACATGCCTGGGTTGCAGGCTCGATCCCCAGTAAGGGGGGGTGCAGGAGGCAGCCGATCAATGATTCTCTCTTATCATTGATGAAAGGCCTGGTGTATGAAATTCATGCACTGGCTGGGGGGAGGGGGGGAAAAGGTGTTGGCCCCTCAGCATGCACCCTCTCACAGTCTGGGACCCCTTGATCCTTACCACCTGCCTGCTCGCCCCTTACTGCTTGGCTCACTGCTTCTTAGTGCTGCTGCGGAGGCAGGAGAGACTCCCACCACCACCGCTGCACTCGCCAGCCGTGAGCCCAGCTTCTGGCTGAGTAGCGCTCTCCCTGTGGGAGCATACTGACCATCAGGGATCAGCTCTTGCATTGAGCATCTGCCCCTGGTGGTCAGTGTGCATCATAGCGACTGGTTGTTCAGTCATTCTGCCATAATGGTCGCTTAGGCTTTTATAATATAGATCAGGCATCCTCAAACTACGGCCTGCGGGCCACATGCGGGTGTTTTTGCCGTTTTGTTTTTTTACTTCAAAATAAGATATGTGCAGTGTGCATAGGAATTTGTTCATAGTTTTTTTTTAAACTATAGTCCAGCCCTCCAACGGTCTGAGGGACAGTGAACTGGCCCCTGTTTAAAAAGTTTGAGGACCCCTGATATAGATGTTTATATATCTCTCTCTCCCTCTCCCTTCCTCACTGATATCAATAATAATAATAAAAAAACTACAGTCAATTAAAAAAGATAAGATTCCCAGGTGGTTTATATGCATATTAATGTCTGAGAAGCAGCCCTGGCCGGGTAGCTCAGTTGGTTAGAGCGTTGTCTTGATACACTAAGGTTGTGGGTTCGATCCCACCAGGGCACATGCAAAGGCCAACCAATAAATGCATAAATAAGTGAAACTACAAATCAATGTTTCTCTCTCTCTCCCTCTCCCTTTCTCTCTCTCTAAAATCAATCAATAAATTTTTAAAAATCATTTAAAGAAAAAACTCTGAGAAACACTCTCTTAATGTATCTACCTTGCAAGGTTGGGTACCAGGCATATTAAAGATAATATATGAAATACTTGACCACATAATAGGTACTCTGTTGGATATTCTGCAGGTGATGATGATGAAACTAGGACAACTTCAGAATGACAATCTCAGGATGGGTTCCTGGGAACATGGCAAATGGTAGCTCTGAACCAAACTACAAAAACAGGCACACAACAGAAAAGATAGAAAGCACATTTATGCCAGGAAACAGGTTTCTACTCCAGGAACCTGTCGGGTTAGTCAGTCTACGTGTTGACATGGGAAACTATTAAGAAAAGCCATCTCTCAGGTGTGGCAATTGGCTGTGAATGAGTGACAGATACTCAGCATCCGGGATGACGCTTGGCTGGGGGAATGTTGAGCTAGTGCTACCCTTCTCAGCAGAGCAAGCATTCGGCCCCTGCACTTAAGAAGTTGGTCAGGAAGAAAGATCCTGAGTGAGAAGCTCCTAATTGCTTTTTCTGGCAGAAACCTGTGGCCCATAGGACTGGGGGTAAAAGGGGGATGAAAATGAGAGGAGGTTGGGGGGCCCACTGTGGGGCAGGGGTAGGGAATCATGTCCCATTCTTAGCAGGAGTTAGGTTGCCTCTCACAGAGTTTTCCTGGCTCAAGTCCTTTGGCATTCAGCCACCTTCTTTGTGCTTGGGGATTCTGTTGACTATCCATTGCTGAGGAAATTTGGATAGAAGCAGAGATTTTAAAGATTTCAAAGGAAAAAGGAGATGTGCTTGAAGAAAGCCAGTATCCTATCTTAGCCTCGGTGCACTGTGGATAGAGGATGGTTACACCAGGTCTGTACCTCCCCAGGAGTTATTGGTCATCCTATATAATAAAGAGGTAATATGCAAATTGACCATCATGCCCTCACAAGATGGCCACCCCCATGTGGTCACAAGATGGCCACCACAAGATGACCGACAGGGGAGGGCAGTTGTGGGCAATCAGGCTGGCAGGGGAAAGCAGTTGTGGGGGACCAGGCCAGCAAGGGAGGGCAGTTGGGGGTGACCGGGCTGGCAGGGGAGCAGTTAGGTGTCAATCAGGCTGGCAGGGGAGTGGTTAGAGGTGATCAGGCTGGCAGGCAGAAGCAGTTAGGGGCAATTAGGCAGGCAGGCAGGTGAGTGGTTGGGAGCCAGTAGTCCTGGATTGTGAGGGGGATGTCCGATTGCCGGTTTAGGCCCGATTCCACAGGTTGGAGTCCCAGATTGGAGAGGGTGCAGGCTAGGCTGAGAGACACCCCCCCATGCACGAATTTCATGCACCAGGCCTCTAGTTGCTTTATAATTGTCCCCCACTTGTATGGCACTGTCTCAATCCTTGAGGGTCTTTATCGGAGAAGTGCCTTAGCCCTCCAAGAATTTACAGTCCTCCAGTTTGTTAAAACACCCATAAGAATCTTATTCTATTTAGAAATAACAAACCAATATTATCAAATGGCTGTCCTATTAAAGCTGATTATAGTTACCAACTCAGTTGCCATCACTACAGCAATAAAAGCTTGAATAGCAGTAAATACTTAATAATGTGCTTATTATGTACCAGGCACTCCCTGAGTACTTTACATATTTTAATCCTCACAACCTTGTGAGGTTAAGTACCATTTCAACCCCCATTTTACAGATGAGAAAGCTGAGGCATAAAGAGATTAAATGAGGTCACAAAGCTAGTAAATGGCAGTCTGGCTCACAGTCCCTGCTCTTTAACCATTGTACTTAAACCAAGGGCACAGATGCCCTTGGTGGACAAGGTGTCAGCAACAGCTCTCTTGCCAACGAATCCAATTTTAGTCTTAATAAGCTCTCTGATTTTAGCCAAATAACTCAGAGACAATATGGTGAGGGGCAAGAGCAGCGGTGTTAGAGTTAAAAGATCTGAATCCTAATCCTGGCACTGCCATGTGAAAAGAAAGGGTACAATGCTGATTGAATGCAGAGTGCGTGCCAGGTGCTTAATCTCCCCAGCTAGCCTGTGTGACCTTACACAAGTCACTGTCCCTCACTGGGCTTCAGTTTCCTTATATGTAAAGAGGACAGGTGGTTTCAGTGATTCAATCTAGACAACACTCACTGAAGAGTTACTATATGCACAAGTGCACACCAGGTGCTGAAGGGACACGGAGACATTAAATACACTTCTTGCCTTTGAGAGGGTCACAGTCCAATTCTCTTTCATTTTGTAAATCCTTTGGAATTGAGCAAGTCAACTTGTTTTTTAAAATGGGTGAAATCATGTTTGAATATGGAAAGGTCACACAATTCAGTTGTAGCCAAATAGAGTGCAACCCCAAGTTGACTTCTAGCTTGGGGCTCTTTCTGCTCCCGACTGTCCTACTTCATCTTGACATCACTGTGATGAAAAGCTACAAAGTCTACTTTGAGTTCTTAACTTCCCAGTCATTGTGCCATTGTGCCTTCCCCATCCCAACAAGCTCAAACACACCACACACACACACACACACACACACACACACACACACACGCAATCTATGCTGTCAAGTGCCTGGAAATCCCCTCTGATTTCCTTTTTTGCCGAAAATCGAGTGCAGCACTGAGATGGCAAATGCGCTGTCAGCGAAGCCACAGTTACCATATGCATCATGACTCATGACCCTATCCGCTGAGTCGGAACTGAAGCTCTTGCCCCACCAAGTAATTACTGGTGAACAGGAAGACCTCAGCTAAAGATAAGGTTACTCTGTGGCTGAGAGGAAGGGGTCAGTGAACACCACCTTCTCTCAGATACACCTTCTACCACCATGGGCTCTTCTACAGAAGTCAGCACAGTGCCCTACATACAGTAGGTGCTCAACACAGCTTTACTGGTGGTTTAGCTGCTCTGAACTTCTCTGCCAAGCACAGCTGCAGGATGGGGTTGCTAGGCAGGAACATAATATGTGTGTCTAGCACCTAAAGGAAATGACTTCAACTCCCTCTTGTTGAGCAGAGCTGAGCTAGGCTTACAAGAACCGCAGCACTGAAAATCTATTCCTTAAAAAAAAAACCTGTTATAATCTCACTTCTGCAATCTATCCTAAGAAGTTCCTTTTCTGTACTCTAGGATAGGGGAAAGGCACATCTACCCCATGCCTTTTTGAAGTGGTGTGAAGAATACAGAGGATTTTAGAAATTCTGTAGTCTCAACTCCTCCTAGTCACATCTTCCTAAGCTTCTCCATGTTGACATTCTTCCCAAGCTTTTGCCACCTCTCTTCCTTGGCAATAATCTCCTCCTATAGCTAGAGTAAAGAGAGATAAAAACTTAGGTGTATTTCCAGGAACCAAGGCTACTATTGCTCATTGTAGGAGGTCATCCCCCAATATCTATTTGACCTTCTTGGGATTTTTGACTGGGTTCATGAATATCTAGCAACCTTTCCCCATCTCTTTTGCAGAATGTCCACCTGACTAGATTCTGGTTAATGAGAAGTTAGCAGGAATGATTGCACCTTTAAAAGGAAGGCCCATGTCCTCCCTATCCCCTCTTGCCTTGATTGAAATGGGGACATTATGGTGAGCCTTCTTCAACCACATGAATAAATCAAATATCATAAGAGCAGAGCAACAAGCTAGAAGGAGCCTGGGTCCCTAGCACTGTGGAGCCACCATATTATCCCTGAACTGTTTGCACTCAGACTGTTACACACAGGAGAGAAACAAACTTCCATCTTGTCTAAGCCTTTATTATCTGGGGTTTTGCTATAGCAGCAACACTTGTATCCTAAATAACACAACTGTGTTTGGGGTATCAGGGCAGTCCCAAACTCTCCTTCTCTGAGATTCCCCCAATTCTACTCACCCAGGAGGTAGCCTAGAAAGATTATATTTAAGAGATTATTATAGTGGTTTATGAATGCCGAGTGGACTATGGGTAGGAATTCCATCCAAGTAGGGCCTGCCACTCAGATGCTTTCTTTCATGAATTTGCAAAAGAGATTCAGTGTTGTTATCCAATTGATTACATAAACCAAGATGCACAGGAAAAAGCAAAAATGAGAGGCCAGGTCCCCCGAGGGAGACAGAGGAAAAGCAGCTGCAGGGATTGGTATGGGCTTCCTACTTTCTGGTTCCAGGCCTTGGTATGGGCTTCATAATCACTCTGCACATCGCTCCTGGAGGAGACCCTGGTACCATCAAAGACCCTTTTGGTCTTAGATGCTTTAGGTTCATTTCTGTTACCTGTAATCAAAGTGCACAAGTCTCTACTGATCTTTGTAAAGATCTGACTATCCTTGCAGTCCAGGGTACCCATACCTCTGCAGCCCACCCACCAGCACATTAAATCCTTCCATCTTTGCAACGATAAAAGACTTGGAGTTGAACTAAATGAACAGATAGGCTGATTGCCTGATTGATTGGCTAGCAGATCAATCACGGGTTTTGCAAGGAGTACTAAGTAGGCCTCATGGAATCACAGATTCCAAATCTGTGATAAAAGGGGCAAAAGGCATCAGGCAAAGTGTGTCCATGGAGGCTTAGCGATGTGCCTAAAGCCACACAGTTCAGTGGCAGAGCCTGGACTGGGACCCTAGCCCTGGACCCCAGGCTCATTCTTCTTCCCCTGCCATCCCTGGCTGGCCTGATTTTTGGGAGGTGCTCTGGCACACCAGGAATAGCTCCCACAAACTGATGAGCAACCCTCCCTGTGACAGCTGTGTTACACCTGTCGTTTCTGTGGCTTCTAGGAAAAATGTAAAATGATTTTTTTCTCTAATTCTAAATCTTACCATGTATTTTTTAAAATATATTTTTATTGATTTCAGAGAGGAATGGGGAGAGAGAGAGAGAGAGAGAGAGAGAGAGAGAGAGAGAGAGAGAAACATCAATGATGAGAAAGAATCATTGATTGGCTGCCTCCTGCATGTCCCCTATTAGAGACCAACCCTGCAACCTGGACATGTGTCCTTGACTGGAATCAAACCTGGCACCCTTCAGTCCACAGCTCAACGCTCTATCCACTGAGCCAAACCGGCTAGGGCCTCACTATATATTTTAAAGACTAAATGGCTTATCTTCCCTGGACGGAGAAATGAATGTACCTCCACGGTGTCAGGCGCTTACCAGCTATCATTTCATTTAGATCCTCTAAGAACTCATTTTCTAGGAGAGGAAGGTGAAGTTGAGAAAGAAGAAGCACACAGGACAGGTCACACTACTTGCCCAAGAATACAGGTCACACAACTTACCCAAGACCCACAGCTAGTAGGAATGATACTAGGAAAGGAATCCGGCTGATCTGGCTTGAGCCTCCCCAAGGTCAGGCTTTCCAATCCTTTTTGCCTTTACTCTCCAGATTTCTCCATGGGCACCTGCTCACCAGGGCTTGATTTGGGTCTGGGCTGGTGGGGAGGGGCAGTGTGCCCCATGGTTCCCGTGGGAAGCTCAGCAGATGGCACTCTTCTCCCAGCTGTGCCCTCTCATTTTCTCCTCTAGGGGCCTGTCCTCCCTCCCTCTCTGCCTCCACTGTTTCCCACTTGCCTTAGGCCATGCTTCCCTCCTCCATCTACAGGCATTCTTTAGAGCCTGGGCCCTAACATGATTTCTGCCTCTCTCTTATCCCCATCAAAGGACATCTTGGTTACTCTCTCCGAGTGCCACCTTCTTCAAAGAAGTAATCTAGTTAGCTCACTTTTTCCCCAGAGAAGGAAACAAAGGTCCCACATCTCAGGGCTAGGCCTGCCTGCCTTTTGAGCTCTGTTTGCACCCCGAGCTGAGTATCTCTCTAGCGCAGGTTCCCAGAGGCCTGAGGGCAGGACTATGCCTCCACATGCCTGGTGGCATGCATTCTCAGTGCCCTAGGAAAAACAAACAGCTGTCACGCAAAGACAGGGAAGCTGCCTGGGGTGAGGAGGCTGTGGTCCTAAGCGTGAAAGACGTAAGCCTGAGGTCTTGACCTCTTCCATTTAGCTCACAAGCTCATATCTCTGACATTAAACACAGGCCAAGCAGGGATTCCAGGATATTTTTGCACTTCCATGGTCTCTCTGGTTTTATGGGGGAGTAGCAATATAGATATAGAAAGACAGAGATGAATTTTCTATTATAGACATAATCTCTATATTAGATTATTCAAGATTGTTATCATGGAGAGAGGGCTTGATCTGAGGAGGTTACTTGTCCGGATCCTTGGGTGGTGGCAGCACAGTTTCAGGAATGAATTTCCAGAAAATCACCTGTGTAGGTGCTCTCTCTGTTACAGTGAAAAATGTGACTGCTCTGGTCCCAGAGAAGACAATGACAGTGTCACAGGATTCGTCAGGAAACTCGCCCCCTCCAAATAGGGAGGAGGCCAAGATGCCAAGAACAGAGACTTCTTGAGTATGAAGGGAATCTATCTACCAATTTATAAATTAGAAGCTAGACTTCTGAATGGCGTAAGGAAACTGCACCGTGTTTTCCTTTCCCATACCTTTAAAATGTGTCCAAAAGGGGATACCCTTCTGTACGGCAGCTCTTTTTTTTTTTTTTTTTTTAACTAACTTTATTGATTTTTAGAGAAAGGAAGGGTGAGGGGGAGAGAGAAACATCAATCTGCTGCCTCCCTTTGGTGCTCAGGGTGCCACCCAACCAACTGAGCCACACCAGCCCAGGGCTGGCAGCCTCTTATATGACTTAATTCTGGAGAAAAGAATCCCTAGTTACGCTAACAAAGAATTAAAAATCCCTGGGTGCTCATCTTCCAAAATAAATGCTATGAGCTGCTGGCACTTGCAATGCTAAAAAAGAGTGTGTTGCCCCCGCTGCTGTCCTGAGTCCTCTAACCTAAGCCAGGTTGTGCTGAAGCCTGGAACCTGCTAAGAGGACGTCAGAAGAAAGACAATGGGCAGGAACATGTGGCAGCCAAAGCATACTGACCCTGCAAAGGCTTCCCAGGCTTCTCCCTTGCAGTTAAAACCCTAGTCCCGTGCTGAGAAGCCCTTTAACCCTGCCTCCTACTCCTTCCCCTCCTCCCTCCCCCACTCCCGGCCTTCCTTCTGCCTCCCAGACCTGTCTTCACAATAGCTGATGAGGTAAGTGTCCTGGCCAAAACACAATTCGCCTCCCCCTTTTTCCTGGGCTTGTAATTAAGGGGTGCCTATAAAGCTCTCGAGCTCCTTGGATAAAAGAACCAGCCTGGCCCCTGTGCTTTTTCTCAGGGTCCCCTGAGCTCCCAAGGAGGTCACTGCAGGTGGAGGCTCACATAGCCAAGTGCGGTGGCTCTGGCCACAGCCCTCAGCCAGGCTCCCAGGTGCCCTTGCCCCGCGGCCTCCAGGCCCCATGGTGTCCGCGCATTTTCTGTTGTTTGCTCTTTCCCCAGGATGTTTTGATTTCCTCACCTCAGCTCTCTTTATTTAGCCCCAGAGGTTGGGTAACTATGGTGGGGCAGTGGGCCAGGGCCCTCTTCCTAGCAAAGGGCTCTCTAAAGTCACCCTCAAGCCTGAGCCTTCACCTGGCTGGTCACTCTCTCTGGGCATTGCTGTTCAAAGGTCTCGTGCCCAGAGACCGAGACCTCTGTCCACACCCAGCTCCCACACGGAGGCAGTGCTGTGCTCTGGCCAGGAGTGCAGGCTCTGGGGTCACTGCCCTGAGCACCTACTACCTAGTGACCTTGACCTTCACCCCATGTAAATGAGGTTCAGAATAGTTCCTCTGTTACAGAGATGTTGTGAGGACTAAACAAGATCATTTGTTTAACGTTCCTGGCCTTTGGTAAGTGCAATCGAAGTGGTTTTCTTTTCTAAGAAATGTTGACGACCGCCCAATAGTCACCCGATGGATTCAGATCAGCAAGTCTTCCTTGGAGAGCCAAAACAAACAGCTCTTCCTGCCTCACCCAGTGCCTTTCCTGCCTCCGACTTGTTGTACTTTCTGATTGGGCCCAGGGGATAGAATATAAAGTTCCAGAAGAGGTACCTGGAGTTCAACTGATTTACTCTCCAGACAGGAACACGAGTATGAGGTTTCTGCTTTGCCGTCTTAAGCATCACCTCATTTTCCTTTGCCCAATTTAAGGGTGATGATAGTGTAACATGGTCACTATTTTCAGTCTTTTCCTTTCTAGAGAGAAGAATCACACTGCCACTTTCTAGAAGTGAGCCTGAGTCACGGCAGGGCATGGCCTTCATTAATCAGATCTGTGGTGTATGGAGAGATTGCAGCCCGAGCCTCCCGCTCCCACTGCCGACTTCCATTACTGCCCTTCCACAGTGGGAGGCCCTGGGCTTCATGAAGGAAATGCAGGTCTCAATGGGTTCTCTGATCCTGCCTCGCTCTAGGCAGAAGCTGTGGGGTGAGAAAAGGAAGGGGAAGGGGCCATACATAGGGAGCTTTTTCCTCTTTCCCAAGGTCTTGACTGGCCAAAGATCCCTACATCCCTTGCCACTCTCTCTCTCCCACACAAAGATGATCAGAAGAAAGAACAAAGCAGGCTGGAAATGGCCCAGCATCATTTCCCTCACAACCTTCTCTGCTTTCTCTGGCTCTTGCTTGTGGGAAGGAATAGAATGAGCACTATAGTGTCCCTTTGCAAAACACCAACGATCTCTTAGTTCAAAAACTCCATAACCAAGTATTCATATTATTTGCATATAACGTGTATATTACCGAGAGTTTCCTTCAAATGCTCACACTGAGTTCTCTCATGGTAAAGTAATCATCCTTAAAAGGGTATGCATTTGCTCCTGGCTTCTAGGTCCTTGTGGCTTCTATTTAGAACACAGTACCTCCATTCTCAGCTTTAGCATTCTGGTTGAGTAACTTAGGTTACCTATTTATCTGGTCTGCAAAATGGGAATAATAATCCCTATCTTATACATGGGGTTGTCATGAGGATTTAAAAATGAGATAGGAGTCCTGGCCAGGTGGATCCATTGGTTGGAGCATCATCCTGTACATCAAAAGATTTCAGGTTCAATCCCCAGCCAGGGTGCATGTGGGAGACAACCAACTGATATTTCTCTCTCACTTGATGTTTCTTTTTCTCTGTCTCTCTCCTTTCCTCTCTCTGTAAAATCAATAAAAACATATCCTTGGGTGAGGATAAAAAAATAAATAAAAAGGAGGTGGTAGATGTAAAATCATTTTATAAACTGTAAAGAAGAGGTAAAACTTTTAGATATTATTATTGTTATTAAAATTCTTCCGTGGCCTGGCTGGTAGCTCAGTTGGTTAGAGCGTTGTCCCCAAATGCCAAAGTTGTGGGTTCCATTTCCCATCAGGACACATACAAAAAGCAGCCAATGAATGCATAAATAAGTGGAACAATAAATCAATGTTTCACACACTCCCCCTTCCTCTCTCCCTTCCTCTCTCTCTCTCTCAAATCAGCAAATAAATATTTTTAAAAATTATTCAGTGAGTAATAGTACTCTGGTAGTTGAAAACGGATAAAGCATTTTCCAAAGGTAACTAGAGGAGAATCTGATTTATTGATTTAATGTCAAATGTCATAAAAGACCCTTCTGTGTCCTTCTGCAGTTTTCTTGGGTGCTGATAATGTTAACCCTGTTCTGTCAATAAAACTACCCCAACCTTTAGGAACAGTGCCAAGATCCAGCCCTGACTGCAGTGTGGTTAAAAATCCTGTGGAACGCAGCGGGGGTGGGGGTGGGGGGGGGTGGGGAAGCGCTGGGAAGGCAGTGCTCTTTTAGAACTCTAGAACATTAGTGCAAGAAGAAGTTTAGGGATCAATGCCCACCTCTCCATTTTACAGATGAGGCAACTGAGGTTCAGAGAGGTGTGTGACTTGCTCAAGACTCCCAGCAGGCTGCAGTTAGCAGTTTAGGTTGACCCAGTGAAGGTCAGTCTGACAGCACTGTGGCTGGAGGGCCTGCTCAGTCACAATGCTGGAGTCCTGGGCTCTGGGGAGACAGCAGTGTTGGATCAGGAGATGAAATGCCTCTTATCCCAGACGTCCAGTCTCAGCCTGAAGAGATAAAGAGGTTCTCAGCCTCCATGGGGAGGAAAAGGCAAACACACTTGGTTCACAAGAGCCCTTGAGAAAATGATGAGAGTGTTGAAGAACAGTGCACACACCTTTCTGTGTGTCTTGCCTTGAACCCACTGCCTGGACTCAGGTGGTTTTAAAAGGCTGAGCTGCTAAGGCCTGAATGGTCTCTTAGGGCTTTATGAGAGCCCTGCTCAGGTGCAGAGAAACTGGACTCATGTCTTCCAGGCAGAGCCATGTGGGCCCACAGACAAAAGAGTCTCAGAAAGGTCAGGCTTGTTTCTGACAAGGCAGCAAAAACACATCCCAGTACTTTCAAAGTTCATGAGCCTCATGGGGAATTGGGTAGGAATTGGGAGAGGGGAGACACCAATTACTTTGGAGGGAAGCTGTAGCCAGAATAAATGATCCAGGAGGGAGGAAATTTGTTCTAAAGACCACCAGATGTAATACAGCAAATATTTATTAGTAGTGTATAGTATGCCCAGCCCCAAGCTGGGCTCTTGGGGGTGGGGGGTGGGGGTCACAAAATGCTTTCAAAAAGCTTGGTGGGGATATAAGACTCTTACACATGAGTCAAAAGAGTTAAAAAGCAGCCCTAGCTGGTTTGGCTCAGTGGATAGAGTGTTGGCCCACAGAGTCAGCCTGTGGATTGAAGGGTCCCGGGTTCGATTCCCATAAAGGATACATATCTCAGTTGCAGGGGCGTGTGCAGGACTCAACCAATCAATGTGTCTTTATCATATTGATGTTTCTCTCTCTCTGTCTCTCCCCCTCCCTTCCACTCTCTCTAAAAATCAATGGAAAAATATCCTCGGGTGTGGACAACAACAACACTCAAGGATTAAGTATCGTCCATGGAATCCACCTGGGTCCCTAGAAGATGTGGCAAAGACATTTTCCATCTCCTGGAAGAGAAAGGTTTACGTATTACTGTTAAACTGGGACTAGTTTTAGGATGATTCCTTGAGTAAAGGGGTCGCAAAACAGGTTAGTCCTAAAGAAGATGAGAGAATCTGAGCCCAGTCAGCCTTGCATAATGTAGTCCTGTGAAGCACAGTGGTCACCATCTCAGGGTCTCAATTTAGACTTGGCTTTGAAACCTATCTCTGAAGCCTTTAGTAACTCTGTGCCATTGTCATTCACTTCTTTAAGCTTCAGTCTCCTCATCCTATATAATAAAACCCTAATATGCAAATCGACTGAACAGCGGAATGACTGGTTGCTATGATGCACACTGACCACCACGGGGCAGACGCTCAATGCAGGAGCTGCCCCCTGGTGGTCAGTGTGCTCCCACAGGGGGAGCGCTGCTCAGCCAGAAGCCGGGCTCACGGCTGGCAAGTGCAGCGGTGGTGGCGGGAGCCTCTCCTGCCTCTGCTGCAGGCAGGCGGTAAGGAGCAAGGGGTCCCAGACTGGGAGAGCCTCAGACTGGGAGAGGGATGTCTGACCTCTGGGATTGGGCCTAAGCTGGCAGGCGGACATCCCCCGAGGGGTCCTGGACTGCAAGAGGGCACAGGCCAGGCTGAAGGACCGCCACCCCCCCCACCCCCCACAGTGCATGATTTTCATGCACCGGGCCTCTAGTCTGTAAATGAAAAGGATAATAATACTTAACTCACAGGGTTGCTGTAAGGACTAAATGAGATTGGGATAAGCCCATGGCTGGCACCCAGAGCCTATGACAGCCATTGTTACAGTTTGTGTTCCAGTTTATGGCCAAGACCTGGTGTTGCAGCTGACTCTCTTGTCTGATTGTTTCCTAGCTCTGGAAAGCCCTCAAGAGTCATTTCTTCCCTTAGGTGCCCTTTGGAGACTTCTCAGTGAGGGAAGAGAAGGGGAAGTGTGGTTGTGGGTGTGGGAGAAGAGGCTGTTCCAGGGCCAATGGGAGACTGGATGCCCTAAGAGCATTTATAGCTGCCTGGGCATCCTGTAAAAAGCCCAGGAGATGATTAGGAGAAATAGATTCTGGAATGGGCTTCATCTACCTTACTAGGAACTTCATTTTCCTAGACCAAGTTACCTCATCTATAAAGTGAAGACATTAAATTAGACCAGTGATTCCCACTTTGTGGGAGTGGGAGAGGGTCTTCAGTTACAGCATGTGGGCCTTGCATCCTGATGCACACCAAACACTACCTACAACCAAACAAATAATTCATCTCACAGGTAGGTGCTGAACTAGTTTTCAAACACACACAGATGCTGCTGTGATTTTTAAAATACATATTAAAGGATTATTTAATGCATAGTAGCTTTTTATCAGCATGCAATTTTTCCTACATGGATACTGAAAGTCTAATTATAATTCCTTGAAGGAATCCAAAGGTGTTTTTGAAGTGTTGTAAGTTTGAAAAGTTTGGTAACTACTGAATCACATAAACGACATACTCAACCTTTCCTGGACCCTGGCTCTTCATTCCAGACTGACAAACAAGCACCTCTTCCCTTCTAACCTTAATCCCGTTGAACAAGTAGCAGCTGCTAGAATAGGTTCTCCTGTAGCAGTGAAGACAAAATGGAAGGAAGAGGGACAGGTAAGAAAGAGAGGAGGACAACTTTTATAAGAAAACCTGGGAAATTCTTAGCATTTGGAGGTCTTTTTTAAAAAGCGATCCGTCACTTCCCTGTATTTGTCATTGTTTCCCACTGCGCACATATTTGCAACACATGGGAAATGGGAGGAGCTGGAATGTCCTCCAAATTCCCCTGACACCCTGTTCCTACCTTTACCCTCTAGAAAAATTCTTTGTTTTGTTTAACTTTTGAGGAGCTCTGATAGAATCCAATGAAGAATCTGATAGCCCAGCTGGTATGGCTCAGTGGTTGAGCGTTGACCCATGCAGCAAGAGGTTAGCAGTCCAATTCCTGATCAGGGCACATGCCCGGGTTGCAGGCCTGATCCCCAGTAGGGGTTGTGCAGGAAGCAGCCAATCCATGTTGATGTTTCTCTTTCATGGAGGTTTCTCTCTCTCTCCCTCTCCCTTCCTCTCTCTCGCTAAAATCAATAAACACTATATTTTAAAAAAAGAATCTGATAAAGATTATGAACCCTGTTCCAGAAGAAATGCAGCCACACCTACACATACATATATAATTTTACACACAATTTCAGTGGTTTGTCCACCCCTGAATTCGCCATAGACCTCCTTGGGGATTTATGGGCCCCAGGTTAAGAAATCCTGCTTTTGTGTTGGTTGCTTTCAATAAGTTTAAATTTGTCTTCTCTTGGTTTTCCATGGATGTAAGCTCTAAAATTCCCACACGACTTTTAATGGGACCTCTAGTGTCCCCTTATCCCACTGCTATCATAGGCTTCTTAGACTTTGGGAGACTGGACGGGAAAAGGCTGCATGCTCTAAGGGGGAGCAACACAAAGGTGGCCTGCCTGCCTCAAGGCTAGGTTCTTTGGGTAGCTGGTGTGCGGTGAAAGGAACCAAGAGAGAGGCTTAGGAACAGAGTCCACTGGAGAGTGAAGAGTCCCTCCTGACAGTGTTATTTTTATAAGTTTCCATCCTAAGAACTGTGGGCCTGCAGACCTGTAGTCCTTAAAATGGAAAGCTGCTCTCATCTCTGGGAAGGATCTCACAGCTCCACCCATCCTCCCACCTACCCACTGGGGCAGCTCTCCTTTTACCTTCAGATCCTGTGTGAGGACACCTTTCCATAGGGCTCATCTTCTTGCTGAGGCAGCCTGCTCAGCCTGCTCAATGCTGTGAGTCCCTGAATGAATGAACCCAAATCAGGGGAGGTTTTTCCCATGCACACAGGCATAGTTCTTTTTTTTATTATTATTTTATTTATTTTATTTTTTAAAAAAATATATTTTATTGATTTTTTTACAGAGAGGAAGAGAGAGGGATAGAGAGTTAGAAACATCGATGAGAGAGAAACATCGATCAGCTGCCTCTTGCACACCCCCTATTGGGGATGTGCCCACAACCAAGGCACATGCCCCCGACCGGAATCGAACCTGGGACCCTTGAGTCCGCAGGCCGACGCTCTATCCACCAAGCCAAACCGGTTTCGGCACAAGGCATAGTTCTGAATCTAAAAGCTCAGTGGTTATTTACCAATTTGAGTCCAAGCTCAGTTGTGCCAAGAGCATCTATCCTTACACTTAGTTTGCACCCAACATGTGCCCTGAGATGAATGAGAGGGTAGTAGGTCTGGAGGGGCTCAGGGGAAAACCAACAGCTTCACAGTGAGAGTCCAGGCTGCCAGGCTTGGCTAGGGAGGCCACAGTTTGTATCAGGCAAGGGAGGTAAATTCCCTAAATACCAGGATGTTGGGCAATATTTCAAAGAATGAAATTCATTGCTATTACAGCCCTTCCTCTATCCTCATCCTGAACTCTATGTTTCATCCTTTTCCTCTACAATGTACTATGCAAATGATTCATTGTTCTCTATAATTTTACCTTGCTGGGCTCAATTCTAGGTTGGCTTTCTAGGACCCTAAAATTATAGTTGTCTAGATATCTTTACAGGTTGTGTAAGAGTATGAGCAATTCAAAGGAAGATTGAAGAGGAGGCCATACATACTCAAATTCTTCCATCTAATTATTCTTTTCTTTATTTTTTTTTGGTGATTTTAATGTCATCATTTTATTTTTATTTATTTACTTAAATGAAATTTATTGGGGTTACATTGGTTACTAACTTATTGTCTGATTTTTAAAATTACCTTATCCAATAAATATTTTTGGAGCTCTAATTAGGTTAGGATACTAGGATTTGGGGGACATAGGGGAACATAAAAATGTACTAGGATATAGAAAACTATAAGAATAAATACAATTTGAATTCTGCTTTCAATAACTTGCTGTATAGTGGAGGCAATAAGATGCAGAAATAAACCACAATAAAATAACATATACTGGTAGTTTCACTTATATGTGGACGCTAAAGAAAAAAATAAACAAACAAAATTGAAGCAGATTGCCCTAGTCGGTTTGGCTCAGTGGGTAGAGCGTTGGCTGTGGACTGAAGGTCCCGGGTTTGATTCCGGTCAAGGGCACATACCTTGGTTGCAGGTTCCCCAGCCCTGGTTGGGCTGCATTCAGGAGGTAACCAATTGGTGTGTCTCTCTCATACTGATGTTTCTCTCTGTCTCTCCCTCTCCCTTCCACTCTCTCTAAAAAAATCAATGGAAAAATATCCTTGGGTGAGGATTAACAAAACAAAACAAAATTGAAGCAGATTCATAGACAAAAAGAACAGACAGATAGTTGCCAGAGGCAAGTTGGGGGACTGGGTAAAAAGGTGGAGAGATTAAGAAGTACATATTGGTAGTTACAAAATAGTCACAGGGATGTAAAATACAGCATAAGGAATATAGTCAAAATATTCTAATAATTATGAATGGTGCCAGGTGGGTACTGAAAATATTGGGGGTCACTTTGTAAAGTATATGATTATCTAACTACTATGCTGTATACCTGAATAATACAAAATAATATTGAATATGAATGCTAATTAAAAAATAAAATTGAAAAAAGAAAAGTAAAAAACCCCACAATATATGGATATATATACACACATATATGTATATGTGTATACACACACACACACACACACACACACACACAATCACTAACTTGACAAATATCAAGAGAAATTCTGAGGGAAGCTGGAGGCTGGTAGATTTGGAGACAGGATGAGTTTGTCCTCAAGACAGAACATTTGCAGTTCTAGGCAATGTTTGGGACTCCCTGGTCCTGGTAAGCAATAACCTGAAGTCACTAATATTTCTGGGCCTATTCTTTTGTTGTTGGTTGTTGTTGTTAATCCTCACCCGAGGATATTTTTCCATTGATTTTTAGGGAGAGTGGAAGAGAGAGAGAAAGACAGAGAGAAACATCAATGTGAGAGAAACACATCGATTGGTTGTCTCCTGCATGAGCCCTGACCTCCGGACTGGGGAAGAGCCTGCAACCAAGGTACGTGCCCTTGACTAGAATTGAACCCTGCAGGCCAACGCTCTATCCACTGAGCCAAACCGGCTAGGGCAAGGGTCTGTTCTTAATGTCCATGGTATGAAGAGGCCTTCCTAATGACAGCTGGATGCCTCCATGGTAACGGAGGAAGAACTGGATTAGCAAGAAGGCAGTGAGAGTAAGAGGTAGTACACAGCAGTATTTGGGCCCTGGACTCCTGGTCTCTTTTCCCAATTCTGTCACCCCAGAACTAAGAAACCTTGGACAATCCCTTCTCCTTTCTGCTGCAGAGCCTGTTAACTATGGCATCCCTGAATACTGATTGAGTACTTACCACCTATGTCTGCCTCCTACCTGCAAGGTGAGGATGTACTAAATGCTGCAGGGGCTGTGGGGAAGGATGAGACAGGTGCTTGCCTTCAAAGAGTTTCACTCTACTGAAACAGAAAAGGTGAAACTCAGGAAAGATATGACACATGATTAAGATATGAACAATGGGGTCAGACTGCCTGACTCAAATGCTGACCTTGGGCAATATTGAACCTTTCTGCATCTTGGTTGCTTTATCTGTAAAGTAGGATTAATAACAACTTTACCTTAAAGGAATACTACTATTAAGGCATCAGATAGCTTAGGTAAGTTTTTAGTACAGTACTGGCACATAGCAAGGATTCCAAATTGTTTACTTATCATCATCATCATTATTTAGTTAAATATTAACATCAGACCTGAAAAGGAACATATGACAATAGGGAATTTTTCAGGCCATCCCCTTAGAGTTTAAGCTTCTTGATAGATGATCTGTCCCCAATGCCCCCACTCCTGTGACTTGCAACCAAACAGATACTCGAATATTTTTGGGACCTATAATTAAGCACATTTCTTATTTTCAAATAAATGGAATAAGTAATTAGGAAACTTAGGACAGTGAGGCTGGTGGTGAGAGCTGGACAGTCAGGGAATGCTTCATGGAGAAGTGTGGAGAATGGCTACAGTGTTTGGACAGGTTCAAGCCTCGGACTAATGAGCTATAGTTGTAAGCTTGACCTTGTGGTCCGAACCTGTGGTCCCACGTGGCTGAGTGATAGGTGCAGCAAGTAAACAAAGCTTGATCAGGTGCATGTAATTGAGTAGATTCAAAACTCACAAGAACATTGTAAACATCTCGACCACGCCCTTACTTTGTCCCGTGGAATCTGGCTATAAAATAAAGACTCAGCTTGCAGGTTGTGGCACTGTCTCTCTAATCAGAGGGCAGCATCCCACCTCGCCCCAGTTTTATTCTCTTGTCTGTCTTCTCTAATCCTTCACCGTACTCCCTCAGGTTCACCCATGGCCATGCTGGTGCCGCACAGAGAAGGTAAGATTAAGTGGACCTGATAGATTTGGGTAGGATTTGGATGCATAAGACAAAGCAAGGAGGACTCTGATCATAAAAGCCTAGAATGGGCTGGGGGTTCAAGAGAAGTGGAGGCAACTTGCTGGGCACAGCCACAGCATGCCACAGGCACACTAAAGATGGTACCACTGTGCCCAGGGCATGGGCTCTGAGTGTGGGCCAGGCCTGGAGGTGGAGCCAGAATCCCCTGGGGCAGATTTCTGGAGCCTATCAGGTGCTCAAGAGACCCTTGCCAAAATCCCAGTTGGCCAGGTCAAGTCCTTCCACACCCTGTGCCAAATAGGAGGCCTCGGGTGTAAGGATTGGCCACAGGGACAGGCCAATCACTAAGGCAGGGAGCTGCAGTCCAAAGATCAAGGCCGAGCATGTCAGAGGCCTGCATGATCCCTCCACAGCTTTCTTTGGTCCTCAGGGTGGAGAAGTGACCATGGGTGCCCAAGCCTCTGACAGACTCTGTGTCGTGACAGTCTCCATAAGGGAAAGCAGTGTGTGGAATTCTTTTCCTTTTTGCATGTTCTCTGAGAATCTCTCTGCAAAGTCTCCCTTCCCCTCCCAGTGGGTAAGAGCCATGTCTTTCTTTTCCTCTCCTTATAACGTCACGTACAATAAGTGTTCGGCCCACAATGGGTACTCTTCCTGTCGTAGTGCAGAATGACCAGCATAACATTAATAATAGCATTTCCTCATTTTACAGACAAGAAAAGAAAAAACATAATCACAATATTGTTCTATAACATATGCCAGTCCCTACCCCAATACACACTTTGCATGTATTAACTTATTTAATCCTCACAATAATCCTTTAAAGTAGGTACCGTTATTCAGGAACTTGCCCAAGTTTATACAATGAGCAAGCAGGTCACACAACTAGTCATGTGGGATTTGACCCTAGGTAGTCTGGCTCCATTGGCCATTGTGTGATGCTATCTGGATGGAAGTAGCATAGGTCTGATTAGGGGGAAAGTGGGTACACAATCCAGGAATCCTGTCTTCTAGGTCTGTCTACGCAATGAACCTACACAAGACTTCACCAACTGGCGAGGTGATGAAAACAAGAATCTTCAGTCCCTGCAGTCCCCAAGGCCCTACCTCAGTTCCTCCGAGATAACTCAGGTAACCCCAAGATAGCAGAGTGACATTTCACTAAGCAGCCCCAGGCTCCTTCCTCAGGAGACAGGATGCACTGGGGACCACCTGTCTGCAAGGCCATTTTAAAACACATAGCAAAAACCTGAAAATAGAGTTTTTGAGAGAAAATTATTTTCTAGTCATAATTATAGCTAGAGTGGGCCACTGCTTTCTAGAAGCAGGAAAACTGCTTCTAAATATGGCCTGCAAAATGCAAATCCCTAAGGAGCACAGCCTCCACCCCATTGAGTCCCTCACTCAAAGACTAGGCTCAAGCTCCCTCTGAGAGGCTCCAACTCAGCAGCACACCCAGCTGGCCAGACCCAAGTGTGTGAGGGAGGAGGAAGATGCTCAGCTTTATGCCTGATGTTCTGGAGGGTAAAGAGCTGCTTAATAAATATGTGCAAGGATCAAGGGTATATTTGAAAACATTTAAAAATGCCTTCAACTGTTGAGTGAGGATGGGGTTAAGCTCTGGGGATCTGGATGGGGTGGAGAAGGAGAGGCAAAATACAGAAGGGCTTGTGGGGGAGGACTCAGCAACTGTCCCTGTAATAGCTTAGGACCAGGCCTATTTCTATTTCTAACCCAATGCCAGGCACTTGAGTATTGTTCTCCACCTAGCAATTTGAAGACGGCAGTGGGTATGCATATAACAGAACAGGATGCTTCCTGGACAAAAGTTCTGAAAGAAAACCAAAACGGAAGACAGGCCCCCTCGCCCCCACTTGACAGTCTCTAATGACCCTCAGGGACTGTTCCGGACATGCACAGGCATCTGCGAATTTACTCACCTGGAGTTGCCTCTATCTCCTGAGCCCTGGGTCAGAAATGGGAAGTGCAAAGCCTCTCCTTGTGTTTGTGTGTGGATGTTATTTTTAATTTTTATGATTCACAATCCCTTTTCTTGTTCCTCACGATTTTCAGTTAAGGGGGAAATGGTGAAAACACACACACACACACACCAACCAAAACACAAAGGTTTCTCAGAAATTTTACCTGAAACTCTGGGATGGCTGGAATTAGGTATGCAGATTTCTGCAACATCCCTTAGGGGGCTGAGCTTACTGTGCACCCTTTAAAATAAGAGGAGATTTTTCACTACTTTAAAATTATACCAGAAAAGCATGCAGATAAGATAACTAGATTGTGAGGAAGCCCAAAATATTTGGTAAGAAGGCTCAAGTTTGGGAAAGTTTAGCTGAAATAACAATTTGTGCGTAGATTAGCTGGGAATTGGCTGTAGAATTACCCATAGATTGAAGGGCTTTGCGGGGGGGGGGGGGGGGGGGGGGGCGGGTAAGGGGAAGGATGAAGTTTGTACTCAGGATATGGAAAAGGATTCAGTAAAACTAGGAGTCCTATGTGCTCGGAGTTTAATGTCCTAACCAGCCCCACAGTGCCTAAGGCATGACCAGTAAGTAGAACCAAGAGATTCCATTCAGCAAAAGCAGACAGAAAAACAAATCCCTTTTCTTTGTTTGTCCTGGTTGAAAACCAAACGCGGTAGTCATCTGAAGAAATTCCAGTGTTGGGAGTGTTGAGGCCAAGAAGGGAGGGTAAAAATGCAGGCAGCTTCTGACCACGGGGGAAATCACTCCAAAGGCTCCTCAATGCCGTTGTCCAACACTGTGCTCTGGAATGCTCACGGGTGTCCTTGCATCTCCCCTGATTCCAGCACACAGGATACTCTTTACCCTCCCAAATGGCAGCTAGCAAGACTCGGCATACCTGTCTGGAGCTGAGCATCCAGAACCACCTGTGTGCATCACAGGTAATTTCCAGCTGTTGTGGGAAAGCAATGAATGAAGAGAAAGTACTGGGCCCTGACAAGGCTTAGCATCTAGGGGAGGAGGGGGAGAAGTAGGGAGAAGATCCTAAAGGTCAAGTGCAATGTCTTTCATTGTTCATGTACCTTTTCAAAAAAAGACAATTCCATTTGATCCACTAATAGCTTTAGAAAACTTTGACCTTCTGCAAAAACAAGGAAACTAAAATTATAGCCTTGCCTATAATTTGGATGCTTTGCAAACATGGCACCACAGTGAGGCAATCTAGATAGAGTGCCAAACCAAAGCAGAGCCAAAAGTGGGAATTTTATGCCATTAACACAAAGGGTTAGGGGGCCGGGTTGAATTTGGGAAAAATCATATAGGATCTTGAGTCCAAAGCATTTTCTAACAGTGAATTTCAATAAGAAGTTTTGGGAAATACCTCAGTTTTGTATTGGACTCAGGGCAAAGGTCTACTGCTTTTTTTCCCAGGGAAGTCCTATGAAAACGGAATCAATTCCCCTGCTCTAATAATTTTTCCCACATCCCCTCCTGGACCATCCTACCTACACCAGTGCTCCACTCCTCTGTTAGAAAAAAAATTAACCATGTCATTTAAACACTTTAAAGGCTGTCCTACTATCTACTAAATCAAGTGCACATTCCTTTGCCTAGTTATTTAAAAAGCCTACATAATTTAGCCCCACCCCACATATGCACCAGTGCTCTCCCACACATACCCTCTCATTTAGTCCAGGCTGGCCCTCTCACTGTCCCCAGATAGCTTACTCATTCCTGCCTTTGCATTTTAATATCAGTATTCTTCATCCTAAACCTGGAATCTAAAGTCACTCTTCCTCTTTAACAATCCCCAAAACGCCCTACCTTTGGAATTTTTTTTAACTAACTATTTCAATTTTTCCCTTTCCCATCTCCAAGTAATTATCAAGTCATAGATAGACAGATAGATAGAGATATATATTGTATATATAGAGATATAGCCTCCCCAACTATACTGTAAGCTACCATTTTGGACTTCAAAATTAAAAACTTTTGTGCATCAAAGGACACTTTAAGAGAGTGAAAAGACAAGCCACAGAATGCAAGAAAATATATGCAAATCATATATCTGATAAGGGTTAATATCCATAACATAAAAAGAACTCCTATAACTTAAAAACAAAAAGCACCCAAAAAGCCCAATTTAAAAATGGTATGAACAACTTGAATAGACATTTTCTCCAAAAAAGATATGGTCAATAAGCACATTAAAAGATACTCAACATTATTAGTCATTAAGGAAATGCAAATGAAAACTACAAGGACATACCACTTCTTGCCCATTAGGATGACTATTGCAGGTTTGATTACTGGTCGGGATGCAACCAATTGATGTTCTCTCTCTCTCTCTCTCTCTCCCCCCAACCCCTCCCCCCCCCCCCCCCCCCGCCCCTCTCCCTCAACATATCCTCCCTCAGGTGAGGATTTTAAAAAATATGAATTGGAAGCCGTAAGAGTTAGGTGATCTCATCAGAGATCCCCTTGGTCTCTTCCCCTGAAATTCCAACAAGTGGAACAGCTATAACTCAACAAAGGATTCTCTGCTCAACATTCAGGCACTCCTGAGAGATCTGGTGTTTTCTAAAGAAAACTTTTCTATCTAGAGTTAAAATTTTTTTCTAACCAATTATCCTCATGGAATTTACAAATAATTATTTCTTTGACTAATTTTTGGAAAAAAAGCATTTGGATACATATAAATAAATAAATTATAATTTATTTTCAATATAATAAATGTGTGCATTAAAGTTAAAAAATAATTAGAAGCTGGTGCGAATATAAAATGAATGTAGCTGCTGTAGAAAGAGTATGGCAGTTCCTCAAAAAGTTAAACATAGGGTTCTCATGTGATTCAGCAATTCTATCCTGGGTATATACCTAAAAGAACTGAAAGCAGGGACTTAAATAGATACTTGTACACCAATATTCATAGCAACAGTATTCACAATAGTCAAAAGTTAAAGACAACTTAAGTGTCCATCAACAGATGAATGGATAAGCAAAATGTTGAATATACATACAAGAAAAATTATTCAGCCTTAAAAAGGAGGGAAATTCGGATACATGCTGCAACGTGGATGAAACTTGAATACATTATACTAACTGAAATAAGCCAGAGACAAAACATCAAATTCTACTTATATGAGGTGCCTACAATAGGCAAATTCATAGACAGAAAGTAGAATGATGGTTGCCAGGAGCTGGGGGGAGGTCGAAATGAGGAGTTATTCTTTAATGGATATGGAATTTCTGTTTGGGATGACGAAAACATTCTGGAAATAGTGGTAGTAGTGATGATTGTACAACATTATTAATGTACTTAATACCACTGAATTATATACTTAAACGTGATTAAAATGTAAATTTTGTGATACAGATATTTTACCACAATAATTAAAAAAAAAAAAAAGAAATAGAATCTGAATCCAATCATGAGGAAATAATCAGATAAATCCAAATTGTGGGTCATTCTCCAAAACGACTGATCTGCAGTCTTCACAAACATCAAGATGAGGAAAGGACAAAAGTGGGGATTAGGGTACTGTTATAGAGTAAAAGAGATTTAAGAGACAGGACACCCAAATACAGTGAATAATCCTTGATTTTATTTCAATTTTAAAAAAGGAGAAGAGTCTAGAGAGCATTGTTGTATAGATAATTTGGAAAAGTGAATATAGTATATCAATGTTCAATTTCTTCCAAGGTAGGAAATTACCACTCTTAGAAGATATATGTTGAAGTTTTTAGATACCAGTATATGTAGATGTCATATCTAATGTCTACAACTGACTTTCAAATAGGTTGGATAGGGTGGGAATGTATAATACAGAAAGATACAGTAAATAAATATAGCAATATTGATGAATGTAGGTGAAGAGTTTAAAGACATTCTACTAGTCTTTCTGTTCTTCTGTATTGGAAAATAAAAAGTTAGAGGAAAAAATGGAATAGTCATTTTGGTTCCCAGGGATCAGGGGAACATTGACTTTCTGTGACCTCTGTGAGCAAAATGTTGATCTGTTTGCCACTTTGGGACATCTTGTTTTACTGAACTCACACCCCAGGGTTGCCAGAAGGAGCTGAGAGCTGATTACTTGGCGGTGATTTGGGTGAGGCATATTGTCTATGCCACTTCAGGATCTATTGTGTTGTGTTCTTGTGTGTATCAAAGTTTTAAGCCCCCAAGGTTAGGATCATGTCTCACTTTTCTTATAATCCTCCCTCCCCCAACATCCCAATCCCAAGCTTTATACAGAGCTAGATGCATAGTAAGTGTCCAGTAAATATTTTTCTATTATTGACTATCCCATCAGTATAGAAGGGCATGTATAGAAGTATAAGAGGTCAAGGATGGGGTCAAAAGGTTTATCTCCAACTAAGGTATTAAAATGCTGCTGGTTAGCGCCTTGCAGAAGGAATGTCAAGTGTGGGCTTTGACACAATCTAATTCTCTATGGCAACCAGGTGTTACTGACTTAGGTGGTGACTAGTACTTAGGGGTGGAGTAAAAGAAATACAGCCTTGGCAAAAGCTTATGAATACCTAAGCACAGAATGTTCCCAGCTTGGCCCTATGGTACAACTGCTCTCACAACCCCGTGAATTCTTCCCAAGGAAGCAAGGTCAAACAATGGTGTGTGGACCTCAAAAAAGAGAGCATGCATTTTGGCTCCTTGAGCAGGGTCACTATGCTTTGAGGGATCTGCACCACCTGGGATTCAGGGAGAACACCACCAGCCTTTACCAGAAGATGGAGGTGTGAACACTCCCCTGCACAGCTTTAGAAGGAAGGTGCTGCCCACGTGCTTAGCAAGTTGCAGAACACCTAGGCCTGCTGCATTCCACCTCCAGCTGAGACACAGTGTGCTGCTGTGTTGCAGCTTGTTAAGGGAGTGTAGACTTGTCCTTGTCTTGAGCAATTTTTCAAGAGGCTGGAAGAATTAATGGGTAAATTTGTTCTCTTGTCTCAGATAGGCCTTCCAGGATGCAGGCCTTCAGCTCCATTGTTATATACAATGTGTTATTTCCTATTAAATCACTAGCATTGACAGTTTTAAATTTAATTTACTACTTTATTACATACCTTCTTGTACTGGTCTCCAATTATTTCATTTAAGTTCCAAATCCCCCCACAAAGTTAAAAGCTTCTTGGGGAACCATGCTCTATGCTGCTTTGCCACCTCTATTTCCTCCCACATCCTGTACTGTACACAATAACTATAAGGGATGTGTAAATAATCTACTGTATATCCATATTATGTAATACTATGTAGCAGTTAAAAGAATGAGGTGGAACTACATATTCTGATATGGAAAGATTTCCAGTTCATATGATGGTGTCAATAAAAAACCAACAAAACAATAATCAGGCACAGTAATGAAACCCTTTATGTAGAAGGGAGTAGTAGAAGAAACAAGGGCTTGATCTATATATCTGTATTTCTTTCTTCATACATACCCCTAGTCACAGACATCGTTATAAGTAGTATAATAGGACTCAGTCATTTCCTGCATTTTCCTTTTCAAAAGGAATTGTTACTATTAAACAAAGAATATGTGTAAGGCAGTTAGCATAGGACTTGCCGCAATAAGTCACACTTACATAGTACTTATACGGGGCAGGCATTGTTCTTAGTGCTTTTCAGAAATTAATTCATGTCACCCTCATAATAGTACTATAGGGAACTGAGGCACTTCCAACGGAAGTAATTTGCCTTTGGTTAGACAGTACAGCCAGGAAGTGGAAGACCCAGGATTCAAGCCCAAGCAATCTAATTCCAGTGCCTGTATTCTCTTTTAATTTTTTGTGGAATTTACTGGGGTCACATTAGTTCAGAAAACTACACAGGTTTCGAGTGTACAATTCAACAAAACATCATCTGCACACTGCATAGTGCTCCCATCACCCCAAGCAGTCTCTTTCCATCCCCTATTCTCTCCCCCTTTGCCCACCTTCACCTACCCCACAGTGCCTGTATTGTTAACCCCTATGCTGTTGTTGTTCAGTAAATGTGACCCTTTCCCTACCACTCTCCTCCCTTCTCTGTGTTTCTACATATTTCATATACCTCAATGATGGCACTCTGAAAATTATTTAAGACTTCACTGAAAAGAAAAAAAAATCAATTCCTCACCCAAACCTATTGCTTCATCTTTGGATTTGAAGGTCTGAGGTACCTAGAAAGAGATACTGATGCCTATTGGAAACTATGTGTGGGTTGTCACTTTGAGATCATGACCATTTGTGGTGACTTTCTTTAATCATGTAATATACATGGATTACCCAAGTGCCTCCTGAGGATGGTTTTAGCTCCAACTGTGGATCATCATATCAAGTAGAACCTCGGCCTAATGGACAGACAAGGCTGAGGATGGTTCAGATGTAATGAGTCCTATGTGATCAAAGATGGGGGTAGATCTGGTAACTTTCTGAGGATTCTTGGTAGGTGTAAGGTTTCTAGGACTCTGATTCTTGGCTCCTCAAAGCCCTGGGGCATTAAGATCGATGCTGCCCTGAAAGCAAATTCAGAGGCTTTGCCCCAGGCCCAGAGATTGCACCACATTTAGTGCTGTTCCTGATTAAATCAGCATGCCTCACATTTGCCAGAACTATTGTCACAGCAATATGTATCCCCAGTTCACACATGGAATGTTTGCTCTCTGGCAGCCAAATGCACTTGGAACTGGCAGTGATGATCTCATAAAGCAGGAAAGCTGAGCAGTTGGTCAGATGATTAACATATTATTGAGATGGAGGAGTTGAGCATCACTAATGAAAACATCTGGGCATTGCAGAATCAGGAATTTTCCCAACTTGGGGCAACCTAGGAGCCATTAAATCCAACCTCCTTATCTTACAAATGTGGAAACTGAAGCTTTATTTTTGTTGTTAATCTTCACCTGAGGATATTTTTTCCATTGATTTTTAGGGAGTGGAAGGGAAGGGGAGAGACAGAGAGAGAAACACCGATGTGAGAGAGACACATCGATTGGTTGCCTCCCACAAGCACTGGGGATCGAGCCTGCAACCCAACCCAGGTACATGCCCTTGACTGAAATCGAACCTGTGGCCCTTCAGTCTCCACTGAGCCAAACCCACTAGGGTGAAACTGATGCTTGAAAACAGGGTAAATATCAGGGCTTCTGGCCTGAGAAAAATTAAAGTGTAGTTCTTTTAATACAACATAAGCTGGATGAACAGCACTGTGACTGCTGAGACCTCCTTTTCAAAGGCTTCAAAACCTTCATTAACTAATCTCAAGGACTTGGTAACTTTTATTTCTCTTCCCCATATAACAGTATTTTTAAAATTATTATTTTTTAAATATTTTTATTGATTTCAGAGCGGAAGGAGAGGGAGAGAGAAATAGAAACATCAATGATGAGAATTATTGATTGGCTGCCTCCTGCACGCCCCCAAATAGGGATTGAGCCCGCAACCCAGGCATGTGCCCTTGACCAGAATCTAAGCCAGGACACTTCAGTCCACAAGCTGATGCTCTATCCACTGAGCCAAACCAGCTAGGGCTAACAGTATTTTTAAAAAATATCCAGTTTGTATTGTGTTTACTTGTATGTGAATGGAGAGTCATACTGCCCCAGACCTTTATGGCTCCAATGCTGCAGACTTCTCCCCACTGCAGTACCAGGAGGGCTGTAGGTTGGAGATGGGGTAAGAGATGATCTTCACAAACTGTTGCATACCATGTCTAAGGATCTTAAGGTTTGGATCCTCGAGGTGGTTTTCAGGCTTTTCTCTTATGTAATTATGTTCACTAGGTAGATTTGACAAATTGCTTGTAACTATTTTTAAATAATAAAAACCAGACATTGCCTTACTGATGTCTCATCAAAATAAAAACCCTGTCTTGCATGTGTATAATGCTCTCTGGTTTTCAAAGCTACCACTTATACTTTCTTAAATAGTCCTACTCCTTCGCTGATAAGGGGTTGTTTTGGGGACATGGGATGTGTCTATTCTGTGGCGGCAGGTAAGTTAGGATTTGGGAGATTGTAGTCCTTCTCAAGCACCCTGAGCACATGAAAGTAACTGCACTGAGTTATTCCCTGTCTCACTTTGTCTTTCTCTAGATTGATATTTATGACTGATTTGTAGGTGAGTTCCAATTGGTGAGACCTTGAAAGAATAGAATGCCTTGTTTTTTCTCTTTAGAGTTCACCATTTGAAGCATTTGAAATCTTACATTTGCAACCTAAAAGAGTGGCAAAGGGTCAGGAGGATGGAAGGAGGAATGTGCCTCAAGCTAGAATGCTCCTCGCAGAAGTCAGGAAAGAATTCCAGATCACTAGCTTTGCTTAGATCTCTGTGCTAAAGAAACAGGTTCTAAGGGAAATCTTTTCTAATATTGCCCTAGTCTGGTCCCCAAAAATGTCTTTGATGTGTTCAAAGAGAAAACTACAGGTTCAAAACGAAGTCACTTGTACTAAATAAGCACATGACACTGAACCTGGATTTAGTACCTGACTTAATTGCAGTTTTAACCTTCTCCAGGAATGTAATCTTATTATCAATCTGGAATTTTCTGGTCAGTACCAAGGAGGTGGTTTGTCATATGGGCCCTCTCCACCCTACCCCTCAAGGAATTTGAGGCAGTCGGCCTGATGAGACATGTCCTTTCCCATAAGGGAAAGTAATGAAACAATCTTTCTTTTCTTTTGTTAATAATTTTCTTTTTAAAATTTTATTTTTCAATTACAGTTTACATTCAATATTATTTTGCATTAGTTTCAGGTGTACAGCATAGTGGTTAGACAATAATGTACTTTACAAAGTGTTCCCCTCCCGCCTGCTCCAGTATTTCCAGTACCCACCTGGCACCATACATAGTTATTATATTTTTGACTATATTCCTTATGCTGTACTTTACATCCCCGTGACCATTTTGTGATTACCAATTTGTACTTCTTAATCTCTTCACCTTTTTCACCCAGCCCCTCAAACCCCCTTCCCTCAGGCAACCATCATTCTATGATGTCTGAGTCTCTTTCAATTTTGTTTGTTCATTAATTTCATTTTTTTAGATTCAACATATAAGTGAAATCGTATGTTATTTGTCTTTTTCTGACTAACTTATTTCACTTATCATAATACTCTTTAGGTCCATCCATGCTGTCACAAATGGTAAGATTTCATTTTTTTTTTTTTTTTTATGGCCCAGTAACATTCCATTGTATATATGTAACACAACTTTTTTATCGACTCTTCTATTGGGCACTTGGGTTGCTTCCATATTTTGCCTATTGTAAACAATGCTGCAATGAACATAGGCGTGCACCCATTCTTTTGAATTAATATTTTATATATATGGAATCATGGGGTTGTTAGGGGCAGAAACAGAAAAGTAGAGACTAGCTATAGTTAGAAGAAATTGTTTTATTCTGATTATTTATTTATTAAATCTTTATTGTTGAAAGTATTACATACTATAGTAACTACACTTTCCCCATTGACCTCTCCCAGTCTGCTCCCGCCCTCACCCCAGGCCTTCATCACCCTATTGTCTGTGTCCATGGGATATGCATATATGCATTCAAGTTCATTGGTTGATCTCTTCCCATTCCCCCACCCTCCCTTTTATTCTGATTAAAGGAAGCATATTCTGATCTGGCTGGGAGTTGTGCTCTGGGACCTGGGAGTTAACCTTGGAATGTGGTCCCTTCTCCTTATCCTAGAACTGCCTATTATGGAGAGATTAACAACCTTGTCCCAGCCCACAGTGCACGTAATCTGTAACCATTCTACCAATTTTTATTTCCTTTGCATACCCATTTTTATTCCTTTTGCCTACTTCCTCGTGCCTGTTAATACCCATTCTTATTCCTTTGCCTACATTCCCATATAATATTTGTCCTTCTACCCAATATAAGCAGCTGGTTTGTGGGGGTTGCAGAGTAGATTTTTGTGGATGACCTGCTGCTCTCCTTTACTATCGACATTATTGGAATAAACTCTCATATATTACTCTACTCTGTCTCTGCTTAATTGACTCAAGTAGTGACAGGCAGCCAAACTCATCGGTTGTTCAGTTTCAGGGTCACAAGACAGTACCATTTAAAAATTTCTGAGGACCCTCCACAGTGGCTGCACTAATCCACATTCCCACCAACAGTGCATCTGACAGATGTGAGGTGATATATTGCCATGTCCTTAATCTGTATTCCTTTGACCATAACAACTTTCTTGTCCCCACCCAGCTTCTGCCTATGAAAACTTCCATATTGTATGCGCTGCTCTACTTGCTGGACAGCATGCTACCACGAATCACTCAATAAAGCCAATTAGATCTTCAAATTTACTCGATTGAATTTTTGTTCTTTAACAGAAAACAATGTGGCTCTAGGGTAGAATTTAGCTGACCACCACATTCTACAACATAGACTGCGGCAGGATTAAAGTGCTCAGTTAGCCAGCCAGCCTAGGACCTGAATCCCAGTTAAACCACTTACAATACAATAGCTGTGTCATTCAGCAAATTGGTTTTTCTTAACTTCAAGTAGTCTCACCTGTAAAATGGGGTTGATGATACACAGTTGACCTAAAACACCAGAAAAAAATATATATGTAAAGTGCCTATTTGATATAAGGCAAGTGCTCAGAAAGTGGTAGCTATTATTATTAATAACATAAGGAAAGCCTAGGGGAAACTCAGCAGGAAACCAAAGGCTGCTCTAAGAAGGAACCGAAATAGTTCTGTCTGGGCTCCACCCACCCCTGTTAGCAAGTCCGCTCCCGGAGGGGGAGGGGGAGGGGGAGGGGGGTGGGGGAGGCAGGAAGAGGCCTCTCTGCCCTCCCACAACCCGAAGCCAGGCCGACTGCACCGAGACAAAGGCTGAGCTGAGCTGGTCGGTGGAGGGGGTGGTTTTGCTTTAGAAAAGGGTGAGGACTGCGCTCCATCTTCAGGGAGGGAAGGAAGAGATAAAGCCACGTTACAAAAATTCAAGGCCAGACGCACGGCCGGCCCCAGGCCGGATGGGGGAAGCGTACCCTCCGGCCTGTTTCCCCTCCCAGCCGCGTGCCCAGCCCGTGTCAGCTGATTCTGTGTTCCGGGTCCGGGCCCGCGGGCTACGGCCCCGCGCGCCCCGCCCCCGGGCCCCGCCCCTGAGCCCCGCGCGCCCCGCCCCCGGGCCCGGCCTCCTCCCAGCCAATCAGCCGCTGCCTGAACGCTCAGCCTTTTCCGCGGGGCCCCCGGCGGCCGTTCCGGGGCCAGTGTGGGCTGGGGGAAGGGAGGGGGTAGAGGGGAGGGTGGGGGAAGCCAGCTCTCCCGTGTTTGCCTTCCGGAGACGCAGACTTCTCCTTATGAAAAGAATATTCATATGCCCACGAAGGTGTCTGCCAGGGAATGCATCCCTTAAGCACAGGCAGGCTGCCCGAGGTTCACCGTGTCGGGTGAACCGCACTGTGTCGGGTCTGTTCAGGAGCTTTCAGAACATCCATCATAGGTTGTTTAGGGCTCTGAAAAACAGGGGCCTTTTCTTCCCTCCAAAAATCACCCCACAGGTGCCCCTGACTGACCCCGTCCCTTCCAGCTGGCTCACGGACACGATTGCGGCCTGTCGCAGCCCCCCAGCCCAGATTGGGGGAGGGGAGGGGAGGGAGAGTGGTACTTGTGAGGAGAGATGGTTCACAGTGTAGAAACTCCAGCCCTCAAGCCTAAGTCCACCCCGCTGCTAACCGGTGCACGGACTAGGCAAAGGGAGAAGAGACACATGATTCTTCCCCTTCTCTGTGTCTGGAACTTTACTTTTGTCCTCTCAATCCTCACAAGAACACTGTAGAGAGGCATATCCTTATTCAAATTCTGAAAATGAGGAAACTAAGGCTCTGAGAGATTAAGAATTTTATAGCTGCTGAGGGTCTGGTTTGCCGTGAAGCCAGAGTTTTCTCTAAGTGAGGGGGCTTGTACCTGGACACCAAGTAGTGTCTAGACTCAAGCCTCCACGGTTCCCTTGTTTGCTTTGGGGGCAGACAGCAAAGGCAGTAGATACTTCCGAGCAAAGTTAAAGGCCTTCCCAGGCCATCTCACACCTGGGTGCAATCAGTTCACTGTTTAAGTAGAGACCATTTTGTCACTTTGGGGGGAAATCTTGAGTTACTGAAACATCTTTCAGGTCGTAGAATAAATAGCACTTTCCTTGACCCACAAGCCTAGGTCAGCTGCCTCCTGCAGGACTTGAGCATTCTCTTTCAGTAGCCTTTGCCACACCACATATTGCAGTTTCCTTATTTGTCTCCCTCTTGATGGAGGGAAGCTAACTGGGTGCAGGAACCCTGTTTTGACTGTAGCCTCAGCATTTAGTGGAAATGCCATGGCCCAGGTCCCAGGATGCCAGTGTTCACCAGGAACTCTGTGCAGAAGCCGCTGAACTAGAGTTTTGAAGTTAAAAGTAGGTGTGAAGGAAAACGGAGAGCAATGATAACAATGGTATCATTTATTGAGTGTTTATTATGTAACAGGCATTGTTCTAACAGCGATTTTCAAATGGTGTGCCACAGAATTTTTAAAACATGCAAAACCTGACTATTTAGTCAGGGGCACTGACTTCTTTTCCTTTAGATTGACAAATAAAAATATGACAGCAAAAAATAAATAAATAAATAAATAAATAAAAATATGACAGCAGCCAACACAACAATAGTCGTCTCATATGAAGGCCCTGTCTTGAACCATAAATATATATAGGTCATACAATAGAGTTGCATCTTATTGGTCAATGTGGCATAATAAGGTTGCGTCTGATTGGTTAATTCCTGGTATCAGAAATCCTTATATACACATATAGGCTCCTGATTTTTTAAAGTCATGTTGAAGCAAAAGGGTAGGTAATTACATGTTTTGTAACTAAATCAAAATTATATCTATTTTTTTGCCCATCGGCCAAAAAATACATTTTTTGGCATGCTGCAGAATGTTAGTAATTAGTTTATGTGTGCCATAAGTTGAAAAAGATTGAAAATCGCTCTTCTAAGTACTTTAGTGCAGCACTTAAATGTGCATTTGAATCACCTGTGGATCTTGTTAACCTGCAGATTCTGATTCAGTGTGTCTGGGGTGGAGCCTGACAAGTTCCCAGGTATCATATTTTGTGTAGCAAGGCGTTGGTATACTAACTTATTTTATCTTTTTTTTTTTTTATCCTCACCCAAGGATATTTTTCCATCGATTTGTAGAGAGAGTGGAAGAGAGAGAAATATCGATGTGAGAGAAACACATCGATTGGTTGCCTCCTGCATGAGCCCCAACCAGGGCCCAGGCCAGGGAGGAGCCTGCAACCAAGGTACATGCCCTTGACCAGAATCGAACCCAGGACCCTTCGGTCTGCAGGCCAATGCCCTATCCACTGGGCCAAACCAGCTAGGGCTTATTTTATCTTAGCCATATGAAGTAGGCACTACTATTAATACTATCACTCCTATTTTATATACAAAGAAACTGAGAGTATAGGCTTCTATGAACTTATCAAAATAAATAAATTTCTGGGCAATGAGGGAGGGGAGAATGGTATGAGCAGGGCACTGCTATAGAAGGAGAAACAAAATTCTTGGCAGAGGCAACAGTATTTACAAAAGCCTGGTATGCAGCAGAAGTGGGCAGGGGCCACATAGAGGGCTGTTTCACTCATTAGGCACCATATGCATAGTCCTTAGGACTGTGAGCTTTCCAAAGGCCCCAAATATTTGAGACCTGAAAAAAAAAAAGATTGGTACCTACATGTGAAAAGTAAACATTTAAATTAATCATTCTAAATTGCAAATAATGTAAAACCCTTTCAAAATTTTTACATTAAAAATTTCACATTTGGGAGTGATATAGATACATTTTAATACATTTGATAAAAAATAGGGTAGGGCCTCTCAAGTCTAGGGTCTACCAAGGACAGGACAATCCGTGGCCACAGTGGGTTTGGATGTAATCTTCAGGGCAGCTCAGACCCAGTGACAGAAGCAGGAAGATGTTCTCTGTGGCTACAGTGAGAAGAATGGGTTGGAGGGAGGCTAGACTGAAGGCCCAGAAGCTAGAGACCAGATAGGCGTTTATAGTTTTCCAGACCACAAGACAATGTCCTCCTTGCCAAGATTAACATAAAATAATAGCGTTATACAACCCAATTATTCTTTGATTTTTCAGGGACTCAATCTGACTCAGCATTCTAAATTTACTTAATATTTGGGGGCAAGGATGCTTGCCAGCTACTTTGTCATTAAGGCCAGTGATGTGACAGTCTAGGGGAGGCCGGACAGCCATGAGTGCCAACCTCAGCTCTGCTACCTGCTAGCTGTGTGAGTTTGCATAAGTGATTTAACTTCTCTGAGTCTTGGATTCCTTATCGGTTAAATGATCATAATACACTAGAGGCCCGATGCACAAAATTCGTGCAAGGGGCTTGGCCCTTGCAGCCCTGGCTTCACCCGGAAGGTCATCCGGAAGGTCGTTCTGCTGTTCAGTCTAATTAGCATATTAGCTCTTTATTATATAGGATTCCTCACAGAATGGCACATATCATAACTACCATTTATATGTATCTATTTTGTGGGAAGCACTCTATATCCAGTGCTTCCCACAAAATAGGTACATATAAATGGTAGTTATGATATGTGCCATTGATCTGAGACCTAGTTGAGTTTTCTTTAGGAGGGAACAGAGGGTGCAGTAAATAATTTAATCTTTTTATCAATCTTCTGAGGTAGAAATTGTTGTCCCCATTTTGCAGAGAAGGAAACTGGGGCTCAGAGATGAGATCGCTCAGCTCAGTGAACTAGGGGGAGAAAGCAGGACACTTGCAAGAACTGGGATTTTATGTTTATTCTGTTTGTGCATTCTCTCCAGGAGTCAACATTGGCTGCTTCCACTACTCTCTGCTGGGCCCAAAACCTGTTCCCCATGGTCACAGCTTAAAGAGTCCTGATGTCCAAGAGCACACCACTGAACACTCTCCTTGGGGCTCCAACCTCCATTTCCCTTTTCCCCCAGCCTTGCCTAACTCCCTACTACCTTGCCCTTGCCCCATGATTTTTCAGCTTCTGGATTTCACTTACTACAGAGCTTGTCTCTTTGAGACTCAGACAGAACCGCCCTGGACTAGGCTGCCTTCCAAGGTACCTCCCTTTAAAGGGAGTAGATAAGTAGGTCACATCAGGATGGTAGGGGAGGAGGCTGACTTCTTAGCGGAGGAGGAAAACTACTGCCGATCACATGGAGAATGGGGAACAAAATAACAGGGCTCTTTTCTGTCTTTCTCATATGCATATTCATTCATATTCTCTCTCTCTCTCTCTCTCTCTCTCTCTCTCTCTCTCTCTCTCTCTCTCTCTCTCTCTCTCTCTCATCTCTTTCTATCTCTCTATTCCACACTTGCAGCCCTCTGTTGGCTGCTATTGCTGTGAAAAGCGCTCATAGGCAATGCTGAATTCTGTGCTTTAGGAACACCAGTAGAAACCGTAGGGAGCAGAAAGCTTGTCTATCATTTGTTCTCCTCCCTCCCACCCTGCCTCCTCTTCAAGCCACCCCTACAACTGCCAGGAGAGGAGTAATCTCAGCAGAGGATTTGGAGCTTCTGTCCAGTTGACTGTTCCTCAAGGGCCTGAAAGCACAGAGATTTGTAGCTTGGAAGCTCCGTGGAGCTAGGAAGGTACTGGCTTCCAGTGATTGCTTGGAGTAGCCCAGGATCTGGTTAGTACAGAGTCTGTCGTTGCAAGATTTCTGTTCCTCATCCTCACCCCTAACCCTCTTGAAGGTAATTCATGAGGAGTGTGGATGGGCATTAAATTGTATATTACTCTGAAAACCAGAGAGACAGGGCGTGGCATTTTAGGTCCAACACCGCCAACTCCACCCTGCCCTGCTATCTATCCCTGGGGACTGAGTCCGGTTTGAATCATAACACTGGGCGGTCACACTTCTAGGAAACTGCAGCTGAAGGGGAGAGGTCCTGGCTGTGTGAATGAGACCAGCCTGGCTGTGTACAGATTAGGACTGAAAATGTGTATCCAGGCAGAGATCAGTCCCTGGACTCTGTGCCCAGGGCACAAGGCAGGCACACAAAAACAAAGACCAAAGCCTGGTCCTCGCACCTGGGGGTCAACAACTCGGGTTCCCTGGACGGGGGTTGTGGAAACAGGGAGTTCACCTCTGGAGAGGCCCAGGGGTTTTCCATTCTCTTGGCATGGAGCCTGGTGAACTTGCAGCTCTGAGGCTCACTGTTTCAGGACGCTGGTAGCCCTTTCGCAGAGATCCTCCAGAGGCAAAAGCAACTCTCTCCCACTGCCTGATGTTTCAGCACTGCCCCCTTCCCTCCTGACGCCTGTCCCCAAGGCCCTGGGCAGACTCTTTAGGAATACTACACCCCTCTGCTCTTTCTCTCTACCTCTGCAGAAAAGGTGCCCCACACCCTGGGTATCTGCTCCCCTGTGCCCTGTGGGAAGGTCCCACTCTTGCCTGCAGTTGCTCCCCTCCCTCCCATGAAAAGCAGGGCTGGGTGACAGGAGAGAGACATCTTTCCCCAGTGGGGTAGGCCTAACATACCTCTTTTCCAGGCTGGGGTAATCCCAACCATCTCTCATCAGAGTGGGTGTAAATCACCACACACATGTAATAGCAGTGACTGCAGTGGTATCTCGCCTTGAAACAAGAAGTTTAGATTTGTGAGGCTTAGTCAGATCCTTTGTGCTCTCAAAAAGTGCCTGGCAACTACTCCTCTGGATGAGGCCTATGCCAGGACTATGTTGTGTGTGGGGGGGGACGGGGCGGGCGGGGGGGGGGGGAGGGGCGAGGCGAGGAGGGGCATGCATTACTCCAGGTCTGGTGCAAGTGCTACCTCTTGGCTTACCTAGAGTTAACTAGGAGAAAGGTCAGTCTTGGAGCCTCCATGGCCTCCTGCATCAGTTAGCCATATATTACGCAGTGGTTCGGAAACGTCAGTGTGCATCAGAATCATCAGGGGGCTGGTTAAAATACAGGTTGCTGGGCCCCATCCCCAGGGTTTCTGATTCAGTAGGTCTAGACTGGGGACAGAGAATTTGCATTTCTAACAAGTTCCCACGTGATGGGCTACTGCTGCTCCAGGGACCACATTTGGAAACCACTGAGCTAAAGCAGCAAAAAGAAAATCTAGGTTTGAGTCCTAGCCCTACCACTTTTCTGCTCTGTGATCTCGTATTTGACCTCTCAGCTTCAGTTTCCCACCCATTGGAGGTGGAGTAATGACCATTGCGTAGTTGGGAGGATTAGATTACATCTTGTATTTGAAAGACGCTTTCACTGTGCATAACAATCTGAATATATGAACTTGTCAACAAATACAGTGTTTATTGAGTAGTTTATTGTCCATTGGGTGCTCTGTTCCAGCGGTCGCCAACCTGTGGTCCGTGGACCACTGGTGGTCCGTGAGGTCCGAAAGGTTGGCGACCGCTGCTCTGCTCAATGTCATGGCTCACTTTGGGCAGATCATATGGGATTCTAAGGCCCAATTAAACCCACACATTTCTGGACCTGTTTTCTCCTCTATCAAACAATGCCTTTGGTCTATGAAACTAATGGCCCCTCTAAGTACCATTTAGAAGTCCAAATCTGGGAGGGGCACTAGGTCTTGGGAGGCACAGCCAGATTTTTTATTACTTGCTCACCTCTTTCCAGGACCTCCACCTGAGAGCCCAGGTGCTTCTGCAGAGCCAAGAGTCACTGGTCAGTTCCTCCCTAAGGAGAGTAACATGGCCCTCAAGGACCATCATGATCTGGTTCCATCCTACCCTTATAATCCTATTTCCCATGGTTTCTCCTCCATTCACCTTATCAATCTAGACAAATTGGATTATTTATTCTTTTCCAAATATGCCCTATGTTTTTTCTGCTTCCAGCTTTTGTTCACACTGTCCTCGCCACTAGAATACTTCCACGAGTCAAAGTCCTATTCATCCTTCAAAGTTCACTCGGTGCCTATCTCCTCCAAGAAATCATCCCAAATCCTTCTTCCTTTTTTTATTTTGTTAATCCTCACCCAAGGTATTTTTTCTATTGATTTTTAGAGAGTGGGAGGATGGGAGGGGACAGGGGGTGGGGGTGGGGAGAGAGAGATTGGTTGCTTCCCATACCCGCCCTGATTGGGGGCCAGGGATTGAACCTACAACCCAGGTATGTGCCCTTGACCTGGAATCGAACCTGCAACCCTTTGGTATGGGGGTCGAAGCTCTAACCATTTAGCCACATCAGCCAGGGCCCAAATCCTTCTATCATCTGTCTGTCCATCTAGCTGGCTAGCTATCATCTTATGTATCTACTTAATACAAGTACTTTTTGTAGTTTTCTTTAGGTGGTAGTAAGACATGTTACTGAAGTTGTCAGGTATAAGATCTAACTAAATCAAGGATGCAACCACCTCAGCTTCTTCTACTTGTGTCAGATATTGTACCTCTTAAGGGGCTATATAGAAACTCAGTGGTCTGAAGTTTTGTCCCAGGATGTAACATTTCTAAAGTTTGTTCTTGGAACATACTCAGATATGAAACACTTAAAAGGAGTGCCTACTTAAAAAAAAAAAAAAAGATTCATCAGCTGTCTATTTTCTATGGTAATCAGAGGGAATAAATATATATGTGTGTATATATGCCTTTAGGGCCCATGTTCAGAAATATATTCATTTGCATATAGGCACATCTGCTTCTCTAATTTTCTTTTTGAAACTACAGGTTTTTCTTTTCTAAATATAATATATGGGTTGGGAGAAAATGTGTAGTGGAAATAAAAAATAAAAGTAAAAGAAAAAAGTCATTCATAATCCAGAAATAATCAGTCTTAACATTTTGGTGTATTTCTTGTGAATAGTTTTCTTGCATGTGTTTATTGTATATGTCTTTTTTTTTTTTTTTTTTTTTTTAAGAAATTGGGATCAGATGTTTATACATTTACTAGAGGCCCGGTGCACGAAATTCGTGCACAGGCTGGGGGGAGGTGTCCCTCAGCCCAGCCTGCACCCTCTCCAATCTGGGACATCCCTCTCACAATCCAGGACTGCTGGCTCCCAACTGCTTGCCTGCCTGCCTTCCTGATTGCCCCTAACCGCTTCTGCCTGCCAGCCTGATAACCCCCTAACCACTCCCCTGCCAGTCTGATTGATGCCTAACTGCTCCCCGGCCAGCCTGTTTGCCCCTAACTGCCCTCCTCTGCAGGCCTGGTCACCCCTAACTGCCCTCCCCTGCAGGCCTGGTCCCCCTCAACTGCTCTCCTCTGCAGGCCTGGGTCCCCCCCAACTGCCCTTCCCTGAAGGCCCGGTCACCCCCAACTTCCCTCCTCTGCTGGCCTGGTCACTCCTAACTGCCCTCCCCTGCAGACTTGATCGCCCCCAACTGCCCTCCCTTGCAGGCCTGGTCCCTCCCAACTGCCCTCCCCTGCAGGCCATCTTGTGGTGGCCATCTTGTGGTGGCCATCTTGTGTCCACATGGGGGTAGGATCTTTGACCACATGGGGGCAGCCATCTTGTGTGTTGGAGTGATGGTCAATATGCATATTACTCTTTTATTAGATAGGATAGAGGCCTGGTGCATGGGTGGGGGCCAGCTGGTTTGCCCTGAAGGGTGTCCCAGATCAGGGTGGGGGTTCCCTTGGAGTGTGGGGCGGCCTGGGTGAGGGGCCTGTGGTGGTTTGCAGGCCAGCCATGCCCCCCGGCAATCCAAGCGGAGGCCCTGGTATCTGGGATTTATCTTCTACAATTGAAACTTTGTAACCTGGAGCGGAGCCAAGCCTTCTGCTCGCTCCGTGGTGATAGCCATTTCTGTTGGGATTTATTTATCTTCTATAATTGAAACTTTGTAGCCTGGAGTGGAGGCCTAGGCCGGCCAGGGCTGCAGAAGCTTGGCTTCCTCCATTGCCGGGGGCAACCCTAGCCTCCTGCTCTCTCCAGCTCTGTGGCTGCTGCCATTTCTGTTTGGATTTATTTATCTTCTATCATTGAAGCTTTGTAGCATTGAGTGGAGGCCTAGGCCGGCAAGGGCAGGCAGGAAGCTTGGCTTCCTCCGTTGCCAGGAAAACCCAAGCCTCCCTCCTGCTCTCTGTGGTTGCAGCCATCTTGGTTGGGTTTATTTGCATATTTGCTCCTGATTGGCTGGTGGGTGTGGCTTGTGGGTGTGGCAGAGGTAAGGTCAATTTGCATATTAGTCTTTTATTAGATAGGATGTATCCTATTTTTTAAAAAATATTTTTTTTATTGATTTCAGAGAGGAAGGGAGAGGGAGAGAGAGATAGAAACATCAATGATGAGAGAGAATCATTGACCTGCTGCCTCCTGCAGGCCCCACACTGGGGATCAAGCCTGCAACCTGGGCATGTGCCCTGACTGGGAATCGAACGATAACCTCCTGGTTCATAAGTTGAAGCTCAATCACTGAGCCACGCTGGCTGGGCTATGTATCCTCCTTTTTAGATTCAACACATAATTAGTATTTTGGTATTCCTTTAAATATTCTTCCCATACATTGAAAAAATTATTTCATGATATCTGTTTACAGATGTACCAAAATTTATTTAACCATTCCTTTATGTTGGACACTCAATTTTTGGCTATAAATCATATTCCAAAAACATCCTTGCATAACTGAATACATCTCTGATTATTTTCTTAGGCTGTTTCTAGAAGTGGGATTACTAGGTCATTTTTAAGTCTCTTGTTACATACTACCAACTTATTTTCTGGAACCTCCATTTGAAAATACTTCCAGAATATTTTACCTATAGCTCTCCTTTTACTCCTAAGTAAGTTTTACCTCCACTCTAGTTGCATTCCATTTCTTTCTTGCTGTACTTCATTAACCCTTTCTACATTGAATTTACATGCAGTATGTACAAGTCTTAGTTCCTCCACTAGGGAACCATCTCTGACCATCTTCACATCTCCCTCAATATTCAGTTCAGCTAGAACAAAGGGCCAGAGGACTGAATCTACTTTGGCAACTAGTAAGGAGAAGCTCCCTTTTGGGAAGGAGCAAGGCAAGTGGCTTGAACTCCATAGTGAGCGGTGGGGTTGCAACACTGGTTGAAGGGGAAGCAAGGGATTTTCCTCAACCCTTCATACATTCAGACTCCAGGAGCTGCGAAAAGATGGAAAACTAGTCAAGGCTAGAGTCTGGGAGAGAAGAGGCCTTAGCTCCCTGGAAGGGCAGGGGAAGGGCAGAAGCTTGGGGCCACAGCTACAGGAGCAGGGCAGTTTCAGGCATTCACCTGGTAGTGGAAACTTGCTTTGAGTACTGTGTGTCAATCTTTTTTTACATCCAATTGTACCACTACTAACCATCCCAGTCTCATAGGTTTTGACCTAGAGAAACACCTGCAACACTAATTATAGTGGCTTAAATTAATGTGTTTTATTTATTTATTTTTTTAAATTAAATTAATGTGTTTTAGATGAGAGTTTCCCAGACTTTAATTGTACCCTGTTTGTGATTTCAATGTAGTGGGAATAAAGCAGCAGTATGTACAGACATACCTGTAATTTATATCATCTAAGCCATCTATAGTCTGAACAGTGAAGACAGATAATCCTATCTAATAAAGAGGGAATATGCTAATTGACCCTCATGCCATCGCAAAGATGGCGGCACCCACAGCCAATAAGGAGAGAACATGCTAATTGACTGCCCCACTCTCAAAGATGGTGGTGCCAATAAGGAGGGAATATGCTAATTGACTGCCATGCCCTCAAAATGGTGGCGCCCACAGCCACAAGATGGCGGCACCCAGTCCCCTCAGCCCCCCAGCAGCCCAGGGCCGGCCCGAGGCACAGGCAAGACTCGAATGGCGCTGCCCAGACACCCATGGCCACCCAAGGCTCAGGTAACCAGGGCCGGCCAAGGCTTGCACTGCCAGCAGTGGCAGCAGCAGAGGTGTGATGGGGGCGTCACCTTCCCCTGATCGCCGGGTCACCTCCCACCCCTGAGGGCTCCCGGACTGTGAGAAGGGGCAGGCCGGGCTGAGGGACCCCCCCCCCATGCCCCCCCTCCCCGCTTCAGTGCATGAATTTTCATGCACTGGGCCTCTAGTATTAAAATATTCAGAGTGTGCCCACATCATTTACAATGTCTGCATAAGGAGTTAAAACATACTGTGCCACTTCCTTTAGCCTTATCCTAAACAATAACATTATTGAAATCACAGGTTTGATGGATTAGCTATGGTTTTGTAATACACATGAAAACTATAAAGATTACCATTACAATGAAAAATGGTCAGTCATTGGTAATGCTTATATTGCCCATTGGTGATATTGAATCATGTTTTTTGGAAAAAGTATTTTAACTAAACAGTTTCTTTGTATAATTGTGTATATTTCTTCCACTTGATGGGCCTTCTAAGGTCAGGCATCATGGTTTATTTGCTACTTAGTAAGTGTTGAAGTATAGTAAACTTTTGTCCTTTCCTTGATTTGTTTTGTTTTGGCGATGGGATAGTGATCAATAGGAGTTAATCATTTACAGGAGTTAATCATTGTACTTAAACATAAATGACCTCTCCAAGATAAAGATTATAAAGGGGCGAACAGTAATTATATGATTAAAAAAAAAAAAGTCACCCTGGTTTAAATACTGTGCCATTATTGTTTGGATTTAGGCTTTAAGGTATTCAGGATGGAAAACAGCAAATCATTAGCATGTTTTCTACCTGTTCTTCTTGCAATAGATAACACATTTACAAGTTTAAGATTTGTCTTGTAGCTATAAAACAGAGCAACATTATTGAGCTTATGCAAAAAACCAACCCACTATAATGACTTCATTAACTAAGATAACTTTCCCATACCTAGCAAGCAAAGAATGAAATAGTCATTAATCAGTAACTATTAGTTGAATGAATTGATGAAATTGACTTAGCTACAGTCAATAGATTCTTACCACCCCTGGGAAACCATTAAAACACACACACACACACACACACACACACACACACACACACACACACAGCCAAGCCAGTGTTGCTCAGTGGTTGAGCTTTGACTTGTGAACCAGGAGGTCACAGTTCGATTCCCAGTCAGTGCACATTCCCAGATTGCGGGCTTCCTCCTCACTGTGGGGGCGTGCAAGAGGCAGCCAATCAGTGATTCTCTTTCATCATTGATGTTTCTAGCTCTCTCTCCCTTTCCCTTCCTCTCTGGAATCAATAAAAATACATATTTTTAAAAAAGAATAACACACAGAGGAAGAACTTTAGTACATAATGTTCTAGGGCCTTTTCTGTGTCTTTCCCCTGGATTTCATGCAGCAGCTGCCTCATGAAGAGAAGATAGAATCATGCTCCTAGAGGAAAGACACCTTGGCCTGTCCATAACCAAAGCTCTCCTCCTTCTCAGAGGATGAAGGTGACTCAGTTTTCAAAGAGGATTCAAGACCTAATTTGATCCAGAACTGGAGGGGAAGTTGAAGAAACTAATGGATAACCTTCTGACTAACCAAATTTATAAATGATCAAAAGCAAGTATGAATGAGATACCAGAATAAAAGAGTATATTGGGAGAGAATAACTCTAATGAATAAGAGAAAGATACCCCAACAACTTTAGTAATCTGCCAGAGACAGAGACATTTATCAAGGTCTGGCCAGTAATTTCCTTGTCCTTAGCCCTGCCTTCCTCTTTCTTTCTGAACCTTTCAAATGCAGAGCCTTGACCCTGCAACTCAGGATTGTTTAGTCCATCAGCACAGAGAAAACTTGTTCTTCAGACACTGAAAATGAGCAATACCGTTTCCTTAGCTGCTATGAATCCAATGGAAGCAAGAACTAGATGAAATACCAGAAGACCTGGGTTGGAGTCCTGACTCTGTCATGTTCTGGTTGAGTGACCTTATGCCTATTGGTGATCTAACTCATGGCTTCCTTACCTCATTCATTTAACAAATATTTCCTGAGCAGTCACTGTGCACCAAGCACTAGCTTTGGGCACTAGTGATATTAGCAATGAATAAAATAGATCCTGCTCTAACGGAGTTTATGTTCTAGTGAGATTATAATAAATAATCAATCAATAAACAATGTAACTTCAAGAAATGAGCAGTACTGAGGGAGAAATAAAACAAATAATAAAGTCAAATTGGAAGGAGGGTTCCTATGGAGAGGGTGGGGGGAGGGTCTCCTTGAGGCAGTAACATTTGAACCAAGACTTGAATATACTAGGAGGCAACCAAAGTAAAGACAATTCCAGGCAGAGGGCCCAGCAAGCCCTCAGATGGGTCCACGTTTGGGGCTGGATAACAATCAAGGAAAATGGCACTGGTATGTGGTTTACTAGATCAACGGTTTTGACACAGTATTCCAAGTAATGCTAAAACTTCCCTGGTTGGGGAGGGAGGTGGGGGTCAGGGGCAGAGGCTCTACCAGGCTCCCACACTCTGTCCAACACACAGCAGCTCTTCCTGAACCTGAAGCTTATACTGGGGTGCTGCTTAAGATTTTGCTTGAAGAACATATTCTGTGACCAAAAATTCTTGATCTCAATAGTCCTTCCCTACTCTAATTGTCAGACACTATGAGAATTTATCACACAACCACTGTGGTCCCTACAGAAGGGTTGACACAAATCTCGTCAATAAACGGCGTCCAGAGTGCCTACTCCTAGCGACTGACTCTGCTGCACCCCATTCCCTCCCCCGCAGAGGTGGACAGAACCTCTGACACCCTGCAAGCCTGTCCCAGGTAGGGAGGGATGCATATCTCTGCCTCGTCCTAGTGGACTATGCTGATGTTCTTGCACTGTGGGATGGAGACTCTGTCCTACACAGCAGAGCTTTGTGGAGAGAGCCAAGGAATGGCCCGGTTTTTTCCAACCTATAAAATGCAAAGTTGGCCCGCTGCCTTTCTTCCTAACCCCAAAACTCATATCTTTCCTTGTCTCCAGAGAACTGTCCGGCAGCTCTCAAATAACTCTCTGCTGTCCTGGGGCTTTGGGAAAAGCGATGCGCAGAATGTGAAATCACTTTCTGGTAACACGAATCTAATTAGCTCTTTGACTGAGAAAAGGAAGCAGAGGCCAAGCGGGGTTTTAACAATCTGTTTCTCACATATTTGAAAACAAGTGAAGAACCCGGCAGGGAAATGGAGAGAAAGAGGAAATAAGGATATAGGACATTTGGAAAAGGGGTAAGAAAGAGAATGGGGGAGGGGGGTGGGAGGGGGAGTAGAATATCAAGTGACCAATATATTAATCCTTTCTTCCCCCAACTTCACCCCGGCTCCCAGCTCCAGTCTCCTCTCTCTCAGAGAGAACTTACTTGAAGGTCGACGATTTCTCTTTCTGATTCCATCTTGCTTCCCTCAATTGCCTTCGCACGTACCGAGTGCCCGAACCGACTGCGTGGGCGACTCCAGGCTTTGCTGTCTGAGTCTCTGCTGCTTCCTCTGAGGGGGAGAAAGCACACAGCTGGCAGGACAGGCGTGCTATTCATCCATCTGCTGTGGGATGCCTGTCTGAGCCTCAGCCCCCGGGAGAGGTGTACACATGCATACACGTGAGAGGGAGAGGGGGGAGAAGGGGGAGAGAGAGAGAGAGAGAGAGAGAGAGAGAGAGAGAGAGAGAGAGAGAGAGAGAGAGAGAGAGAGAACCCGTACTATAATGGTGGCGTGCGACACATTGATAGGTGGCCTTTTGAATAGGGGTGGCAGCATCATTTTCCCCAGTGGCTCCAATACCCCTCCAGTCCCAGGGGAGCCATCTGAGGTCACCCAGCTTGCTTTTAGCCAGGAACTTGAAAAACAGCCTGCGGATACTGTCTGACTTCACAATGGTGGAGCTGAGTAGGGTTCCTGAGTAGGGATGGCCTCCAGCATTTACCCAAGACTCAGGCTTAGGGACTTCCGCTGTTATTTCCTATGTTCCCTCTATCTTTAAAATATTTTTTTAAAATTGTAGTTTACCCAATGGGCCCCCAAGCGTAAGGCTTATTCCTCAAAGTAAATAAACAACACACTGTTATTGACAGGTTGGCTGATGCTCTCTCATTTTCTCCCTTGATTAGCCAAAAGGAGAGCAGGAAAAGTTATGCCTTCAAATTCTGTTCATGCAAATAATTGCATTTCCCCTGCTTTTAAAGTAAATCTACCAGGAGTGAATCCTTTTGGGGGGAAGTTTTTCTTTCTGGTGTTTATCTCAGAGACTCAAACTCCTGTGGCTTGTTCCTGAAGCTGGTTTTACACAGCAGCTTGTGTCTGTGTGGGGGTGGGTATGCCCCTGGGTGCATGAGGGGGTGGTGTCAAAGGGGAGTAATCCAATTCGGAGCTTAAAGGTTGGGGGTCGGGTGGGGGGGAGAAAAGCAAAGTCACAAATTTACTCTCACCACATCCAAATGTAAAAAAGGGGGTAATTTCTATTAGATGATATAATCCTATATAATAAAAGGGTAACATGCAAATCGACCGAACAGCGGAACGACTGGTCACTATGATGCGCACTGACCACCAGGGGGCAGACGCTCAACGCAGGTCAGTGCGCTCCCATTGGAGGAGCGCAGCTCAGCCAGAAGGCAGCACTAAGGATGTTCAATGGCTAGCTTAGGTCTGCTCCTCACATGAGCCAGGACATTCCCCGAGGGCTTCTGGACTGCGAAAGGGTGCAGGCCAGGCTGAGGGACCTCCCCCCCCCCAATGCATGAATGTCATGCACCAGGCCTCTAGTGTCTTCATAAGTCCCCACACTGCCAGACAAGTGGTGAGAGGAGGATGGGCTATATTTCAGTGCAGACTAATGTAAGTTATAAACAGTTCAATTGCGATAGAATGGTCAGTCTTTCGGATTTCCACACCCATCTCCCCAAAGATGGCATTTAGAAGAAGGGTGTGGTTTATGTATGCTTGGCGATGGAGAGGTGTTAGCTCTCGGATGTCCCTGGGGCCTGTCTATCTCTGCGAGTTTCTGCTACGGAGCTGCTGGGCTGCCCCCTGAATTGATGAGTGCTAAGGAGAGACTCAGCCTGCTCCTGGGCCTCCTGCTGGCCTTGGTGTCTGATGTCTGGGGCCAGGATAACTCATGGTACATTCTCTGTCTGCTCCAGGCAGGCTCCCTGGTTGACTCTGCCCTATCTTGGCTCCCATGGTGATGTGAACCATCCTGAGATCTGCTGTGATTTGTATGTGCTCCATCCCAGTGGTACCAGCTCCGTGGTCGCTCCCCTAAGATAATTCCCTCTGAAAATCTCCTACCAGACCTTCAGCTAACGCTCCTGTTTCCCTTCAGGTACATGGGGGCTGAGAACTGCTGACAGTCCTGGAGAAAGGCAAGCTCAGCTCCACTTCTGGTAAAGAGTTTGCTTTGAGGTGGCTGCTCCAGGTTGAGTTGATCTTCCAGACTCCAAAGTGGGAGAGAGATGTTGAGCCTACTCTCAGCATTCCTTCAAAATCCACCAGTAATGCCCACCACTCCCATCCCCCATAACAATGCCACTACACAATAAACACCATTCTAAGCACTTTAGTACAACTCACTTACTTAGTTCTCATAACAGTTCTGGAATGTAGGCAATACTATTATCCCTCCTGTGCAGATCAGGAAACAGAAAAACAACTTAACATTGCCCAGGCATTCCGATTCAGAGTCCATGCTCTTCTCCACCATTCTGACTCAGAGAGGAGGGGTTTGAGACACATGTTTGGATACCTGCTTTCTCTTCCTTTGCTTTCTGTCTTCCTATAATCCCCACAATCTAGGGTCAGAAAAGGTGCACTTTGTTTTCTTTCTCTTCCTGTTGGATTAGAATGTGCCTTGTGAGGAACTCTATGATAATGATTCAAAGAAGAAATAAAGAGATTTAGAAAATCCTCATTCTCAACAAACCTGTCTGTCAAAAATATTATCTTACTGGAAGGATATATGTATCCTATTGATAAGTACATTGGTTTTAAAAGGAAAAAGCTGTAATTCACTATAATAATAGTTTAGTTTGGCAAGATCTTTCTGGATTTCGACCTTTCCCCACCTTATATGCATCATTTGGAAGTAAGTAACAAACAGGATTTGGAAAGTATTTTATCTACTGTGACTCTGGATCGGGCGTCAGCAAATTTTTTCTGCAAAGGATCAGAGAGAATTTTTTTTTTTTTTTACCTTTGTGGGTCATATGGTTTCTGTTGCAACTACTGTACTCAACTCCGCTATTGTAGCATAAAGCAGCTGTTGAGTGGCTATTGCTGGAATTTAAAAATCATGGGCTAGTTGGATACTGTCCCAATAGAACTTTTCTTGTTTTGAGGCAAACCATTCAGAGACCCAATTTTCCACTTCTTTGTATGTTTTGAAGTGCTGCTCAGAAAGTGCGTGTGCCATCAATCAGAACAAGTGGTAATCTGAAGGAGCAAGGTCTGGTGAATACAGCGGGAGGGTTAATACTTCCCAGGCAAGATCTTTTAACGTGTCTTTAACTGGTTTTGAAGTGTGTGATGGTGCATCATCATGAAGGAAAATTACTTTGCCGTGTCTTCTAGCCCATTCTGGTCGTTTTACGATCAAAGCGTGGTTCAAATGGATTATTTGTTGTCAGTAGTGATCAGTATTAACGGTTTCACCTGGTTTTAGAAGCTCATAATACACCACACATTCCTGATCCCACCAAACGCAGAGCATTGTCTTCTTTCCGAAGCAATTTGGCCTTGCAGTCGATGTTGATGGTTGACCTGGATCAACCCATGATTTTGTGCATTTGGGATTCTCAAAATAAATCCACTTTTCATCGCCAGTCACAATTCGATGCAAAAAAGACTTTCTTTCATGCCGTTGAAGCAACATTTTACTGATGACTTTTTGGTTTTCCATTTGTCTTTTGTTCAGTTGATGTGGCACCCATTTTCTTTCCTTTAAAATCTTTCCCATTGCTTGTAAACGATCAGAAATTGTTTGCTGAACAACGTTTAATCTTTCTGCAAGTTGTTTTTTAGTTTGACACGCATCTTCATCCAATAATGCTTATAATTGTTGGTCTTCAAACTTTTTTGGTTGACCTGGACATTCTTTGTCTTTCACATTGAAATCATCACTTTTAAAGCGTTTAAACCAGTGTTCACAAGTATCTTGAGATGGAGCATGTTCACCATAAGCTTCCCAAAGTATACGATAACTTTCAGCAGCACTTTTCTTCAAAATAAAGTAATGAATTAAAGCTTCCCGCAAATACTGTTTTTTTTTGGTACGAAATTCGACATTTTTAAGCGTAAAAATATCTATGATGTTAACACCTTCAGAAAATTTGACAAATGAAGTTTTGAAGCTTGTTGTCAAAACAACAAAATAGCATACATATCAAATCGCATATATATCAAAATATGTGTAAATCCATCTATTGAAAAAAGTCCGAATTATTAACCGGTACACCTGTTAAACAAATGAGTATGGCTGTGTTCAATAAAACTTGATTAACAAAAACAGCAGAGCAGATTTGACCCCACGGGTCATAGTCTGCTGACTTTTGTTCTAGAATATGAGCAAAAAGAGAATCTGGAGTTCTAAATATCACAACCATGTCCAGTCTTCTAGATCATGTCTTTCAAATCTAATTCCCACTTGAGAGGTAACAACTGAGCCCCCTACTGCAAGGATAATATGTTAAACACTATGGGGATATAAAATCACAAAATGCATGCCCTTGTGAGACACATACCTGGCAAGTTAATCTAGAGTGAAGAGTGCTTCTGACATTTGGCTGTAATACTGAAACTATAGCTACACGAAGGCTGTTCACTCTAGATGGGAAAGGTTCCGATTCCTCTTTTCTGCTAGGGTGACTTTTACAGTGTGAAGTCCAAGGGACAGTTTTAGGGAAACTGCCTCTTGGGAAGAGTTTTTTTAGAACATGCCTGAACTTATAGATAAGTAAACACCCAGAGCCACTCAGGCAGTGGTCACGGAATGGGGACCTACAAGGGGACCCTAGGGGTGACTTGCTATGTAGGAGGTGCAAATTGTTGTAGGGCACTGAAGAAGCCAGCAGTGAGAAGATCTCTTAATGCTGAACAGTGAGAAAAGCTCTACAGTGGAAACCAGATGGGCTGGTGCCTGTGTGTGCTGGATCACTGTGTTCTTAGGCAAGTCACTGAACTTCTCTGGATATTCTCCTTTGTGAAAAGTGAAGCTGTCAAAAAAGATGATTTCTAAGATCCCTTTAACTCTTAAATTCTGTTTCTAATGTGTGTTTATATTAAACACTTCCTGTGTAACAGTATAAGATCCCAGATCCAGGTCTGAATTTTAGTATGTACAAGTTAAGGATTCCTAGTGGAATATTTATATAATTAGAAAAATTTTAAGAAAAGTTACGCCTGTTACCTCTGCTAGTAAAGACTGGGCAGGACAGATGCATGACAAACAAGATACCAAAGTGAGAATAAAGGCATACTTCAGGAAATGCTTGCAAACTCATGTATGCTCATTTACATATTCATTTAGCCACTTCCCAACTCACTACCCCAGGAATCCTAGGCCCAGAAGGAAAGGGAAACTTTGGGGGAGGGAGGTCCATGGAGGGAGCTACCTGTGCAGGGCCTGATGAGGGGCCCAGGTTGGCCAAATTGATAATTAAGAGATTGGGTGACTCTATCACTGTCCAATAGAACTTTCTGTCTAATGAACTTACTGTTCAGTATAGCAGCCATTAGCCACATGTAGGTATTGAACACTGGAAATGTGGCTAATATGACTGAGGATCTGAATTTAATTTTTATTTAATTTAAATATATTTACATTTAAATAGCTAGTAGCTACCATATTGGGCAGTGGAGCTCTAGACCAAAATTCAATATATTTAAAACAATGAGCAAAAAAGAAAGAGAGAGAGAGAGAGAGAGGACTCATAGACATGGAGAACAGTGCGGTGACTGCAGGGGTGGTGGGGAAGTGGGTGGAGGGAAAGTGGTTGGAGGTGGAAGAGGGGATAAATGGTGATGGAAAAAAAGTAAAATAAAATAAAGGGAAAAAAAAACATTGCTGAACTGTGGTCATCTCTTATTTAATACTCCCACCCTGGCTGCTCATCTCTTGATAGATTTTCATTAGACAAAAGTCTGATTTGATATAAATAGGAACTCAGGTCACACAGACCCCGTGGGAATGCCCCCTGAGACCCAGGGATGCTCTTGGTTGTGGTGAGTAAAATTCCCCTTCGGTCTTTTGCACTCAGGGTAGGGGGATTTTAACTGTGACTCACTGTTCAATGAATGATTAATAAGAGCCTTGTCATGTTGATAGGGAACACTTCTCACCTCTCAGCTCTGTGATGAGGTTAAAAGGTGCCTGGCACTCCTTTGGTGGCTCAAGGGAGTGAGGGGGGTGATAGATGATCTCTTCTTAATAAGAGAGACATCAGTGGTTTTTAAAGCAAGGGTTCCTTTTTTTAAAAAATGAGAACTTATGCAGAAGTTAACATAAAACAGATTAAAGTGAAACTGATGGGACCTGGAGTCACGTTCATTCCTCCCTGCCTGTCCAGCCCTTTATTTCTCAAGCTACCCCTTAAGGCACCTCTTGGGAACTCCTGGAATTCTGAGCAGGTGACATGGTTTACAGGCCTCTAAGGGCCTTGGGTCTGTTAGGGCTGAGCAATCACAAGTCATACAAAATTGCATGGCATTTTTCAAGTCTTGAAATGACATATTGGACACAAAAGAAGACATAAAAAACACAGTCAAAATTGTGACCACTTATCCCAGTAGCAGACAGGATGCTGGCCCACAGGGCCTTTTTTATTGACAGTGTTCCGCAGACAGTGAAGGCTAAGTCTCACTGTTGCACCTTTTCCCAGAGAGCACAAAGAACTCCGGGTTGGAATGTGGGGAAGATGAAGGCTGGAAGGTGCCATGGGGAACGGGTACAGGGCTGTAGGACTGGTGGGAAGAGGCGGGGAAGGCAGGGGAGGGGATCAGACAGCTCTGGGAAAAAAAAATCTCAGAGATGGAGGTACTGGTCTAACCACTTCGTCTTATAGTTGACAGAGGAAGCTTAGTGGTGAAGGTGGATTAGAGAATTAGTAGGTAAGTGTCCTGGTTATCCTTTTAATCACATGAATGTATACATGTGAGTGTGTGTGCATGTGTTCATGGAGGACAACTAATATGGGAATAGTTGCTTATAATTTCAAAATACTTTGTACATATTTTATTTTATTTGACACTCACAATGACCCAGTTGCAATTTACAGATGAGGAAACAAAAACCAAAGTGATTTGCCAAGATCATGCAGCTACTAGGTCAGTGATGGCGAACCTATGACACGCGTGTCAGCACTGACACGTGTAGCCATTTCTGATAACACGCGGCCGCTGAGGCGGCCGCATGCCGAGGATGAAACATTTGCTGTTCCTGAGGTTGAAACATTTGCGAAATAATGTTTTTTCCTCAAAGTGACACACTACCCGAGTTATGCTCAGTTTTTTGGCGAAGTTTGACACACCAAGCTCAAAAGGTTGCCCATCACTGATCTAATGTGTTCTTATTACTCTGTGCAAGGCAGGTAATCTGCTTTACATCATGATCTGATTTAATTTAACTTCACAGTGATCTTTACAAGTTAGATATTATGATCCCCATTTTTACAGGGGGAAAGGAAGCAAAAAGTAACTTGCTCAAAAACACAGCTAGTCAAAACCCATAGTATGTACAACAACAGGAGTGAACCCTAATGTACACATGAACTTTAAGTGACAATGATATGTTGGTGTAGATGCACCGATTATAACAACTGTACCACTCTGGTGCCCAGTGTTGCTAGTGGGGGAGGCTGTGCATGTGTAGGGGCAGGGATATGTGGGTAATCTCTGTACTGTGTGCTTTATTTTGCTGTGAACCTAAAACTGCTCTATAAAATAAAGTCTATTTTAAAACACACACACACACACACACACACACACACACACACACACACACACACACAACTAGTAAATAGCAGGACCAGAAGTCAAAAGGAAGTCTTTCTTGGTTGATAATGAGTTACTGTCATCAACAACTGGTTTAGCTCCACTGCACAAGTAGTAATAATGATAGGATTTGTGTCTGAGTGTGTGGCAGAGGTTGAGGGTATATGTTAAACAGTAGTATGTGGGGAAAAAGAGAAAGAATTGGAAAGAAGAAATATTGAATTGAGTCCCGGCTCTATCACCTAGTCTATACTAAGATAATTCAGCCAGAGATGAGTTCTAGAAGTTCCTTAAATATATTTGTCCACAAAGATTTACTGTGCTGCTGAGAGGAACTTAAATTGTAAGTTTGGTTCTTAGAAGAGGAAGGGTTAGGTGAAGCAGGGATAAAATGCATGGATGTTTACCAAACCCTCAAGTTGGGCCACAGGACAAGAAGGTTCTGATGGGATGACTTGTCACAAAAAAACAGAAGGGGAAGAAAAAGTGCAGAAGGAGAAAAAATCAGAGTATGGGAGAGAGCTGCTGCTTGAGCTACTGTGAATGTGAAATAAATAAACGTTCTCAGTGAAAGTTTACCAAAGACCTTTAATAATGTATACTATATAGACTATGCAAACTGAATGAGCCTGCATACTTATATCCACTTCTCCTTCACACTGCCTACCTTCAGACACCTTCCCAGAGGGCAGCTGGGGGACATTGAAAGGAGCAAAACCCCAGCTTCCCTCATTTTAATTTGTGAACAGCCGTGCCGAGAAGGTTTTGTGCCAAGTCAAGTGCTCTCAGTTGCTCCTTGACAACCAATTCCTCCCGTGTTTGTTTTTTTTTGTTTTGAACAACATTGAGAGTCTCAACAATAGTATTTACATCACTGTCTCATTTACAACCAGTCAGTAAGCTTTTCGAAAACAGGAATCATGGCTTCTACTTCTAACATCCCCTGGTAGACAAGCACAGAGTGGGTGATGCGGGGTTTCTGCATAGTTTAGTGCTAGGTTCCCCAACCAAGTCAGATGCTCAAAGAGATTCTTGTTAGAAAAACTGAGACCCAAGTGAGGGGGTACAGAACTGGAAGTGCAGTTTCCTGAGGACTTGTCATAATGTGGCATCGACTGCTTTGTGATCTGAGGTTAGTCATTTCCTATCTGTTACCTTGGTTTCACTTGTCTGCAAAATGGGGAGTACAGTTTTACAAAGAACATGTATTCACCTCTTTTCCTGATTAAAAAGATATATATGTTCATAATGGCAAACAGAATATACAGAAGAGTAAAGGATAAAATAAAAACCACCCAAAAGACAAACACTGTTAACATTTTGGTTTATGGCTTTTCAATCTTTTCCCTCCGTGTGTGTGTGTGTGTGTGTGTGTGTGTGTGTGTGTGTGTTCCCAGAACCAGCTGCATAATTTGCAGTGCCCAGTGCAAAATGAAAATGTGGAACCTCTTGTTCAAAAATATTACAAATTCTAAGATGGTGACAGCAGAGCATTAAACCAAGTTCAGAGCCTTCTCAAGCACCAGGCCGTGTGTGATTACATAGTCATATGCTTATGAAGTTGGCTCTTTATATTCCCTCCTCAAAATAATAAGAAAATCATTTATCGACTGCTTTCTATGTGTCAAAGATTTTACCTAAATTATTTCTAATTTAAGTCAACTTCCCCAAAATAAATGTGATTATTCCCCCCTGCCCCACCTTCTCCATTTTTCAGACAAAAAAAAAAAAAAAAAAAAAAGGGCGGGGGGGGGGGTAGGATCAGAGAGTTTAAGTAACTTGCCCAAGTTTATATAGCTAGTAAGTAGCAGAGACCATATTCATACCTTAGTCTTTCTTTTATAAACTTATTAAAAAATGATTTTTAGGGAGAGAGGGAGGGAAGAAGGAGAGAGAGAGAGAAGGAGAGAGAGAGAGAGAGAGAGAGAGAGAGAGAGAGAGAGAGAGAGAACATTACTGTGAAAGCAAAACATTGGCCACCTGCTTCCTGCACGCCCCCCACTAGGGAGGGAGTCTGCAACTAGGAATGTGCCCTGTCCAGGAATCAAACTGCAACCCTTCGGTGCATGGATGACACACAACCAACTGAGCTACACTGGACAGGGCAGTAAAAAAATTTTTTTAAATGAAATTGAGATTATACGACATATAAAATACATTGCAATCTTTTTCATTTTATATCATGAGTGCTGTTTTCCCTATGTGTCGTAGTCTGTTCAGGCTAACAACACAGACTGGATACCTTATAAATAGCAGGATTTGTTGCTCACAGTTCTGGAAGCTGGAAGTCTGAGATCAAGGTGCCAGCGAGGTCAGGTGGGAGCCCTCTTCTGGCCACAGGCTTCTTGTTGTATCCTCACATAGGGGGAGGGGCTAGAGAGCTCTGTGGGATCTCTTTTATAAGGGCACTAATCCCAGGCACCAGGGTTCCAAATCATGATCTAGTTACCGCCCTCTAAGGCCACACCTACTCAGACTATCACCTTTGGGGTTAGAATTTCAACATACAAATTGGGGGGCGGGGGGAGACATAAATATTCACTCCATAGACTATGTAAGTAAATATAGGAGGGAAAAAAATGGCTATTTGTAAGAAATATGGAAGTTCCAGATAATCAGGTATTGAAAATAATTTCATTTCAAGATTATATTAATAGAAAGCACCAACGAGGCAAAACAAAAGCATGTGGCCAGTGGAAATTTAACCCATATCCCTCATCTGATAAACAGAACATAAGCTTTTCATTCTCCTGCTTTGCATATCCCCAACAGCCAAGAAGATTTTTGTCAACCTCACTTTTTATTGTTTGCAAAATAAAAGCAATATAATTTTCAATCTCCCCCTTTGACAGACAGACACACACACACAAACTCAAATATCCCAATAGGCAGAGTGCATTCCCCTCTATCCTTTGTCAATCACTGGGCTACCTGTTAAAAGAGCCAGTTCTAAAGCTAATAATAGAAACCTTACAATATACTACTTCAGACTTTGGGAAATTTACTTAATCACTCTAAGTCTCAGTAGCCATATCTGTTGTATGGAGCTCATAAGAGCTACTTATGAGTGTAAAGAGGAAAGGACCTAGTAGGCCTGTCCCAGGAATCTCTAAGCCAAGAGCCAAGCTTAGGTCATTGCAATTAGACTTTCTTTGGAGGCCTTAATTCCTTCATGAAAACTGCAACCATGATAGTGGTGCCTGGGATCGGGAACTGGAAGAGGAGTAAGGCCTATCACTGTACACACTTCCTCTCACATGTCAATTTTTTTTTTTCTTGGCTGATAAACTGTGGTTAAAAGAAAGCCAGTGTACAGCTAGCTACCTTTTAGGGGAAAGAAAAATCACAAAATGCAGCCCCCAGCCTTAGGGGTGTGGGAGGGGAAAGAATATTCAGTAGTTCTCTGTCCCTGAAGTCAACTGAGTTGTGGGGAGCTGAAGTAGGGACACCAGCCCGAGTCCGGTTTCTCCTTCAACAGGAGCTGGTGATGTCACCCCCCTCAGGAAGATGAAGGGCATTGGGGGAGGAAAAATTCCTCCTCGTTTGGTATTGTTTCCACCTATCAAGAGTTAACTTTCTAGATGCCATGGTGACCTTGACTGGCAAGCACTCTCAACCCAATGTTTTATAAAGCGATTTGCTAAGAAATAATATTATTAGACTTTACATATATACAGTGCAAAGTGCTCACCCCCCCCCCCCCCCCCTCCAATCCCTGTGTTCTGAGGATCTGTAATTCCAAGTCTATCTCAATGGGCCATGAAGGAACAGGGATGTTCTGGGCCCCTGTGTCTTGTGCACTGGCACTGCTCTCTCTGCCGTGGGCACCCTTCCTACATGGAACTCTCTCTCTCTGCTCTTCACTAGCATTCCTCTGGTGTCCTTTTCTCACTACTCAGAACTAGCCTGAGTTTGGAACTGTGCCATTTACCAAGTATATTCACAGACATTATTGCATTTGGGACTCACGACAGCCCGGGGCGTCACCTTCATTTCTCAGATGAGGTTGAGCGACTTGCCTGTGGTCAAACACTCGTTAACAGCAGAGCCGAGGCTTACACGCAAAGCTTTTTACATCACATCTTCTAGAATTCTTTCCCCTGTACCTTCTTGCCTAGTTAAATCGGGCGTAAAAATATGTTCTGTACCCCCTTGAACTTGGCAGAGCCACCGCTTTCCTCCCTTGCGCCATTCTGTTCCTCCCCGCCATCACCAGTAGTTTTTCTCTACACTTTTCAGTCACAGCATTTGGCCACTTCCTCCCTATCCTAGGTAAGCTGCAGTTTTCTAGCACTTTCAAATTTACTTTGAAAAGCTTACCAATGGGAAAGACCCTTACACTTTTCTGTCTTTGATTTCTCCCCCAACTAGAAGTGAACGCCTACTTGAGAAACTGAGAATCCTTGTAATTACTATGGGTTACATTTTGGTTTTGGTTCTCATTATGATTTTTGAATTATTAATATAGTATAAGAATATTTATAGAATATTTGGAGACTAGAGAAAAGCGGGAAAATACCATAAATAACTTCATGGTCTTAACACACTCTAGCACATCGCCTATCTTCATAATGATGATGTTTTAGAAAAAATTTGACTCTCCACTTACTCCTATAATTATCACACTATTTTTGCACTTAGAATGTTTTTTAAGCTTATGGTTCCTTTTCAAGACACCACTGCCAATTCATGAGCACAGGGCACCACTAACTGCTCTGCCTTGGTCTGTTAGAGAGAACCACAAATCCTGTTGCTTTTGAGGGACGGGTCAGCTTATTTTAAACGGTTCTGCTGCCCACTGGATCAGAGAAGGTCTCTATGAGGAGAGTATTTGAACTTGCTCATCTCTGGGTAACAATGATGGTGCTTGTCCAGATCTGGCCATTCAAAAGTTCTTTGTAATTTAGGCAAATTCAAAATATGTCTTCTTTTCAGGACGAAGGGATATATAAAATGCATCTATATACTTAGAACTCTTCATAGTTTGGTTTAAAATTTCCTGAGTTTGGGTGTATATGTATATGTGTGTTAAGTCATGACATCCTATCTAATAAAGAGGAACTATGCAAATTGACCATCACGCCGTCACAAAGATGGCAGCACCCAGCCCCCTCAGCCCCGCCAGAGTCCCTCAGTCCTTTCAGCCCTGCTCGGGTGTGTGTGTGTGGGGGGGGGTGGCAGGCGTGCAGTGCGGCTGGACCCACCCTCAGACGCAGGCAAGCCTCGGATGGCAGCTGCCCAGCTGCCCAGGGCCGCCCAAGGCTCAAGTAACCAGGGCCGGCCGAGGTTTGCACTGCTGGCAGTGGCAGCAGCAGAGGTGTGATGGGGGCGTCGCCTTCCCCTGATTGCCGGGTCGCCTCCCACCCCTGAGGGCTCCTGGACTGTGAGAGGGGGCAGGCTGGGCTGAGGGACTGCCCCCCTCCAGTGCATGAATTTTCAGGCACGGGGCCTGTAGTAAATACATAAAATGTTAGAGATAGAAGTGACTTTAGTGATCATGGTGGGTGATGTGTAAGTGAAAGATATACCAGAATCACCGAGAGATGGACACATATGTAACAGAGGACGCATTAGATCCAAAAGGTATAAAGAATTATTATAAACTAACAGGGAAAACATAAACAGTGACATTAGCAGAGAACTTGAACAGTTGATGCACAGAAAAATTCAATTGCTAAATATGAAAAAACGCTCCACCTCACTAGTACCCAGAGACATGAAACTTAAAATGACAATGAGATACTGTTTCATACCCATGGAATTGGCCAAAAATAAAATGTCTGAAAATAGCAAGTGATGGAAAAGATGTAGGAAAAGGAAAACTGTCATATGTAACTGATAGAAATTACAGTGTCTATTTTGAAGAATAATTTGGTAATATCTAGAAAAGTTAAAAATGTCCACATTCAAAGACCTTGCAATCTACTTCTAGTTATACTCCAAGCAGCTTTTCTCAAATAGGATTCTTCATCTGAACCAGAGAACACAAACAATTATTGGAGTGACTATTTTCTCAACTCTCCCACGGATGGTACATATCATCCTATATGCATAGGAGAGAAGTTACTTCATTACATACAGTCATTGCATTATGACATTAGGATTTGTCTCATTAAATGCAATTGAGAGAGACTGCCAAGGACTCTGTCAAACATATTTACAATACCATACTACTGGTAGTAATGAAAAATTGAAAATAGTTTGTTCGTGTGTAAGGGAAGAGATGAATAAATCACAGTGTGTTTATAGTATGGAATTCTATGCAGCAGTTTAAATAAATGATTCAGATCTGCATGATTCAGCATAGATAAGTCCTGGAAATAAAACATAATTTTAAAAATTTAAGACATTCTAAAAGTGTGATATTATTAATAAATATTTTATAAAATGCACAAAGTAGCCAAAACAGGTTTGGCTCAGTGGATAGAGCGTCGGCCTGCAGACTGAAAGGTCCCGGGTTCGACTCTGGTCAAGGGCATGTACCTGGGTTGTGGGCACATCCCAGTAAGGGGTGTGCAGGAGGCAGTTGATGGATGTTTCTCTCTAATCGATGTTTCTGACTCTCTATCCCTCTCCCTTCCTCTCTGTAAAAATTCAATAAAATATATTTAAAAAATAAAATGCACAAAGTAACAATATATATTCTTTACAAAAATGTTTACTAGTATTTTGTAGTAAAAAATATAAAACAGGGTCTAGATATCCACTAAAATTCATGACAGGGGCTGCCTCTGAATGGAGAGGAAAATAGGTCTGGGGAGGGAAGCAAAGGGGACTGTGACAGTCATTGGTCTGTTCATGAATATTCTGGCTTTTCCTCTAGGCACATTCTTTGAAGTTAGGCATGACCATCTGACTTACCTTAATCAATAAAATGTGAGTGGAAGTGTTACTTCTGAAAGGAAGATTTAAGAACCATATGCACAATTTACTATGTTCTTTTCCCTTTTGCTATAGTAACTAGCAGTATTTCATATGTCATTGTCTCAGGCTATTTCATCAGCTTGAGTCCTGGAGAAAGGACAATGTACAACAGAGTTCCTACAGTAAACATGTGTCACGATTGAGAAATGGACTTTTGTTGTTTTCAGCCACTAAAATAGTGGGATTGTATGTTTCTTACTGCATATAGCCAAGCCCATTGTAACTGATATAGAGACTTCATCTTGCTCTATAATGTTTTATTCCTTTTTATTCTTAAGGTCTAAAGAATATATAACTAAATATATTCATTTTCAGAGGCGCGTACATAAGTATTATATCACTCCCATTATTTTTTAGTATTAAAAAAAAGTCACCTTGGCCCTAGCCAGTTTAGCTCAGTGGATAGAGCGTCGGCCTAGAGACTGAAGGGTCCCGGGTTTGATTCCAGTCAAGGGCACATGCCTGGGTTGCAGGCTCCATCCCCAGGAGGGGGCATGCAAGAGGCAGCTGACCAATGATTCTCTCTCATTGTTGATGTTTCTTTCTCTCTCTCCCTCTCCCTTCCTCTCTGAAATCAATATATATATATAGTGGCCCTGGCTGGTATGGCTCAGTTAGTTGCACATTGTCCCATGCATCAAAAGGTTGCCAGTTCAATTCCAGATCATGGCACATGCCCAGGTTTCGGCCTTGATCCCCAGTGGGGGGCGTGTAGGAGGCAGCTGATGTTTCTCACATCAATGTTTCTCTCTCTCTCTCTCTCTCTCTCTCTCTCTATATATATATATATATATATATATATATATATATATCCCTCTCCATTTCTCCTCTCTAAAATCTATAAAAACATCTTTTTAAAAAGAGTCATCCTTCCTAATATATAAAAACCCTGGGCCCGTCACATCCACAATGACCAGAGGCTCGACCAACCAGAAGTGAGTCCTGCAGTCAGCGCAGGGTTTCCGTGGTAACCCAGCACTGACTGCTGAGAGGGCTGTGAATCAGGCCCAGAGAGAGGCCTGAAGAGAGAAGCAGGGTCTGTTTCGTAGCCTCTGTGGCAGCTGTTGATCAGCACTTGCCTCTCTCTTTCTCTCCAGGCCTGGCCAACAATCGTGCCTCCATTTCTCTCCAGGCCTCCACCAGGGCTGCTGATCAGCCCCGCCTTTCAGATCAGGCCCCATTGATAGGCCCAGAGACGCTGACTGGCATAGAAACCGACCAATCAGAATCAAATCTGGGTCAACTGTGAGGAGCCAATAGCTGCCTAGGAGGCAGAGCTTTTGACGCTAACTGGCATAGAAACTGACCAATCAGAACCAAATCTGGGTGAACTGTGAGGAGCCAATGTCTGCCTAGGAGACAGAACTTTTGATACTGACTGGCATAGAAACCGATCAATCAGAACCAAATTGGCCAGCAGAGGAGGGCAGTTGGGGGTGAGATCAGGCTGGCAGGAGAGTGCAGTTAGGGGTGATCAGGCAGGCAGAGGCAGTTAGGGGCAATCAGGACAGCAGGGAAGGTTAGTTGGGGGTGAGATCAGGCTGGCAGGGGAGGGCAGTTGCGGGGGACCAGGCTTGCAGGGGAGGGCAGTTGGGGATGATCAGGTCGGCAGGGGAGCAGTTAGGTGTTAATCAGGTCGGCAGGGAAGCAGTTAGGTGTTAATCAGGCCAGCAGGGGAGCAGTTAGGGGGTGATCAGGCTAGCAGGCAGAAGCTGTTAGGGGCAATCAGGCAGGCAGGCAAGCAGTTAGGAGCCAGCAGTCCCGGATTGTGAGAGGGATGTCCGGCTGCCAGTTTAGGCCTGATCCTGAGGGGTCCCAGATTAGAGAGGGTGCAGGCTGGACTGAGGAACACCCCCCCCCCCCAAGTACACGAATTTCGTGCACCGGGCCTCTAGTCTAGAATAATTTTTCACAAAACATTTGATATGCAAGGGGGTAGGATAATGTAGGAGGCATGTGCATTTTGAAAAAACTCCCCAGATGAATTTGATAGGCTTCCCTACCTCTTCTCTGATCTAAAAAGCAATTCTTTTATTTATAAGAGAGAAAACTGTGTCCCAGAAACAATAAATATCTGGCTCTTCATCAAAGACTAATCTATTGCTGTAGCCATGAGGCCTTGTTATAATAATCTTGACTCCAATCCAAAATTGTTACAGGAAACAGTCCTATGAAAATTTTCTGCATTTATTATAAAGCTACTGTCTAGGATATTGTCTATTATATTGCACAATAGCCCCTAAAATAAGATCTTATGTGTGAAAAAAATATTTTAAGAATTTAGTTCCAGGAAAATCTTATTCTATTGTGGATAATTGGTAGGCATCCTCCTTTCTTTACAACTTGTTTCCCTTTTTGTTATGGTTTCCAGGAGGCTTAGAGACAAAAGTATATTTAGTACGCATGATAGCCTTCTTGGTTTGCTTCTTCTTACTTTATACAACCCTGATGCTAACTTTATTGTATGCATGCCCTTTGTTTAAGCTATCTCAAACCTCTTCAGAACAAAAGCAAAGAAACAGTAAATGCTGTGTCATACTACCTCCTTTTTCAGGCTCTCTGTTGACTGTACTTCATTTCTCCTATAGCAAGAAAACCCCAGCTGCAGGAGGTACCTTCTCATCAGTCCTTAGGATGGCACAATGTTAAGTAAAAGCCTGACATAACCCAGGTCAATTTATAACTGAGGATAAGTTTTGATCATCCACATCAGTATAAATCAGGGGGTTCTTTCTGTGGATATATTTTTTGGGGTCTACTTCATATTCTAAAGCAGGTGTTTCCATAACTATCTCTTTCTTTCCTCCCCACAGAGTATTTTATACTAAACATCCTAATGAAAAACACAGAATTAAGATAATTCAAAGGGCTCAGTAATACACCCAAACCTGTAAATGTAAACAAAGGAATCACCTCAGTAGTGAAAAACTGTGCCAGGGGACAGGGGACTTCAGTTCTATTTCTAGGAGTGCTATTGTCTTGCTGTGTGACTTGTCCTCATTAGGATTTTGTTTCGTGTCTGTATAATGTGATATTTCTTCTAATTCTAACTTTCATTAAGATTTTATTTTTTAAAAATAAGTAATTACTTTCTTATATTTTTTAAGTTCTCAAAATAAAAAAATAAAAAACCCCACAAATTTTAAAAAGAACCAAATAAAGAAATGAAATATTACACGTTATCAAGCATGTAATCAAAGACAGGCTGTGGAGGAAATCAGTTCCCAGACAGGTAATGGCTTGTGATACAGGACTGGAATCTTCATCGCCAGGGTGGGACTAGGGTGACGTTTGAGGGGGGTGGGGGGTAGGGGGCAAAATAATTTCAGACAAGGTTATTTTTCAGCATTCCAAGACCAACTTGACAAGTAGAATTCATGCCAATATGATCAACTAAGACCATGTTTTCAAAATAGTATTCTGAGGAAAACTACCTTGAGAATTGCTAAGTAGTGGTCAAATCTGGGAAATTAAGTATGCTTTATTTCTTTGCTGGAGAATCGTAATGAGCATGGAGCACTTTTCCTGCTTACTTCTATGAACACCTTCCATGTTGCACTAAGGCCATATCTTCCCTCTGGATCAGGAGTCCTGGATTCTTCTATGAGGTTCTGTCACAATGTTACTCAGTTACCAGGTCAGGTCTATTGGGGTCTTGATCCCCCACCTAAAAATTAAGGAAGATTATACTTGTCCACACATAATAGGGATGAGTTAGGGAATGTTCATGAGGGCTTTGATCACCTTGGAAATTAGTTCTATAGAAACAATTGCATTATCTAAGTCACATCAGCCCAATAGGTTAATGTCACATCATTAAGACAACAAATCTGGACCTAGCAGATGCTCCATACTCAGCTTTCTATTCTGGTCTCTGAAGGGATTCATATAAATGCCATACACTTTAAGAAGCAAACCCATTTCATGCTGGTGCCTGTTTCAAACATAGATTGAGAAGAGAAGAAATAAGGAGGAATAAACAAAGGGCAGAACAAGAGGGCACAACAATAGTAGTTAATATCTATTGAGTATTTACTATGTGCTAAGCATTGTGCTAAGCAGTTGAAACACACTATATTTAAACATACCCCATTTAATCCTCACCAAATCCCGAGGAAGACATGCTTATTATGACAAAATTGAAGTTTAGAGAGACTAAATGTCTTGTTCAAGGTCATACAGGTATTAAGTGGCAGAGTTAAGACCTGAACTAGGCCTGTCTGACTCCAACACCCACACTACACTAATGTTTCTTAAGGTGGCACACATAAGATGATCTTAATGTATTTTTATTGCAGTAGTTTTGCACTTTAATGTATATTAGAAAAATACAATATGCCTAGCGAACCTATGATTTCATTAGTGAATATTATAGGTGAGGGTAAACAAAAGAAATTTTAGGTATATTTCTAAAAATATTAAGAAAACTATGCCCCGGCTGGTGTGGCTCAGTTGGTTAGAGTGTCATCCCATGCACGGCAGGATCGCAGGTTTGATTCCCTATCAGGGCACATACCCAGGTTTCAGGTTCAATCCTTGTTTGGGGCACGTATAAGAGGCAACCTATCGATGTTTCTTTCTCACATCAATGTGTCCTCCTCTCTCTTCCTCTCCTTTCCTCTCTCTCTAGAATCAATGAAAAACATACCCTCTGGTGAGGATTAAAAAAAGAAAAAGAAAACTAGAAATCATAAAGGTAGTCTGCTAGCGACTGAAGTTGGAGAATCTCCGCAACATACCTATCTACCTTCCAGCAGAGACACTAGAGGCAAAATGCCAAAGACCAGTTGGATTCACTTTATCAAGGCTTTAAACTTGCTTCTTTCCCTAAAAAAAAAAAAAAAAAAAAAAAAAAGTGTCCTCTATGTTCTTCAGAAGGAAGTGCATGAGAGCACATGAAGTTTTGTGAAGGCTGAAGGCTGGCAACAGTTGCTATGTTTACCTGGTTGGGGGTGGGGGAGTGGCAAAAGAAAATACCTGTGATTGTGAGATTTGTTTCACAGAAAATCACAGATGAAAAGCACTACCCCCTACAGAGAAATAAACAATGTCTTCAAGTCCTTGCAATACTCTCCTTGACCTCTCAACCATGTGCAATTGCCTGGCTCATCTTTCAGTTCTATGAAGAAGGGGAGGGTCTTAGTTAAGACTTCTTGGTTACAAAAGAAACCTGCTCAACTGGTTCAAGCCAAGGGGAAAGAAAATTAGCAGCAGCAGAAGTAGAGGGGTTTTGAAGCTTACTGGGTTTCTCACAGACCACCAAGAGGTGGAATCAGGAGTGGAAATCAGTACCCAAGATCACTGACCATTTCCTTGAGTGCCTCATTGCTTCTCTGAGGTTCTGCTTCATTCTCTCTCTTTCACAGCGTCATCAGGGATGACCATCTGGGCTCTAGCTTTATATAACTTCACAAGTACCAGTGTGTCTAGGCCTCAATTCTAAATTGTCATAAGAGAATCAGATTGGCCCAGCTTGAGTCAGGAGTTCGCTGCTGTCCAGTGCATTACAACCACAGTGTAATGGGCTCCTCTGAAATCTAGCATCTTCACACTGCTTGGTATTGGGTCCTGTGAATTTTAATAGACAAGAGTTGGGTCAACTTCCATGAAATTATGCTCCCTATGATCCCTGTTTTCCTGCTCTTTCAGTTTAGCAAGTTGTATTTTCATATTTCGTATTTCAGAAAAAAGAGTGGATTTACTGCATCAGTAGCAATGTTTCTTTCATTGTACCAACCTTGTTTTCCTTGAGGCTTGACAGTGATGGACACTCACAAGGTGATAAAGCTGGAATCATTTGGGATATAAGGAAAAAGAGTAAGGAGCTGGGCAATAGGTAATGGTTACAGAATATCCACTGGCACTATGCAAAGTGCTCTCAGGAATAGCTGAGTGATGACAATTGACTGATTATGATGATGGTAATGGTGACAAAGAAATTAGAAGGGTGGACTTTTTTTTTCTAGCTGGTGTATTTATTTATTTTTTAATATATTTTTATTGTTGATAGTACTACAGCTATCTCCCATTCCTCTCCCCTTCCTTTATTCCCTTCTCTCAGCCCCTACCCAACCCCCTGCCCAGGTCTTCACTACCCTATTGCCCGTGTCCATGGGCTGTGCATATAAGTATATAAGTTCTTTGGTTTATCTCTAGAAGGATGGACTTAATGAGAAGACATAAGAATATGGATAGAGAAAAGAAGCACAAACAGTTGTTTCCATGTATTAAAAAGGAATCTTGAACTAAGGACTCAAAGACTTGAGTTTTAGATTTGGCTTTGTGATCTCAGATTAATGACTTAGCTAGTTGGGGTTCTTTACTATAAAAATTAGGGTGATCCTCTAAGTCAGAAATTCCTGTGACCCTACAGTCCATAATTTCATGCTTGGAAGAGAAAGAGAATCTTGGAGTAAAGGGAGTGATCAAAGTCAGATGAAGATCAGAAAGGTCTGGTTTCTTAGGGGAGAAAATTTTTTAAGAAAGGTTGAAATGATTAAGAACAGGCTTTGGTAGAAAGGAGAAAGCAAGGTTGGGGTAATAGGGAAAGCCTAAGATAATGGCTTCGGGGTAGAAATGAGAAGTATGATACTGGAGAAAGAGCCCTAGACCAAAATATAATCTGGATAAATCATTTCTCTTTTCTGGGTCTCGGCTTTCTCCAGCTCTGTTTTTTCAGAGCAGAGAATTGCATAGGGAAATAAAGCAATCAGGTATGTCTAGCTGAACCAGAGTCTAAGTTGAAGTATTAAAAAAAATTAAGGTGGGTAAGAGTGAGGTATCTTGAAACTTGTATTAAGGAATTTCCCTGGCTTAGAACAGGGTAATTGGTTTTTACCATTAAATTCCCTTTGGTTTTTACCATTAAAATTCCAAGATTGCAAGCCGCTCTTCCTCATTGTAAATGTTGGTCAACCTATCGAACATTACCAATGTTCAGAGGACAGAAATCAGGATTGGGACAAACTATTTTATACATCAGCAGCAATAGCAGTTCTATAAGATGACTCCAATAGAGTTTAAGGACAGGAGGACAGTGTTGTTGCAAGCAGACAAAGAACATGAACTACAATCCTACGAAGAAACCCAAAAAGGCAATTTCAAAGAAAAAAAAATACTCCCAATATGCAGAATTACAATCTCTGAGCACAACAACTTGCTGGGCTCCGTTTTGATTTTAGTGACTACATGACTCAAGATGAAGGGCTGGCAAGTTGAGACCTGAAATCCCCTCAGCTACATCTGGGGAAACTTAGAGGGGTAGTTGGCCATAACCTGTATAATTTTTTTTTTAATCCTCACCTGAGGATATTTTCCTATTGCTTTTCAGAGAGAGTGGAAGGCATGCAGGGAGGGAGGGAGAGAGAGAGAAACATTGATGTGAGAGAGAAACATCAACTGGTTGCCTCCCACACACACCCTGAGGGGAAGCAAACTGCAACCCAGGTATGTGCCCTAGACCAGCGGGAATCGAACCTGTGACCCTTTGGTGTACCAGCCGACTCTCTAACCACTTAGCAACACCGTCCAGGGCATCACCTGTTTTTCAAGTAAAGTCTTTAAGGATCCTAACAAGGCAACTGAAGGGAATTATTAGCTCCTTAGGCTAAAAGAACAAAATGAGAAGTTGCTGGGTTGAGGTAGAAGATAGGAGGGAAATAACAAGAATATAATGAGTCCAGAGAACTTACTTTGTAATTGTATATCAAGGTAAAGGAACTGAGTGAAATAGTCTGAGTTCTCTTTGAAGAACTTTGGTGTGCTTTCCCTCTATAGCTACACTGAGAGCAGAGTAGTAGCTTACCAGGAGAGAGAGAGAGAGAGAGAGAGAGAGAGAGAGAGAGAGAGAGAGAGAGAGAGCATGAATGATGACAATAATAATTGTTTTCTCTGAGCTAAACCTTTCAAGCTCTGTTCTATCCTAAAGAAAGAAAAGTGTCTCTCTGGGATTCCCCCCCCCCCCCCCCCCCCCCCGCTTCATCCTTCATGTTTTATTCAGGATTGAATAATGAAAGGAAGAGAAATTTAAAAATGCTAATGTTTATTGAGGGCCTTTGTATGCTAAGGACTTTCTCATCTACTATTTCTTTTAATCTTAACATCTTTACAGATGAGGAAATTGGAGGATCAGAGCATTTAAGTAATTTAGGGTCTTCCCATTATAAAAGGGAGAAGTGAGATTTGACCTCAGTCAAGCTCTGGGTCCACACCAAAGGACAACAAATCAGGTCTACTGTAGGCCATTAGCCACCAGGGGGACCAGATGAGTTTCATGGCTTAGAGCAGTGTTCTCAAACTTGAGGGTGCAGCAGAATGTCTTAGAGGGCTTTTAAAAATCCAGGCTGCTGGAGTTCATGCCAGATATTTTGATCCTGCAGATCTTGAGTGGGGCTCAAGAATTTACATTTCTATCAAGTTCCCAGTGGTGCTGATGGTACCATTCCATCCAGGTTCGTACTTCGAGAATTACTGGCCTAGAGCTATTACATGTTAAATAATGGAAGAACATCTCCAAATACATGTTCTAAAGAGAGTGGAGTTAAGGAACATGGCCTGCACATTTGTATATGAAGGCCTGCACATTCCCAAGTGTCCTTATTCTGAATTCTCCATATTCTAAAAGCTGATAGAACCACATTTTCTTAATTTCTGGTGTCATGGCAAGATTTCACCCACAAAACATTCTAATTTGCAAATGTGTACAGTTATAGGATTCTATATTTGTGAATTTGTATACTTGCTAATAACATTTATTTGTAACCCCAAAATCAATCCTAGCAGTGCTTTTGAAGTCATACATGAGCATGTTCAGAACTGGGGAAAATGTGAGTTGTCCTGAGCACATGCATGTTCTCAGCTGAGGTCAAACAAGGTGACACTCCTCCTTCTTGTTTCAGCTCTCATTCTGTAAACATCCTATTCGAGGTCCACTTAGCCATGTTTTTCACAGTTTTGTGTGTGTGTGTTTTTCAGTTTTGTGTTTTTTCTTGGTGATTTGTTGCTTAAAAATGTTTCCAAACAGTGCTGAAGTGCTGGCTTGTGTGCTAAGTGCAAGAAGGCTGTGACGTGCCTTACAGAGAAAATACGTGTTAGATGAGCTTTGTTCAGGCAAGAGTTACAGTGCTGTTGGCCATAAGTTCAATGTCAATGAATCAACAATGTGTATTAAATGAGCCGAAAGGAGCCAGACCAATAGACGTTGTAAGAGTTTAAGAAATGTAATTGCTTTCTCTCACAGCAGGCTGAGACCAGTGTGTCCGTGTCAGCCCCGAGGGGTGGTTAGGTTCTCTGGGTAAAAGTATGAAATATAGGGCCAGGGTGTGGGGATGCGAGTTGGTCAAGCAGAGGGGAGGGCAGGAATGAGTCAAGGGAGGAGAGTGCACAGGTTGGTCAGGTGGAAGGGAGTTCTTTTTACCTTGTTTCTGCAGATACCAGCCATCTGCCCTGAGCTATGGGAAAAGGCTTATAACCTATATTTCAGAAAACATGTCCAAGCAGGAGAGATTAAGGGTAGTTCACCCTAACAATCAGTTGATAAAAATGTGACCAGAGTTGTAGGACTCTAACCCTGTGTTTCCTTTAGGAGCAATGATTCAGTATTCACTAATTCAGTAACATCATAGAATATAACTACCATGAACAATGAGAATTGATTATATATTGTAAGGAATCTGAGGGGCTAAGGTGCAGGAAAGTACCACAAAAATCAAGATACAAATAAAAAGAGAAAGACTTGAAAATTAACTCAAAGACTACATAGCTTGGCATATGCAAATGCATGTGTATAAATTGTATGCAAAACTATGTTGTTTCTCTAGTTATTTCACATGCAGAATATAGGGAAATATTACTGATATTTGTTATTGCACCATGTCAGCCTTCTTCTGCTATTTCCTTTCAGATATTTTGTGTTTACAAAGTGGCTTTTATGCCCCCATCTCCATCAACCCTGCCGTTCGAGAACTGTGAGAACCCTCTGTACTAATGCCAGGCTTCTCACATTCAGTACCCAGGCCTCTGAGGAAGAAGGGCAGGGGCCTCCCAGTTGCTGTTTATCTCACTCCTGTTGTAACCAGAGAACAATGGGTCCTGCTGGTGAGAATAATACTTCCATTGTTGGCATAGTGGCTTAAGATGGGGCGCCTTTCCTTTGGTTCTGATTTTCTCAGATTAGCCCCTTTTCAAAGATGAGCTGTAATGCTGGGAAGCCAGAAGAGAAATCTAGCACCCAATACAATGTAAAACCATACACACACAAAGAGTGCAAGTATGGCCTGGAACTCAGATCATACTTGACAAAGAGAACTTCATTCTCACAGGTTTGGGTTGGGTTAGCTCTGCAGAAACCTACTGTCCTCAGCATGAGCATAGTAGCACTAAACTGTCTGGGGAGGAGAGATCCAGCTCAAATGGAAGGGAGCGTGGCAGGACTCTCATTGAGTCAGAACAATTCAAGATCATTGTCAGTTAAGTTTGTGAAGGTACTCTCATTTTGTTTGTTTTTATGTTCTAACTGGAAAAGTTTGTGATTTTTATGCTCACTGTCATAGTCTTCAGTCTGTCACTGGATCAAGATCAATTTTGTGTGCTATTGACAGTTAATTCCACACCTAGTAGTTACACTTTTCTCCTCTGTGACACTTGATGGCCAGTGCGGAAGGGGTTGGAAGTGCCTAGTTCCTCAATTTATGCTCATGAGTTTAAACTCTTACAGCACATTTGCTTTGTCTTTAGCTATTACTTGATGGAATGATGTATCTGGGGGCTAATCAAAATATTAATACTTTTTCTCCCACCATTTAAGTTCTTCTGACTGGGCTAATAATCAAATTAACAGAGAGATATTAACAGGAGAAAATCAAAGGGTTTAATACATGCACGTGGGGAATTCACATAGACATGAAAATTCCAAAGACATTGAGGCAACATTGGGTATATAAGACATTTTTAAGACAAAGGAGAAAAGTGGGAAAGGTGAGGAGGGTGGAGTATTAGATTTCAGAAGTGAAAATCGGTAATTTACAGGTAGTTGAGGGAGACTTGAAACCATACCTAGCAGGAAAATTATTGCCAGGTGATTCAGAAGCAATAGGACACAGAGGGTATCTAGCTCACAGGCCCCTGCCTGAAGTCCTCTTCTTCACTATAATTAGTTCAAATTAGACTAAGGCGAACATCTTAAGATCTCCTTCCTGAAGCTGGTTTCTCTGAATCTCTTGGGCAGGAAAGGGTCAAAAGTTTTTTTCTGAGTCTTATTTCTTAATAAACAGCTTAAACTCAATATCCCAAAAGGGCAGCTTCAGGGTAGTAAACTTTGGTTCCCTTCATGTTCTTATACTCATCTTTCATGTAGTCTCAGCTGTGGTGAGCCCCTAAGCTCAAGTCATGTCCTTTCTAAGGCAGTTCGTATCCAATGTCCGTGGAGGGTATAAAGACATGGAATTATTTGATGACCACTTTTAGCTCCAGACTTAAAATTGGGGTTGAATGAGGCTGTCATCAGGCCTGCATAGCAACTCAACTTCTCCTTCAACTCAATTCTACTTCCCCTCCTTTTCTTCCTCAGTTGTTGATCCCAAAGCGACTTTCTGATAAACTGAGACCATTATTAGAAGCCTCAAGCTCTCAAAAAAGTGTAAAATCTTCACTCTGTAGCTAAAACGAATAGAAAGAGACAAGTGTATGGAAAAGCCAAGAACAAAGAAAATATTGATGATCCATTTTTAAATGCCACGCTTATATTTTGCATCACTTTAATTCAGTTTCTTCTAGTGATCATTTCTGGATGGTTTTGTTATCCTCTAAAATTTGTATGGAACAGTACTGTTGCCACTAGATGTGGGGTACTTTCCGTGTTGCAAGGAAAAGCATTTCCAGGGACCCGCAAGAGAGGATGAGGTCTGGTGGCAAAAATTATTCGGGGAGCAAATTAAAGAAGTTCCCCAATGTCTCATCTCTGTTCGTTTTGCCAAAGAAAATCAGGGCCAGAAATAGAGTCAATGTCCAGAGATTCTGTGCCATATTAAAGCTTAACTCAGTCCAGCATCCGGCTAGCTTAGCTTGTGTTCCTGGCTGCACTCTGTTGCTGTGCCTCCGTAGCTAGGCTCCAGCCTGGAGCCTGTGTTTGGAGTTTGAGTGGCAGTCAGCCATGCAGCTGCTAAGGCCACATGGCTAGGAGAGAGAACATGCAAACAGAGAGAGAGAGAGAGAGAGAGAGAGAGAGAGAGAGAGAGAGAGAGAGAGAAAGCTTAGGAGGAACCAAAAGCTTTTTCATAATAGCCAATCAGCTTCCCAAACTTTCCTGCTGGCTTGCATTGGGGCCCACCCCTAGCCAATGATCTTTTCCCCAGATTAGACTTACAGGCCTTATGGTGGAGTACCTCCCCCTGTGCCATTTTTACTTTATTGCTCCTGTGTTTAGTTCCCGCTTTGTTCTATCCCATCCCCCAGTGATGTGTGGGGAATGGACCAGTGGTTTGGGGAGGGAGGGTGGTGAAGCTGTTGCTTCCTGGTGAAGCAAATAGGCCTCTGCTTCCCAGCTGAATATGCTCAACAACGTCTCCCCCTTTGCTTCCTTTCCCATCAACAATGAGCTAACTATGGCAACAGTATGTCAGTTCCTCAAAAAATTAAAAGTAGAACCGCCATATGATCCAGCAACTTCACTTTTGGGTGTATATCCAAAGAAAGTGAAAACAGGGTCTTGAAGAGATATTTATGTACCCATGTTCATAGTAGCATTATTCACAATAGGCAAGAGGTGAAAGCGAGCAAATATCCACAAACAGATGAATGGATAAGCAAAATGAGGTGCACACATACAATAGGATATTATTCAGTCTTAAAAGGGAAGGAAATTCTTACACATGGATGAATCTTGGAAATATTATGGTAGGTGAAATAAGCCAATCACAAAAAGACAAGTAGTAATGATTACATTTATATGAAGTATCTGGAGTAGTGAAATTCAGAGACTCAAAGTAGAATGGTACTTGCCAAGGGCTTGGGGGAGGAGGCAAGGGGAGTTGCTGTTCAGTGGGTATAGAGTTTCAGTTTTACAGGATGAAAAGAGTTCTAGAGATTTGTTGCACAACAATGTGAATGTACTCAACACTACTGAACTGTACACTTAAAAATGGTTTAGATGGTAAATTTTGTTTGGTGTATTTTACCACAATTAAAAAAAAAATCTTTTACGTGGCAAGGAAACATTTAAGAGAGCATTTCTCAAACTTTGTTCTGTGTACACAATTCTCTGAAAATGGTTGTAGACCTGAGATCCTGCCCAGTGTAAGCTTTTGAAGGAGAGAAGTAAATTCTTCCCTGAAAGATACAACCGGAGAAAGAGTAAGCCTGGAAGAACCCTTCCCAGGGAAATAGTGCCAAATGCAGGAGTTGCTCACCACAAGCCTTGCCATGTCGTGGCTGCAACAAGGACAGGCACTTCTTGTGTCCTGCAAAGATCATCTGAAGGCAGAATGGGGAAGAGTGGAGAGAGTGCACGGGTTCAGGGCTGCAAACTAGCTAGAGCTGGTTGTATGCCACAGGCAAAGAAAACTGGAAGGAAAAACTATTTGCTGTGAATCTCAGAGAGCAATCACAATAGCAGGTGCTAAACAGGAAGAACCAGAAAAACGGTTTTTGAAGCCCTGCCTCAGAGGGCTCACAGACTGACATTTTAAAAGCAAAATTATACAGCAGTACCATTAGTCAAGTAACAGACGGAGGATTCGAGCAGCTAGTGGCAAAAGCTGAAGAGATTCTGATGGCGCATCAAAGTCTCTCTTGAATTCTTGAGTGCCAGGAGGGGATCTGGCATTGGCCTTGGCTAGTGATAATAAAAGAGGAACCAAACAAACAAATCAGGGGAAAGCTAAATCTTGTGTGGGGTTCACTTTCAGAGTAACCCCAGCTAACTGCCCAACTTGAAACTATTTTTCTCAAAGCATTGTCACTACCAGGCACTGCAGCAATACATGCCCCATGTGACACACAGGTACAAATGACCTGTCTTGCTCCTAAGTTCACTTTATTGCCTTTTTCGTAGGCCCCTAAAATTGCTTTATTAATTTAAAATGGTACCGGCTTGCCCTGGCTAGTGTTTCTCAATGGTTAGAGCCTCAGCCCATGCACCAAAGGGTTGAGGGTTTGATTCCCGGTCAAGGGCATGTGACTGGGTTGCAGGTCAATCCCCGCCCCAGTGGGGGCATGTGCGAAGGCAACCAATAGAAGTGTCTCTCTCACATCGATGTTTTTTTCTCTCTCTTTTTCTCTATCTCTCTCTGTCTCCCCCTCCCTCCCTCTCTTCCTGCTCTCTAAAAAAAAATCAATGGAAAAAATATACTCAGGTGAGGATTAACAAAACAAACAAAACAAAACAAAACAAAAAACAAAACAAAAAGATGGTACAGATTTGCCCTGGATGTTGTTGAACATGTTCTCTTTGAAGAACATTTGCCTTTTCCTTCTTTCCTTCCTTCCTTCCTTCCTTCCTTCCTTCCTTCCTTCCTTCCTTCCTTCCTTCCTTCCTTCCTTTTGGCACCTTTTTATATTGTGGTAAAATACACATAATATAAAATTTACCAATTTTAAGTATATAATTTAGTGGCATTAATTACGTTCACAATGTTGTGTAATCATCACCAATGTCTATTTCCAAAGCTTTTTTGTAACCCTCTCCAGACCTTGGTAAACTCTTGATCCACTTTCATCTCTATGAATTTGCCTATTCTGAATACCTTGTGTAAGTGGTATCATATAATATTTGTCCTTTTGTGTCTGGTGTAGTTCACATAGTACAATGTTTTCAAGTTTCATTCTTGTAGCATGTGTCAGAATTTCCTTTCTTTTTAAGGCCAAATAATATTTCATTGTATGTATATACCACATTTTGTTTACCTATTCATTTGTCGAACATGTGGTTGTTTCTACCTGTTGGCTATCTACACTAATAAAAGAAAAACATGCAAATTAACCATACCTTCGCAACGCCCCCCAGCCAATCAGGAGTGAGTATGCACATTAACCCAACAAAGATGGCAGGTTAATGTGCATACACAGGCACTGAGTGGTGTGGGGTGGTGTTGCACACTGCCCCAGCCGCTCTGGGCCTCTGGGCAGCATGGGAAGGCAGAAAGGCGGCTCCAGACCGGAGCAAAGGCGGTGCCAGCAGCCAGGGGAAGGAAGGCCATTCTTGCATGAATCTTTGTGCATCGGGCCTCTAGTTGTAAATAATTCCGTTATGGACATGGGTGTATAATATCTATTTGAGTTCCTGCTTTCAATTCCTCTCGGTGTAAACCCAGAAGTGGAATTGCTGGATCATATGGAAATTCTAACGTTAGCTTTTCAGGAACCATCAATCTGTTTTCCATAGTGGCTGCACTATTTTACATTCCCATCAGCAATGTATAAAGATTATAGTTTCTCCACATCCATACCAACATTTATTATTTTTAGTGTTTTTTTTAAATATAATAAGCATCTTACTGGGTATGAAGTGGTATTTCATGTAGTTTGATTTGTATTTCCCTATGTCTAATGATGTTAGCTATATTTTCATATGCTTACTGGCCATCTGTATATTTACTTTATCTGTATATCTGTTCAAGTCTTTTGCCCTTTTGTGTTGGGTAGTGATTTTTGTTGTTGTTGTTAAATTGCAGGAATTCTTTGTATAGTCTGCATACAAATTCCTTATCAGATATATGGTTTGCAAATATTTTCTCCCATTCTTTGGGCTATCTTTTCACTCTTTTAAAAAAAATTGATCTTAGAGAGAGGAAGGGAGGGAGGAGAGGTAAGAGAAACATCGGTGTGAGAGAAAAACATAGATTGGTTGCCTCCCACATGCATTCCTACCAGGAATTGAACCTGCAACCTGGGTATGTGCCCTGACCAGGAATTGAACCGGCAACATTTTGCCCCAACCAAGTGAGCCATAGAGTTCTTTGATGTAAAAAAATTTTTTAATTTTGACGAAGTTCAATTTATTTACTTTTTCTTTTGTTGTCTGTGCTTTTGGTGTCAGATGCAAGAAATTATTACCAAATCCAATGTCATGAAAACGTTTTCTTCTGTGAGTTTTATAGCACTTATGTTTAGGTCTTTCATCCATTTTTTAATTAGTTTTTGTATATGGTGTAAGGCCAAGGTCCAACTATGGTTTTTTGCATGTGTATACCTAGTTTTCCTAGCACCATTTGTTGAAAAGACTGTCCTTTCCCAGCCTTATTTTCTTTTATGTTTATGTTTTTAGGTTCTCTGCTTTGGTAAGAAAAACAGGAATTACCTAAATTATCCTCAGGTAAGCAATATTTAAGTAAAATACATTATATGTAAGTAATTAGGAAACAAAACCAGGTTACTAATATTAGAGCTATGTTAATATTATGAATCTAAGTTTCACCTCTTTCATGCTCCTCTACATTTTCTCAGCCTGAAATGATTCCTTCTTGTATTGATCTCTTAGCATTTATTGCCTGTAATTTTTTTACTTTTGCATGGATTTAAAAGATTGAAATAGATTTGACATTAACATTGAGTAAATTTAAGGTGTGATAATATTTATTAAATTATTAATTGGCCTACCTTTTTCTCCAGCAAAATAAAAAAATTTTTTTTTGGCTTGCAAATAGAAATTTATTTTTCACAGTTCTGGAGGCTGGAAAATATGATGCTGCTGGCATAGTTAGTGTTTGGTGAGAGCCTGCTTCCTAGACTGGACCTTCTCCGTGGCTGGCAAATTGGTGCTGGCTGTTGTCAGGAAGCCTCAGTTCTTCTCCATAGGGTCTTCTTTACAGGGCTGCTTGAGTGTACTCACAACATGGTAGCTAGCTAAAAAACCGCAGGAGAAGCAATCTAAAAAACCAAGGAAAAGGCTCCTATGATCTTTCTGTAGCTGAACAGCTCATTATTAGTCTCATAATTTAATATTACGGGTTTCATGTTAGGGATGATTTTATATGCATTCAATGTCCTCTAGTATAATGTCATTAAGGGAGTATATAATTATGGAAGCTGAGACATCTCACAATCTGCCATCTGCAAGATGGAGGCCCAGGAAAACTGGGGGTATAATTCCAGTCCAAATTCAAAGGTCTGAGAACCAGGGGAGCCAATAGTATAAGTCCCATGGAGGAGCAACAAACTTTTCTTGGGCTTAATTCTTGTATTCTGCCCCAGAACTCAGAGACTGAGGTGAAGAATACTGGCAAAATCCACACAACCTAGATGTGCAAGGTACTCAATGCCCCATGGGGCAACCTTGACCAACGGGGCCGGGAACCAATTCTTCCTGCTCCAAGGTGGATACTTGTGAGACCATTCAATATAGCTTTTCAGAGAGTCCTTAAGAGACAGAGACTCCGTTTCCTACAATAACCATTTTGAGAACACACCTTTGTATTGGCTTTCCCTCATTTCCAGTTTTACTGTCCTCGGTTACATGGGATTACAGATCCTCCACCCCACCCCAATACTTTTACTCAAGCCTTGGTCTCAATCCTTGCTTGCCAGGAAGAACACAGGCTAATATAACAACCTTAGTCTTTTGATATCTTTTGTACTTTTAAAGTTCAAAAATAACAAATGATTTCTTGATATAAGACTAAGAGGGGCCTAGCTGTTTTGGCTCAGTGGATAGAGCATCGGCCTGTGGACTGAAGGGTCCTGGGTTTGATTCCGGTCAAGGGCCTGTACCTCGGTTGCAAGCCTTGGTCTGGGTGCATGCGGGAGGCAACACTTCGAAGTTTTTCTCTCTGTGTCTCTCTCCTTCTCTTCCACTTTCTCTAAAAATCAATGGATATCCTTGGGTGAGGATTAACAACAACAACAACAACAAAGACTAAGAGGAAAGTAAATGTTGGGAATCAGCAAGGATTTGGCTATGTGATTAAGATAGAAATATTTAGTTTCTATATGAAACTAAGCAAGGCAATAGGCTGAAAATAGCCACTATTATGGAACCAACTATTTTGAAGGCACTGTCAGGTGACCAGAAGCTAACATTTCTCCTATTTGTCAGTATAGTGCCTCCTTCACAATACATCTCTCTATGTAAGGAGAGCTGGTGTGATAACTTCTCATATGTAATTATGCCACACTCCTTTCCCTTGCTTTTTAAAATAAGGTTTATTTGTTTTTAATGTGTACAATTTAGTGGTTTTCATTATACTCAGAAAGTTGTGCAATCATCACCAATATCAAATTCCCAAACTTTTTCATCACTCTAAACAGAAACCCATATTCATTAACAGTAACTCCCAATTCTTCCCTCCTCCAAGTCCCTGGCAACCACTAATCTACTTTTTGTCTCTATAAATTCTGGTCTATTCTGGACATTTAATATTAAAGAAATAATATGATATGTGGCCTTTTGGGACTATATTCTTTCACTTAGCATGTTTTCAAGGTTCATTCATGCTGCAGCATGTGTCACTACTGCTGAGGTTCTTTCTTCCTGACATCAACCGATTCTTTGCCACCAGCTGGGTGTCCTACAATTCAATTCTGCCAATAACTCCGGGCGTTGGGGTCAGAACCCACAGGATAAAGGCTCAGTCCCACAAGACTCTTCCCATTTCAGATACCAGCTACAGATGGAGTGGCCAGGATACCCATAATTCTGCACAGCCAACTAGAAATTCAGGGTTTCCCTCCTCTTAGGTTTGATAATTCACTGGAACAACTCTGACTCACAGAACTCATTTACTGTTACCTGTTTGTTATAAAGGATATAACTCAGAAAGCCAAATGGAAGTGATGCATGGGGCAAAATATGAGAGGAGGCACAGAGCTTCCACACTCTCTCAGGGCACTCTAACCTCCCAGCACTTTGATGTGTCCACTAACTCAGAAGCTCTCTGAACCCAATTGTTTAGGGGCTTTGAGGAAGTTTCATTATGTAGGCATGGTTAATTAAATCATTAGCCATTGGTGATTGAATTCAATCTCCTGCCTTTCCCTCTTTGGATGTTGGAAATGGGGCTAAAAGTTTCAACTCTCTAATCATGGCTTAGTCTTCCTCAAATCCAGGGACCCACCAAGAGTCAGCTCACTAATATAAACTCAAGTATGGTTGAAAGGGGCTTGTTGTGAATAACAGAAGACTCTCCTATCACCCCTATCACTTAGGAAAATCTATAGATAAAGCTGTGTGCCAGAAACCAGGGACAAAGACCAAATTTATATTTCTTATTGTACTATAATACATCATTCCTTTTTTATGGCTGAATAATATTCCATTATATGGATATACCACATTTTGTTTATCCATTTTATAGCTGACAGGCCTTTGTGTTGTTTCCACCTTTTGACTATTGTGAACTGTACTGCCGTGAACATTCATGTACAATTTTTGTGTGGGCATTTGTTTTCTTTTACCTTGGATAAATATCAAAAAATGAAATTGCTAAATTAAATGGTAACTCCATATTTAACTTTTTTAGGAATTGACAAACTACCAAACTGTTCTCAAACACTTGTTTGTTTTTTAACTTGCTATGTGCACTATTTGGGTTTTATCTCCCAGTTAACTTTATAATCTTGAAGAAAGGACCAATGTTTTCTACTTCCCTGCATCTGTATTTATCTTAATGCCTTACACCTAATAGAAACTCTCTAAGTATTTGTGTGTGATCATGTGATTAAGACAATATGCCCTTTATCCTGGGAATCTAGTAACAAAAACAGTCTTACTGTCAGCTGGTTGGTGGATATAGATCTATGGCTTTCTTTGCTTTCCTTACTTTCCACACTGGAGAACTTTAGACAACTGTTGGTTTGTGTGTGTTGTGGGGAATGGACAGAATGTGAGAGGGAGTGGAATTAGAAGGAATGGCTTACCTAATCCTTCTGGTCAAACGTTTATACAGATTCCCAGAAAATGTTTATCAGTGCTTATTCAAAGTGTGGCATCCAATTTATACCATGCTCACAGTCTGGCGATGATTTGAAGGACCTTCCCCGTACTATTCAACTCAACTCTCCAATCATGTATATAGAGAATTACTCCAGGGGTTAATCAGGTTTCTAAGCAGGGGGTCCTGTGTGACTGCACAGGTTGCACAGCCATGAAGGCAGCACTCTACATTGTGCAGGTGAAGTCAGATGTAGAACTCAGGTTCCCAATGTCCCAGCAGAACAGTGATGCTCAAACTGGGGACATAGATTCCTCTAATAAATTTTGGGGCATCTTGAGACTTTTTTCATTGTTTTATTTTACTGTCATCACTAAAGTTTGATAAACACAGGGCCATCTTGTCTCCTATCAAAAGTCAGTCCCTCCATGCCAGGATAAAACCAGTTTTGCAAGTACCTGAAGCCTATATAATTTGAGGGCCCTCTTTAGGAAAAAGAATACAAAACTACAAATAAAAACTAGGTCTTGAAGGGGCCCATGCCAGCAAGGAACCCTGGGGCATCAGCTTCATTAGCTTCGGGATAAATCCTTCTCTTCCTGCACCTGTGTCCCAAATCTCCTCTCCTCTCAACAACTGAAGGCTTTGCTACTTTGGTTATCCCTTCCCTGTCCTGTGCCATTAATCTCCCTCCATCTATTATCATTCCTCCACTCCTGCTTCCCCTTTAACTCCTCATCTCTCTCTAGGTGCCTTCCTTTCTGCTCTTTTCAGAGCCAAACTTTTGAAAGAGTTGTCTTCACGGGCTAATACTGCACCTCCCACCTACTACCTTGTTTAGTTCCCACCTCTCCACTGAAAATGGCTTTGTAATGCTTCTTAACGGTAGATGGCTCCTTGTTGCTTGAACCTGTGAACACTGTTCTGTGCTTACCTGTTTGAACTCTCAGCAGCATTTGTCACAGCTGAGATCCCTCTCTTTCTTCAAGCTCCTCTCTTGGTTCAATGACACCACAATCTCTGTGTTCTCCTCTTAGGTCTCTCTGTTCCTTTTGCTCTCCTTTGCAGGTCCCTGGCCTTTTACTCACACTCTAACAGTCTTTATGGCATATGAATTGATTAACCCACCTGGGGCACAATCCTCAGGTCCTCTTCTCTTCTCAATCTATACCACCTTCCTAACCCCATGTACCTTTATGGGCTGAGAACTCAGATTTTTCTCTCTAGTCTAGTCCAACCCTCTCCTCTGAGTCCCAGTCTCAGATCACTATCTGCCAGCTTGGCATCTCCACTGGGATGTGTCACAGATATCTCAAACTTAATATGTCCAAAATGGGCCTTGGGGCTCCCTTACCACCCCAAAGCCAACTCTCCCCTAGTTTTACTCATCCTATATAATAAAGAGGTCATATGCAAATTGACCCTCATGCCCTCGCACAAGATGGCCACCCCCATGTGGTCAAAAAGGGCCGCCACAAGATGGCCTGCAGGGGAGGGTAGTTAGGGGCGACCAGGCCTGCAGGGGAGGGCAGTTGGGGGCGATCAGGCTGGCAGGGGAGTGGTTAGGGGGTGATCAGGCTGGCAGGCAGAAGTGGTTAGGAGCAATCAGGCAGGCAGACAGGCAAGCAGTTGGGAGCCAGCAGTCCCGGATTGTGAGAGTGATGTCTGACTGCCTGTTTAGGCCCTTTGGGATTGGGCCTAAACCAGCAGTCGGACATCCCTCGAGGGGTCCCAGATTGGAAAGGGTGCAGGCTGGGCTGAGGGACACCCCCCCCCTCAGTGCATGAATTTCGTGCACTGAGCCTCTAGTCTCAATATATAGCACCATCACATAAACAGTGGCTCAAGTCAGAAATGTGAGAATCATTCTTGATTCACCAGTAAGTTCTATAGAAACCAACCCCCCAACCAAAAAACATATCTCAAAGGTATTTTCTTCTCTCCATTCCCCATGATCACACCCTATCCCAACTAGCCCTTGATTTTTAAATTCCAGCAATAGCCACATCACTGGTCTTCTCCCTTCCTCTGCTGCTCCCTGTTTTTCATAATAACCAGTGCAGCACTGTCCCATAGGAATATAATATGATCACATATGTAATTTTAAATTTTCTAGTATCTACATTAAACTAAAAAGAAACAGGTAAAACTCATTTCAACAATATATGCTATTAACCTAATATAGTCAAAATATTATTATTTCAATATATAATCTTTATAAAAATCAATGAGATATTTTATGTTTAATGTAATTTTAAATGTACAATTTTACATATATCAAATCATATATATTTTATACTTAAAGAGTGTACCTCAATTCTGACTTGCTATATTTCAAGTGCTCAATAGTCATAACAGGCTAATGGTTGCTATGTTCTGAAGAGCCAGAGTGATTTTTTAAAAAAATAAGTTGAATTACTTTTAATAACTTAGTGCTTAATAACTCCTTGGTGGCTTCTTGGTGCATTTGGGACAAAACCAAAACTCTTCACTGAGGCCTACAAGGGGATCCATGATCAAGCCCTATCTTGTCCACATATACATCACCCTTGTGCCTCTTTTCTTGTTGTTTACTTTGCTCTAGCCACCTTGGCTTCCTTTCCGTTCTGAAAACACACCAAGTCTCTGTCTGTCTGTATGTCATGGTTCCTTATCCTCAAATTTTAGCTTAAATATTATCTCCTCAGACTGGCCTTCCCTTCCTGCATTTAAAAAGGTCCATCTGGCCCTAACCGGTTTGGCTCAGTGGATAGAGTGTCGGCCTGCGGACTGAAAGGTCCCAGGTTCAATTCCAGTCAAGGGCATGTACCCTGGTTGCGGGCACATCCCCAGTAGGAGGTGTGCAGGAGGCAGCTGATCAATGTTTCTCTCTCATCGATGTTTCTAACTCTCTATCCCTCTCCCTTCCTCTCTGTAAAGAATCAATAAAATATATTAAAAAAAATAAAATAAAAAGGTCCATCTATGTTATCATTTATCACAGTACTCTGTTATCTTCATAGTGCTTTTTATTTCCAGTTTGTAATTATATTAATCAGTTTATTGTCTATTACGTCTATTAGGCTGTAAGTTTCATGAAGGCAGGAATTATCTCTAATGCTGTATACAAATCTTACCTCTAATTGGCAATCAATAAATAAATATGTGAGCACCCTTCCCCCCTCACTAAGGGAATAGGAAACAAGTTTATTTCAGTAGAGTTATGCATCAAATTATAATAAATGCATGATAAATAAATATATCATGGCTAGAAGATATTCTTTCCTATTAACCAAGGAAAGGTTTTAATGTAGGTAAAGCTAGATTTGGTTTATTATCTTTCTTTTTGAAGATGACTTAATATTTTCTCTGCAGACGGGGCAATTTCCTTGAAAAATATTTTATTAAGGGGATGTGCTTTTGGGAGCTCCCAAATCTTAATATAATGGTTCCCTGAAAGTGAAACTCTTACTCTGTGAGACAGGACTAGAGACTCCAAAACCTTGGCTTTAGGGAAAGGTAGCTGGAAGATGAATGGATCCTCGATGCCAACCTACAGTGATTACTTATTTGTTTACTCATTCAGCAAATGTTGGTAAATGCCTTTATAGCAGGCACTGTTCTAGGCTCTGGGGATACAGAAGTGAGCCAAACAGACAAAAACTGCTGCCCTCTTTGAGTTTACATCCTAGAGAGGGAGATAGATAATTAAATAAGAAACTAAATCTACAGTATGTTAGATGGTAGTAAGCTCTACAAAGAAAAATAAAGCTAGGAATAAAAGTAGGGCATCCAGGACTTACAGTTTTAGATAGGATGACCAGAAAAGGCCTCAGTGAGATAGTGATAGTTGCATAAAGAATTGAAGAAAGTAAGCCATGTGGCTAAGTTAAGAGAATTCCAGACAGCAAGGCCAATGTACGTGGTAGCTAGAGTAGAGTGAATGACAGAGAGAGAAGTTGGGAATGAGGTCCGAGACAGCATAGGGGAGAACTAACATTTCTCATTAGTATAACACTCAGATTGTGTCAAAATGTGTTGCTGGATCTGTTTTGTTCTAACTGTAAGAAAGCAAGACTTGGAGCTCCAGTGGCGCAATCGGTTAGCGCGTGGTACTTATAAGAAAGCAAGACTTATCCATAAACAGGAGGGAAGATATAATTGTGGGGTTTAGAATTGAAGGAGCTCCAAAATGGCTCATCTAGAAAATTTATCTCTGCTAACCAATGGTTACCCCTGCTATATTCTTTTCTTTTCTTTTTTTAGAATAGAAATGAATTTTCTAATTATAAAAAATAATACATGTACATGGTTAAAAATTCAAGTACAAAAGAGTAAAGGATGCTAAGAAACAATGTAGACATGTAAAGTCTCAATAATATAAGCATGTAAAAATCTTCCTAAAGTCACCTATGTATTTGACCCTATCCCAATATTAGAATATTTTTAGCATTAGACAAAGAAATACTAAAGTAAATGCTGAAAAGCAAATGTGCAAAACTAATGATGAAATTTCTGAAAAAGAAAAATAACAGGGCAAGATTAGCTTAATCTGATTCTTACCTCATTCCTTATACCAAAACAAATTCCAGATGGATCAAATATTTAGTCGTTAAAAATAAAATCATAAAAGTACTGGAAAAAGCATAGGAAAGTTTTAAAAAATAATCTTGAGTTATGTTATGATTAAATTGTGTTCCATCAAAATTCATATGTTGAAGTCCTAACTCCCAGTATCAGAATGTGACTGTTTTTGGAAATAGAGTCTTAAAAAAGGTAATTAAATTAAAGGTCATTTGGATGAGTCCTAATCCAATCTGACTGGTGTCAATATAGAAGATGAGATTTGAAAATAGACACACACAGAGACAAGACCATGTGAGGACTCAGGGAGAAGGCAGCCATCTACAAGCCAAGGACAGGGGCCTCAGCAGAAACCAACACTTTGATCTTGGACTTCTAGGCTCCAGAACTAAGAGGAAACAAATTTCTGTTGTGGTACTTTGCTATGTCCAGCCTAGCAAACTAAAAACAGGTGACTGAAATCTTTCTAAGCAAGATATAAAATTCAAAAGCCATAAAATCAATGATTAATAAATTTAATGACAGAATTTAAAACTTCTGCACAGAAATAAAAACAAACATCAAAAAGCCCACCACTCCCAAAAAATTAATAACCAGCTGGGAAAAATATGACTACCAAATGGCTAATTTCTTTAATTAAAGAAAAGAATAAAGGAACCCAGGATTGCCAGATTCTCCCTTCCTTCCTTCCTTCCTTCCTTCCTTCCTTCCTTCCTTCCTTCCTTCCTTCCTTCCTTCCTTCCTTTCTTTATTTCTTTCTTCCTTTCTTTGTAATAGAAGCTGGAAATTCAGTCTTACATGACATCACCTGATGGTTTCACATTGAATACTAATTTCCAATTTAAACACTGTATGGGCCAACACTGTATGGGGCTCTGAGTTTAGGATCTCTAGTCTAGATTACCATCACAAGGGGCCTTCCCTTCAGCAGATCCATCCAAAGTGGGCTGTGAGTTCTTTTTAAGATCTCACTGCCATTGAGAGATGCAGAGTGCTTCTTCTTAGTCATCCAGAAACATAACTTACACACAAACACCCACACACATGCCACAAATGCATGCACACACACAGGCAAACCCAATTAATATTAACATACAGTAAAGGTTGGAACTACATTATAGAAGAAAACCATTTTCCAATATGCAAGATAATATTTACTAATCCTGCCATGCCCAAATGGGAATAGCTTTACATTTTTTTGTGCAGAGGTATGTCAGTCACTTCCTCTTCCTCTCAGTGGTAACACAGGTCAAGAGGCCTACCACGAGAAACAGGAGCCTTTACAGAGCTGTCTGTTGATTGCTACACTAAGAACCTAAAGTAGCTTTTAAACACACACACACACACACACACACACACACACACACACACCCTTTCTCTGTACTTTAATCCAAATCACATTCCCAAGCAGACATCTCCAGAAAGGAGAGGAAATGAGAGAATTTATGATCTACTTGCACAAGAACCTCCTCTTATGAGTACCAGTAAGGGTGAGGTGAGGGATAATGTGCCTGGGGTGGGAGGGTTGTAAAAATTATAATTAAAAATTTTAACTATGCCCTAACCGGTTTGGCTTAGTGGATAGAGCGTCAGCCTGCGGACTGAAAGGTCCCAGGTTCGATTCCGGTCAAGGGCATGTACCTTGGTTGCGGGCACATCCCCAGTAGGTGGTGTGCAGGAAGCAGCTGATCGATGTTTCTCTCTCATCAACGTTTCTAACTCTCTACCCCTCTCCCTTCCTCTCTGTAAAAAATCAATAAAATATATTTTAAAACAAATTTTAACTATGGTTAATCTTGGGCAATAAGATTTGGGATGATTTTGCTTTTCCTCTACATAATTTTCTGTAATTTCTACAGTGAACTTGTATTGCTTTTAAAAACCAGAAAAAGAATAATAAATGTTATAAAATAATTTTGTATGTTAATCTTATCTTTCTAACTCCTTTGAGTAAGGGGTCACATCTTTTTTTTTTATCCTATCTCATACTATAGTTTAGGGCTCATGGTTGGCACTTAATATACTCTTGCTAATTATCATTAATTTGGAGTCTTTTCCACACCTAGTCCTGATCAAAGTCACCTAGGCAGAAGTTTTGCCTGGGTAAGAATGATCCTCATGGAATTGTCTGGAAAGCAGAACCTATGGGGTGGATGTGTATTGCCTCTTCGGATTTCATAGGCACTTCAGTGGGTAGCCAGCCTCATAATGCTGTATTCCAGAAATCTGCTTCAGGAGTCTATTTGGCATTATTTTAAACTTTCAATAGTACTTATTGGTTTACAAGATTGCCATTCACAGATGTAATACTAGATAGTGTGCATATCATCTATCAAATGGAATATTATTTTATCCATGCTCTGATTTCCTCACCTAGAAGTAATCTTTCCTTCCTCTAATTTTTATTACACATGATTTCTACCTCCATATCATGCATCATTTTCTAAATTTTTGTTATAGTTATTTGTGCATACATCTTATCTCCCCTCCTTGATTCTGTGTTTCCTGAATTGGGATTCCTTCTTCAGTCACCGTGTTTCTCCAATAAGAGAATAGCTGCCATTGATCAAGCAGTTGTTTGTGTGCTAAGCTCTTCATGCTATCGGTGGAAGTGTAGTTCTTGCGATGTCACAAGGAAAAGAATTTCCTGAGACTTGCATGGGAGGATGAGTAATATTCATTTGGGTGGGAATAAACCCCTGGGTTTCCAATGTTCCGTTTCCCTCCATCCTATCATGGAGAAAGTCCAACTGTGTCTTCAGCAGGGCCAGAATCAAAGCCACTGCCCATAGTTTCTGCTCCATATTAAAGTCCAGTCCAGTCCAGCATCCTGCGTATGGAGTCTACACAGCTACGGGTCATGTGGCTGCTAAGACCACATGGCTATGGAGAGAGAACGTGTGAACGCACAGGTGAGCAAGAGAGAGAACAAGAGAGAGGGAACTCTGTCTGGGGATTTTAATCAGGAGCTTCTTCAAACTAACGAATTAACTTTCCAAGATTTTACATGCATCTCATGGGGTTCACCCCCTAGCCAATCCATTGTTCCCCAGGCTAGACTAACAGACAAGCACCTCCCCTGGGCCACCCCAACTTCTACTTCATATGTGCCTATCTCTCCTTTCTCCCCCCCTCCTCCCCCCGGCCACCCCAACAATCCAGTATAAGAGTGGGGGCGGGAGGGGTGTTAATTTCCTTGGAGAAACAATGCTGTGTGAAGCTGTAGCTTCCTGGTGAAGATTCCCAGGTGACCATGCTTATAATGTCTGACTTTTTACAATGTTTGCTTTCTTTCCTTTATTAATATTAACTAGCTAATTATGATGATAACATTCACATGGACAATCCCATTTAAACTTCACAACTACTCCTAATGAAATAAGTATTCTTTATCTCTATTTTATAAGTGAAAACATGGGGACCTAAAAGATTAATATCTAGTACAGCAGATACCTGGTAGGTCACTAAGCAATGGAGCCTCGATTTAAACTCAAGTAGTCTGACCTCAGAGCCTATGCTCTTCATTACTGGGCCATAGTAATGCCCTAATAATACTTCCTGCACATTGTAGGCAATAAAGATGTAGTAAATACTTGTTAAATGGATTCATTAATTAGTTAGTTAAACAGTGATACAAGAATGTTGGTCAGCTGTTAGGAGACCTTCTCAGTTTCAGATACCTCCTCTGACCTACAGTATTGGGACTGTAAAGCATTTAGGAGCAAAATCAGGGGATATTCAAGGGTTAGATATCTAGACCACCATCAAACCAAGTTCTACCAATACTAAATTAGTAACATTAGAATTAATTTAGAACACTGTTTCACAATCCTATGCAAACCTAGCTGAGATTGATAACTTACTAAAGAGGAGAGATTACACATCTCAAAGAACTAAATAACGTAACTTTTGAACCTCGATGTTCAGGGGAGAGGGCAGATATTGATATATAGAGATAGAATACCTATATACAATATAATATCTATATGTATCTTATAAGGTTATTTGTGAGGTTTAGTGAGATAATGTGAAATATCCGTACAGTGTTGGGTCCATAGTAGGAACTCCATGCATATCAGCACTACCCTCCACTTTATTCTCATTTCCCACTTAGCAGTTAGGTTGAAAGAAGGCACAAAGCCAAAGCAGAGATGAACGGGCAGCAGCTGGCAACAGGAGATGTCAGTCACATTCCATAGGTCTGAGTGGTTGTGAATCAGAGGTGTTAAGGTTCACTCCCAAGATTCCAAAGAGCAGCTTTTAGTCTTACAAAAGTAGTTGGGAGGGTAATAAGTAAGAGGCCGACAAGAAGACAGAGAAAATCTTATTCCTAGCAGAGGGTGAAATTGTTTTTTAGTATTCCTTCAAGTAATGAGTGACTATTTTGTAGTTAGAATTGGGTTAGCCCAAGGCAATGCAGAAATGCATGTATCTCACTGGACCATCTGCATTTTACTGAGGAATAGAAAGATTAATTGCAGGCACCTGCCAGGCTGGTCGGTCATCCCACTTAGTATAACCAACCCTAGAGAGTTCCTCTCACATTCCAGAAACTGCTCAGTCTCCTGCCTCTGTGAAGTTTATGTATCTGTCTGGAAAAAGGCAGTTCAGGCCACATTTTCCCCAAGTAATAGAAAAAACCTATCTCAACAAAGCTAGGAGTTTGCTGACGAATCTAGGTTACTTAAGAGATATTTCAACAACCTATGTCTTTGGCACAAGTTCCCTGAAAAAGAGTCCTAGATGCAAATATACATGCAGGGTGTTTTTTTTTTTTTTTTAATCTTTATTGTTGAAAGTATTACAGATGTCACTTTTTTTTCTCCCCATTGCCCCCTCTCCACCCAGTTCCTGCCCCACCTCAGGCCTTCACCACCCTATGGTCTGTGTCCATAGGTAATGCATATACTGGTATGCATATAAGATCTTTGGTTAATCTCTTCCTGACACCCCACCCCCCAAAAAAAACACACACACCCTTCCCTCTAAGATTTGCCAGTCTGCTCCATGTTTCCATGTCTCTGATTCTATTTTATTCATCAGTTTATTTTGTTCATTAGATTTCTTGTTTGTTTATTTTGATTTTTAGATTCAATTGTTGATAGATATGTATTTATTGCCATTTTATTGTTAAGATTTTTTATTTATTTTTCCCCCTTATTATTCCTCTTCTTAAAGAATACCCTTCAATATTTCATGTAGTACTGGTTTGGTGGTAATGAACTCCTTCAGCTTTTTCTTGTCTGTGAAACTCTTTATCTGACCTTCAATTCTAAATGATAGCTTTGCTGGCTAATCTTAATTGTAGGTCTTCGCTATTCATCACTTTGAATATTTCTTGCCACTCCCTTCTGGCCTGCATAGTTTCTGTTGAGAAATCAGCTGACAGTGGTATAGGTGCTCCCTTGTAGGTAACTAACAGCTTTTCTCTTGCTGCTTTTAAGATTGTCTTTAACCCTTGACATTTTAATTATGATGTGTCTTGGTGTGGGCCTCTGTGGGTCCACTTGTTTGGGACTCTCTGTGCTTCTGGACTTGTAAGTCTATTTCTTTCACAAGTAGGGGAAGTTTTCTGTCATTATTTCTTCAAATAGGTTTTAAAATCTTGCTCTCTCTCCGAATGTTGGTACACTTGAAGTTGTCCCAGAAGCTCCTTTCACTATCTTCATCTTTTTTTTATTCTTTTTTCTTTTGCATTTCTGATTGGGTGTTTTTTGCTTCCTCATATTCCAAATCATTGATTTGATTCTCAGAATCCTCTACTTCACTATTGAATCCCTGTATATTATTCTTTATTTCAGTTAATGTATGTTTAATTTCTGACTGGTGTTTTTTATGTCTTTGACATTCTCACTAAGATACTTGAAAGTCTCACTAAATCCCTTAAAGCTCTCATTAAGTCCCCTGAAGCTCTCATTAAGATCCTTCAGTAACTTTATAACCATTGTTTTGAACTCTGTATCCAGTAGCTTGCTTGCTTCCATTTCTTTCATTTGTAACATGTTTGTTTCTGCATTTTGGCTGCTTCCCAAAGTTTGTTTCTGTGTATTAAGTAGAGCTGTTATGTCTCCTGGAATTGATAGTGGCCTTGTGCAATAGGTGTCCTGTAGGGTCCAGTGGCTCAGCCACCCATGTCACCTGAGGTGGGCAATCGAGGTGTGCCTCTGTGTGGGCTGTGTGCACAGTCTTATTGTAGTTGAGCCTTGATTGCTGTTGGCATCATTGGGAGAAATTGGCTGTGAGGTCCAGCTGCATCAGTCTCAATGCACTTTCTTCTTTATTTCTCTAGTTGTAGGACTTCCTGAATTCAGCCAGATTTCAGGTGGTTCTGAATGATGGTTGTTCTGTATTTTAGCTGTAATTTTGATGTGGCTTTGGGAGGCAGCGAGTACCAGCATTTACCTATGCCACCATCTTGTTTCCTCAGGTTTTCTCCAGGGCTTTTTTGTTTTTAGTTTTTCTGGTGGGGAGTCTTCTTAGGAACAACACCTGTACAGGAGTAAGGGAAGCAGAATTGGGCAGAGAGAGAGAAGTTGAACTCCAATGCCTTGTAACAGCTAAGCTTATAGAATGCTTGATAACAGTGCACAGTTGTCCCCAATAAAATAAGGTATGGCTTTTGTATCCCCTATTGAATACATTTGATTCTGGCTGCTTGGGGAAGGGGGTATAACTTGTGCATGGTAACCCCTTTGTTCAAGGCTATTCAGAAGGGGACTCAGCTGTAAACCACCAATAGCAAATACCTGCAGAATATAATGTGGGAATCCATCCATTATATTTGGAATGGGGAATGTGGGAATATAATGTGGGAATCCATCCATCCAGAATATAATGTGGGAATCCATCCATTATAACCTGCTATGCCACTGGGAGTCATGTTCAAAATCTATGGGAGATTTTAACTTGTCATAATTTTCAAAGGTAGTAATAGAGGAAAAAATGAGGAGAACTGTTACCAGAGAGCTGCCTGAGTCAGAGGGGACTCTCCCCAGCTCAGCTCTTGTCACACTAGCAATAAAGAATTCATAGGAGTGACAGAAAGCAGTGTTGAAACAAAGCAAGCAAATTTATTAAGAATACACTTGGGCCCTGACTGGTTTGGCTCAGTGGATAGAATGTTGGCCTTCAGATTGAAGAGTCCTGGGTTCAATTCTGGTTGAGGGCATATACCTTGTTTGCGGGATCAATCCCCAGTAGGGGGTGTGCATGAGGCAGCTAATCGATGTTTCTCTTTCATCAATGTTTCTAACTCTCTATTCCTCTCCCTTCCTCTCTGTAAAATCAATAAAATATATTTTTAAAAAATAATACACTTGGCATAAAGCACAAGTGGGCAACTCAGGTAGTCAGAGCACCCTGCCTAGTGGGGTTCAAGGGTTTTATACTTTCCCCCCTATTGGATTCAAGGTTCCCCTGCTGGATATCTTGGGCAAGAGACTAGGTTTCAAGGTCTCCCTTTTACATTATTGTGGCTTTTGCCAGAATTTATAAGAACATGTGGTGAATTTATCTTGGCAAGACCACTGACTTCTTTGTTCAGTTGGTGAGATGACTCATTTCTCCCCACTCTCTTCCTCTCCCCCTGCCCTATCAGCTATCTATACTGCCTAACAAAACATCATCTAGAAGTTGAGGTTTGGAAAGGGGTGAGAAAAAGGGAAATACTTTAATTTTCAACTTTCTGCAGCGTAGACAAGCAGAGCAAGAATTGGATGACCCTCAGGGTAAACTCCAGCTCCATTTATGGCTGATGGAGAAATCTGTGCATTTATTCTTGACTGCAGAAATTAGAGAAGTACAATAAGTGGATTTCTACACCTGGAAACTTAACCCAGTAGCCTAGAATTATAGACATCACAGAGAGTAGGTCCTCAATAAGTGTCTTTTCAAATTGAATTATATTTCATTGATTTGGGGTTCCTAACTGAGGGATCCATTGTCTCTCATTGCAGAAAGTGTGGAGAGAGATTAAAAATGGCGGTGGAGTAAGTGGATGCTACACAGACATGCTCCAAGGACCAAACTGGAATTACAACTAAAATACAAAAAAAAAACAAAACCCTAAATAATCAACTGAAGACTAGCTGGAGAGAACCCTGATAATAAAGAATGGAAAGTGGAGACCACATAGAGACTGGTAGGAAGGGCAGGGGCATGAAAGGGCTGGTTGTGCTCCCATAGACAGCTGCCGAAGTTCCAGAGAGATATCCCAGCTGTGAGAAGCTGCCATTGAGAACTCTGAGGTCTAATCCCCAAGTTGGCCCCCCCAGCAGAGAGCACCAGAATGGAGAAAGGTGCCCATATAACATCTGGCTGTAAAAAGCAGCAGGGTTGCTGTCTGTCAGGAAATGCAGGCACCCTCTTAAAGGGCCAACACACAAAATTTCATGTGCAACCACTCACTTTGTACTCTGGCAGAGGGAGGGAAGAGTGGACTGGATCTGTGTGAGCAGAAGCCAGGGGTGGGGGATCTGGGGTTAGAGATTGGAAGGCAAACACCCCAGTTTCCTGTGCTGAGTCATTCCGTCACACTGCAGAGGTCATCTTTCTCAGGCAGACCTTTGCTATTCAGGCAATTTTTGCCTAGGGGGAGAGACAGTTGACCCACCCTATTGGGAAACCCTTTGCCCCATGCTGTGGCGTTTCTGAGGCACATTAAGAGACTGAGAATCAAACAATTAGCCTCCAGGAAAAAGCAATTGCCCCACCCTGTTGGAAAACCTCTCACCCCACCTGTTGACCATTGCCTCAGGTTACTCAAGACTGAATCCAATCAGTCTGAAGGTAGAGGCAGGTCTCTGGAGGATTTGCATCTTTGTCTGATCTAATTAGTCAGAAACAGTGTTTGACACTGTCCTGCACTAGAGATTGGAAGGTGTAGCAGATCTGAGTAATACATAGTCACGAACCCAAACAGGAAGCCAAAATGGGGAGACAAAAAAAAAACAAAAAACACCACGAAAACCCGCAAACAAAAGAACAAGAGAATTCTCTAGAAGCAGAGCTAAATGAAATGGAGATAAGAAATTTTCAGACATAGAGTTTAGAATAATGATGGAAAAGATACTCAACAGCATAAGAAGAGATATAGTAACTATGAAGAATGACATAGCATTAATAAAGAACATAGTGGAAGAAATACACAACAGATTAGGAGAAGTAGAGGATCAGATCAGTGAATTAGAAGATAGAGTAGAAAAAAATATGACACAGCCCTAACTGGTTTGGCTCAGTGGATAGAGCATAGGCCTGAGGACTGAAGGGTCCCAGGTTCGATTCCGGTCAAGGGCATGTACCTTGGTTGCGGGCACATCCCCAGTAGGAGGCGTGCAAGAGGCAGCTGATCAATGTTTCTCTCTCATTGATGTTTCTAGCTCTCTATCCCCCTCCCTTCCTCTCTATAAAAAATAATTAAAATATATTTTTTTAAAAAAGAAAAAGAAAAAAATATGACACAATCAGAGAACCAAAAAGAAAAAAAAAACAATTAGAAAAACAAGAGGACAGCTTAAGGGAGTGTGGGAAAACATGAAACGTAACAATATTTGCATAATAGTTGTACCAGAAGGAGAAAAAAGTGACCAAGCTATAGAGAATATGTTTGAAGAAATATTGGCAGAAAACTTCCTTAACATGGTGAAGGAAAAAGTCACACAAGTCCAAGAAGCACAGATAATCCCAAACAAGAAGAACCCAAACAGACTGATGCCCAGACACATCATAATTAAAATGCCAAAAATTAAAGACAAAGAAAGAACTTTAAAGAGAGCAAGAGAAAAGCAATTTGTTACCCATAAGGTTGTCATCTGCTTTCTCATCAGAAACTCTGCAGGCCAGAAGAGAATGGCATGAAGTACTCAAGGTAATAAAAAGCAAGGATCTGAAACCAAGACTACTACATCCAGCAATGCCATCATTCAAAATAAATGGTGAAATAAAGAGCTTCCCAGACGGAAAAAAAAGTCTAAAGGAGTTTATCACCACCAAGCCAGCATTGCAAGAAATGCCAGAGGGACTGCTGTAATGAGAAGAAGAAATAGAGAGAGAAACCTAGGCATGCAGAATTAAAATGGCAATAAATAAGTACCTATCAATAATAACCTTAAATGTAAATGGATTAAATGCTCCAATCAAAAGACATAAGATAGCTGAATGTGTACAAAAACATGATCCAACTATATGCTGTCTACAAGAGACCCACCTCAAAACAAAAGACTCACACAGGATGACAATAAATGTATGGGGAAAATCTCCCATGCAAATGGAAACAATAAAAAAGCTGGGGTAACATTACTCATATCTGACAAAATAGACTTAAAAATGAAGGCTATCATAGGAGACAACAAAGGTCACTACATAATACTAACGGGATCAATCCAACAAGAGGATATAACTCTGGTAAACATATATGCACCCTATAAAGGAGCACCTAAATATATATTTTTTAAAAACCTTCTACAGGGCTTTAAGGGAGAGATTGATAACAACACAGTCATACTAGGGTACTTTTAAAAATATTTTTATTGACTTCAGAGAGGAAGGGAGAGGAAGAAAGAGATGGAAACACCAATGATGAGAGAGAATAATTGATTGGCTGACTCCTGCATTCCCCCTACTGGGGATTGAGCCCCAACCCGAGCATGTGCCCTGACTGGGAATTGAACTGTGACCTGTGACCTCCTGGTTCACAGGTCAATGCTCAACCATGGAGCCACACCAGCCAGGCATACTAGGGGACCTTAACCTCCCCCCTTCCCCCAACTTCACTGGATAGATTTTCCAGACAAAAAAATAACAAGGAAACAGTGATTCTAAAGGACACACTGGATCCGGTGGATTTAATTGACATTTATAGAACATTTCGCCCCAGAGCTGCATAATATGCATTCTTCTCAAGTGTACATGGGTCATTCACAAAGATAGACTACATGTTAGGACTCAAAACAAGTCTCTGCAAGTTCAAGAAGATTGAAATCATATCAAGCATCTTCTCGATCACAATGGAATGAAATTAGAGATCAAGCTAGATCCCGGGTCCGGGTGAGGCCATGTGCCCCTGGATCCGGGTGAGGCCATGCGCCCCTGGGTCTGGGAGAGGCCACACGCCCCTGGGATCGGGTGAGGCCACGCACCCCTGGGTCCGGGTGAGGCCATGCGCCCCTGGGTCCGGGTGAGGCCATGCGCCCCTGGGTCCGGGTGAAGCTGGATCCCGGGTCCAGGTGAGGCCATGTGCCCCTGGATCCGGGTGAGGCTGGATCCCGGGTCCGGGGGAAGCCGCGCGCACCTGGGTCCAGGTGAGGCCACACACACCCTGGGTCCGGGTGAGGCCACGTGCCCCTGGGTCCGGATGAAGCCGTGCCCCTGGGTCCGGCCGAGACCAAACCAGAGGGAGTCGGACCTGCATTACCACCATTTGTCCACCATCCAGAGCTGAGGGGTCAGTGCCGTCATGTACACATAAGGAACTGGTGGACATTGATATTGGATCTCAAAAGAACTGTTGGTCCAGAAAGAAACTCACTACAGACTGATTCATTTGCCTGTCAGCATAACTATTATTGCTCATCTCACATTCAGTTCATATAAGTATATCTCTAGTGACGCATGATCTCGCTCATCTAGGGGAAATGATGAACAACATAGACTGATGAACAAGAACAGAACCAGAAACAAGGAGGCATCGATCGGACTATCGGGCCTCAGAGGGAGGATAGGGGAGGGTGGGGGGAGGGGGGAGAGATCAACCAAAGGACTTGTGTGCATGCTTATGAGCCTAACCAATGGTTAAGTTCAACAGGGGGTTGGGGCATCCGTGGGGAGGGGTGTGGGATGGGAATGGGGGGATGAGGACAAATATGTGACACCTTAATCAATAAAGAAATTAAAAAAAAAAAAGAAATTAGAGATCAACTACAATAAAAAAAAAACCACTCAAAAACATTTAAACACATGGAGGCTAAATAGCATGTTATTAAACAATGAATTGGTTACCAATGAGATGAATAATGAAATAAAAAACTTCCTGGAAACAAATGAAAATGAACACACAATAACCCAAAACCTCTGGGACACAGCAAAACACATCCCGAGAGAGAAGTTCATAGGACTACAGGCCTACCTCAAAAAACAAGAAAAATCAATAATAAATTATTTAACCCTAAAACTTAAAGAATTAGAAAGAGAACAACAAGAAAAGCCCAGAGTAAGTAGAAGGAAGGAAATAAAAAAGGTTAGAGTAGAAATAAGTGACATAGAGACTAATAAATAAATAAATAAATAAATAAATAAATAAATAAATAAATACAAAAGACCAATGAAACCAAGAGCTGGTTCTTTGAAAAGATAAGCAAAATTGATGAACAGTTAGCCGGACTCATCAAGAAACAAAGAGAGAGGACCAAAATAAATAAAATCAGAAATGAAAATGGTGAAGTGACCACTGCCACTATAGATATACAAAGGATTGTAAGAAAATACTATGAACAAATATATGCCAACAAGCTGGACAATGTGGATGAAATGGACAAATTCCTAGAAAAATACAATCTCCCAAAACTGAATTAGGAAGAATCAGAAGTTTTTTATTTCGTTATTCTTCTCATTGGTAACCAATAACAACTGAGGAAATTGAAGCAATAATAAAAAAACTTCCAGTAAACAAAAGCCCTGGACCAAATGGTTTCACAGGCAAATTCAAAGAAGAACTAACACCTATACTCCTCAAACTATTCCAAAAAATCCAAGAGGCAGGAACACTTCCAAGCTATTTTAATGAGGCCAGCATTATCCTAATTCCAAAACCATATAAAGACACTACAAAGAAAGAGAATTATAGGCCAATATCCCTGATGAACATAGATGCTAAAATCCTCAACAAAATATGAGCAAATCAGATCCAGCAATATATTTAAAAGATCATACACCATGACCCAGTGGGATTTATCCAGGCCTGCAAGGCTGGTACAATATTCACAAATCAATAAATGTGATATATCACATAAACAAAATGAAATACAAAAATCACATGATCATATCAATAGATGCAGAAAAAGCATTCAACAAAACCCAACACCCATTTTTTATAAAAACTCTCAGCAAAGTGGGAATAGAGGTATCATACCTCAACATAATAAAGGCCATATATGACAAACCTACAGCCAACATCATACTCAATGGGCAAAACTTAAAAGCATTCCCTCTAATAACAGGAATAAGACAGGCATGTCAATTTTCACCACTGTTACTCAACATAGTACTGGAAGCTTTAGCCACATTTATCAGACAAGAAGAAGAAATGAAAAGAATTAAAATCGGAAAGGAAGAAGTAAAACTCTCATTATTTGCAGATGACATGATATTGTACATAGAAAATCCTAAAGACTCCCCCCTAAAACTACTAGATTTAATTAAAAATTTTGGCAATGTAGCAGGATAGAAAGCCAACACCCAAAAATCAGTGGCTTTTTTATACATCAACTAGTGGCCCAGTGCATGAAATTTGTGCATGGATGGGGGGGTTCCCTCAGCCCAGCCTGCACCCTCTCCAATTGGGGACCCCTTGGGGGATGTCCGACTGCCGGTTTAGGCCCAAGCAATCTGGGACCGCTGGCTCCTAGCTGCTTACCTGCCTGCCTGCCTGATCATCCCGAACTGCCTCTGCCTGCCTGCCTGATTGCCCCTAACCTCTCTGCCTGCCTGCCTGCCTGCCCTAACTGCCCTCCCCTGCCAACCTGATCTCACCCCCAACTGTTCTCCCCTGCTAGCCTGATCTCGCCTCCAACTGCCTTTCCCTGCTGGCCAATTTGGTTCTGATTGGTTGGTTTCTATGCCAATCAGCATCAAAAGCTCCGCCTCCTAGGCAGCCATTGGCTCCTCACAGTTGACCCAGATTTGGTTCTGATTGGTCGGTTTCTATGCCAGTCAGGATCTCCAGGCCTATCTCCAGGCCTGATCAGAGAGGTAGGGCTGATCAGCAGCCCCCGCGGAGGCCCGGTGAGAAACAGAGGCGCAGCTGCTGGCAAAGCCCGGAGAGAAAGAGAGAGGCAATGGCTGATCAACAGCTGCAATGGAGGCAGCAGATCAGACCCTGCCTCTCTCTCTGGGCCTCTCTCCGGGCCTGATCCGCAGCCCCCTGGGCAGTCAGTGCTGGGTCGCCACAGCAACCCAGCACTGACTGCAGGACTGACTTCTGATGTTCGGTTGAGCCTTTGGTCTGTCATTACAGACCCTGGGTTTTTATATATTAGGATCATGAATTCTCAGAAAGAAAAACTAAACAAACAATGCCATTACCATTGCAACAAAAAAAATTAAGATACTTAGGAATAAACTTTGGAGGTAAAAGATTTGTACTCAGAAAACTACAGGACATTGAAAAAAGAGATAGAGGAAGATATAAACAAGTGGAAGAATATGCTGTGTTCATGTGTTGGTAGAATTAACATCTTTAAAATATCCATATTACCCAAGGCAATCTACAGATTCAATGCAATCCCTATTAAAATGCCAGTGGAATATTTCACAGATTTAGAACAAATACTCTAAAATGTATATAGTATAGAACAAAAAAACACCCCGAATATCCACAGAATTTTTGAGAAAGAAGAACAAAGTTGAAGGATTTACAATATCAGATATCAAGTTATACTACAAAGCCACTGTAATCGAAACAGCCTGGTACTGGTACAAGAACAGGCATATAGATCAATGGAACAGAACAGAGAACCCAGAAATTGACCCAAGCCATTATGCTCAATTAATATTTGACAAAGGAGGCAAGGACATACAATGAAGTCAAGATAGTCTCTTCGATAAATGGTGTTGGGAATATTGGATCAGATACAAAAAAATGAAATTAGACCACCCACTTATACTATACACAAAAATAAATTCAAAATGGATAAAAAAAACTTAAATGTAAGTCATGAAACCATAAAAATTCTAGAAGAAACCATAGGCAGCATAATCTCAGACATCTCTTATAGCAATATGTCTATGGATACATCTCCTAGGGCAAAGGAAACTAAGGAGAAAATAAACAAATGGGACTACATCAAATCAAAAAGCTTCTGCACAGCATAAGAAACAAACAAGGGAGCCCACTGTATGAGAGATCATATTTGCCAATGATATATCTGATAAAGGGTTAATATCCAAAATATATAAGGAACTCATACAACTTAACAAAAGAAAGACAAACAATCCAGTTAAAAAAAATGGGCAAAGGACCTGAATAGACACTTCTCCAAAGAGGACATACAGATGGCCAAGAGGCATGCGAAAAAATTCTCAAGGTCACTGATAATCAGAGAGATGCAAATTAAAATGATAATGAGGTATCATCTCACACCTGTCAGAATGGTTACCATCAACAAAATAACAAATGACAAGTGCTGGTGAGAATGTGGAGAAAAGGGAACCCTAGTACACTGCTGGTGGGAATGCAGACTGGTGCAGCCATTATGAATAATAGTATGGCGTTTCCTCAAAAACTTAAATATGGAACTGTCATTTGACCCAGTGATCCCACTTCTATGAATATATCCTAAGAAACCTGAAACACCAATCAGAAAGTATGTATGCACCCCTACGTTCATAGCAGCACAATTTACAATAGCTAAGATCTGAAAACAGCCCAAGTGCCCATCAGTAGATGAGTGGATAAAAAAGCTGTGGTACATTTATACCATGGAATACTGTGCAGCAATGAAAAAGAAGGAACTCTTATCCTTGGAGACAGCATGGAGAGACTGGAGAGTATCATGTTAAGTGAAATTAGCCAATCAGAGAAAGACAAGTATCACATGATTGTACTCATATGTGGAATCTAATGAACAAAATAAAATGATGAACAAAATAGATCCAGAGACATAGGATCAGAATGCGGAATCGCAGAGAGATGGGCAGGGAAAAGATGGGAGGGTGGGAAGTGATCAACCAAAGAACTTATATGCATACTAGAGGCCCAGTGCATGAAATTTGTACATTCGGGGTAGGGGGTGGAGGGGGAGTCCCTCAGCCCGGCCTGCGCCCTCTCGCAGTCCAGGAGCCCTTGGGGGATGTCCGAGCCGGCAGTCAGAAATCCTTAGTGCTGTTAGCAGAGGCAGGAGAGGCTCCCGCCACCGTCACTGCACTTGCCAGCCGTGAGCCTGGCTTCTGGCTGAGCAGCGCTCCCCCTGTGGGAGCACACTGACCACCAGGGGCCAGCTCCTGCATTAAGCGTCTGCCCCCTGGTGGTCAGTGCGTATTATAGTGACCGGTCGTTCTGCCATTCGGTCAATTTGCATATTAGCCTTTTATTATATAGGATATGTATAACCCATGGACACAGACAATAGGTGATGAAGGCTTGGGGTGGGGGGCAGGGGCAGGCTAGAAGGAGTCAATGGGGGAGGGGGAAGGGGGCATTTGTAATACTTTCAACAATAAAGTTTTCTTTTAAGTGGGGAAATTTTTCTTGTAATATACATGCACAAATATGACCATCTTGATATAATCTTACAAAGGTCCAAAAGTCTTATTTGTCAAATCCTAGGAAGAAAAGGTAAGAAGATGAGTGTTTATTACACCTTGGCAAAACAATGAAAAAATCCTAAATATCATCCAACCAGTTGTTCCCTCTGTACCCTTATATTGACCCCTTTAAATTAAGTCTCCATACCCACTTCCACTGTGTGTGTATGTGTGTATGTGTGTGGCAGGGGGAAGGGGGGGGCGGCATCCCACACACAAACAAACAATTCTCAGATATCAGCAGGGTGTTTGAGAATCAACTCAATTCTGACTGACATTATCTACCCCAAAATAGCATCAAATTCCACAGGTTAAGTGTTCAGTCCTACTAGACTGCCCCCCACCTCCACATACTCTTCAGATGCCAGTCTCAAGCCCAGGCTTTCTGTGCTTCTGACCAACCAGCTATAGATTGGAGGTTCCAACGATCCCCTCCAACTCAGAATGCCAATCCCAAGTCCAGGTTGCTTCTGACCAGCTGGCTATAAATCAGAAGTTCCTACAATCTTCTTCTTGAGTTCAATTGATTTGCTAACCAGCCCACAGAACTCAGATAAACGTGTTACTTACTAGATCACTGATGTATTGTAAAAGGAAATAACTCTGAAACAGACAGATGAAAGAGAGGCATAGGGCAAGGTATGTGGAAAGTGTCCTCTCTAGGTGTGCACCACTCTTCCCACATCTCCTTGTGTTCACCAACTCAGAAGCGCTCCAAATCTCTAAGTCCTCTGTGCTCTTCGGTTTTTATGGGAGCTTTCTTACATAGTAATGACTGATTAAGGCAAGCATGTCAAACTCAAAGGCTAACACGAGCCAAATAAACAAGGTTTAAGTTTATGTGGGCCGCAAAATAACAAGAGCTTCAATTTTCGTAGAAATGTAGGTTTATTTCGATAGAGACATGCTGAATACAAAGGGCTGAAATAAATGAGCAATCGTTAACATAAAATAATAGAACATTTTAATAAAAATTAATATTTTTTCTTGATCATTAACTTATCAGACACTGAATAACTGCACAATTTAATAAGTGTAACGCAAATGAACCTATCTTGTTCTCCAAAAGTGAAATATTTCCTGTTGCACACACCAAACAAGTCAGTCCAAGACTAATGACGTGGCAGTTGGCTGCTAAAATACTCGCTGCTAGTATTAGTGGAGAGAAATGGTGCGCCTGGGCATAAGGTGTGTAAGGGAAATGAATGCAACATTATAGTAATCAGTCATCAGCGAATGTTGTAGTTTTTTAATATTTTTTCTTTTATATATAAATATTTATTGATTTCAGAGAGGAAGGGAGAGGCAGAGAGATAGAAACATCAATGACAAGAGAGAATCATTGATTGGCTGCCTCCTGCATGCCCCCTACTGGGGATTGAGCCCGCAACCCCTGGCATGTGCCCTTGACAGGAATAGAACCCGGGACCCTTCAGTCTGCAGGCTGATGCTCTATCCACTGAGCCAAACCAGCCAGTTATTAATATTAATTATTAATAACTAGTGGTCCAGTGTACGGATTTGTGCACATTGAAAGGAAATTAATTAGAAGAAATATTTTAATATCGCTATTCGCCCTTTCTCTATAACAGAAGTGTCAACCAAATTCACGATCACCAATGACAGATCGAAACACACGCAAGCGATTGGTGCTAGCGAGTGCTTTATATGTATCGTGCATGCACAAGTCAACGTTTATTTTTAAATTGCCAGTGCGTGTCATATGTACTGGCCGGTCGGTCGGACGGTCGGATGGACTGAGAGTTGGTCATTTAGCCTTTTTTATATATAGATTATGTATAACAGGATATTGTAAAAATTAAGTTACGAAATATTTATTAAAACATTTCTTAGATCCTGTTATATTGGCTGGACTGCAAAAATATTCGTTGTGGGCCCTAGCCGGTTTGGCTCAGTGGATAGAGCATTGGCCTGCGGACTGAAGGGTCCCAGGTTCGATTCTGGTCAAGGGCATGTACCTTGGTTGCTGGCACACCCCCAGTAGGGGGTGTGCAGAAGGCAGCTGATCGGTGTTTCTCTCTCATCGATGTTTCTCTCTATCCCTCTCCCTTCCTCTCTGTAAAAAATCAATAAAATATATTTTTAAAAATATATTTGTTGTGGGCCTCATGAGGCCCGCAGGCCACGAGTTTGACATGCTTGGATTAAGGCATTGGTCATAGGCAATTGATTCAACCTCCAGCCCTTCTACCCTCCCCAGAAGTGGGGGGTGAGACAGTAAATTCTAATCCTCTAATCACATGGTTGGTTCTCCTGGCAACCAGCCCCAAACCTTAAGTTACCTGGGGGCTTTCCAAAAGCCGCCTCATCAGCATAACAAAAGACACCTTTTTCACTGTCAACACTGAAAATTTTGAGTTCCAGGAGCTATGAGATAGAAATTGTAAATGAAAAATATGGATCAGTTGCCGCCCATACGTGCCCGGACAGGAGGTTGAACTTGAAATCTGGGTATGTACCCTGACTGGGAACCCAAACTTTGACCCCTCAGTGCACAGGACAACACTTCAACCAACTGAATCACACCAGCCAGGGCTATATTTTACAAGTCACAATATTGCACCTTATGTTCCCATAGTATTTTCCTCATATATATCACTTAATATCTGCTTAATTAAAGGACTTTTGTTTTATTTTGTTTGTTTTTAGAGTTGGTGTCTACTTTTCTACTAGGTTATAAACTCCTAGAGAAGAAGATATCAACATATTCCTCCTTGTTTTCCTCCCAGTCAAGGATAATTTTCAAAATAATTAACACCCAGTACAGCACAGGCACCAATCAATTCAAATGGACACTGGTCTTAAGCAATTTGTATGGCCATACTGGGGTGTACAGCTGGATATGTTCTGCATACAGAAGGCATCTAATAATCAACTTTGGTTTGAATTTCCTTGGTTTGGTAATCTTGGCCCTGGCATCTAATGACTTTCTTTAAGAAGGCAGGCTATATTTTTATTGCCAAAATATGATCATAACCATTTCTCCTCCTTGATTTAATCCTACAGAAATCTTTGAGTAATTTTGAAAACTTTGCAATAAACAGGACAATTCATCCACATCCGCATTGTCTAATATGGTAGCCACTAGCCACATGTATAAAATATAAGACACTCAATTAAATTTGAATTTCAGATAAATGAAAAATAATTTAGTAGTGTGTGCCCCATGCAATATTTGGAATATGCTTCAAACTACAATATTATCTGTTGCTTCTCTGAAATTAATAATTAACTGGGGCCCTAGCCAGGTAGCTCAGTTGGTTAAAGTGTTGTCCTACTTCACCAGGGTTGTGGGTTCGATCCCTGGTCAGGACATATGCAGGAATCAACCAATGAGTACATGAATAAGTGGAACAACAAATTGATGTTTTTCTCTCTCTCCCTTCCTGTCTTTAAAATCAGTAAGTTAGAAAAATTAAAAATATATAAAATAATTAACTGGGCATCCTGTATTTTTATTTGCTAAATCTGATAACCCTACACATATGCATATCTAAATTAGATTAATTAAAATTGAATAAAAGTTTAAAATTTAGTTTCTCAGTCTCACCAGCTGCATTTCAAGAGCTTAATAGTCACACATGTGGCTAATGGTTACCATCTTGAACAGCAGAGATTGGAACATTTACATCATTGCAGAAAGCTATATTGAACACCACTTTTGCCAAAGCAAAAAAATAGAAGAAAAATTTTGTGCATTTTACAGGTTATAAAAAATTACATTTGGAGTTGGGAAATTGCCAGTAAACCCTAGGAGAGCCCTTTTAACATAGCCAAGAAGCCACAGTCTTTATGCTCCAGTCTGTTACTATGACTGCATATGCAGGATATTTGATTAAAAGGGAGGTGAGTCTATATAAGAAAAGCAGCTCTCATACATCTACATGGTAGATTCCCTTGTTCTCCTGGGACTACCAGGAAATAAGTTATCAGATCAGAACAAACCAAAATTTAAAAGGTCCTAAATAGAAAATAAATGTGTTGTTATCTGACTTATTAATATCAATATTCATAGATTTTCTTAAATTAATAATCAGAGAACATCATCAACTAGAATATCTGTTTATAAGCCAAGTCTGTGATGAACTTGGTAAACACAGAATTATTCCCTTTCTTAATTAGCCTTTTGGGAGAAACCTGTAGCCCTGGGAGTCTTATAAGAAGCAGGAGAAGATTAAAGTCTAGCAGAGATATGTGCTAAAAGCTGATTTTTACATATGACTTAGTGAATCTAAAAAATAAACTGGCTAACATACCAAATGTGACCAACTAAAAAGCGAGAAGACTGTGTAACCATCAAAGGCAGGAAACATAAAGGTCTTGACACAAACAAGTCGTTTGGTCATCCCTCACTAACCCCCCTGCCGGCCTGGTCATAGGCAGCCATCTTGTGAGGGCATGAGGTTTAATTTGCATGTTACCTCTTTATTATATAGGATACTATAAAGCTACAGTAATTGAGATAGGGTGATATTGGCATACAAATATACATATAGATCAATAGAATAGAATTGAGAGTCCAGAAATAATAATCCCTTATATTTATGATCAGTTGATTTTCTTTTTTTAATATTCTTTTTTATTTATTATTTTATTATTATTTTTAATCCTCACCCGAGGATATTTTTCCATTGATTTTTAGAGAGAGTGGAAGATAGAAGTAAAGACAGAGAGAAATATTGATGTGAGAGAAACACATCGATTGGTTGCCTCCTGCACATGCCCCAGGAGGAGCCTGCAACTGAGGTACATGCCCTTGACCGGAATCGAACCTGGGACTCTTTGGTCCTCAGGCCGATGCTCTATGCACTGAGCCAAACCGGCTAGGGTTATGATCAGTTGGTTTTCAATAAGAATGCCAAGACCACTTAATGGAAAGAATAGTCTTTTCAACAAATGATGCTGGAACAACTGGAAAGCCACAGGCAAAAGAATTAAATTGAATACCTACTCTACACCATTTATGAAAATTAACTCAAAATAAATCATAGACCCAAATGTAAGAGTTAAACTTGTAACACAGAAGAAAACATAGAAGTGAATCTTTGTGACCTTTAGTTAGGCAATGGTTTCTTAGATGACACCAAAAGCACAAACAACAGTAAAGAATAGATATATTGGACTTCACTGTTGGTAGAAATGTAAAGCGATGTAGCTGCTTTGAAAAACAGACTGGGACTTCAGTTACCCTGCAATTCTAGCAGTTTCAGCTGGAATTAGGCTATTTAATATTTGATGAATGACGATAAGAGGATAAAGAAGCTTAGGTAAATTCCATTCTAAGGTACATACCCAAGAGAAATAAAACAATTCCACACAAAAATTTGAACATGGATGTTCATAGAAGCATTATTCATAGTAGCCAAAAAGTAGAAACAACCCAACTAATGGATGGATAAATGAAATGTGGTATGTCCACACAATGGAATATTTTTCAAGCATAAAAAAGATTGAGGTACTAATACATACTATCACATGGGTAAACTTGAAAGCATTATGGATAACTTGCCATTAATCCCATTCAATACAGTCATCATCTCAGACATAGTTTTCATTTCTTTCTGTTTTTAATTTTTATTTAATGATTGACTTTAGAGAGAGAGGAAGGGAGGGAGAGAGAGACACACATCAATTTGTTGTTCCACCTATTTATGCATTCATTGGTTGAGTCTTGCATGTGCCTTGACTAAGAATTAAACCCACAATCTTGGTGTATTGGAAAAATGCTCTAACCAACTGGGCTACCCGGCCAGGGCTCGTTTTCACTTCTAAAAGTTCAATTTGGGTCTTTCAAAATACCTTCCATGTCCTAATATACCGGTATTTAATTTTTCTCCTAGCCTTTGAACATATATACTAGAGTTATAATGCAATACTAATATCTGCATCAGTTCTGGGTCAGTTTGATTAATTACTTTCTTCATTATGGGCCATATTTATCTGCTTCATGGTATGCCCCATAATTTTTAAAATATGTTTTGATTGATCTTTAGAGACAGAGGAAGGGAGAAGGATAGAGAGATAGAAACATTGGTGAGAGAGGAACATCATCGATCAGCTGCCTCCTGCATGCCTCCTGCTGGGGATCGAACCAGCAACCCAGGCATGTGCCCTGACTGGGAATCTAAGTGACGACCTCTTGGTTCCTGAGCCAATGCTCACCCGCTGAGCCACACTGGCCTGACCAGTAATTTTTTTTTTTTAATTAACACCATTCATTATGAATTTACCTTGTTAAATGCTGAATATTTTTATAGTCCCATAAATAATTTTGAGTTTGTTCTGGAGCATGGGTATTTGGAAACTACTTGATCCTTTCAAGTCTTCCTTTTAATAGTTGTTAGGCAGAACCAGAGCAGCATTTAAGGCCAACTTTGCTCCACAACAGAAGATCCTTCTGAGTATTTAACTCCCTGTGAATTATGAGAGTTTCAATCTGGCAAGTGGGAGTAGGCACTATGCTGGCCCTATGTGAGTTCTACTTATTGTTCCCACAATACTCTCCCAGGTGGTTCTTTCCCAGGCCTTGAATAGTTTCCTCACATTTAGGTGCTTGTGAATATTCAGCTGAATACTTGAGGGGGACCCTCTAAAGACCTCTAGATTTTTGTTATTGTCAAGTCATTTTTTCTCTGTATGTAGTTCTTTTCTATCTGGTATTCTGCTTTACAAACGTTTGGTCTCCCTGGACTCTCAGCTTCATCTCCTCACCTCAGAGAAACTGTCAGGCTCTATCCAGAATCCATCTTTCTGTGCCACCATCTATAAATTCTCATAAAGCAGTAAGCTGGGTAATCAATAGGGCTTACCTCATTTGTTTCCCATTTTCAGGAATCATTGTTCAACGTCTGATGTCCATTGTCTTGAAAATGGTTGTGTGTGTCTTTTTTTAAAGAAAGAAAATGGTTATTATTTTTTTAAATCCTCACCTGGGGATACGTTTATTGATTTCAGAGAGGGGGGGGGGGGAGAAGATAAAGAAAGAGGGGAAAAAGAGAGAGAGAGAGAAGGAGAGAGACATTGATGTGAGAGAGAAACATCAATCGGCTGCCTCCATAGGTGCCTAGACCTGGGATTGAACCTGCAACCGAGGCATGTGTCCTGACTGGGAATCAAACCCACAACCTTTTTGGTGTACAGGACAATACTCCAACCAACTGAGCCACCCAGCCAGGGCAAGAAAATGGTTATTTAAATTGTTTCCTAGCTGGTTTGGCTCAGTGGATAGACCATCAGCTTGCGGACCAAAGAGTCCTGGGTTTGATTCTGGTCAAGGGCACGTACCTTGATGGCAGGCTCCTCCCTGGCCTGGGCCCTGGTCAGGGCTCCTGCAGGAGGCAACCAACCGATGTGTTTCTCTCACATAGATGTTTTTCTCTGTCTTTTCCTCTCTCTGCTACTCTCCCTAAAAATAAAAATATCCTCGAGTGAAGATTAACAACAATAATATATCCTATCTAATAAAGAGGGAATATGCTAATTGACCATCACGTCCTCACAAAGATGGTGGCACCCACAGCCAATAAAGAGGAAATATGCTAATTAACTGTCACACCCTCAAAGATGGTGGTGCCCACAGCCACAAGATGGCGGAGCCCAGTCCCCTCAGCCTTGCCGGTGCGGCAGGCGCACAGCATGGCCAGGCCCGCCCCCAGGCAGGTCTGGCCGCTCAGCACACCTGCCTCCAGAGTCCCCCAGTCCCCTTAGCCTCCCAACCGCCCGGGGCTGGCCTGAGGCGCAGGCAAGCCTTGGATGTTGGCTGCCCAGCTGCCCAGGGTCAGCCTGAGGGACGACCAAACGACTGAACAAGCAGGCTGCATGGGGCGACCAGGCTGGCAGGTGGGTTAGTGAGGGATGACCAAATGACTAAACAGCAGGTTGCATGGGATGAACAGGCCGGTGGGGGGGGGCTGTGAGGGGCATCCAGGCCGGCAGGGGGGGCAGTTTGGGGCGACCAGGCCAGCAGGGGAGGCAGTTGACGGCAACCAGGCCGGCAAGGGGGGGCAATTAGGGGTGACCTGGCCAGCAGAGGGGGGCAGTAGGGGGCGATGAGGCTGGCAGGGGGGGCAGGGAGGGGCAACTAGGTCGGCGGAAAGGAAGTTGGGGGTGACCATGCCAGCCTGGGGGGCAGTAAGGGGTGACCAGGCTGGTGGGGGGACAGTTAGGAGGGACCAGGCCTGCAGGGAGGGGGCAGTTGGGGGGGCGACCTGGCCGGTAGCAGGGGGCAGTTAAGGGTGACCAGGCCGGCAGAGGGGGAAGTTAGGGGCAATAAGGCCGGCATGCAGAGGCAGTGAGGTGTGACCAGGTCGGCAGGGGGGGACAGTTAGGGGTGACTAGGCAGGCAGGCAGGTGAGCGATTAGGAGCCAGAGGTCCAGGATTGTGAGAGGGATGTCCGACTGCCGGTTTAGGCCCGATCCTTGGGATTGGGCCTAAACCGGCAGTCGGACATCCCCCAAGGGGTCCTGGATTTGGAGAGGGTGCAGGCTGGGCTGAGGGGACCCCCCTCCCCTGTGCACAAATTTCATGCACTGGGCCTCTAGTGTGTATACATATGTGTGATTCATATATATATTGAATCATATAAGGCATTTAATGAGAAGGCCAGCCAACCAAGAAGACAGAGTGCTTACAAGCATTCAAATCCTGTCTTCCCAGTAAGGTGTAGGGAATAGGATTATAAAGGGAAGGGGCTAGGGTGAGGCAGCCCTGGAGGTCTGCAGAGGTCAGCTAGTATCTTTTAGTCATCAGGTGATGAGAGGATGTTGATGAGATGATGTTTTGACTCCTGGTGGGTCGATCTGACCCTGCTTATTGGTTCTGCTTGCTGGACTCACAGCTGAGTCACCTCCTTAATCACTTCACACAAGCCTTGAAAAGGAAACTTAAGAAAAACTTAACCCTCTATGCACATATAAGAAACTTAGCCCCTATTCCCATAAGTATATGTGTTCTAAAATTTAAAATAATGCGATTATTTTTCAGATTAATTAAGGTGCTCTATCTATCAGATTATAGGTCCCTCCTATCAAATTCCTTCACCCCTCTTCCCCTCTCAACACCACCCAGCTGTCTGCCTGTTCTCTATGAGTCTGTTTCTATAGTTTGTTCTTTCTCTGACTGGTGTATTTCACTTAGCATAATGTTCAAATAAAGTTATTTGTGACATACCTTAAGGAGACCAAAGCGAGACTCCACTTAACATTTGTAAGCATGAGCTTGAGTGCCTTTGTCCACCGCTCCTTCATGTTCAGGTGGGTTCTGATGGAGTAGAATTCACTGGTTCCCAGGTCTCCCATCAGGCCGCCCCCCACGTGGATGGTGTAGGGCATGCAGAGAGCCAGCTTGCCCCTTCTATGCTTCCTCCTTGAACTGCTGCATGTAGTCCAGGAAGGCCACCATCGCCTCGTCAAACTTGTTATCCAAGAGAGCGCTCTATCCCCAGGTGCAGAACAAGGGCAGCTCAATGGGGTCAGCTGTTAATGACTTCGGATAGGAGTAGTCTCCGCAGGGGTTGAGCCAGTACCTCTGAAACTGCAGACCAACTGTGAGGCCCAGGAGCAGCAATGCCATGTGCCCCCAGGCTGCGTTGATCTCACTCCAGCTCACGTGGGGAATCAGCTTAACCTGAAGCTATTGATGATAGCCAGGGGGCCATCACAGCAGATCTCAAACACAGCCTTGAAGGTGTCGGTTTTCTTCAGCCAGGTGAGCTGGGTCTGGGCATATAGGAGCAGGTCCACACTCCACAGCTCTTCCTGCAGTTCCAGTTGTTGCCATTGCAGTTCATTGAGGTCCCTGTAATAGTACCTTTCCTGCTGCTCCAGTGTCTCCATCTCTGCCCGGGCTGCCTCCAGAGCCACAGCTGCCCTTTCTCAATTCTTCTCCACCTCCTCCATCTCCTGGACCAGCCTCCATGACCTTCAGCTCCTCCTGCAGTGTCTCCCTCGCATCCTCACGTAATCCATCCCTGGTCTCCAAACAGTGTTTTTAGTTCTGACTGTCAGATTCTGAGATCCTGAGCTGGGTGTCCAGCTGCTCCAGGAGACTGTCAGTACAGTTCTCTCATAGGGCGTGGTCCAGCTCTTCTTCACAGGTTAGGATGTGAAAAACACCCCTCATGGCCCTCTGGATGCTACTGAGAGTCCTCCCAGAGCCCAGCTTCCTGAGCAGGGTGAAGTTGCTGGGACCATACCCCGAAATTTCATCATCACCAAGGATGGGTTCAGCCAGAGGCACTATCCGGGAGCTCTTCAAGGTCTGTCTCCATCCTGGAGGCAGAGCCTTCCTCCAGAGTTGCTCCTCAATCCCCCTGAGCTGAGGAGAACTTTGAAGCTGCAGGTTCTTGGCTGAGGTCAAGACCCAAGGTCTCCATGGAACTAGTCAGCTTCAGGGGCCCACAGCAGAAATGGCACATGAAGCTGATGGAGGACATGGTGGAGGTTTTGTCCACTGCTCCTCTATGTTGACTCTAAGTTTCCTCTATAGTATATTTTAAAAATCAAAAATTGTGAAAAAAAAATTGTGAATGCTTTAAAGGTATTCTTCTCTTTCAAGATTGTGTTTGCTATTTCCTTGAAATTCTATACAAATTTTAGGATCAGCTTATCAAAGAAGCCAGTTGGGATTTTGATAGAGATTATGGTGAATCTACAGTTTAATTGGAGGATATTGTCATCTTAACAATATTAAGTCTTCCAATAAATAAATACAGGATGTCTTTCTATTTATTTAGGTCTTCCTCAATTTCTTTTCACAGTGTTTTGTAATTTTTAGATTATAACTAGTTTTACACTTTTTTTGCTAAATTTACTCATAAAAATTTTATTCTTTTTGGCACTATTGTAAGTGTAATTGTTTTCTAAATTTCATTTTTGGTTTGTTTATTGTTACTGTATAGAAATACAATTGATATATTTTTGTAAATAAATTTTTATTGTTCAGATTATTACAGTTGTTCCTCTTCCCCCCCCCCCCCTCCCCATAGCTCCCCTCCACCGGTTTCCACCCCACCCTTTGCCCTTACCCCCCACCACTGTCCTCATCCATAGGTGTAAGATTTTTGTCCAATCTCTTCCCACACCCCCTACACCCCTTTCCCCCCAAGAATTGTCAGTCCACTCCCTTTCTATGCCCCTGATCCTATTATATTCACCAGTTTATTCTGTTCATCAGACTTTTTATTCACTTGATTTTTAGATTCACTTGTTGATAGATAGGTATTTGTTGTCACTTTGTTGTTCATAATTTTTACCTTTACCTTTTTCTTCTTCTTCCTCTTCTTAAAGAATACCCTTCAGCATTTCATATAATACTGGTTTGGCAGTGATGAACTCCTTTAGCTTTTTCTTATCTGTGCAGCTCTTTATCTGACCTTCAATTCTAAATGATAGCTTTGCTGGGTAGAGTAATCTTGGTTATAGGTTCTTGCTGTTCATCACTTTGAATATTTCTTGCCACTCCCTTCTGGCCTGCATAGTTTCTGTTGAGAAATCAGCTGACAGTGGTATGGGTACTCCCTTGTAGGTAACTAATTGTTTTTCTCTTGCTGCTTTTAAGATTCTCTCTTTGTCTTTTGCCCTTGGCATTTTAATTATGATGTGTCTTGGTGTGGTCCTCTTTGGATTCCTTTTGTTTGGGGTTCTCTGCACTTCCTGGACTTGTAAATCTATGTCTTTCACCAGGTGGGGGAAGTTTTCTGTCATTATTTCTTCAAATAGATTTTCAATATCTTGCTCTCTCTCTTCTTATGGCACCCCCATAATTTGGATGTTGATACGCTTGAAGTTGTCCTAGAGGCTCCTTACACTCTCTTCATATTTTTGGATTCTTTTTGCTTTTTGCTTTTCTGGTTGGGTGTTTTTTGCTTCTTCATATTTCAAACCTTTGACTTGATTCTTGGGATTCTCTAGTCTACTGTTGGATCTCTGTATATTATTCTTTATTTCAGTCAGTGTATGCTTAATTTCTAGTTGGTCTTTTTTCATATCCTCAAGGGTCTTACTAAATTTATCAGTGGTTTTTAGAAGATTCTTGAGTAACCTTATAACTGTGGTTTTGAACTCTATATCCAGTAGTTTGCTTTCCTCCATTTCTTTAATTTGTGACCTGTTTCTTTGTCTCCACATTTTGGCTGCTTCTCTGTGTTGATAGCATGGTTTTGTGTGCTAGGTGTCCTATAGGGCCCAGTGGCTCAGCCTCCCCAATTACCTGAGGTGGACCCTCTTGGTGCACCCCTTTGTGGGCTGTATGCACAGTCTTGTTGTAGTTAAGCCTTGATTGTTGTTGGTATCACTGGGAGGAATTGACCTGCAGGCCAGTTGGCTGTGAGGATCAGTTGTGTCTATGATGAGAGAATTTCTGAGTTGGAGACACCCTTATGGGGCAAGACTTGCTTCAGTGGGGCTTTGGTGCTCACTGAGTCTGCCCCCTGAGCGTGTCTCTTATGGATCTGAAGAGTTGTAGTCTGGATGGTCTCTCTCTGACCACTGGGTACGCTGGCTCTTGGTTCTCCAAGGAGCTACAAAGAGATCTGCAGATTCCTTCTCTTTGTTTGGGGTTTGGAGGTGCCCAGATGAGGCCCAGCTGTGAAGCAATGCAAGCTGTTGTGGAGTCTTGGGTCTTCTTTTGTAGGCTCTGGGTCTCTTTGACCCAGCTGCAGTATGTTAGGTTTCAGATTGCAAAGGGCCAGGCCATTCATATGCAAAAGCTTCTATGCACAGCTTGGGTGGGGTTGTAAATTGGGTGGGCAGGGTCTCAAGGAATCACCAGGGTGGAGCAAACAGCAATGGCTGACCGTCAGCCCTGCCTGGAAGAGGTCCTGTGTCTCTGTGTCCCGTGGCACCATGCCGGAACAATGGTCGCTGCAAGCACCTCTGAGAGAAAGCCGACCTCGAGTTCCGCCCAATGCCAGACAGTCCAGTTTATCCCCGTATGAGTCTGGATCCCCAGAGTCTCGCCCGGAACTGGAGTTCAGAGCAGTCAGGAGCTTGTATCTCCCTCCCGATTGAAAAAGACAACAGTGTACTCAGTTGCCAGCCCTTTCCGTGCGAGCGCCTCCAGACCTCTGCACTTCACTTCTGCACCTCCTCCCCTCCTCCAAGTCTCAGTGTACTTTTCTCTTTCCTTCTAGTTGTATAATTTCCACTCAGCCAGCCTTCCCATGGTTCTGGATGATACCCATTTTGTCTTTTAGTTGTAGTTTTGAAGTGGTTGTGTGAGGCAGCAAGTTCAGGTGTTTACCTATGCTGCCATCTTGATTTCTCCACAATTGATATTTTTGTATTGATCTTGTATCCTGTGAACTTAATGAACTTGATATTATTTCTCATAGTTTTTTAGTAAATTCATTAAGTTTTCTACATACAAGATTAGGTCATCTGCAAGTAGACATACGTAATTTTATTTCTTTCTTTCCAATCCATTCTTGTTTAATTGCCCTGGCTGGAACCTCCAATACAATGTTGAATAGACTTGATGAGAGCAGATATTTTTGTCTTGTTCCCAATCTTAAGAGGAAAACATTCAGTCTCTCATTTTAAGTATGGTGCTAGCTATAGGTTTGCATGATGTTAATTTTTTTAAATTAAGCATTTTGATAAATTCATCCTAGTCCTCCACCAACATTTTACACACAACGTTGAGATTTACTAATCTCTCAATCACATATTGGATATTCAAAACAAACAGAACTAGTTTTATCCTTTGAATGTGATGTACAAACACCTGAGCCCAACTAAAAGTTTGTTTCCATTTCATGCTGGCAGTAACAAAGAAAACTGATATTTTGACCACAACATTAACCTTCTTCAAGGATACATTAAGCTTAGTGCAAAATCTGTGGAGACATGGTATGGTTTTTATAATCTCTTTAATGGCTATTTGGATGATCACAATAGGTAATGTATAATTGTGGGTAAGGGGAGAAGAGATAACATGGAAAAATAAAATTCAAAGATAATCCAAAATTCAAATTTTGGCCAGTAATTTTTATCCCAGCATTTCACCCTTCATTTTCCCCCCTAAGCTTCTTTATATTTTTGTCTCCTTAATCAAATATATAAGTAGCTTAAAAGATAGCAGGCTGAGAAGAGAGGGAAAGGGTATAAATAATCCACAAACAGTCTAAATATGAACCTGAATTATGAAAAGGAGCTGCTTTACAATAATGTGATCTTATAACAAATCCTTACCATCAGCAGAATTAATTACACATTGGGACTGGGAGTCTTTTTTTACTCAGTAAACATTTGCCAGTTTAAGAAGTAATACTACGGGTTTAACGTGCCTGGCTAGTAGAAGAATGTCAGAATCTTGGGACAAATAATTTGGTTTCCTTAGGCCACAGTTTCTTTACCTATTTTTAAAAGGGAAGGGGGGTGCATTGGGGACTAAGACTAGATTATCTCTAAGGGCTCTTTAACTTCTTTCTAAGGGCCTGTTTTATGATTCTGTTTAAGTTGTGTGGTTTTTTTGGAAGGTTCTTTTTTGCATGTTTTATTAAATGTAATTTAAAAAATACAAGGTAGGTAAAAATACTTTAAAAAATTGATTGAGCCCTAGCTGGTTTGGCTCAATGGATAGAGTGTCAGCTTGTGGACTGAAGGGTCCCAGGTGCCACAACCTTCACGGTGGGGGTTCAGGATCTGAAGGAGGGGCCAATGGACAAATGAAAATGCTATACAAGAAATATGAATTTAGAAGGCATTGGGAGCCAGGTGGAGTCCTCTTTCTTAAAGAGACACACCAACTTCTGGCATGGTCCGCTATTTATTTACTTGAGTACACATTTTCCCTTTAGCAATGCATACAGGCAGATCAAAGATAAAGTTTGGTAAACAGTATAAGGATTATCAGGTTAAGAAATTGCCTTGAGCCATTGAGCCTACAGCAGGGCAATATTATGCTGATTTTCAGCCTGCTGAATATCAAAATCCATTGGCCTTCCAATGATTCTTTTTGCATTTTTATGCTAACTGCTGTTTGCTTTTGCCTTCGGCACTTAGGTTCGATTCCAGTCAAGGGCACATGCCTGGGTTATGGGCTCAACCCAGGTAGGAGGTATGCAGAAGGCAGCTGATCAATGATTCTCTCTCATTATTGATGTTTCTATCTCTCCCCTCCCCCCTTCCTTTCTGAAATCAATAAAAATATATTTTTTAAAAAGTTGATTGAGAATTGGGCAACCACGGTGTGCCACTCCGTGTCCTATGGCACCATGCCTCCAAGTGTCACCTCCAGATCTGCTCACTGAAATGGCCATGTCCACTCAAGGACATTTTGAGTCAGTGAACCTTGAAGAATTTGGTAAAAAGCAGCCAAGGTGGTGCAAACTGTTTGGCCAGGAATCTGGGCACTCGGCTGAAAAGCATAGTGTGGCAACCCAGCTATTAATTGGAGATGTCACTGAGGGTGCACGGGTTTCATATTCCAGACGGTTGGAAAGTTGGCTGCAACAGCTGTGGGAGGAGGATGTTTTTTTCAACTTACAAACCATAATGGGTACAATACATCTAAGTTGACGGGCAACAAGTAGAGAACAACATGAAGAAAGCCAAGGAACAGCTGAAGATCCATGAGAACAACCACATATCTACAGAGGTGAAAAGCAAAGCTGAGGAGATGGTGTCATTTGTGAAGAAGAACGTTCTAGTGACTGGTGGAATTTTCAGAGGCTTTCTGCTTGTCATAGCATCCTAAGGAGGATGACTTTGCTTCCACAATTCCTGGTTTTTCCACCTACCAGCCTCTTCACTCCATCATAGGACATCGAGTCTCCTCTTCCTCCTTCTTCTCTTCTGTGTCTTCCTCCCTGTTGTGGCATATCTGAATGGCTTCTATAAGCCTCTGTTGGTACAAACTGATACAGTCCTATTGTGAGCCTCACCACAAGAACGGAAGAGACAAATTCATGCTCTCCTCTCAGAAAACTTCCTACCTGACTAATCTGTAAGTCAGCAAGAATGTTCCTTTCCCCCTTACATAAGATACTATCAGTAGAACATAGTGCAAGATGGTTCACTCTGGAGGATGAGTTGATCCTCAAAGGTTGTCCCAAACTTGATTTGGAAAAGGAATAACAATCACATAGATACCTTATTAAGTGCTGCATAGAAAGGAACTGGATACATTTGCCTTTAAGCATGACAGATTTTGGTGTCCACCATTTTTCCTTTTCTTTTTTTTTAAATTTATTGTTGAAAGTATTATATATGTCCCTCTTATCCCCCCTGTGACCCTTCTAAGCTAAGGTGACCAGACATCACGCTTTTGGCAGGACAGTCCCGATTTTTAACAATTTGTCCCGCATCCCGCGGCATTTAAAAAAAGTCCCGATTTTTGGAAAGAATGCACGACAAGGTAGGGAACGGTGGGAGAACGGAAAGGGAATATACAGTTTTCGGCGGCCATGTGGCTATTTAGCCAGGATATGAGTTTTATATTATTTTTGTTAATTTTATAATGTTAAACTTTAATAATAACAAATAATTGTTGAGAACTGATTATCAAGAACTGCTTATCAAAGTTCGCATTGTTGATCAGTTGTTAGAATTCGACCACCATTGTTTGGACTTAATGAACAATGGCATTTTTTGGGATTGGCAACGATGAAAACATTTTGTAACTGTCTCTCAGACGATACACATCGTACTGCGTGCTAGTAAGCTAGTTAAACAAGTGATGTCATTACAAATCAGCTATTCAGATAATTTAGGTAAGTAATTTATGTATTTATTTCATAAATACATAAATTTTCTTGAATTTAGCAGACAGTACTTGTATTATTTATATTTTATAGTGGCGGCAAAAAGTCTAGAGCCGGCCTTGAAAGTGACACTTATGACTTACGTTACGGCAAATTCATGACCTTTTAAACAATGACAGCAATCTACTAAAAAAATTCACTCAAATGAGAAATATGCCAAAGAATAAAATAATACTATACATAATTTTTTATTTATTATATTTGTAAATTGTACTTATGTTGAAATTTAAAAAAATATATATTACAATACTATTTTTGCATTCTATGAAAATTTTTGTTGCTTCATATAGACCAAATTTTTAATCAAGAACCCCCTCCCCCCGCCACCGGTCAATGGTGTCCCGCTTTACCAATGTTAAAATCTGGTCACCTTATTCTAAGCTCACCCCTGTCCCCTACCCCAGGCCTTCACCTCCTATTGTTTATGTTCATGGGTTATGCATATATGCATACTCTACTTATTTTTTAGTTGGCTTTAGATTACAGAAAGATATTTATAACTGCTATAATTATCCTAACAAAATGGCAGCATAAACACTATAATGGGAAAATTATGAATATAGCATGAACTTGTGCTAAAGGTATATATGCTGAACTGAAGATATTGTGTTTGGTGGGAAAATCTTTAGGGAAATCACCCAATGGATACATAATTGGATAACCAGACTTAATGAATCATTTAGGGGCATTAGGATGGTATCCGGGGGTGGGAAGTTTCCACTATACAGGATAACACAGATCTCATGGCTATTCCCAAAGCGTTTATATATGGTAAAATAAGTGACTTTAGGTGGGATAAGGAGGAAGCTCTTGGATTTTTATTTTTATTTCTTACAAATGGTTTTAAGCTTTGAAATGTGAAGTATTCTTGACTTATTTTCAAAGCATTAGAGGTAGTGATAGCTCCTCTGTGCTAATTCTACTATTTCTTTATCCAGTTAGTATAAATTATGTAATATTTGAACCAGAGTTTTAAATAGGTAGCATTCCAGGTATTCAGAATTGAGAATGGTGGCAATAGCACCTGTGAAATAAATTATTTCCATCATGAAATATAAAAAATAAATTGTTGATTAATTTTAGAGAGGAAAGAGAAACATTGATTTTTTTTCCCCACTTATCCATGCACCTACCTGTTCACTCCTGTATGGGGCCTGACCAGGGATTGAACCTATTATCTGACTAACATTGACAAGGATCAGAGAATGAAAGAATCTTAGAGTATGAAGAGTCCTTAGTGGTCATCCAGACAAACCTACTGTCCCGTATAAAAATTCTTCTCAAAAGCACTAACTAAAGATCAGTTATCAGCTTCTGTCTGAACATTTCCTGCAACATTTAGGGCAACCTTAATAATTAACAAATTTTTGCTTAAATTAAGATGAAATCTGTCTCCTTTGGAGCCACACAGAATAAATATAATCCATTTTATACACCTAAGTCCTTTATTTAACAATATTTTTTATTGATTTCAGAGAGGAAGGGAGAGGGAGAGAGAGAGATAGAAACATCAATGATAAGAGAGAATCATTGATCAGCTGCCTCCTGCATGCCCCCCATTGGGGATCGAGTCTGCAAACGGGGCATGTACCATGACCAGGAATCGAACCATGGTCTCCTGGTTCATAGGTCATCGCTCAACCACTGAGCAGCACTGATTGGGCATCACACACAAGTCCTTTAGATGTTTGAAGAATGTTATGTCCCCTAACACACATCCTTTTTCCCAGGTTTCTTCAACTGTTGTTGATTTTTAAAAAATATATTTTATTGATTTTTTACAGAGAGGAAGGGAGAGGGATAGAGAGCCAGAAACATCAATGAGAGAGAAACATCGATCAGCTGCCTCCTACAGACCCCCCACTGGGGTGTGCCCGCAACCAAGGCACATGCCCTTGACCTGAATTGAACCTGGGACCCTTCAGGCCGCAGGCCGATGCTCCATCCACTGAGCCAAACCGGTTAGGGCTCTTCAACTTTTTTTTTAGGGCATGATTTCAAAGCCATTTGCCCTCCTGGGCTCTATTAACAGGCACTTGTTTTGTTTTTTTTAAAAATACATTTCTTCTTTTAAAAGATTGCTCAGAACTGAACACACAGTAGAATGGATTAGTGGCTTGTAAGCTGTTTTTCTTTGACAGGAGAGGAATCAAAGACACCTTTGGGAATCCAATGAAAACTATGCACCTTTTCCCCTAAAAGAATATAGACACAAAATTCTTCATTTGCAAAGGCCATACAGGGTGTTTGAGAATTGACTAAAGCCTATTCATAGGCCCCAGTTATTAAACAGTATTTATGGTCTATCGCTTTTTTTAAAAAATATACATTTCTCTTATTGATTTCAGAGAGGAAGGGAGAGGGAGAGAGAGAGAGAGATAGAAACATCAATGATGAGAGAGAATCATTGATTGGCTGCCTTCTGCACGGCCCCTACTGGTGACTGAGCCCAAAACCCGGCAAGTGCCCTTGTGGGAATGTACCCCGCACGTCCTGCCTGGTTCAGGTTCAGGGTTCGGACTCTGGAGGAGGCCGCACACAAATGAAAGAGACAAGACAAGAAAATACTAATTTGGGAATTGGGGGCCAGGTGGAAGCCCAAGAGAGGACTCCGCTTCGCTCTGGCCTTGTGATCCCTTTTATTCAGGTTTGGAATCCACCTATAGCCCTTAGGCAGGCAATTTCCAGTAACAGGCAGTAAGGATTTACATGAGACTAAAAGGTGGAAGTTGCTTCAGCTACCATTGTCTCGACTAAACAGTGAGTGCATAGCTCTGACCCTTGCCAGAGCCTCAAGGTTGACCAGCCTTCCGGGTTCCTTGTCCACACCTCTTTCTGCTAGTGAAGGCAATGGGCAGCTCCCAACACCCTCGGCTGGAATCAAACCTGGGACCCTTCAGTCCACAGGCCGAGGCTCTATCCACAGAGCCAAACCGGCTAGGGCTGGTCTATCACCTTTCTTATTTGAATATTTGATAAAGTCTAAGGTTTGTTTTACACCAGGTTTGCTCATTTGAGTATTTAGCTTGATAATTTTGGCAAATGGTATCCTTTTACCTGCTATCCTTTCCTTCCTTCCTTCCTTCCTTCCTTCCTTCCTTCCTTCCTTCCTTCCTTCCTTCTGTCTTTTCTTTCTTCATTTCTTCCTTCTTTTTGTTGTTTTTAATATTTCCAAAGCTTACTTGTGCAGATAATTATTATTTTTTATTATTTACTTTTTAAAATATATTTTTATTGATTTCAGAGAGGGAGACAGAGATAGAAACATTACTGATGAGAGAGAATCGTTGATCAGCTGCCTTCTGAATGCCCCCCCCCCCGCCCCCCCAACTGGGGATTGAGCCTGCAACCAGGCCTGTGCCCTGACAGGGAATGGAACCGTTACCTCCTGATTCAAAGGTCGATGCTCAAACACTGAGCCACACCGGCTAGGCTCTTCCTTCCTTCCTTCCTTCCTTCCTTCCTTCCTTCCTTCCTTCCTTCCTTCCTTCCTTCCTTCCTTCCTTTCTTTCTTTCTTTCTTCCTTCCTTCCTTCCTTCCTTCCTTCCTTCCTTCCTTCCTTCCTTTCTTTCTTTCTTTTGGGGGGGAGGGGCTAATTATTTAAATGTAAGTTTGGAACTTTTATATTTATCTCTGTAAAATTATATTTTTATTATTTTGGCTCATTATCTAAGCCTGTTAAGATCTTTTAAAACCTTGGTTTGATGCACATGGCATTAATCAGCAATCCCTCTAAGCATCATGTCATCTGAAATTTAATTTTTTTTTTTTATGTTTGTTGTAGGCATTGATTAAATTGTGGAATAACAGGTCAAGGACAGAGTTATGTAGCATGTGCCTGAAGACCTCCATCCAATATGGCAGTGATATTCTTTTGCTATCTTTTAGTTCACATTTCTCTACCTTGTCCATAAAAATAAATAAGGGACTTTATAGTAAGCCTTGGTAAAAATAAAAAGACACTCTGTCTTAATGGCACTTCCTTGATTTACAAGGTTAGTACTCCTATCTAGGCAATGAGGATTATTACAATGAGTTAATTTTAGGGCTGATACATATTTATCATTTTATGCAACAGTTGCATTCCTAAGAAGATTCATGCAAATAATACCATATTAATAATAATGAGTTGTTATATAGATAGAACTTACTAACAGTCAAGGACTGTTCTAAATTTTTTGTATCCACTTGCTTATTTAACCTGACAACCCTATGAGGTAGGAAAGGGATGAGGGAGGTTAAGGTACTTGCACAAGTTAGTAGCTATTAAGTGACAGTCAAGGTTTGAGCTCAGTTTGTCTAGAGAATTCATGTAATTATACAGCCTTGTATTTTAAAAATCCCAGATTCAGTGTAAGGAAAACTCCTGGGTCATTTTCTTCAAATTTAGTTTCCTCCCTCAGGATTTCTACCCTGATTCCACATTACATATCAGTCCAAGAGAATGAATAGAGCACCCTTAGTACTTATTTGCCCAGAAAAGTATGTTTTGAGATAGGCAAATTTCTTTCTAAGCAGTATATATGAGAGGGGGGAGAGGATCCTAGGATTCACGAAGATCCAATGCCTTGATGGAGTAATTTGGACATTAGATAACCTAGTCAAATTTAGTCACTGGCTGGGCCAAACTCCTCCCCTTCCTGTGTCACAGTTTCCCCATCTGCTTTATCCCATTCTCCTCCCTTCCTTAGAGGGATTGTGAGAAAATGAAAATAAGAGTATGACTATGTGAAGAGCTTCAAGTTTGAAAGATACTAGGAAAATACAAAATGCTATTAGAATTGATCTGCCCTGACAAATTAACACACTTTAAGAATTAAAACTAATTTGATTATACCACTGCACATCACCTTTTAAAAACATAGACATGTAAACCCAGCTAGAAAACTATTTAATCGTAAATTAAATGTGAGGATTAGGACCCTTGGCCTCATTTAAATTAAAGGTCGTATAAATTGCCAGCTGCAAGTTCAGGGACTATTGTTAATGAGGGATTTTAACTGTAGAATAAATTCTTGTCAAGATTAGGCAGGTCATAGTTTACTTGATACAACATTGACTGTCCCTGGTGCCTTCATTTTTATCTGGGGAATAATATAAACATAAATATAAATATTGTGTCCCAAAAATGTATACACACTTTGAATAATTATAAAGTCAGTGTTTATTAATTTACAGTTCATTTTCAAAATTTAAAAGAATCTACAGAAATAAAATCTTTTTTTTGGCCAATGCCTGTTTTTAAACTGATGACCATTCTGGTCAGGCACTGCTGATAACACAAAGCAATGGAATCACAAACATTAAGAATCATTTTGGCCCTAGCTGGTTTGGTTCAATGGACAGAGTGTAGGCCCGTGGACTGAGGGGTCCCAGGTTTGATTCCAGTTAAGGGCACATACCTGGGTTGCAGGCTCAACCCCCAAAAGGGGCCATGCAGGAGGCAGCCGATCAGTGATTCTCTCTCATCATTGCTGTTTCTATCTCTCTCTTCCTCTCCCTTTCTTTCTGAAATATATATATACTAGTAGCCCGTTTGCACGAAGATTCGTGCAATAGACCTTCATTCACCTGGCTGCCTGCACCAGTTTTCTGCCTGCACCAGGGACCCAGGCCTTGGCTGTGGCCACCGCCTTCTGCCTTTTTCAGGGTCGGGGCTTGGCCCCGGGCGGTGGCCTTGGGCTCCGCGGCACCCAACATCCTTGCTAAGGATCGCAGGAGCCAACCCCCAGTGGTTTCCTGCCATCCTTGCAGGCTGCCCACTGGTGCCCAAGGCCGGGAAAGCCTCCGCCCCAGGCTTTCCTGGCCTTGGGCTGGCCGCACCCAGCGTCCCTGCTACCGATCACAGGAGCCGACCCCCAGTGGTTTCCTGCGATCAGTGCAGGCTCCCAGCTGGTGCCCAAGGCCCGGAAAGCCTCGGCCCCTGGGACCCCCCGGGAGCGGCGGGAGGGGCGGGAGGGGCCGGCCACGCCCCCCCAAGTGGCCGATCGACCCCCAGACCCCCGGGAGGGGCCAGGCCACGCCCCCCCGAGGTGCTGACCGCCCCAGGCACCCTGGGAGTGGCGGCATGGGTCTGGCCACGCCCCCCGGGGTGCCGATGGGTCCGGCCACGCCCCCCCGGGGTGCCGATCGCCCGGCCACGCCCCCCCGGGGTGCTGATCGCCCCAGGCATCCCGGGGACAGGCAGCATGGGTCCGGGCACGCCCCCCCCGGGGGTGCTGATGGGCCCGGTCACGCCCCCCCGGGGTGCCGATCGCCCCAGGCACCCCCAGGAGCGGCGGCATGGGTCCGGCCACGCCCCCCTGGGGTGCAGATCGCCCGGCCACGCCCCCCCGGGGTGCCGATCGCCCCAGGCACCCCGGGGAGCGGCGGCATGGGTCCGGCCACGCCCCCCCGGGGTGCCGATCGCCTGGCCACGCCCCCCCGGGGTGCTGATCGCCCCAGGCACCCCGGGAGCAGCGGCATGGGTCCGGCCACTGGGCACCGCCATCTTGATCTTCTCAACGGCGGATATGCCACCCGGAGTCCCGCCCCCAGCCTCCTGCCGGCCCAATCGTGGGCATAGCGGAGGTGCGGTCAATTTGCATGTTTCTCTATTATAAGGTAAGATACTTGAGGCCCAGTGCATGAAAATTCATGCACTGGAGGGGAAGTCCCTCAGCCTGGCCTGCCCCCTCTCACAATCCGGGAGCCCTCAGGGGCAGGAGGAGACCCATCGATCAGGAGAAGGCAACACCCCATCACACCTCTGTTGCTGCCACTGCCGGCAGTGCAAGCCTCGGCCAGCCCTGGTTACCTGAGCCTCAGATGGTCCTGGGCAGCTGGGCAGCTACCATCCAAGGCTTGCCTGTGCCTCGGGCTGGCCCTGGGCAGCTGGGGGGCTGCGGGGACTTGGGGACTCTGGAGGCGGGTGTGCGGAGCGGCCGGGCCTGCCTTGGGGCGGGCCTGCCCTTGCCGTATGCCTGCCGCCCCGGCGGGGCTGAGGGGACTGGGCGCCACCATCTTGTGGCTGTGGGTGCCGCCATCTTTGAGGGTGTGGCAGTCAATTAGCATATGCCCTCCTTATTGGCTGTGGGCGCCGCCATCTTTGAGGGCAGGGAAGTCAATTAGCATATTCCCTCCTTATTGGCTGTGGGTACCACCATCTTTGAGGGCGGGACAGTCAATTAGCATATTCCCTCTTTATTCAATATAAAGAATCATTTTGTTTAGTATTTGTGTGTGTATATATAGGGTGTCCCCCAAAATGTATAAATGCCTTGAATAATTACAAAGGCAGTGTTTGTACTTCAACAGCATTTTCAAACTTCCAGTAGCATTTTAGGATAAATTTTCATTGTTCAAAGCTTAGTCTGGATGAAAAGAAAAAAAAGACATCAATTAAGCTATCAGTTGTTAAAGTGTATAAACATGTATACATGCCTCAAAAACATGTGTATACACTTTGAATAATTATAAAGTCAGTGTTTATTAACATACAGCTCATTTTTAAAATTTAAAAGAATCTACAGAAAGGAATAATTGTGTGTGTGTGTGTGTGTGTGTGTGTGTGTGTGTGTGTGTGTGTGAATGTCTGTTTGTAAACTGATGACCATTCTGGTCCAGGCACTGCTGATAACTCAAAGCAATGGAATAGCAAAGAACTTAGATACATATATGCATAGCCCATGGACAAAGATAATAATGCGATAGGCTGGAGCAGATGGGGCGGGGATGGGAGCATGGGTAGGGTGGAGGGGGTCAATGGGGATCAAAAGGGGACATCTGTAATACTTTCAATAATAAAGATACATTTTTTTAAAGCATCATTTCATTTGGTATTTGTGCTCCCTCAATTGGTCAACTGTTGTCAGTTTTATACCGTAAACTATATTTTATGTATCCCCATAAAAAAAAGTTTTGTGGTACTTTAGGATAAATTTTCTTTGTTCAAAGCTTAATCTGGCTTCACCCATTATTTCAAATCAATTAAACCTGAAAAGACGTGAAACTTAAGTGAATTATCAGCTGTTAAAGTGTGTATACATTTTTTGGGATACACACACACACACACACACACACACACACACGTACACACACTGACTGACTGGAAAGACATTTAAAAACCCCATTTAGTATTAAATAACACTAAAAGATAATAGTGTGTTAGAAGCTGACAAGGTATTATACTATCTAAATGGATTTGTTGACCTTTAAAATAGACCTTGGCTCTCATGTCTGTTTGTCACAATTTCCTACTTATTTCCTTCCCCACCTTTTCCCCATTGTCAACTCTTGTTATTCTCAGTGGTCATGGAAAAAAGGTCATGAGGGCCTTAATGTGACCAAAACAACATAGCCTAGCTGGTCATCTCTCTTCCTTACTGAACTATTTCTTTTTCTTTTTGTTAAATATATTTTTATTTATTTCAGAGAGGATGGGAGAGGGACAAAGCAATAAAAACATCAATAATGGAGAGAGAATCATAGATTGGCTTCCTGCTGCATGCTCCCTACTGGGGCTTGAGCCCACCACCCAAGCATGTGCCCTGACCGGGAATCAAACCGTGACCTCCTGGTCAACCACTGAGCACACCAGCCGGGCTGAACTATTTCTTGTTCTAAAAATGTTTATTAAAGGATAATTGATGTACAACATTATATTGGTTTCAGGTATACAAAATAATTCAATATTTGTATATATTGTGAAATGATCACCACAATAAGTTTGGTTTAATACCTGTTTACTAAACTATTTCTAATTGGACTCATTACAAAACCTCTAACAATAAGAATAAAAGCATTTTAAACACAAATCTTGTAACAATAAACAGAATTTCATTAAGAAGTTCATTTGGTCTTCCCTCAACTCCTCAAGAGAATGCTCTAATGATAATATTCAGTCCAATATAAATTTTCTACATGTAATTAAATGCAACAGGATTATTAGATTGCAAAACTTGGAAGTGGTCATTTTATGAAGTAAACTGTCATTAGTATTAGTGTGAAGAGAGAAAACAATTTTTAGAAGGGAAGAATGAATATAAGATGAGTTAGGACAAATTGACTGTGAGAGTCAAGCTGGAATGGAGCGGTAGAGAAAACGAAGCTCTGTATTTTATATTTAGTATTTAAATAATAGTTCTACATTCTTTTTTAAAGGAGATCTGTTAATGTGCCAAGCTGGGAAGAGAGGAAGGAGTTCTCTGTGACAGTGGTGTCAGTTTACATTTACCCTATATCTATTCCCCACTACATGTAACTTCCACTTAAAGACCTGGGAATAGAGACAGATCTCCCCCCAAAGTATCTTAAAAACAGCAAAATATTAGTAACAACTTAAAAGTCTAAAATTGAGGTAGTGTTGAAACAACTTTTGGTTCAGCCATGTGATGAAAGCCTATGCTATCCTTTAAAATGATATTGTAAGTAAAAAAAAAAAATAGTAAAAATTTTATAAAAATACTAGGGGCCCTGTGCACGAATTCATGCATGGGTGGGGTCCTTTAGCCTGGCCAGCAATTGGGGCCAATCGGGGGCATCTTGACCAGTCTCGATTGGGGCCAATGAGAGCCAGCCGGCCGGGGAGGGACCGCAGGAGGGCTCCAGGGCATGTCCAGTCCATCTCACCCAGTCCCGATCAGCCAGACCCCAGCAGCAAGCTAACCTACCAGTCGGAGTGTGTTCCCCTGGTTGTCAGTGCACATCATAGTGACTGGTAGAGCGGTCAACCAAATGGACACTTAGCACATTAGGCATATATATATATATATATATATATATATATATATATATATGATGACTGTTTTGTTAGGTAAAAAACATAAAACAGCATGTACAGTAAAAAACAAAAGAAGAAGAAACATACACATAAAAGCATAGAGAAATATTGGAAGAAAATATATCAAAATGTTAATGTGGTTATCTCTGGTAGAAATATGAGTGGTTTTTCCTTATTTATTTTATTTTTTTTGCTTATCTTTATTTTCTTTTCTCTTTTTTTTCAGATTATAAGAGTAAGTTTACCTAAAAAGTTACAAAGGTAATAGAAATGAGCCGTCTGGGCTACGTGGACTCAGGAAACAAGTTACAAAGGCAAAAGAAGGGCCTTGGAGCTTAGTAGAAAGGCAATGGCAACACACCTGGAAGAAGAGAGGGAAGGTAAAGAGCAGGCATACTCCTGAGAGGGAGAAGCCTGCTTATCTTTATTATCTAAATTTTTTAAAAATAACCTGTAGACTGCTGGAATGAGAAAACAACAAAAGTTAGTTTTTAAAAGAATGAAATAAATAAATAAGAATCTTTCCTGAACTTTAAAGTGAAAAATAATGTAATTTTAAAAGTACGTCTTTTACTATTATGATGAACAGAATTTATTAAAAACCTAGTTTGTTTGTGTATAAATATGTGTGTAGGGGGTGGTCTTGGATACACAAGGTTACATTTAACATTTGTTTGCATTAAATATATCTTTATTGATTTCAGAGAGGAAGGGAGAGAGAAAGAGAGATAGAAACATCAATGATGAAAGAGAATCATTGATCAGCTGCCTCCTGAATGTCCCCTACTGGGAATCAAGCCCACAATCCAGGCATGTGCCCTTGACCGGCATCGAACCTGGGACCCTTCAGTCTGCAGGCTGACGCTCTATCCACTGAGCCAAACCAGCTAGGGCACATTTAACATTTAAGTTAATCACATAGTTAACAACCCTCATAGATTTTGTAGAGGACAATTCATTATGAGACACAGAACTTGTTTTCAGCAGGTTTACATCTGATTGTGGGAATAAGGTTTAAACATGTGGAAATGTCAATAATAATCCCCATGGCTACCTGGCATGTTTTTCTACAAGTCATTACATGATGTTTTATTCTCATAACTTCATGGCCAGAAGAGTATTTTTGTTCATCAGTTTATGTTGTTCATTATATTTCACAAATGAGTGGGATCATGTGATATTTATCTTTCTCCAACTGGCTTATTTCACTTAGCATAATGCTCTCCAGGTCCATCCATGTTGTTGCAAGTGGTAAAAGTTCCTTCTTTTTACAGCAGCATAGTATTCCATTGTGTAGATGTACCACTCTTTTTTAATCAACTCATCTGCTGATGGGCAATTAGGCTGTTTCCAAATCTTAGCTATTGTAAATTGTGCTACTCTGACCATAAGGGTGCATATGTCCTTTCTGATTGGTGTTTCTGATTTCGTGGGATATATTCCTAGAAGTGGGATGACTGGGTCAAATGGGAGTTCCATTTTTAATTTGTTGAGGAAACTCCATACTGTTCTCCATAGTGGCTGCACCAGTCTGCATTCCCACCAGCAGTGCATGAGGGTTCCTTTTTCTCCACATCCTCGCCAGCACTTGTCATTTGTCAATTTGTTGATGATAGCCATTCTGAAAGTGGTGAGATGGTATCTCATTGTTGTTTTGATTTGCATCTCTCGGATGATTAGTGACTTTGAGCATGTTTTCATGTGTCTCTTGGCCTTCTGTATGTTCACTTTTGAAAAGTATCTATTTAAAGTCCTTTGCCCACTTTTTGATTGGATTATTTGTCTTCCTTTTGTTAAGATGTATGAGTTCCCTAATAAATTTTGGTGATTAGGCCCTTATCAGATACAACATTGGCAAATATGTTCTCCCATGCAGTGGGCTTTCTTGTTGTTTTGTTGATGGTTTCTTTTGCTGTGTGGAAGCTTTATATTTTGATATAGTCCCATTTGTTTATTTTCTCCTTAGTTTCTATTGTCCTGGAGCTGTATCGGTAAAGATATTGCTACAACAAATGTCTGATATTATGCCTATGGCTTCTTCTAAGATTTTTATGGTTTCCCATCATATGGTTAAGTCCTTTATCCATTTTGAGTTTATTTTTGTGTATGGTGTAAGTTGGTGGTCTAGTTTCATTTTTTTTGCATGTATCTGTCCAATTTTCCCAACATCATTTATTGAAGAGACTGTCTTGACTCCATTGTATACTCTTGCCTCCTTTGTCAAGTATTAATTGAGCATAATGGCTTGGGTCGATTTCTGGGTCCTCTGCTCTGTTCTGTTGGTCTATATGTCTGTTCTTGTGCCAGAACCCAGGCTATTTTGAGAACAGTGGCTTTGTAATATAGCTTGATATCTGGTATTGTGATCCCTCCAACTTTTTTCTTTATTCTCAAGATTGCTGTGGCTATTTGAGGTCATTTTTATTCTATATGAATTTTTGGAGAGTTTGTTCCAAGTCTTTGAAGTATGCCATTGGTATTTTAATGGGAATTGCATTTAATCTAAAGATTGCTTTGGGTAGTATGGACATTTTAATGATGTTGATTCTACCAATCCATGAACATGGTATGTTCTTCCATTTGTTTATGTCTTCCTCTATCTCTTTTTTCAATGTCCTGTAGTTTTCTGAATATAGGTCTTTTACCTCCTTAGTTAAGTTTATTCCTAGATATCTTAATTGTTTTTGGTGCAATGGTAAATGGGATTGTTTTTGTTTGTTTGTTTCTCTTTCTGTGAGTTCATTATTGGTGTATAAAAAAAAGCTATAGATTTCTGGGTGTTAATTTTGTATCCTGCTACATTGCCAAATTCATTTATTAGGTCTAGTAGTTTATTGATGGAGTCTTTAGGGTTTACTGTGTACAATATCATGTCATCTGCGAATAATGACAGTTTTACTTCTTCTTTTCCAATTTGGATGCCTTTTATTTCTTCTTCTTGTCTGATCACTATGGTTAGCACTTCCAGTACTATGTCAAACAGGAGTGGTGAAAGTGGGCATCCCTGTCTTGTTCCTGTTCTTAGGTGAAATGGTTTTAGTTTTTGCCCATTGAGTATGATGTTGGCTATAGGTTTGTCATATAAGTAAGGTTTTTATTATGTTGAGGTATGATCCCTCTATTCCCACTTTGCTGAGTTTTTATCAGGAAAGGGTGTTGGATTTTGTCAAATGCTTTTTCTGCATCAATTGATATGATTATGTGATTTTTATCTCTCAATTTTTGTGTGTGATATATCACATTTATTGATTTGCAGATATTGTACCATCCTTGCATCTCCAGAATAAATCCCATTTTTTCATGGTGTATAATTTTTCTAATGTAATGGATCCAATTTGCTAGGATTTTGTTGAGGATTTTAGCATCTATGTTCATCAGGAATATTGGCCTGTAATTCTCTTTCTTTGTAGTGTCTTTATCTGGTTTTGGGATTAGGGTAATGCTGGCTTCATAGAAAGAGCTTGGAAGACTTCCTTTCTCTTGAATTTTTTGGAATAGTCTGAGGAGGATAGATTTTAGTTCTTCTTTGAATGTTTGGTAAAACTCCCCTGTGAAGCCGTCTGACCCAGGACTTTTGTTTGCTGGAAGTTTTTTGATTACTGCTTCAATTTCCACCGTAGTTAGCCTATTCAGATTTTTTTATTCCTCCTGCTTGAGTTTTGGAAGGTTGTATATTTCTAGGAATATATCCATTTCTTCTAGGTTGACCAGTTTGTTGAAATAGAGTTGTTCAGAGTATTTTTTACAATCCTTTGTATTTCTGTGGGATCTGTTGTTATTTCGCCTCTTTCATTTCTATTTTGTTTATTGGGTCCTCTCTCTTTGCTTCTTGGTGAGCCTTGCTAGAAGTTCATCAATCTTGTTTATCCTTTCAAAGAACCAGCTCTTGGTTTTATTGATTTTTTTTTGTCTCTATGTCATTTATATCACTGTGATCTTTATAATTTCCTTCCTTCTGCTCACTTTGGGCTTTTCTTGTTGCTCTCTTTATAATTCTTTAAGTTGTAGAGTTAGATAATTTATTACCAGCTTTTCTGTTTTGTTTTGTTTAAAATATATTTTATTGATTTTTTACAGAGAGGAAGGGAGAGGGATAGAGAGTTAGAAACATCGATGAGAGAGAAACATTGATCAGCTGCCTCCTGCACACTCCCCACTGGGTATGTGCCCACAACCAAGGTACATGCCCTTTTCTGGAATTGAACCTGGGATTCTTCAGTCCGCAGGCCGACGCTCTATCCACTGATATCAAACCAGTTAGGGCTGTTTTGTTTTTTTAAGTAGGCCTGTAATGCTATGAACATCCCTCTCAAGATGGCTTTCACTGTGTCCCAAAGATTTTGGATTGTTGTGTTTTCATTGTCATTTGTTTCCAGGATGTTTTTTTTAATTTCTTCTTTGATCTCTTTGGTAACCCAATCATCTCTATAATAAAGAGCCAGGGTGTAACACCATTACCACTGAAGGTCCACCAACCGATGTCAGTGCTGGGTTGCCACAGCAATCCAGCAATGACTGCTTCTGCTATAGGAGCTGCAGGCGCGATGCCCCAGCACTGAATGCTGAGGGGGCTGCAAATCAGGGCCAGAGAGAGGCCTGAAGAGAGAAGCAGGGACTGATCTGTTGCCTCTGTGGCAGCTTTGACCAGCACTTGCCTCTCTCTTTCTCTCCCAGTCTGGCCAGCAGCCATGCCTCCATTTCTCTCCAGGATTCCACCTGGGCTGCTGACCAGCCCCGCCTTTCTGATCAGGCCCCATTGATAGGCCGAGAGACGCTGACTGGCATAGAAACTGACCAATCTGGGTGAAGTGTGAGGAACCAATGGCTGCCTAGGAGGCGGAGCTTTTGACTCTGACTGGCATAGAAACTGACCAATCAGAACCAAATCTAGGGGCTTAGAGGTGCTTCTGTCCAGGGAGAGTGCTGATCCTAACGCTGGCTCCAGCAATGACCCTCGCAAATCTACAGAAAGTGTTCATCAGTGACAGCCTGGACCCTTGCTGCTGGAAGATCCTGCAAGATGGAGGGCTGCAGGTGGTGGGGAAGCAGAACCTGAGCAAAGAGGAGCTGATAGCCAAGTTTCAGGACTGTGAAGGCCTTATCATCCTCTCAGCCACCAAGGTGACCGCGGATGTCCTCAACGCAGCAGAGAAGCTCCAGGTGGTGGGCAGAGCTGGCACCAGTGTGGACAATGTGGTTCTGGAGGCTGCCACGAGGAAGGGCATCCTGGTCATGAACACTCCCAATGGGAACAGTCTTAGTGCTGCGGAGCTCACCTGTGGGATGATCATATGTCTGGCCAGGCAGATTCCCCAGGCAACAGCTTTGATGAAGGATGGCAAGTGGGACCGAAAGAAGTTCATGGGAACCGAGTTGAATGGAAAGACCCTGGGAATTCTTGGCCTGGGGATGATCGGGAGAGAGGTGGCCATCCGGATGTAGTCCTTCAGGATGAAGACTGTAGGGTACAACCCCATTATCTCACCAGAGGTCTCGGCCTCCTTTGGTGTTCAGCAGCTGCCCCTGGAAGAGATCTGGCCCCTCTGTGACTTCATCACTGCGCACACCCCTCTTTTGCCCTCCAAGACAGGCCTGCTGAACGACAGCACCTTTGCCCTGTGCAAGAAGGGCGTGCGTGTGGTGAACTACGCCCACGGAGGGATTGTGGACGAGGGTGCCCTGCTCTGGGCCCTGCAGTTGGGGCAGTGCAAGGGCGCAGCGCTGGACGTGTTCACAGAGGAGCCGCCTCAGGACTGTGCCTTGGTGGACCACGAGAATGTCATCAGCTGCCCCCACCTGGGCGCCAGCACCAAGGAGGCTCAGAGCCGCTGCGGGGAGGAAATCGCTGTCCAGTTCGTGGACATGGTGAAGGGGAGAACCCTCGCGGGGGTCGTGAATGCACAGGCCCTCACCAGCACCTTCTCTCTGCACACCAAACCTTGGATCAGTCTTGCAGAAGCTCCGGGGACTCTGATGCGAGCCTGGGCAGGGTTCCCCAAAGGGACCATCCAGGTGGTAACTCAGGGCTTATCCCTGAAGAATGCCAGGAACTGCCTGAGCCCCACAGTCATTGTCGGCCTCCTCAAAGATGCTTCTAATCAAAGTGGATGTGAACTTGGTGAATGCCAGGCTGCTGGTGAAGGAGGCCGGCCTCAATGTAACCACCTCTCATAACCCCACTGTGCCAGGAGAGCAAGGATGCAGGTGCGTGGCCATGGCAGGTGCCCCCTACCAGGCTGTGGGCTTTGTCCAGGGCACCACACCTGTGCTGCAGGCACTCAACGGAGCTGCCTTCAGACCAAAAGTGCCTCTCCACAGGGGTCTGCCCCTGCTCCTGTTCTGGGCTCAGCCCTCCAACCCTGCCATGCTGCCTACCATGATTGGGCTCCTGACAGAGGCAGGTGTGCAGCTGCTGTCCTACCAGACCTCGGTGGTATCCGATGGGGAGACATGGCACGTCATGGGCATCTCCTCCCTGCTGCCCAGCTGGATGCCTGGAAGCAGCATGTGACCGAGGCCTTTCAGTTTCATTTCTGACCTTGGGGCTCACCAGGACCAGCCTTGGGGACTTTGTGATCAACATTGACAAGTCACATTCCCGGGGCTGACACCACTTATGTGGTTTGACCCTTGTAATAACCACTTAATAAACAGCCCACATTCTCCCCCTCCCCCCCCCCCTCAAAAAAGAACCAAATCTGGGTCAACTGTGAGGAGCCAATGGCTGCCTAGGAGGAGGAGCTTTTGACGCTGACTGGCATAGAAACTGACCAATCAGAACCAAATCTGGGTCAACTGTGAGGAGCCAATGGCTGCCTAGGAGGTGGAGCTTTTGACGCTGACTGGCATAGAAACCGACCAATCAGAACCAAATTGGCCGGCAGAGGAGGGCAGTTGGGGGCAACCAGGCCAGCAGGGGAGGGCAGTTGGGGGCGAGATCAGGCCGACAGGGGAGGGCAGTTGGGGGCAACCAGGTCAACAGGGGAGGGCAGTTAGGGGTGATCAGGCAGGCAGGCAGGTGAGCAGTTAAGAGCCAGCAGTCCCAGATTGTGAGAGGGTGCAGGCTGGGCTGAGGGAACACCCCTGCCCCCTCCCCCGTGCACAAATTTCGTGCACCAGGCCACTAGTTGTTTAATAACATGATATTTTACCTCCAAGTTTTTGAATTTTTTTTATTATTTTTTATTATAGTTTAATTCTAATATTATGCCATTGTGATCTGATAAGATGCTTGATATGATTTCAATCTTCTTAAATTTGAAGAGACTTTGCCTTTGTCCCAATATGTGGCTTATCTTTGAAAATTTCCCATGTGCACTTGAGAAGAATGTATATTCTGTAGCTTTGGGGTGAAATGCTCTGAAGATATCAATTAAGTCCATCTAATCTAGTGAGTTGTTTAGGATTGCTCTTTCTTTGCTGATTTTTTTGTGTAGAGGATTATCCAGTGATGTCAATGGGGTATTAAAATCCCCTACTATGATTGTCCTGCTGTTGATCTCTCCTTTGATATCTTCCAAAAGTTGTTTTTTTTGTTTTGTTTTGTTTTTTTTAATGTATTTGGGTGCTCCTGTATTGGATGCATATATGTTTAACAAAGTTATATCCAGTTGTTGTATTGATCCCTTTAGTATTATGAAGTGGCCTTCCTTATCTCTTGTTATGACCTTCATTTTGAGGTCTATTTTGTCAGATATAAATATTGTTACCCCAGCTTGTTTTTCATTTCCATTTGCCTAAAAAATATTTTTCCACCATTCACTTTCAGTCTGCGTGAGGCCCTTGTTCTGAGGTTGGTCTCTTGCAGGCAGCATATGTATGGGTCATGTTTTCTTATCTATTCAGCCACTCTGTCTTTTGATTGGAGCATTTAGTCCATTTACATTTATGGTTATTATTGACAGGTACTTGTTTGTAGCCATTTTTATTCTTTATGCCTGTGTTCCTTCTTCCCTTTCTATTTCTTCTTTTCACAATAGTCCCTTTTGCATTTCTTGCGTTGCTGGCTTGGTAGTGATAAACTCCCTTAGCCTTTTTTTGTCTGTGAAGCTCCCGATTTCCCCTTCAATTTTGAATGATAGCCTTGCTGGATAGAGTATTCTTGGATTTAATGCCTTGCTTTGCATCACTTTGTATACTTCATTCCATTCCCTTCTAGCCTGATGTGTTTGTGTTGAGAGAAATCATTTGATAATTGAACGGGAGATCCTTTGTAGGTAATTCTCTCTCTCTCTCTGTGGTCTGGAGTGGGGCATGCTCTGGGTTACTGTGGGTTGCCCCGATATCAAGTCCTGGGGCTCAGTGTGGAGTGGATGCCAGGTGGCTCCAGCTCAGGCTAGCAGCACGGTTCTGGGGTCCAAGGTGTGGATGGGGTACAGGGTTAACCCTGGCTTACACTCACTGCAGGGTCTTGGAGCTGGATCCTAGGACACTGGTAAGAAGGCCTGGTGCGGGAGCTCACTCAGGCAGCATGCGCACCCTGCAGATGTCTGGGAGCTTGCCAAAAGGTACTGTGCCACTTACTGCCAGGCACGGTGGTGGTTTCACGCAGGTTATGGCTGGCAAGCGGTGTTCTCTATGCATCCTCTGCCCTTCCTTATTGAAAATTGTCTCCTCAGCTGTGTCTAATTTGTTAATTCAGGGTGGATGTTCTCCAACTTAGTTGCTTTTCTGGCCTGGCCCTAGGAGAAAGTGCACCACACTGCTGCCTGTTCAGCCGCCATTTTCTATCCCTATCTACACTGATTGTTCTTGTAAAAATTGATTTTTTGAATCTTGGTGTAAATAAAACTTGGATAGGATGTATTATCCTTTGTTAAAAATATTGCTGGATATAAGTTAGTAAAATTTTGTTCATTTTTGCATCATGTCCAGGATAAATATTGGTCTCTAGTTTGCTTTTTATGTAATGTCTTTGTCTGACTTTGGTAACTGGGCAATGCTGGCCTTTTAGTATGAGTTGGAAATCATTTTCTACTCTTCTGCTTGCTATAATTCACCAATGAAGCCATTTAAGCCTGGAGTTTTCTTTGTGAGGAAATTACCTATAAATTTAATTTCTTTAGTATAGGGCCCCAGTTTTCTTTTTCTTTTTCTTTCCTTCAGTGAACTTTGATAGTTTGTGTTTCAAGATATTTCTTCATTTCATCTTATTTGTTAAATGTACTGACATAAAGTTATTCATTTGTTCCAACTATCCTTTTAATGTCTGTAGGATCTGTCATGATGTCCTCTCTCTTGTTCTTGATATAGGTAAGTTGGTTCCTGTCTATTTTTTATTAGTTTGGCTAGAGGTTTATCAATTTTATTAATCATTCAAAGAAACAGTTTGTGATTTCCACTTTTTATTTCACTGATTTCTATTCTTGATTTATTATTTTCTTCTTTTTGCTTACTCTGGGTTAATTTTTCATTCTCTTTCAAAAATTTTAGGTTAGAATCTAAAATAATTAATTTTAGACATTACCTCTCCCATATAAACATTTAATGTTATACATTTCCATCTAAGCACTGCTTTTAGGTTCATCTTACACATTTTGATATGTTGTACCTGCTATTCTTAATGTTATTTTTTAATTTGCTCTATTAAATAATGAATGAGGAATTTTGAAATATCCAACTATAATTGTGGCCTTTTCTATTTTTTTTCACTTAATTTTTAAGCTCTGTTTTTAGGTGCCCACATATTTAGGACTAAAATGTGTTGAGGAATTGACCTCTTTACCATTATGAGATATCCCTCTTAATAGTCCTTATTTTGTATTAATATACCCACCATTGTTTTTTTAAATTAGTATTTGCTTGGTACAACTTTTTTCATCCTTTTCTTTTTTACCTGTCTTCATATTTAAAATGGTTTAAAAAATAGGCAGATATTGTAGGATGTTGCTGTTTTTAATCTAATCTGGAGTCTGGACGATCAGGACTGAGTGTGATGGGCTGGACATGCCCTGGAACCCTCTCAAAGTCCCTCCCCAGCTGGCCAACCTCCTGCATCCCTCCCCAGCCCCAATTGTGCACCAGTGGGGTCCCTCAGCCTGGCCTGAACCCTCTCGCAATCTTGGACCTCTTGGGGGATGTCAGAGAGCTGGTTTTGACCCAATCCCACAGGCCAGGCCAAGGGACCCCACTGGTGCATGAATTTGTGCACCGGGCCTCTAGTAATTGATAATGTTATATGATGGAATACTATACAGCTATTAAAAACGATGCTTCCAAAGCATATTTAATGACATCAGAAATGTTTATAACATAATTATAAACTCTTTTTACCAGTCTGGAAATATACATAAATATCAAAGTTGATATCTATGGCTAGAAAAATTGCTAGTGTTTTTTACTTTCACATTCTATTTTGTACTTTTCAAAATGTCTGCAATAAGCAAGAATGTATTAAGAAATTCACACAATACAGTTAAGAGTACTCCCCATAAGTACCCCCCTTCTTTTCATTTTGTGTACTGCCTGGACTTTTCTCTGTGCATTTAAATATATACAGAGACATAATATTTTTAATACAACATATGATCTAGTGCATATTATTCAGTAACTTTAGTTTTTCACTTATTTTTATACCACCAAATATATATTTACCACCTTCTCTTCTATTGCTACCCAAAATATGAAAATGTGTAAAAATGGGAATCCATATCATGTGTTGCCCAAATTGGATATATCATAGTTTAACTATTTTCTTAAAGCTGTACATGCAGATTCTTCTTTTCTTTCTTTTTTGGGGGAGGGGTAACAGACAAAATTGTAGATCTTATAGATATTTTTTAGTGCACATATTCAAGTTTTTTTTTGTTTTTGTTTTACTGATTTTAGAGAGAGAGGAAGGGAGAGAGAGAAACATCGATTTGTTGTTTCATCTATTTATGTACCCATTGGTTGATTCTTGTATGTGCCCTGACCAGGGATTGAACCCACAACCAGGGCCACAAGTATTTCTTCCTTTCTCTTTTTAAAATATGAAACACTTCACGAATTTGTGTGCCATCCTCATGCAGAGGGCATGCTAATCTTCTCTGTATTGTTCCAATTTTAGTATATGTGCTACAAAAGCAAGCACCTCCGAAATATTTCTTTAAGGCAGGTATCAAAAAGGGAAACTGCTAGGTCAAAGGCTATGCACATTGTATATTTTAATGAGCCCTAACAAATTGCCTTTTAAAAAGTTGTACTAATTTTTGTGCTATCATTAATAGCACCTGAGTTTCTCCACAATCTTTCTAACATTTGATATTATAAACCCTTAATAATTTTATGAGCAAAAAATGTATACCTTATTTTAATTTGTATTTCCATAGTTATTAACCTTCAGCATTTTTCAAGCTTATTTTTGTCCTTTGCATTTCCTCCTATCTCAGTTATCTTCATATCCTCACCACCTTTTCTATAGGGTTGTTTCTTTCTTTGTGATTCAAGGTGTTAGTTTATATATTTTGGATATTAGTCTTTTGTTACACAGGTTCCATGTTTTTCTGCCAATTTATCATTTGTGTTTCATTGAACAGAATTGTCAATTTTGATAGTCAAAATAGTCAGCTACTTTTCTTTATGGCTGAAGTCCTTTCCTATCCCATGTTTTCCTTTTTTAAAAAAATTCTTAGAGCTCATTTTTTTAAAAAGTTAGCTCTTTCAACTATGTGGATATTAGTTTTGTGAATGGTGTGAGGTTGACATCTAACCTAATTTGTTTTTCAAATAAACTAGAGGCCCAGTGCACAAAGTTTATGCACGGGGGCGGGGGGTTGTACCTCAGCCCGGCCTGCACCCTTTCGTAATCCAGGACCACTGGCTTCTAACCGCTAGCCTGCCTGCCTGATTGACCCTAACCACTCTGCCTGCCTGCCTGGTTGCCCCTAACCACTTCTGCCTCGGCCCCTGTCGTGGCGGCTTCATCCCAAAGGTTGTCTGGAAGGACATCTGGAATGACATCTGGAAGGTCGTTCGGCTGTCTGGTCTAATTAGCATATTATGCTTTTATTATTATAGATAATTGTCCAAACACTGTTGATGGCACCTTTCCCCACTGACTTGAAATGCCATTGTCCTCATATATAAAATTCCCATAGATATATGAGATTATTTCTATACCCTCTTCTGTTCCACTATGTATGCTTATCTCAATACCATACAGATTTACTCTTATGGTTTTATGTTTTTTTTAAAATAAATCTTTACTGTTCAGATTATTACAGATGTTCCATCTTTTTCCCCCCATAGCTCCCCTCCACCCGGTTCCCATCCCACCCCATGATCTTACTCCCTGCCCCACACTGTCCTCATCCATAGGTGTAAGATTTTTGTCCAATCTCTTCCTGTACCCCCTCATCCCCTTCCCCCCGAGAATTGTCAGTCCACTCCCTTTCTATGCCCCTGATTCTATTATATTCACCAGTTTATTCTGTTCATCAGACTTTTTATTCACTTGATTTTTAGATTCACTTGTTGATAGATAGGTATTTGTTGTCACTTTGTTGTTCATAATTTTTATCTTTACCTTTTTCTTCTTCTTCCTCTTCTTAAAGAATACCCTTCAGCATTTCATATATTACTGGTTTGGTGGTGATGAACTCCTTTAGCCTTTTTTTGTCTGTGAAACTCTTTATTTGACCTTCAATTCTAAATGATAGCTTTGCTGGGTAGAGTAATCTTGGTTGTAGGTTCTTGCTATTCATCACTTTGAATATTTCTTGCCACTCCCTTCTGGCTTGCATAGTTTCTGTTGAGAAATCAGCTGACAGTGGTATGGGTACTCCCTTGTAGGTAACTAATTGTTTTTCTCTTGCTGCTTTTAAGATTCTCTCTTTGTCTTTTGCCCTTGGCATTTTAATTATGATGTGTCTTGGTGTGGTCCTCTTTGGATTTCTTTTGTTTGGGGTTCTCTGCGCTTCCTGGACTTGTAAGTCTATGTCTTTCACCAGGTAGGGGAAGTTTTCTGTCATTATTTCTTCAAATAGATTTTCAATATCTTGCTCTCTCTCTTCTTCTGGCACCCCCATAATTCGGATGTTGGTACATTTGAAGTTGTCCCAGAGACTCCTTAAACTCTCTTCATATTTTTGGATTCTTTTTTCTTTTGCTCTTCCAGTTGGGTGTTTTTTGCTTCCTTGTATTTCATATCTTTGACTTGATTCTTGGGATCCTCTAGTCTACTGTTGAATTTCTGTATATTATTCTTTATTTCAGTCAGTGTATGCTTAATTTCTGACTGGTCCTTTTCCACTTTTTTTTTTTCTTTTTGGCATTCTAAGATCCTTGAAGGTCTCACTAAGTTCCTCAGAGGTTTCTAGAAGATTCTTTAGTAACCTTATAACTGTGGTTTTGAACTCTATATCCAGTAGTTTGCTTTCCTCCATCTCTTTCATTTGTAACATGTTTCTTTGTCTCCACATTTTGGCTGCTTCCCTGTGTTGATAGAGTGGCCTTGTGTGCTACGTGTTCTATAGGGCCCAGTGGCTCTCCAGTCACTTGAGGTGGATGCTCTTGGTGCACCCCTTTGTGGGCTGTGTGCACAGTCTTGTTGTAGTTAAGCCTTGATTGTTGTTGGTATCACTGGGAGGAATTGACCTCCAGGCCAATTGGCTGTGAGGACCAGCTGTGTCTACAATGGAAGAGCTGCTGTGCTGGAGACACCCTTATGGGGCAGAACTTGCTTCAGTGGGGCTTTGGTGCTCACTGAGTCTGCCCCTTGAGTGTGTTGCTTATGGATGTGAAGAGTTATAATCTGGTATGGTCTCACATTGACCACTGGATACACTGGCTCTTGGCTCTCCAAGGAGTTGCAAAGTCAGCCACTGCCTGAGGCCTCCCAGCAGGAGCTACAGAGAGATCTTCAGATTCCTCCTCTTTGTTTGTGGTTTGGCAGTGCCCAGATGAGGCCCAGCTGTGAAGCAAGGCAGGCTGCTGCTGCCAAGCCTTGGACCTTCTTTTGGAAGCTTTGGAGCTCTCTGACCCAGCTGCAGTTTGTTAGGTTTTAGGTTGCAAAAGGACAGGCCATTCATATGCAAAAGTCACTGCGCACACTTGGGTGGGGTTGTAAATTGGGTGGGGTGGGGTCTCAGGGAATCACCAGGGCAGAGCAAACGGTAATGGCTGCCAGTCAGCCCTGCACTGGGGAGGTCCCTGCGTCTCCACGTCCCGCGCCCCCACGCAGGAACAATGATCGCTGCAAGCACCTCTGAGGGAAAACCGCCCTCGTGTTCCGGCCCGATGCCAGACAGTCCAGTTTCTCCCCGTATGAGTCTGGCTCCCCAGAGTCTCGTCCGGAACTGGAGTTCAGAGCAATAGGGAGCTTGTATTTCCCTCCCAATTGTAAAAAACAACAGCGCATCCAGTTGCCAGCCCGTTTTGCGCACGCCTCCGTACCTCTGCACCTCCGCACATCCTACCAGTCTCAATGCACTTTTTTCTCTCCTTCTAGTTGTAGAACTTCCACTCAGTCAGTTTTCCTGTGGTTCTGGATGATATTTGTGGGTTTTTTTTAGTTGTAGTTTTGATGTGGTTGTGAGAGGCAGCAAGTACAGGTGTTTACCTATGCTGCTATCTTGGTTCCTCTCCTATAATATGTTTTGATATAGGGCACTCCCACTCCCTTTATTTCATTTTCATAAAAAAGGGTTGGCCTAACTGGTGTGGCTTAGTGGTTGAGGTTTGATCTATGAACCAGGAGGCCATGGTTAAATTCCCGGTCAGAGCACATGCCCAGGTTGCAGGCTCAATCCTCAGTGGGGGAGGGAGTGGATGGCGGGAGGGGGAGGGGGACCGTGTGTGCAGGAGGCAGCTAATCAATGATTCTCTCTCATCATTGATGTTTCTATTTCTCTCTCCCAATCCCTTCTGCACTGAAATAAATAAATAAAAATATTTTTAAAAGGTTTTTAAAAAAAACATTCTTCATTTTTTAACTATCTGATTCTTCAGTTTTCCTTGAGTTCTAGATGACAAGAAGGTAAAATTAAAATTATCCACAGGCAAGACCAAGGTGCATGATAAATGAGGGAAAGGAGGAAAAAATAAAGAGAAATACTCTCAAAATGATATTTTTCCTCTTACACTTTGAGAAGCTACCCTATGAATTATGTGACATATGAAATAAGGTAGATTTTATGTGTTCAGCAACTGTCTAAGTCAAAGCTGGCTCTGGCTTTCATTGCTAGCTAGTTACAAATGACAGGGTGAATGGATGGGAAATTAGAAAGAAACATGAATTTATGTGAGAAAATAAACAAGGACAAAAGTGAATAAAGAACATGGTGTGAGAAAATAAATTACATGTATTCTTTTTATGGACCTACCTGTCAGGAAATCAAATCTCTGAGTTTAGTGCATCCATTGTGTCCTGGAGTCTTTTTGCTACCTCTTCTTTTATTACTTGACTAGAGGCCCGGTGCATGGATTTGTGCACCAGTGGGGTCCCTTGGTGTGTCCTGCGAGTATTGGGCCAAAACCAGCAGTCCAACGCCGCCTGCCTCTCCTGCCTGCCACTCTCGCTCATCCCGGCCCCGCTGTGCCTGCTGTGGGCTCGTGCCCAGTTAGTCCCGACCGGGAGAAGATCACATCGCTGCAGCAGCGCTCACCAGCTGTGAGCCCTGCATCTGGCGCCCATTGGTCTGCTGAGCAGTGCTCCTGCTGTGGGAGCACACTGACCACCAGGGGGCAGCACCTGCATTGAGCGTCTGCCCTCTGGTGGTCAGTGTGTGTCATGGTGACTGGTCAACTGGTTGTTCGGTCGTTCGGTTGCTTAGGCTTTTATATTTAGACTAGAAGCCCAGTGCACAAAATTCGTGCATGGGGGGGGGGTTGTCCCTCAGCCCAGCCTGCACCCTCTCGCAATCTGGGACCACTGGCTCCTAACTGCTCACCTGCCTGCCTGCCTGCCTGATTGCCCCTAACCACTCTGCCTGCCTGCCTGATCGCCCCTAACTGCCTCTGCCTTGGCCCCCACAGCCGCAGCTTCATCTGGAAGGACATCTGAATGACGTCCAGAAGGTCATTCGGCTGACTGGTCTAATTAGCATATTATGCTTTTATTATTAAAGATTATTATAGATAGATGTTTTATGTAGATTACAGAGGGATCTGTTCTTTACTCGATAATTGAAATGACAGAGAAAAGAAAAATACTATTAGGGATATATTAATAAGTAACAGAAAATATGTTAATTGAAAGTTGGTAAGCATTAAAAAGGTGTCTGTAGTAAAATAATCACACTAAACATTTTAACCTTTAAATCTAACCATTGTACACAATATAGTTATACTCAACTTAAAGTTGTACCTGTTTTCATAGTAAAGCTAATGTTGCACAAATAGGAAAGTCTGTCATGTGGGCAAGCAGGGCTTTCAATCAAGTTAATTATTTACAATATATTTAATTGTTCCTGGTTGAACTAACGTGTTGATAGGACATGGTGATGGTCCAGGGACTTGGTCCAATGCATTGTGGCCAAAGTTTCAATGCAGAGTAAACAGGAATAGGCAATAATAAAGTTTTTAAATGACCATTCACACAGAAATAGCATCATTTTTTGTGGTGCCAACATTTGAACATTGTGATTTACTGATCTTCTTTTAACTCACCCATTTATAATTAGTTGGATTATGTTTAAAATCAGACTATTTTTTCTAGTAAAGCAACAACTGAGCAAGTTCTAAGAATCTGCCTCAAGACTTACAATAAAAATGTACTTTAAAGTCATTTCTTCCCTTGCTTTACATTAAAATTGAGGATTGGAGACAAACCACTAATTACATATACCATATTGAGATTTACCATTACCATAGCAAATGAGTTAACAATATATTTTCTAATAAATGGAACTCTACTATTTTAGTACTCGAGTTGCCCCTACTGAATTTGTATTTTAAAATGTTCATAATCTGCTAGCTTCATGAAACCTAACAACCATTGGTTTTAAAACAAACTTTTTTGTATGTCTGAAAGTGTAGCTTTTGATAAAGAAAAAAGCTGTAAACGTGTATAACTATTTTACTTAACAGGTAAATTAATATGAATTAATATAGCAAACTTCTCTAAGTGGAGCTCATCCAGATAAGTTGTGGGCGTTTCCTAGGAAACTAGTGTTAACCAACGAATCTTCTGTCAAGTTGCTTCTAAACTACTCGCAGCGTGGTCCTCCGCTAGACTGTGCGCTTCTGAGCTCCTTCCACCGTGGGCGCTGAGGAGAGAAAGGAGTGTGTTGACGCTCTGATGCCCTTGCATACATTTCAGTGCTTCCCGCTCTTACCCGTCGGGCTTAGACATTTTAAACTGCCATCTGGCTCCCCACCCAGGCTTCCAACTCTGTCTGGTGCCCCCTAGTGCTCATCACCTGTAAAATCCTGAGTAGTTGTGAGAAGCAAAGGGGGCCAGAGAGCCCAAGGATACTTCCCATTACTGTGATGTGTGGATCCAAATTTCCTCTATGTCCAAAGCCATACATTACATGTGTACTTTCATACACCCCTAGAGAGGATGTTGTTTTACTAAGCCACCAAAGGAAAGATGGAAATTAGGTTTCAACCAACTACATAGAAGTCAACTCAACTCTCTCAAGACGCCAAGTTCCACCCCCCTCCCTCCCTACACCATCTATTTTATTCTGGCAAAGAGTTCACTATGATCCAAAGTAGGGTAGCCCATCTTTGAGAACCAGAATGTCTTGGAGCTGGAGCTGAGAATGCCCACAACTCATCTTGATTGCTATGGAATCAAGGAGGATAGAAGATAATTCTCCCTGTTTCCTTCCTCAACCCATTTAATCAATAGTAATCTCATGCGCAATCCACAAAGTTTCTTTTAACCTGCGGAAGGAGTCGTTAGATCTTCTGGCTGAGCCTAGGCTCTGGTTCTCCCGCTTTGCGTTCCCCCTCCACCCAACAGCCCTACAGTCACTCAACACTTCAGCAGCTTTCTCCATTAAAGATGAACAACAGATCATTTTTCTTTGCATGGCAACCCTAAGAGTTTTCTCTAGCTTCAGTAGAACATTGATGGGAATCTCTTCTCTCGCTTGCCTCCCTTTTTTTTCTTTCTTTTTTTTTTTCCTTCCTTCCCTTCTTCCACAATTAACCCCCAAATAATGATTTTCCCAGCTAGCGCTGATTTAAGGATGGGGTTTAGCGACTCACGGCGACGCTCCCATCAGCCTTCCAGAAGGGGCGGTTTCCAAAAGAAAACTACAATTCCCATGAGGCATCAAATTAAAACTGCCGCAAGGCATCACGGGAGTCGTAGGCTCCTTCCGCCTGAACCCTTTTCATTCCTTAAGCGAGTAAACTACAAGTCCCAGGAGCCTCGGTACTGGAACGCCTGCGCGAGAGTCCTGAGAGTGAGGTGGGGGTGGAGGTGGGGGTGGGGCTGCCCCGGGCGGTGGGGGGCGGGGTCCGAGCGGGCTGTGTGAAGCCTTCAGACTCCCGGCGCCATTTAGCGCGGCGAGTTTCTCTGTTGGACGCGCCTCTTCATACTCGACCACTCTGCACTCCAGTCTTCGGTGACAGAAGGTGCCTGTTGGGGTGACTACTCTTTTCTCTCCCTATCCCCCTTCACCCAGTCCTTTCGGTCTCCTCTGCTCTTGGCCCAGAGAAGCAGCGGAGCTCGGGCCCCGCGGCGAGCGGCCCTCCCCTCCCCACCGTTCCCTCCCTCCGTCAGCCCCCGGCACCGGCCCGGGAGGAGACGGGGGTTTGCCAGGCCCGGGGCGGGCGGGGAGGCCTCGGGGAAGGGGGGGCCCGCTTCTCAGGCACCGAGGCTTCGACCCTTCAGTCCGGGCGATGGACGCCTGGTGAGACTGGTCCCCCTCGCTGGGGGCGCGTTTGTGAGGCGGCGACCGACTGACTGTCCGGGAGCCCCCGGGCCCGGCCCTCCCTCGCCCTCCTCGGCCCCTCCCACTCTCTTTGGCCCTGGAGCTGCCACCGCTCGGGAGTCCGTGCTAGTCGCTGCCTCGAGTTGCCGCCGCCCTCCGGGCCTAGCCCGCCCAGTCCGCGCCGCGGCGGCGGCGGGGAGCTGGAGTCGCCGCCGCATCCGCTTCTACTCGGTGCCGGCTCTTTGCCTTGCCCCTCATGACTGCGGCGTCTCTGCTGCTACAGCCTTCCCGCCCGCTGCTTGCCGCAGGATGGCTGCGGATCACGAGGCGCTAACCCCTGTGGCTCAGCTCCTCGATAGCCCGCCGACGAGCCCGCCTTGTGAGCCGAAGCAGCAGTCGCAGCAGGGCCCGGTGTCCCGCCTCGCCTCCGGGGTGACTTGTCAGTTCTAAGTGAGGAGTGGTCCGGTTTGATCCTGACCCGTCGGGAGCAGGATCCGTCGTAGCGGTACCTGCCGACCTGCACCGCTCCTCCGGGTCGGCCCCTCACCCTCTCTCTTCATTCACAAATTCGACCCGGCTCGCCTCGCTCCAGTGGACCGACCATGTCCGGAGGCGCCGCGGAGAAGCAGAGCGGCACTCCGAGCTCCCTGTTCCTCTCGCCGCCGGCGCCTACCCCCAAAAATGGCTCTAGCTCAGATTCCTCTGTTGGGGAGAAACTGGGCGCGGCGGGGACCGACGCTGGAACTGGCAGGACTGAGGAGTACCGGCGTCGCCGCCACACTATGGACAAGGACAGCCGTGGGGCGGCCGCGACTACCACCACCACCGAGCACCGCTTCTTCCGCCGCAGCGTCATCTGCGACTCCAACGCTACGGCGTTGGAATTGCCCGGCCTCCCGCTTGCTCTCCCTCAGCCCAGCGTCGCCGCAGCGGTTCCACAGAGTACTCCACCGGAGCCCCATCGCGAGGAGACCTTGACCGCTACCGTCGCTGCCGAGGTAGCCCAGCAGCCTCCCGCCGCTGTTGCTGCCCCGAGGGAATCCGCTGCCCCGGGCCCTGCAACCACGACTGCCCCCAGCACTATCAGCAAAGACCACCAAATTCCCCAGCCCGACCATGTGGGGAGCAAAGAGGAGCCTCCATCAGCGAGAAGCGGCAGCGGCGGCAGCAGCGCCAAGGAATCGCAAGAGGAACGGAGCCAGCAACAGGATGATATCGAAGAGCTGGAGACCAAGGCCGTGGGAATGTCCAACGATGGCCGCTTTCTCAAGTTTGATATAGAAATTGGCAGAGGCTCCTTTAAGACGGTCTACAAAGGACTGGACACTGAAACCACCGTGGAGGTCGCCTGGTGTGAACTGCAGGTATAGCCCCGCCTACTTTATTATACGGTGGTTTGGATCCCAAATGTGCTCGGTTAAGCCAGTTTATCGAGTTCACTCTTTACTTCTCATTCTTGAACTGTTCGCTCTGACTGGGGGGAGGCCACCTTTTGAAAGAGATTGAAACTAGATTTTGGGGCATTATTGATGATAGCCAGTGAGATTTGCTACTAGGGAAGGAGTGGTGAAAATCTTCGGTACAAACTTATTGCCTATTTGTTATTATAGTATAGTGTCTGGCAGGAAACTTGGAATTAGTGGGGGACGTTTTTGAGTTAGGAAAGTACAGACTTCTTGACTTGTACATTTCAGACTCATCAAAGGCTCTGCAGTGATGACTTGCTGGTGTGTTACTGAGATCAGACTGTTCTTTTTTAATAAGAACGACCTTGTTCATGAATGACCTTCCTTTGGCTATATCTTTGTTGGCGGTTACACAGGCATTTAATAATAACCACTATAAAAAAGACTTTCTTCTGTGGCCAAATGCCTTGGGACTAGTAAGGTACAATAAGTATTCGATGTTGTACCACCTAATGATGCTTATGCCTTATGCTAGCTAGCAGTGATCTTACCTTGTTAATTAAAACTAATATGTCTTTAGCCCGTAAACTATACAATGAATAGTATGAGCCCATGCAAAATTATTGTTTTAATTTTGTTATAAAATATTTTTAAGCCAAACTTTCCCAAAAGTTTAGAGGAGTTACAATGCTTCCTTTTTAATCTATCTGGGAGGTTTTCATGGTGTAAATAATGGTGTGTCATTCTGGTTGACAAGTATATTCTAGGTTTAAATACCTGTTTTTTGGTTACTTGTTGTTTGACCTGTATGAGCTTGATTTCCTCATCAGGAAGTGAACATAGGTTATTGGAAGAAGCAGTGTTAACACTGAAAGGAAAAGGCAGGGTTTTTTGTTGTTGTTTTTTCATGAAGAATGCCATTATCCATATTCTTTTTTTTGCCAAGAAAAAGGACCAAGCTGAAATAGGATATGAAAGTAACTGAATGATCTAGGAATTTTGTTTTATCTAGTTAATAATACGTAGTTCTTTGAATGTCACCTTCCAAATGACCAAGGCCATATCAAATGTGAAGGGAAAATCAACTTAACATGTGTAAGAAAATAAATTTAAAAACTGACAAGTTCTTTAGAACATAATATTGTAGGTTTTACAGTTAATGATATAGAACTTCTAGGCATTGTGAAATAACTACTCAGTTTTATAGTGGTTTAGAGTTGGAAAGGTGACAGATCTTTAAAAAAAAACTTGTCAAACTATAATTTTATTCTTATTGGTCAGTCTTATTCAAAAACTTAGGTCTGCCTGGCTCTACTGTGTGGGCAGTGGTTGAGCTTCCACGTATGAACCAGGGGACATGCGGGGTTGCAGGCTAGATCCCCAGTAGGGGGCGTGCAAGAGTCAGCCCATCAGTGATTTTCTCTCATCATTGATGTTTCTATCCCTCTCTCCCTCTCCTTTCCTCTCTGAAATCAGTCAAAATATATTTAAAAAAACCAAAACAAAACCTTAGGTCTGATTTCTTTTGGTTTACAGCAAAAATTAAGCTTACAGACACCTATTTCTTTTTTGTATCCGGGGTGCCTAGTGCTACTGATCCTGGATTTTATTCTTTTGTTATAGTTTCATGCTCGAATAGGTGGTTTTAAACATTTTTTTTCATTAATTGGTTGCATTACCCTTTTAAGACTGGACCCAATAAATGTTGAGCACTTTATGGATTGACTTAGGTAGTTTCAATTATTTAACTTCTATATGTGTGTTTTTCTTTATCGCCTGGGATTTTCTAATAGTTTATTATCTTGGAACTAATGGTACAGTGGAAAACACTCAATTTATCTAATATCACAATAAAGAATTATGTCCAAGCATCTCAGTTTTTCTTAGAACTCATGACTTTGGATTTTTGTTCTCTGTCTAGGCATGGACATGATCAAACTAAAGAATTCTTATCAGGATTTGGCTGCAGAACCTCTAGTTCATTGAGCTGTACTCTGGTTTAGAAACTTCCAAATGCCATTTGACCCTGCTTCTATAATTTTTCATTTTGTTTCTTAGAAATGTGATTATTCTGGCCCCAAGATCCTTTATAGTAGTATGTGGGCAGTGTTTTTGTTTTTTTGACTAGGACATTTGCCTAGTAACCTATTCAGTAGATTAGTGTTTGAGTTTTTATTTTTGGATCCTAATTAAAGAACAAGCCAAGGGATTACTAAAGTATTGGGAAGAAAGGAAAGCTCTTTTCACTAAATGTATACTTCTAGTATACGTATTTTTCTGTAGGAAGACAGGAGAAATATTTTGTTCAGTTGTTGAGTTAAAAATCTTAGTGTATTAAAACCAGAAGAAATGTTAGGTTTTTCTGCCCACTTATTTGATAAAGAACCTAAAATCATAGAGGAGGTAAAAATGACTTGCTTAGGTTGGTGAAGAACACAAATTAAACTGGTTAGAACCTAGTAATTTGGGAAATGTTAGAGCATTTTGTAGTTTAGTATATGGCTAATTAGTAAATTTCAAATGAAGCAATTCTGTTTTGGTGTGGAAGTCATCAGATTTCTGACTTCTGATATGGGTATTGATTTTATCACTTCAGAAGGAGGAATAGGCTTTTTGGGATGGAAAATGGGTAAGTATGGTATATAAATCAAACTTGTTTCCATCAAGCTTATTTTTAGAGTAACAGTAAGCATAGGTATCTATTGAAACAAGTATCAATTCTTTAATAATAATAGGTAATGCTTTGATAGCACAGGATCTTAAGTGATAACTGAGATCTCTTAAGTTGAAAGATGATTTGCCTTGGTAAGAAAGTGTTATTTTGGTGGTGGTTGGTTTTTTATTTTTTATGTTTTTAAAAATTGATTTTAGAAAGGGGAAGGGAGGGAGGGAGAGAGAGTGAGATAGAAAGAAATATCCATTGGTTGTCTTCTCCACACCCCCAAAGGTGGATCCAACCTCCAACTCCAGCTGGGGCATGTGCTCTCACCCAGAATCAAACCACCACCTTTTGATGTATACTAGGCAATACTCCAGCCAACTGAACCACACTGGCCTTTTGGAACTGACCTTGTTTTTAAGAAATAGTATGATTGGCTTTAAGAAAACTTATTGATAGATTTAGAAATGATTTACTTTAAGCACTTTTCTCCCCAAGTTGTTTCTAAATATAGAGTACACTTGATACATTCATGTTATGTATTGATGTAATAGTCTCCAGATCAACTTGAAAGGGAGGTTAAATCATAAATTTTGTTTAAGATCCAATATACTTAGTGCTTGCTTTTCTCTAGCTTTTAGTAAGTTAAGGCTCATGTTTTATAGTGAGTATATGATATTAATCTGTATATATAAAAGCCTAAGTGACCATTATGACCGATCACTATGATGCACACTGATCACCAGAGGGCAGACACTCAATGCAGGAGCTGCCCCCTGGTGGTCAGTGCACTCCCACAGCCAACCTCCCATGGTCCCTCCCCACCAGCTGGCTGGCGGGCCCCGATCGCCAGCCAGGCCGAGGGACCCCACCTGTGCACAAATTCGTGCACCAGGCCTCTAGTGTTTTATAAAAAGTTTAGCAATGCTTCAGAAATGGGATGTGGTTCTCTGATTAAGAAACCATAATTTGTTTTTCTTTTGTTCTTAAGATAATTCTTAAACCTGATCCAACTGAACCTTTCCTTTTGCATATTGAGGATTGTTTTTACCTTTACTTTTTCTTTAGAGAGGGAGAGACAGAGAGAAAAAAACATTGATGTGAGAGAGACACATCTATTGGTTGCCTCTCGCTCATGCTTGATCAGAGCCAGGGATTGAGCCTGCAACCGAGGTACGTGCCCTTGACGGGAATCTAACCTGGTACCCTTCGTCCTCTGGTCAGCACTCGATCTATCTACTGAACCAAACCAGCTAGGGCTTTTACCTTTACTTTTAAAATTTGTGCTACATTCCTTGTTTTTTTTGGATGAGAATTTGCAGTCCCACAACTAGATTTCAGGGAATAGTTTTCGAGTTTTTCTTTGTTTATTTTCAATTCTCCAGAGCCCCTGTTGAGTATGGATAAAATTGAGATAACTCAGTGGTAGCTGCTATGTAGAATGATTGGTGACTTGTTTGAAATAATCTGTACTCCTTTGTAAACAGGGCAGAATGGAATTAAAGACAGGATAATTTTGGTTAGATAAGATTTGATTTAAAATAGATGTAGATTTACTGCTGTAGGAAGTAACCTTGGTGGTACAGGAATTGAGAATTACATTTAGGTTAATTTTTAATGATGTAGTTAGTTCTTACTTAGTTTTAGGGGTTTATAAATGTTTTCCTTTTTTCTTATTTACCTTTTTTCTTTTCTTTTTGGACCTTTAGTATCATAGTTGTTCTTACTATAAGAACTTGGAAAGAAGTTGTTTTTTTGTAAAACAAATTGGGAATCTTGTTGCCTGGTGACTGAGTTTGTTTCTTGACATTCAGATTTTAGTGCAAGATTCTGGTGATTTGAAAATCATCCTAGTTAAACCCTAGGAAGGCATTCAACTAAAACTGAGTCTTCATTTTCAGAAATCACCCTAAACCTATTATTTGGGTTTTTTTAGTAACTTTTAAGTTTTTTAGATAAAGCTGCAAAAGCAGCAGAAATGGTTATGCTCAAATTGCAATTTCTGAGAATATTAATACTAATTACAGTTATTAGGGTTTTTTTTTTGTACCAGTTCTTACATTTATTTATTTTTAGTATCTTACATTTTATTTGAGGTTATTTTCTTAACCATAGGTCCAATCTAGTCTGCAGGAATAGGTAAGACTTAGCATGACCTGAATTTAGATTTGAAGAGGACACTATTTTTCTGCAGTATAACATAGTAATTAAGACCTAATTGATTAGTCTAGTTTCTTATCTGTAAATAGAATGTAATAAGTGCCTATTTTATAGAGTTGTTGTGACAGTTAAATGAAAAAAATCCTATCTAATAATAGACAAATATGCAAATTGACCATACCTCCGACACACCCACAAGCCACGCCCACCATCCAATCAGAGCGAGTATGCAAATTAACCCAAACCAAGATGGCTACAGCCACAGAGAGCAAGGTTTCCTAGGTAACAGAGGAAGCCAAGCTTTCCGCCTGCCCTTGCCAGGCCTAAGCCTCCACTCAAGCTACAAAGTTTCAATTATAGAAGGTAAACAAATTCAAACAAATGGCGGTAGAATGGAGCTTGAGAGAGCAGGCCAGGGTTGCCGCCGGCAACAGGGGAAGCAAAGCTTTCCGCACACTGTGGCCAGGCCCACCCACTTAAGGCAACAAGGTTTCAAGTATAACCCCAACACAAATGGCTGCCGGCCGCTCAGAGGGAGCCCCAGGCTTGGCTCCGCTCCAGGCTACAAAGTTTCAGTTGTAGAAGGAAAATAAATTCCAGATACCAGGGCCTCCACTTGGGTTGCCAGGGGGCGTGGCCTGCCTGCAAACCACCACAGGCCCCTCGCTCAGGCTGCCCCACACCCCAAGGGAACTCCCACCTGATCCTTCAGGGCAAACCAGCTGGCCCCACCCCTGTACCAGGCCTCTATCCTATCTAATAAAGGAGTAATATGCAGATTGATCATCACTGCAACACACAATATAGCTGCCCCCATGTGGTCAAAGATCCTGCCCCCATGTGGACACAAGATGGCCACCACAAGATGGCCAGCAGGAGAGGGCAGTTGGGAGGCACCCGGCCTGCAAGGGAGGGCAGTTGAGAGGGACCAAGCCTGCAAGGGAGGGCAGTTGGAGGTGATCAACCCTGCAGGAGAGGGCAGTTAGGGGTGACCAGGCCAGCAGAGGAGGGAAGTTGGGGACAAACAGGCTGGCAGCAGAGTGGTTAGGGGGTGATCAGGCTGGCAGGCAGAAGCGGTTAGGGGAAATCAGGAAGGCAGGCAGGCAAGCAGTTGGGAGCCAGCAGTCCTGGATTGTGAGAGGGATGTCCGACTGCCCGTTTAGGGGCCTAAACGGGCAGTCGGACATCCCTCTCGGGGTCCCATATTGGAGAGGGTACAGGCTGGGCTGAGGGACAACCCTCCTCCGTGCACGAATTTCGTGCACCGGGCCTCTAGTATATATATAAAATATGATGACCCAGCATCTCTTTTAAGCTATCTTTTTGAGGCATCTGTGCAGATTTTGTTTGATTTGTTTAAATCCATGAAAAGTCATGTAGCAAAATTACGGTTGTTACCATTCTTAAAGGAGGAAGTTTGGAGTTGAACATGGTGTCATCAGTGCTTTCAGATTCTTTAGCTTTACCTATTTTCTGCCTAATGTTTTAATTTTACAACCTGTCACTTTCCCAAATGCCAGCCTTTTTGAATTACTAGTTTCCAGAATTTGCTAAAATCTTTTTTCCTTTTGGGATCCTTATATTCTTCAAATTGATTTGAAGTCTTTACCTTCTTTGTCTACTCCAATAGTCTTTGAGCTCTTTGAAGATATATGTAGGTGCTCAATATACTTTAATAAATATTAAATTTTTTCTGTTATCAAGTTAGAAATAGTAAGAGAACTCAGGTTTGTTTTATCCATATTCCTTGCCTTTCTTTGGTCCATAGCAGATTCTCTAGTCTTGTACTGGAAGAGTTCAGTGTGATCTAATGCAATACTATATGATAGAAAAAAGCCCCAAGGAAGAACACTTGGATTCTAGGTTACCCAGTTATCTAACCCTGAGTAAGGAACTTAATCTGTGATGCTGACTTAGTAATATGTCTTACCGACTTAACAGTATTGTTGAGGATCAACTGAAATACTGTATGAAGGTACTTTTCAGAACTGTAAAGTGTATACAATAAAAGAAGGATGATGGCGCTTTAAAAAAATCCATTTTGAAGGCCATAAGTTGTCACATGTTACAAATTGATTAAATATTTAAAACATCTTAGTTAAAATTGGGTTTTAGGAGATTTTACTTTGTCAACTTTAGGACTTTTATCAAATCTTAAGACAAAAGGGAAATAGCTTTTCAGATTGAAGAGAAATTACCAGAAGCTCTTCTTCAGACTGTTTTTATTTGGAAGATGCCTGTACCTTTGACAGGTGGCAAACTTAGTTTTGTATGTTTTTTTAAAAAGATTGGTTATTGATACAATGTACATGGGAGGAAAAGTCAGTAATTTGCTTGATTTTGTGGTTGACTAATTGATTGTATAATATCTCCACCTTAATTTATATTTAGATTTTTCAGATGGGGTTTCATATAGAATTTACTTTTTTGATCTTATGACTTGAATCTTGGCCTGGGAAGATTAACATGTTAAATGTGTTCTGCTAAATGAATGTGTTTAATGGTTTTTTAGAAAAGAACCCTCAGATAAGCTGTTTGTTATCATGAGCAAATACAGTTTTCCCAGAAATTTAAGAGTTCTTTTTTTTTTTTTTTAAACAGGCTAAATTCACTTTATTTTTCTTGTACAAAATTATGTGGCACTATAGTTGGAGCCTGGGTTCTCTGCACAGCAACTCTGGTGTGGTCTTTACAAGATGAAGATGGTCAGTGAATTCCTGATAGGGAGACTTGGTGAACATGACCTCTTTCCAGAGGCTAGGGGTGAGATAACTGTAGGTTTTGGAGATGATATCAAAGGTAGCCTTGGCAAAATTGCCCAGTGCGGCAGTGCAGCCCCTGGCCAAGGTGTAGACATCCTCAATTACTGGCTTCCTTGGCATGGGCAGAGACAGTGTCAGTGTCCCTAGGGGCGGGGATGAGGCCACCAGCTCAGAATCACAGTGGCCAATCATCTTCAAGGGATCATGTGGTACTTGTGGATCTTGTTCCCCAAGTACTGGTAGCCTCATGCACAGGGACAAAGAGCTTGGCCAGGGATGGCAGTGGCTACTTCCTTAGAGCACTTAAAGCTCAGACCAACATGTCCTTTGTAGTCTCCAATGGCTACAAATGCCTTGAACTGGGTCCTCTAGCCAGCCTGGGTCTGCTTTTGCATGACATAATCTTCAAAACCTGTCCTTGAGCACGGTCAGAGTGGCTCAGTGGTTGAGTGTCCACCTATGCACTAGGAGGTCATGTGCGATTCCTGGTCAGGGCACATGCCAGGGTTGTGGGCTCCATCCCCAGTGAGGGATATGTAGGAGGCAGCCAATCAGTGAATCTCTCTCATCATTGATGTTTCTATCTCTCTCTCCCTCTCCCTTCCTTTCTGAAATCAATACAAATATATTAAAAACAAACAAACCAAAACTGTGTCCTTGAGGGCTTCCCCCAGAAAAAGTCAATGATCTCAGATTCCTTGTTGGGCTGGGAGAAGAGATAGAGCTCCAGGGACTTGATCTTCATGTCCTTAACGAAGCAGCCTACCTTGGTGAAAGATCTCAGCCCCATATTCCGCTGCCGAATTCTCCACAGAAGCGCCCCGGGGTCTCTGGGCCTCCTGGAGCAACAGTGTCATCTGCCATTATCTGCCATTTGGAGAAGCTTAAGAATTCTTAAGAAATTTCAGAGTAATTTAATAATGAGCGGTTTGGAAATCTAGTTGTTATATCATCATATTCAGTTTAGTTAAGAAAAACCACACTATTTCTGTAGATGTATTTTGTGCAGCCAAGGTTTAGTGTCTCAGAAACAGATGATTTTTTTTTTTTTTTTGGTCAGTATGTATGCAGTAGATGGTATTGTGTTAATCAAACACAAACATATGTAAACCAAACAGTGGGAGATGAAACTAATTAGTGAATCAAATGATAATTAATGTGCACATTTTCTATATTAGTATATAGAAGCAAACTGATTGCTTAGGATAATGACAAGATCATCTTGATAACTAATAGTTTTGAGCTTAATAACCTGATATATTCATCTCTCTGGATACTCTCCTTACTTGGACTGGTAGGTCATTGTGGATTAAGGTAAATTTGGAAATGCAACAGATTATCTCTTTTACATGCTGAAGAGTTCCAGGCATTCTCATTTATACTAGAGGCCTGGTGCACTGATTCGTGCACCAGTAGGATCCCTCAGCCTGGCCTGTGCCCTCTCGCAATCCGGGACCACTTGGGGGATGTCGGTCTGCCGGTTTCGGCCCGATCCCCGCAGGTCCCTGGGATTGGGCTGAAACCAGCAGTCCGACATCGCCTGGGGGATGCAGTAGTGCGCAAAGCGGCAGGCGGTGAGGAGGAGCCTGGGCCAGGTGCCGTGCCACTCCCACTCTCCCGATGCCAATGCCGGTTCTGATCCCAGTCCCGGTCTGGATGGGGAGGGGTGAACAGGGGGAGTGTCCACGGGAGAGGCTTGCACTGCTGCAGCTGCGCTCACCAGCCATGAGCCCGTTGTTTGGCGCCCATTGGTCAGCTGAATGGTACTCCCACTGTGGGAGCACACTGACCACCAGGGCGCAGCTCCTGCGTTGAGTGTCTGCCCTCTGGTGGTCAGTGTGCATTATAGCGAATGGTCGAATGGTTGCTTAGGCTTTTATAAAAATAGATGCTCTTTAACTCTGCATTCACCCCTTCCACACAAATACTCAGCTATAGGTAGTAAAGAGTAGCTAAAGAATTCTAAACAAAGAAGTAAATTGGTTAGATTTGCATATTAATAATTGTGGAGAATAAATTTAAAGAGTACAGAGGTGTGGAGTTTAGTTAGGGTATGAATATGAGATATCTAGGGCCTGAAAAAGGGAAGTAATAGAGGAATGGCATCTTTACATATTTAGGAGATAAAGTATGCAGGGTTTAGTGATTAATTCAATTTGGAGGAAAATGAAGAATGGGTAAGAGGGTGGGGCTAGATGATGATGCTGTCAATTGAAGGAGGGAATGAGAAAGAAGAGCGGTTTTAGTTTTTTTGACATGTTGAGTTTGAGGTACTTGTGAAATCTCCAGGAAGAAGTTCAATTGTTGGTTATATTACTGAACATCAAAGAATAGGTCTGAGGTAAGATAGAGGATGATGATTCCCAAATGTCTATATTAGTCATAGCTGAAATAATGAAAGTAAATGAAATCATCTAGAGAGAGGAGATATATGTATAATGAGAGAAAGAAATAGAGGATGATACTGGAGGATAATGGTTCCTAGGGCAAATTAGGAATAACTAATGGGTGGGCAAAGGAAAAAAGAGCCCAGGGGTTTGACTACTAGTAAATAGAACACTAGAAGAGTAGTAATATCAAGGGAATAAAATTTCAAGAAAAGAATAGAGCAGAGAAGTCCAATTTGCTTAGCAGTAATTGTTGAGAATGGATTTTTGAAGGAGTAGGATAAGGAGTATAGAGATTAGGCTATTGAAATTGCATATTGCATTTGGTTATTAAGTCATTAACAGTAAAATTTAGGATTAAGTAAGAGAGATTAAGGAAAAGTGCATAAGTAAATGTAAATCACTGGTAATATCCTATATTTCTCAATTAGTTTGAGCAAGGAAGAAATACAAAAATCTATATCATAAAAGGCCAACGGCTCTTGCGGCAGGTGGGGCGCAAGCTACTTGTGGCAGAGAGCTACTAGCAGTGGAGAGCTACAAGTGGCGGAGGGCAGGGCAGCGAGCTACGAACAGCGATGGGAGGGGCGGCCAGCTGAGGCAAGCGGAAGTGAGCTACTCGCACACGATTTTGCATGCACTGGGCCTCTAGTAGAATCTATAAGTAACTCATGTGACTATTTAAATTTAAATTAATTAAAATGAAATACAATTATAAAAATATATATAGTTTTAAAACTCAGTCCTTTAGTTGTACTAGCCACATTTCAAGTGTTCAAAAGCCACATGTGGTTACCATATTAGACAGCACAGTTGCATACCATACTCACCCTGGCCAGGGATCAAACCCGCAACCTAGGTATGTACCCTCACCTGAAATCGAACATGTAACCTTTTGTTGTAAGGGACAACGTTCTAACCAACTGAACCACCTGGCCAGGGTGAGTTGTATGTGTTTTAAATAGCTTTATTGAGATATAATTCACACACCATAAAGAATATACAGTACTACTATTTTATAACTTAAGTTACAATTTAAAACATCTATACTCTATCCTACATAATAAAAGCCTAATATGCTAAGTGTCTGGTTGTTCAGTCGGCCGTTCAACCAATCAAAGTGTAATATGCTAATGATATGCTAAGGATGCTCAACCGCTCGCTATGGTGTGCACTGATCATCAGGGAGTAGACGCTCCGACCAGTAGGTTAGCTTGCTGCTGGGGTCCGGCTGATCAGGACTAAGTGAGACAGGCCGGACACGCCTTGGAGCCTTCCTGCAGTCCTGCTCTGGCTGGCCAACCTCCTGCGTCCCTCCCTGGCCCTGATCGTGCACCAGTGGGGTCCCTCGGCCTGGCCTGCGCTTGCTTGCAGTTCGGGACCCCTTGGGGATGTTGGAGAGCTGGTTTTGGCCCAATGCCATAGGCCAGGTCGAGGGACCCCACTGGTGAACGAATTTGTGCACTGGGCCTCTAGTTAGTAATAAAGAAAAAATAGCCTTCCCTTTTTTGGAAAATATGTACAAAGCATGTTATCACAAACTCACATATACATGTAGAATTGACAAAGATTAACATTATGTTACATTTGCTCCAAATATTTGGTGACCTTATAGTTTCAAAAGAGTGGAAAATTTGTGGTGGATTTAAAGAATAGCTGAGGAAGGTTAAGAAGTAGAGGTAGTAAGAGTAGGTAATTTATTTTTTAAATTTATCTTTATTGTAAAAATTATTACAGATGTTTCCTCCCCCCATTCCCTCTGTATCCTTACAGAATACTCAAGCACTGGGAGCAATGTGCTGAATTTTAAACAGTTTGCTTTTCTCATGTAATCTGGCATTCATGCTACATTTGCATATCAGTATGGTGATGTGTAAGTGGAGCAGCTCTCGGAAATTACCATCCTTGTTTGCCACTTTGAGGAAACAGCCAGATTTCTTGTAATTCCATTGCAACAAAGGTTCTGAATTATTATACTACTAGAGGCCCGGTGCATGAAATTCATACATGGGGGGGGTGTCCCTCAGCCCCCCCCCCTGCACCCTCTCCAATCTGGGACCCCTCTGGGGATGTCCGACTGCTGGTTTAGGGACATTATCTCCAGCCATTAGGAAAATCACACAGAATGCCCTTGACATACAAACCGTGTGATTTTATGAGTTGTTTTAATAATAATGGCCATTCCTTTAAATAATATCTGCTTACATACAATACAGCTGGTACTATGTGAATTCAGAATGTTAATAGCACAAAATCATAGAAGGTTGTAGTGGAAATAACCTTGAATTGTCTAGTCCAAACTTTAATAAATATTGGAATTCCCTTTTCGAAGATTTTGAACGCTTTTTGTCCTAAGAAGCTTAACCAACTTTTGAGGCAACCCATTTTCTGTGAAAGAACTGGCGACTCCGGCAGCAGGCGCCCCCCGGCTGGCCTGAAAGGACTGGGGGACTCCGGTGCCTGCCGCCCTCCCTGCAGGGCTGAAAGGACAGGGAATTCCGGCGGGGCTGAGGGGACTGGGTGCCACCATCTTGTGGCTATGGGCACTGCCATCTTTGTGATGGCTGATGGTCAATTTGCATATTCCCTATTTATTAGATAGGACTTCTAGAATATGGTCAAAATGGACTTTTCTACAAAAGTAGAGTTTGACATGCTTGTGAGGGTGCCAAGGGAGACTTTACTACTCATGGTTACTAGCACCAGCAAAACTGGAAAAGATCAAGATAATTCTTTTAGAGCAGTTTTAAGTTTACAACAAAATTGAGAGGGAAGTACAGAGATTTCTTATGTACCCACTACCCACTCCCCCACATGCTAGCTTCAACTTTCCCCATTATCAACATTACTCACCAGAACAGTACTTTTTTTTTTTAAGCCAAGGATGAACCTATATTGACAAATCATAACGAAAAGTCTATAATTTTCCTTCAAGTTCACTCTTGGTGTTGTACATTCTGTGGATTTGGACAGACATATACTACATATATCCATCATTATAATATACAAAATATTTTCACTGCTCTTCATTGTTCTATCACCCTGACTGACCCCTGGCTACCACTAATCTTTGTTACATCTCCATAGCCTTGCCTTTTCCTGAATGTCATATAGTTGGAATCATATAGTACATGTAGCCTTTTCAGATCAACTTCTTGTGCCTAGTAAAGGCAGAAAATTAACCGGTAATTTTGTGTTTGAGTCATAATTGTTGACTAGAATGTTGACAAAGACCAAGTCACTCAGAGTAGGTGTTCATTCAGAAGTGTTGAGGATAAAGGATTGGATTAAACAACCCTTTTATTACTACTATTTTGTGATGTGTTGAGAATTATGTGCATAGTTATATTCATCACATGATATACAGTGTTACTTTTAGTTACTATTTTCATTGGACAAAATCAGTTAGTATTTGTGCCTTTCATTTGCAGCTTTTTGTGTTGTTGTTTTTTTTCCGATGTATAAATATATTTAATTTAAGGTGAGATGGCTTCTTTTTCCTGGAGTTCCAGTAGGGAAATAGTAGGCTTCTCTGCCCAAAGTAAAGATGTCTACCGACCGCAGGGATTCTGGACAAATATGTTTGCATCCTGCTTGTCGATGACCGTGTTAGGGGTGGGTCAGAATTTTCCAGCAGTGAATTCATTTGCAGTTTTTAAATAGCTGAAGAGTTATATTTGTTTCTGCATGAAAGACAAGATTTTATCATGGAATTAGATGCTTGTGTTACTTTGGGCCAAATGTAGTCTACTAGAATTTTGATATTGAGCTAGATATGGTCTATCACAGAACTATTATCCAGCTGTGTAATTTCTCAAGTATAATATTAATACTTGATTTGAAGAGAAATAGTGAAATCAATGCTTACTATAAGTATGGTACATCTTTTGAAATGATAAGTGGTAAATATTTAGTATTAAAGTTACTGTAGTTCAGTTGTTCAATGAAACGAATATTAATATTACATGATAGCTATTTAAAAAAATAATTTACCACAGACTCAGGAAACTTTAGACTGTTTAGCTTCCAAAAACTGACAGTATTTTTCATCTGTCTTTGTGTCTGGTTCAGATATGGCAGAACTGTACTATTAAATGTAAGCTTTGAGTGGTACTTAATTTTGAGTTGTAGCCATAGGTAACTATGACTGAAACATAATTCAAAACTTTTGGCAATGGATATCTTGTTAGTTGCTTTAGAAGGATTTTAAGCCTTACTTCGTATTTAGTACTCTAACTAGAAATATATAAGTAGCTGGCTCATGGTTTCCTAGTGATTTAAATTAAGTTGGAATTAGCTTCCAAATTAAGTGATTTCACATTAGGGTTAAATTTTGTTTATGCTGTTTACATGAGCTGTGAGAAACTCGAAGGAAGGCTGTTATGGTATTTAATATTTAGATTTGATGCTTGAGTTTTTAAGAAATCTTATAAAGATGTTGAGATTTGTGTAGATGTGCTAGTGGTAAGATATTTTTTAACATTAGATATTACATATAACATAAACCTAGAAAAGTTAACATATCGTGACTAATTGATTATCATAGCGAGTGAGTAATTTGTTATTAAAAAGTGAATTGTGGAAATTGTCAAAGGAAATACATTTTGATTGTAAGCAAAAATATTAATAAGATGTAAGATATTCAGGCATATGGAGAATAATTTTAATGTGAAAATGAAAACTCATACTCTGTAAGTCTGGACAACTATTAAATTCCTTATGTAAAAAACGATTTGTGGAAATTGGGAGGAAACAGTCATTGTGCTAACACTTGTGATTAGGGCTTGAGATTATGAGTGACTTAATAAAATAATATGGGACAGGACATGTCCACTTTTTAAAAAGATTAACATAACCAAGCTTTGGGAAAAAATGAAAGATTTTAAGAAAGAAAAACACTCGCTTTATATTATTTAAACAATGGATGAAGTCTGAGTCCCACACCTCCCCACCATAACCCTCAGTTCAGGAGGACAGCATTCTCTTCCTTAAAACTGCCACTATTTCTTTTAACAGTGATGATCATATTGTCACTCTTTCTTAAGAGTTGAATAATACATTCAACTTATTTTCATTATATTTTAGAATAATTAGTGAGTGAACTTCGGCAGCTCATATTTGGCATGTGAGTGGTAGTTGCTTTCCGATTTATAATTCTCAGTTGGGAAAATAATCTAGGTTATGTTGTTGTGAATATAACTTATAAATACTAGTATACTCATAACACATATATAGTTATCTGTAAATTTCCTTAGTCTTCTAAGAAAAAAATTCATATGTAATCTCATGAATTGACTGAACTGTGGAATAAAAATTTTGGATTTTTTAATGTCTCTACTACTATATTCTGCAGGTTTGAGAAATAAAGAATAACTAAAACATTTTCTCCTCCTTGAGTGTGACAGACACTATCTCAGTCAACTTCTATTTCCTCTTTCTGCAATTGTTTGAAATTCCTATTGACTACACTGATTTGACTAGTCTCCATTAATCTCAAAAATCAGAAGAAATAACTTCCTATCTGCCATTTCTAATGTTTAGTAATTTTAAAATCTGGAAATTTGTTAGTAATCATTAACAGAATTGTTTAAGGGTAAACAATTAAAGTTGTTTATAGAAATAATTTGAGGTACCTTTTTGGGTTCTTTGCAAGTAATGTTATGACTTTATTATAGCTATCAGGACAGGATGTAGAAATAAATATTTGCTTTATTTATGAAGCAGTGATAATCTGCTCCCACCCGCAGTGTTTAATTTTTTTTTAGCTCTTTGTAGAGAGATCACCTCTTCAGTTCTTACACGCTAGACTTCAGTCCTTATATGCTTCTTTTCTTACTGACTCCTGTTGTTGGTGAAGATTTACTTGTCAAGAGATGGGAATGAAGGATTTCAAATTTTTACTGTTTTTAAATGAGGTCTCTTAAAATATATATAATGTCTAAAATATATATAATGTCTAATACTGAGTGAGGCACACAGATTACAAAAATATGGCCTCTTTTAGATTTTATAGTACTTTGGTTTAAAAATTTGGACAGAATATAAAAATTTAGGAAAATTTCAGTTATATTATGGCCCAGCCATGCATTTTCAAAAGCAATGTGTTGCATTCCTAAAGCTAGTGCCTTGCATGCACCGCTGAGCATAATGGGAAAAGAAAAGTGTCATAAAAAGCTAAGTACCAAGTAACTAGCTGGAAAAAGCTTTTAATGGGAGAGCTGGCACGATCATTAATCTAGTAGAGTAGTACTTGAGGAAATGGTTCCTTGTGTTAAACTGCAATTTCTTTTAATTATTAGAGACCAAAATAGAAAATTCAGAATTAGCACTTAAATGCTGATATAGGTGTTGTTTTTTAAAGTGCCTTTCTGCAGCCCAATTTAGTACAAAGAAAATTAGGATGGGAGGCTTGGTTCTAATGCTAACTACAGAAGAATGACCTTGAGTAAGTATGTTGTCTTACTAGTAAAGTGAGTGGTAGAATTAAGGATCCTTTCAGCATATTCTCTTGAACAATTGATAAGGAGGATTTTTTACCTTGATTCAGTCTGATTTCCCCTAACACTCCTCCAGTTACTAAATGTATAGTAGTTTTGATCTAGATAGACTACTTTGCAGTGACTTTCAAACATTTTTGAGTAAGACCTATTCTAATCTAATATAAATTTTACATTATGACCTAGTACATGCACACATAAAAAGATAAAAGTTTCACAAAACTCATGTTTTCTGTTCTATTTCATTTAAAAAGGCTATTTACAGTCTACTCTGAAAAAAACCCTACTTCATTTAGAGTTTTTTTACTAAACTTGTTAAATCAAGCAGCAAGTTGATTAAATATTTGCCACAAAATGAAAATATAGTGGCTATATGAATTTTAGCTCCTGCCATTGTTAATCATAACACAAACTCTGAACAGTATTCATTCTTAGGAAGGGAACAAATGATGGTGATTTTAAATAATAGTTTGTTAGGCACATGTAAAATTCTATAGTTGCTGGTTTACAATGTAGATAATTTAGTGATTTGTTAGTTTTATTTCTACTTTTTATTATTTAGTCCCTTATTAATAAATACAATACTGGCATTTGCTGTATCAAACCAGTGGGACTAAAATTCTTTAGCACCTTTCTTGGATTTGAGAATTTAGAAGGTATTTTGTGGTTAATTTAAATGAATTTTCTGCTTTTGCATTCTAACCACGAAGATACATTTTGTAAAAAACTTGCCAATCTTATAGTTCTGTCAGATTTCTTTATTCTTCTACTCCACGACTTTCTTATGGGATTTGTGTCTTTTTAAACCTAAGAATTAAAATGAAAATGTTTGGGAATATTAATATTTGTGTGACCTTGGACATCCCACTCACCTAAATCCTGAGCCTTATTCATCATCTGAAAATGTTAACTTGTGCACTTGACTGGATTATTTTAAATAACAAAGAAAAAAATGCAGTACACTCATTTACTCAAATGATGTAAAGTCCTATATAATAAAGAGGTAATATGCAAATTAACCCTCACACACTCACAAGATGGCTGCCTATGACCAGGCCGGCAGGGGGTTAGTGAGGGACGACCAAACAACTAAACAAGCAGCCTGCGTGGGGTGACCATTCCGGTAGGGGGGTTAGTGAGGGATGACCAAATGACTGAACAAGCAGGCTGCATGGGGTGACCAGGCCGGTGGGGGGGCAGTTGGGGGCAACCAGGCCGGCGGGTGGGGGTGCAGATGGGAGTGACCAGGCTGGCAGGGGGGGCAGTTGGGGTGATTAGGCTGGCGGGGGGGGGGGGCAGTGAGGGGTGACTAGGCCGGCAGGGGGTGTAGTTGGGGGAAACCAGGCCGGCTGGGGGGGCAGTTAGGGGCGACCAGGCCGTCAGAGGGGGGCAGTTGTGAGTGACCAGGCTGGCGGGGGGACAGTTAAGGGTTGACCAGGCCGGCCGGGGGGGGGGGGGGGCAGTTAGGAACGGCCAGGCCGGCAGGGAGGGGGCAGTTGGGGGCGACCTGGCCAGCAGGGGGGCAGTTAGGGGTGATCAGGCCGGTGGGGGGTGGAGGGGCAGTTAGGGGCAACCAGGCAGGCAGGCAGGCAGGTGAGTGATTAGGAGCCAGTGGTCCAGGATTGTGAGAGGGATCGTGGATTGGAGAGGGTACAGGCTGGGCTGAGGGAACTCCCCACGCCCCGCCCCCCACACAAATTTCATGCACCAGGCCTCTAGTTTTATATAATTGTAAGTCATTATTATAGACTTGATGTTGGAAATTAACTTCTGAGTTTTTTGGCTTAAAATGACACTAAAAGTTCATGACTTAATTATCATTTGGTTAAGACTTTGAATCCTGAATTCTTTAAGAAAATAATAAAAGCAGTGACATAGCTGACTAACCTAGCAAGTTTATAACAATGCCACCTACTTGTTCTGTAGTACATTATCTCATTAAATTCTCTCAGTAACCCCATATATAATATGTGTCATCTCTATTTTTTAGATGAGGAAACCAAGGGAACTATTTGGTGGAATAGTGTTTCTAAAATTGGGGATCCTCATGGAGCTTTTAGTTGTGTATCATTGAATATATCACTTTGGGATTCCAAAATCTGTGAAATTAATTAGAATTTAGAAATCTAATTAAAATCGGAGGAAAACATGATGGAAATACAATTGTATGAGATTTTATCTTAATGTCACTATCATCAGAGAAATGTAAATTAAGACCATAATATTTTTATCTATGACAAATTAAGTATATTAAAAAATAAATGTCCTAAATCAGCACTGTCCAATAATATGTGTACCACATATGTAGTTTAAATTTTCTAGTAACCACATTAAAAAAAATGCAGGTAGAATTGATATATATCTCCAAAGAGGACATACAGATTAGATGGTCAAGAAACATATCACCTTACACCTGCCAGAATGGCTACCAACAACTATCAAAAGAATGTATATTTTGCTACTCTGAAGTGAAATTCTCTTTTCTTATGCATTCAGCCACCCTATGTCTTTTGATTGGAGCATTAATCTATTTGCATTTAAAGTAATTATTGGTAATATGTAGTTATTGCCATTTTATTCTTACTTATGATAGTTCCTTTCCCTTTTTTCTCTTAAATAAATCTTTTTTTTTAATGAGGCCGTGGAGCTTTATTTTTTTTTAATTTACTTTTTTTTGTTGTTGTTGTTAATCCTTACCCAAGGATATTTTTCCATTGATTTTTAGAGAGAGTGGAAGGGAGTGGCGGCGGCGGGGGGGTGGGGGGGTGGGGGAGGGAGGGAGGGAGGGAGAGAGAGAGAGAGAGAGACATCAATGTGAGAGACATAGATTGGTTGCCTCCTGCTTGTGCCAGGCCAGGGCTGAGGATTGAGCCTGCAACTGAGATACGTGCCCTTGCCCAAAATTGAACTCGGGACCCTTGAGTCTGAGGGCTGATGCTCTAGCCACTGGGCAAAACTGGTGAGGCCTCTTAAAGAAATCTCTTAATCATTTCTTGCAATACTGGTTTGGTGGTGATGAGCTTCAGTATTTTCTTGTCTAGGAAGCTCTTTATCTCTTGCTTCTAAATGGTGGTCTTGCTTGGTAGAATAATCTTAGTTGTAGTTTCTTGCTTTTTATCACTGAATATTACCCACCAATCCCTTCTGGCCTGCAAAATTTCTGTTGAGAAATCAGCTGGCAGTCTCTGAGAGTTCCCTTGTTTGCAATTAACTGCTTTTCTCTTGCTGCTTTTAAGATTCTCTCTTTGTGTTTAACCTTTGGTATTTTAATTATGATGTGTCTTGGTGTGGGCCTCTTTGGGTTCATCTTGTTTGAGACTCTGCACTACCTGGACTTTTGTGTCTGTTTCCTTCTCCAGATTAGGGAAGTTTCTAGTCATTATTTCTTCAAATAAGTTATTGATCCTTTGCTCTCTCTCTTCCCCTGGTATCCCTCTGATGCAAATGTTGGTAAGCTTGGTGTTGTTCCAGAGGTTCCTTAAACTATTCTCATTTTCTTGATTTTTTTTTCTTTTTGGTGTTCTGATTGGATGTTTTCTGCTACCTTGTTTTCTAAATCACTGATTCAATCCTCTGCTTTATTTCCTCTGTTAGTGATTTCTTCTAGTGTATTCGTCATTTTAGTTATTTTTCATTTCTGATTGGTTCTTTTTTTATGGTTTCTATGTCCCCTTTTCTGTTTTCTATCTCTTTGCTGAAGTTCTCTATTCTTCCCCTAAGTTCATTGAGCATCCTTATAACCAGTGTTTTGAACTCTCTATCTGGTAGATCGCTTTCTTCCATTTCATTTAGTTTGGGTTTTTTTTCTAGAGTTTTGACCTGATTACTTTGGGACATGTTTCTTTGTCTTTTCATTTTGTCTGCCTCTCTGTATTTGTTTCTATGTATTAGTCTATGTATTAGTTCTGCTAGTGTCCCATTCTTCACAGGGTGGCTGGCTTTATGTAGTAGGTGTCAAGTGGGGCTGGGCCCAGTTGCACATTCTCCATGTTCACATGAGGAGGGTGCTCCAGAAGAGTCTCTTGTATAATGTTGATCCTTGAATAATGGTCCTTGAATAATGTTGATCTGTTCAGTGTCATTTTGTAAATAATGTTGATGAGATGTCATAGGAACTTAACTCTTGCTTTTATCTATTAGCTTATCGTAAAATTGGTTTTGTTATATGTTGTTTCACTTAAAGTCACATATCCTATGTACTGTGTTGAGGACTTACTATACTTGAGTAATTATACCTTTCATCAACATAAAATATGCATTGTCTCAAATTTTTTTTACTTAAATTTCCCTTTTTATATAGTCATTTTTTTACTACCATTTATCTCATTTATTTCTACATCTTCTTCCTTCCTGTATCATTTTAATTTAGATGTTTCTTATAAACAACATAGCTAGATTTAAAAGGGGGTAGAGGAAGCCTGTTTCAAAGGTCTCTTTTAATAGAGGACTTTAACCTATTCACATTTATAGTGATATTGATGAGTATGGAGTTGGTCTTCTTCCTGCTTTCTAAGTGGTTATTTCTTCCTTTCCTTTCTTTAGCCTTATTTTCTTTGATGCATTTTTATCCCTAGTGGTCTATATGTTAAATATTTTTAATTATTCAAGTAATTACTCTAAAATTTATTTTGAAATCGAACATTTTAGAACTAGGTTGTTTTAGAAAATAAATACTATTTCTCTTATTTCTTACGTGGTATTGTATAATGAAAAGAGTACAGATTCAAGATTAAGACAGGTTGTACATGGATCTTGGCTTTGTTTGCTACTTTTTAAAAAAATATATATTTTATTGATTTTTTTACAGAGAGGAAGGGAGAGGGATAGAAAGTTAGAAACATCGATGAGAGAGAAACATCGATCAGCTGCCTCCTGCACACCCCCCACTGGGGATGTGCCCGCAACCAAGGTACATGCCCTTGACCGGAATCGAACCCGGGAACCTTCAGTCCGCAGGCTGACGCTCTATCCACTGAGCTAAACCGGTTTTGGCTGTTTGCTACTTTTTGATGCTGACTCTCTTATGTGTCTATTTCTCCATCCTTAAAGAGAGAATAATAACAAGAATGTTAAGTTTATCTTCTATAATAATAAAAGGGTAATATGCTAATTAGACCAGGCGTCTTCTGGACGTCCTTCCTGACAAAGCCATGGCTGGAGGGAAGCCAGCCCAGGTCCTGGGTGCCTGCGGGTGGCTGGAGGAGGGAAGCAGCCTGGGTCCCAGGTATCAGAGGGAAGCCAGTGCCGGCAGCTGGGGGAAGAAAGGCCTACTCTTACATGAATTTTCGTGCATTGGGCCTCTAGTATATATACAAAGCACTGACACATAGTAAGGACTCAATAAATGTTATCATTATTAGCTGTCACTTATTAGCAAAAGCTTGAAACTGCATTAGGTAGCATAGTTCTTAGGGGTTGCCTGGTTCTTAATCTGTATTTGCTATTGTATTATTTTAATAAATTCATCTTTATCCATTTTACAATTTTATTTTCATTATTCTGTAATGTGCATAGTCTGTTCTATAGTACAAAGTCAAGTCTGTCTTCTGTTCAGCTGAGTTTTCTGCTTTTATTTCTTTCATTTTTACCTTTGTGTATTCTTTTTTTATCCTTCTATCCTCTTAATCTCTGGACAGGTTCAAACAAAAAAAAGTTAACATCTTGGCTGGTGTGATGATGTCATGGTTATTTGAATTCCTTTTTACATGCTTATGTGTGTATGTGCAATTTGGGTATGAGTGATAGTGTATCAGTCAAGATTCTCCAGAGAAAAAAACTAGTAGGAGATATCCCCACCTAGTGCCCAATAACTTAACTCAATTCTGACACTATTTTCATAGGATTAAGGTTCAGTCCCACAAAACTGCTTCCTCTCCTATTTCAGATGCCAATTGCAAGTCCAGATTGTTATCTATGTGCTTTGGCTGGCTTTATAGATTAGAGTTTTTAACTATCCCCTCCTGGGGTTTGATTAATTTGCCAGAGCAGTTCACAGAACTCAGCAAAACATTTACTATGTTATTCGTTTATTAAAAGAACTAGAGGCCCAGTGCATGAATTCATGCACCAGTGGGGTCCCTCGGCCTGGCCTGTGAGATTGGGCTGAAACCAGCTTTCCAACATCTCCCGAGGGGTACCAGATTGCAAGAGTGCAAGCCAGGCCAAGGGACCCCACTGGTGCACGATCAGGGCTGGGAGAGACATGGGAGGTTGGCCAGCCAGGGAGGGACTGCAAAAGGGCTCCAGGGTGTGTCCAGCCCGTCTCACTCAGTCCCGATCGGCTGGACCCCAGCAGCAAGCTAACCTACCAGTTGGAGCATCTGTCCTCTAGTAGTCAGTGCGCGTCATAGCGACTGGTCAACTGTCTGCCCCCTGGTGGTCAGTGCATGTCATAGCGATTGGTTGACTGTCTGCCCCCTGGTGGTCAGTGCACGTCATAATGAGCAATTGAGTGGCCTTTACATATCATTAGCATATTACACTTTGATTAGTTGAATGGACAACTGGATGACTGGACACTTAGCATATTAGGCTTTTATTATATAGGATATATAACTCAGGAATAGCTAGATGGCAGAGATGCATAGGGCAAGGTATGAGGAAGGGGCATGGAGCTTCCATACCCTCTCCAGTATGCCACTCGCTCCACATCTCCACATGATTCCCACTTGGAAACTCTCCAAACCTGGTCCTTTGGGGGTTTTATGGAGGCTTCATTATATAGACACTAGAGGTCCGGTGCACGAATTCATGCATGGGTGGGGTTCCTCAGCCTGGCCTGCAGGCGGGGTCAATTGGGGCCGGGAGGTTGGCCGGGGGAAGAGGCCTCAGGAGGTTGGCCGGCCAGGGGGGAGGGGCCACAGGAGGTTGGCTGTGGGAGCACACTGACCACCAGGGGGCAGCTCCTGCATTGAGCGTCTGCCCCCTGGTGGTCAGTGCGCGTCGTAGCGACTGGTTGTTCGGTCGTTCGGTTGCTTAGGCTTTTATATATATAGACTAGAGGCCGGATGCATGAAGATTCGTGCAAGAATGGGCCTTCCTTCCCCTGGCTGCCGGCACCGCCTTCACTCTGGCTGGAGCCACCTTTCCGCTCTGGCCCAGAGCCACCTTTCCACCTTCCCACGCTGCTCAGAGGCCCGGAGCGGCTGGGGTGGAAGCATCCCGCCCCCGGCCGCTTGGCGCCTGTGTATGCAAATTAACCCGCCATCTTTGTTGAGTTAATTTGCATACTCACTCCTGATTGGCTGGTTGGTATCGCGAAGGTACGGTCAATTAGCATGTTACTCTTTTATTAGGTAGCTACTTGGTTAAATCATTGGCCATTGGTGATTGAACTCAATCTCCAGCCCCCCTGCGCCCCCCCCCCCCAACACACACATACACTACTCCCTAGGAGGTTGGGGGGTGGTACTGAAAGTTCCAATATTTTAATCACATGGGTGGTTCCCCTAGCAATCAGTCACCATTCTTAGGTTACTAAGAGGCTTTCCAAAAGTCACATCATAATAAACATAACAAAAGACACTTTTTATATTGTTTGTACCACTTAGTAAATTCCAGGGTTTTAGGAGCTCTGTGCCAAATACGTATTTCTTATTATAAATCACAATATTACATATTATGGTTTTATTTCATTTCAAAGAATAAGCTTATATGATTGTTGGGGCTGGCAAGTCTGAAATCCACATGGCAGGGCTGGCCATCACGTTGGGAATCTCTTGCAGGACCTTATACTGCAGTCTTGAGACAGAATTTCTTTCTCAGAAAGCTCAGTTTTGCTCTTACTGCCTTTCAAATGATTGGCAAGACCCACCCAATTATTGAGGATAGTCTCCTAATTACTTAAAATCAACTGATAGTAGGTGTTAACCACATCTACAAAATAACTTTACAGTAACATCTAGATTAGTGTTTGACTGAGTAAGTGGGTTCTATAGCCAATTGGACACCTATAGCCAGGTGAACACATAAACCATTTTAGATGGTCATACTGTTTCAGGATCAATTGTCCTTATCCATCAGCCTCTTGAAATTAAAAACAAAAGTTTTGTACAATACTACATGGAAATTAAGCATTATCCAAGTTTTTAGTAAAATATAGTTTATAGTTATACCTCACTGACATGAGGTCAACTTACATACCAATGAATTGTGGGTCATTTGTTTGACTTCCAAGTGAAGAAGACCTATAATACTAGTATGAGAAATGATTGTTTCTAGAATAGCCAGCAAAAGCCGATACCCACACAGTGTCTGAAATGTATTACATTCAGAAGAGTAACATATTGTAAAATGGATGAGACTAACATTAAATGCTGTACATCTGTTTGGTGCCAATAATGTTAATAATTGTTTAGACTTTAACCTTTGTTTATAACACTTTCTGTGGGACTGTTTATTAGTTGAATGCTCCGAGATGAAGACCACATGTTCTCTTCAATTAAGACATATAATGAAAGAGAATACTGAGTTTACATTACATCTTTGTTGGTGAAATCAGGAGTGAAAGAAAGGGTAGTGAAACCACAATAGAAATAGATTGGGAGGTTAGTAGGTAAGATTTATAGGCAGCCCATAATTTTGCAAAAGACTACCTTTTTATTGATGGTACCGAACAGAACTGCTGATTTATTATAAGATTCATAAATCTAGAAAAAGCTGTAGCACAAAACCTCAGTGGTTTTCCATTCTAGTTAAGTGAGAAGCATGACAGTGTACTATGTATATAGTAACATCCTATATAATAAAAGGCTAATATGCAAATTGTCCCCTCGGGAGTTCGATCGACCGGGAGTTCGAACGCTCACTATGACATGCACTGACCAGCAGGGGTCGGTGTGGAACAAAGGAAGGCCCCGGCCGGCAGCTGGAAGGCCCCGATCGGCCCTGATGGCTGGCCACGCCTAGGGACCCTACCCATGCACAAATTTCCTGCACCAGGCCTCTAGTTAAAGAATAAAAGAAAAACCACAAAATGTTTTGCTTTTAAATAAAGCATAACCTTTAACCAGTATAGTATGGTGTGGTAAATGATATACCCAACTAATCATAGAATTTAGTTTCTGTCCTCAATTCTACTACCTGTATTAGTCTTGCTTTCTCTATTTAGTGTTCAGGTTAATTGTATCACTTTTGCCTTCCATTTCCCTGAGATAGAAACTGTGTGGTTATAACTCAACTCTGTCTCTTTCCATTTCATTAAATCCTACCTATCTTTCCCCAGAAATGTCTTTTTTGTATTCTCTCCTTTCTCTCTAATGTCTTAATTTAGGCCATCATTTCATGTTGATGTTTTGATAATCAAAACGTTTCAGCATCTGTTACCCTTGTGCATGCACTCTGCACAACCCCATCCAATCATACTTATAAATCTGTCATTTCCTATACTGCCACCAGAGTCATTTAAAAAATTTTTTTTTAAATATATTTTATTGATTTTTTACAGAGAGGAAGGGAGAGGGATAGAGAGTTAGAAACATCGATGAGAGAGAAACATCGATCAGCTGCCTCCTGCACACACCCTACTGGGTATGTGCCCGCAACCAAGGTATATGCCCTTGACTGGAATCGAACCTGGGACCCTTCAGTCCACAGGCTGACACTCTATCCACTGAGCCAAACTGGTTAGGGCCACCAGAGTCATTTTTATTAAACAAAACTTCGTTTTCATGTTATTTGCCATTGCCTAAAGTTGCATTTTCCTGACTAACATTTGAGAGTTGAGAATACATATTGTAGGTTCATAAGAAGTGCTGCTTTGTAGAAACCTGTTTTACCAATTGATACTCTTAGTATGTCTTCTAACATGCCAGAACAGTGCTCTGTGTGACACCATTTTGTGAAATCCTGGCCTGTTAAAAGATAACGTCTAACTTCCTTTGCTTGGTCAGGTAATTTTAGTCTTGTTGCAGCCAACATTTTTAGCCCCATCTTCTCTCTACCTTACACACATTTACAAGCATAGTTATTCAAGGAACACAAAACTGAGGATATTCTCTCAGTTTAGAAACCAATCTTTGCCTTTATGTTGCAAATAATCTTTGTAAAAAGTCCTGTGATGGTATTCTTTGTGTTACTTTTGCTTTGATAGAGTACTAGGATCTTCTGAAAACAATGAGTTCAGGATGTTTTTGGCTACAAGTAGCAGAAAGTCAACTTTAATCAATAAAAATTAATAATCTTTCTTAAGAGGTAGGGCATTCCAGTAGGTTAATTCAGTTATGGCATTAAAGGTCTCTTTGCCATTCTCAGCATGTATTTCAGATTAATGCTCTTAGTTTCTCATTCCCAAGTATCACATGCAACATGAATAACATTCAGCAGTGGAAGAAACAGTTTCTTTAAGATTGTTTCATGTCTCACTGGTCAGAGTTTTGGTCATGCCCTTGTCTAAATCAACTACTGAAAATGGGACCTCTATGATTGGCTTAGGGCCGTGGTCGGCAAACTGCGGCTCGCGAGCCACATGTGGCTCTTTGGCCCCTTGAGTGTGGCTCTTCCACAAAATACCATGGCCTGGGCGAGTCTATTTTGAAGAAGTGGCATTAGAAGAAGTTTAAGTTTTAAAAATTTGGCTCTCAAAAGAAATTTCAATCATTGTACTGTTGATATTTGGCTCTGTTGACTAATGAGTTTGCCGACCACTAGCTTAGGGGAATCATCATTTATTCCCTTGGACCAGAAATAGGGCCTATATCACTTGAATCAAATAAGTGATTATGATTAGCAAGGTGAAGTGGGTTAGGGAATGGCTGGTAGATAATTAATAATGCCTGTTACTTAACTCAGTCTTGAGGGATGGGAAGGAAGCAGTAGAGGAAAAGGAAACAACTTTTTGGATAAAGTGATTTTTAACCTGAGTTTTGTGGACCAGGGGATATTAGTAGGAAGATTTTTCCTTATTCTTCTAAGCCATTCTCATTATGCTTGTGTTTTTCTTTTTAAGAATAGTAAGCATGTCTAATATATTTCCCTAGGAATCTACCTTGACCTATGTATATATAAAAGCTGTGTCATGGGCTTACTTAAAAAGAACATGCAGCAACTGGTTTAGTTTGAATGAAGCATGTTCTGTGAGAAATTTACCTTATAGGAAACTGCTCATCACTGTTTTAAAATGATCAATCTTTTGATGTCCCATACCTTAGTGTTAACTTTTTTTTTTTTTTTGAAGTTTTGTTGTTTTTTACTTAGGAGTAGGATATTCTTTTTCTTTTTTAAAAAAATATTTTTATTGATTTCAGAGAGGAAAGGAGAGGGAGAGAGAGAGATAGAAACATCCTAAATAATAAAAGCCTAATATGCTAAGTGTCTGGTCATCCATTTGGCTGTTCAACCCATCAAAGCATAATATGCTAATGATATGCTAAGCCTGCTCAACCCCTTGCTATGACGTGCACTGACCACCAGCAGGCAGACAGTCGACTGGTCGGCCAGTTGCTATGATGTGCACTGACCACCAGGAGGCAGATGTTCCGACCGATAGGTTAACTTGCTGCTGGGGTCTGACCGATTGGGACTGAGCAAGATGGGCTGGACATGCCCTGGAGCCCTCCTGTGGTCCCTCCCCGGCTGGCCACCCTCCCGCATCCCTCCCTGGCACTGATAGTGCACTGGTGGGGTCCCTCGGCCTGGCCTGCACCCTCTCACTATCCGGGACTCCTCGGGGGATGTTGCAGAGCTGGTTTCGGCCCGACGGCGGAATAATCAGTCTCTGATGCGCACTGACCATAAGGGAGCAGATGCTCAATGCAGAAGCTGCCCTGTGGTTGTCAGTGCGCTCCCACAAGGGGAGCGCTGCTCAGCCAGATGTCAGGCTCATGGCTGATGAGCGCAGTGGCGGGAGCCTTTCCCACCTCCGCGGCAGCACTAAGAATATCTGACTGTGAGAGGGTGCAGGCCAGGCTGAGGGACCCCTCTTCCCCTCCCCCCCTCCCCTGAGTGCACGAATTCGTCACTCTAGTCAATGATCAGAGAGAATCATTGATTGGCTGCCTCCTCCATGCTCCCTACTGGGGATTGAGCCCACAACCCAGGCATGTGCCCTTGACCGGAATCGAACCCGTGACTCTTCAGTCCACAAGCTGACGCTCTATCCACTGAGCCAAGCCGGCTAGGGCTTAACATTTTTTTTTAAACTTTGGGAGATGTGAGTTTACAGCCTAAGGATTATTTTGTTTAATTTTTATTCTCTCCCTATTCTGTTTCTTCTCTCCCTCCCTTCCTTCTCTTCCCTATCTTCATTTTCTTTTCTCTTTTTGGAATGGAACTTGAGTACATCTTTTGATTCTCTCTGCCTAATCTTGTTCTAATTTTAGAGATAAAGATGTAGAAGTCCAAAAAGATTAGATGATTTTCTCCAGATCACTTTGGATAATAGAGCAAGATTTAGAAGTCAGATTGTTTAAGGAAATGAATTGCAGGGGTAGTGGAAAACTAAGAGAAGTGTATTATAATAAGACTAGAGTCCCAGTGCACTAAATTTGTGCACTGGTGGGGGGTTGTCCCTCAGCCTGGTCTGTGCCCTCTCGCAGTCCAAGACCCCTCGGGGGATGTACACCTGCCAGCTTAGGCCTGCTCCCTGCCAGGTGTGGGCCTAAGCTGACAGGCGGACATCCATCTCGCAATCTGGAACCCCTTGCTCCTTATTGCCCGCCTTCTCACTGTTCCTTACCGCTCGGCTTGCTGCTCCTTAGCACTGCCATGGAGGCCGGAGAGGCTCCCGCCACCACCACTGCGCTCGCCAGCGTGAGCCCGGCTTCTGGCTGAGCGGCACTCCCCCTGTGGGAGCACACTGACCACCAGGGGACAGCTCCTACATTGAGCGTCTGGCCCCTGGTGGTCAGTGCACATCATAGCGTCTGGTCGTTCTGCTGTAATGGTCACTTAGGCTTTTATTATATAGACTAGAGGCTCGCTGCACGAAATTCGTGCATGGGGGTGTGTGTCCCTCAGCCCAGCCTGCACCCTCTCCAATCTGGGACCCATCAAGGGCAGTCAGACATCCCTCTCACAATCCAGGACTGCTGGCTCCCAACTGCTTGCCTGCCTGCCTGCCTGCCTGATTGCCCCTAACCGTTTCTGCCTGCCAGCCTGATTGACGCCTAACTGCTCCCCTGCCGGCCCGATTGCCCCTAACTGCCCTCCCCTGCCAGCCTGGTCACCCCTAACTGCCCTCCCCTGCCAGCCTGGTAGCCCCTAACTGTCTTCCCCTGCCGGCCTGGTCACCCCTAACTGCCCTCCCCTGCTGGCCCAATTTCCCCTAACTGCCCTCCCCTGCCGGCCTGGTCACCCCTAACTGCCCTCCCCTGCAGGCCTGGTCCCCCCCAAATGCTCTCCCCTGGCAGCCATCTGTGTCCACATGGGGGCAGCCGTCTTTGACCACATGGGGGCGGCCATCTTGTGTGTTGAAGTGATGGTCAATTTGCATATTACCACTTTATTATATAGGACTAGGGGCCCAGTGCACGAATTCATGCACCTTGAAAGGAACTGTGGGCCGCGAGGCTGCAGTGGGCACAGTGGTGGGTCTCAGCCCATCCTCTGTGCCCCTGCCTGGCCCCTCCCGCTGCGGGCCCCTGATCCGCTGTCTGCCAGCAGCCCCACTCCCACCACCGCCACTCACACCTGCTGACTGCGTGGAGCAATTGGGGCTGGCGACATCAGCGGGGGCGATTGGGGCAGCAGCTGCAGCTCGCACCCGCTGACGGCGCCGAGTGATTGGCACCGGTGCTAGGTGTGGGTGGCGACTCTGGTGCTGGCTGTGGGTGCGAGCGGGGCCGTTGCCAGCATTGGATGCAATAGGCAGCTACCGGCCCCAATCACCCCTCAGGAGCAGGAGGAGGTGGAAAAGCCCTGAGGGGCAATTGGGGCCAGCAGCCACCACTCGCACCCTCTGACAGCGCCAAGCGATCGGGGCCGGCACCAGGCACCAGCAGCAGGTGCAAGCGGCAGCTCCATTGCTGGCAGCGGGTGCAAGCGGGGCCGTCACCATCATTGGATGCGAGAGGCGGCTGCTGGCCCAATTGCCCCTCAGGAGCAGGAGGAGGTGGAGAAGCTCTGAGGTGTGATTGGGGCCGACAGCCACCACTTGCACCCACTGACAGAGCCAAGGGATCGGGGCCGGCACCAGGTGCCAACAGCAGGTGCGAGCGGCGGCTCTGGTGCCTGCAGCGGGGCCGGTGCCAGCAGCAGGTGCGAGGGCCAGGCCGGACTGCCACGCATGGGAGCAAAGAATTTTCAGTAACCACCAGAGGCTCACCCTGATGACAGCAACCGGTGCCCCGCCTTGGTCTGGCACCCCCGCTCACTCTGCCATGTTCTGCACTCTGCCACCAGCTGCCCACGCGCACCATCTTCCATGTGCGCCCTCTGGTGGTCAGCACACGTCATAGCAACCGATTGTTCGGTTGTTCCGCTGTTCGGTCTATTTGCATATTATCCTTTTATTATATAGGATTCTATAGATAATTGTCTTAGGCTCTTTTTAAACTCAAGAGAGCCTGATATTTTTAAAAGGGGTATAGAATTGTTTTGGTTAGGATTGGTGTTTATTATGAATTTTATGGATGTCTTAATACTACAGTATATAGTAGTAATTAAATAACATTCGGAAAAGAAACATATAAATGTCAGTAACAGATTTTACTATGTTTTAAAAAAATATTAACATATAAAACAAACAAAAAAACCCCATATGTAACCAAAAAAAAAAAGAAGATAATTCCCACATGAATAGTGAGGCCTATCTGGAAATTTTCATATATATACACAGATTTTAGCAATATCAGAATGCTGTTATAAATATTGGTTCTTGGTTACACTTACATGATAAGAACTTTGTGTACAGTGTAATCCTTAACTTACCTAAAACCTAGATAAATGCTTTTCTATAATTCCTGGTTTACGTTTATACTTGACCCAAGAGATACTGAGAAAAAGCTTTTTAAGGTTTAATTTCATATGTAACCTGCTACCCTAACATCGTAACCTACTTTAGTTCATCAGGTATGTATTAATGATTCACTTTGTGAAAGATACTGTGAAGGGCAGATAAAATTGTCTGTTTATTGTTAACTTAGTTCAGGACATTGTGCTTAAAGTATATAACATTAACTATTAATGTGATTGATATGCCATTTCCTGATAATTTTCTTTCCATTTGTAATCTTAAATTTGGGAAAAATGTTTGCTTTTTTTAGTCTTTTAATTTTGATACATATGGCAATGCAAGAGTCATTTATTAGTCCAGGTTTAAAGCATGTCATAATACAGTTGAGCCTGAACAATGTAGGGATTAGGTGCATCAACATCCCTGAAAACCTGCATATAACTTTTGACTTCCCAAAAACTTAATCACCGTTGTCCCTTGGTGTTGTTGGGATAAAGGTAGGGAGAATTGATTTGAGGACTCTGGTGCATACCAAAATCTGGGGATGCTCAAGTATAAGGTGGCATAGAACAGTGCTTAGTTACCCCTCTGCATTCACATGTTCCCAACTGTTGAGTGAGAATATGTTTTGGATCCGTGGTTGGTTGAATCCGAGGATGCAAACTCAGAGATATTGAGGGTCCACTTGGTATTTATTGGGGGGAAAAATCCTCAAACTCATGTTTTTCAAGGGTTAGGCTCCAATGGGGAATAGAAGTTTTATTCTACCCAGGATCTGTAGCCAGATTACTCACAATGGAAGAGAGGAATTATGGGATTTCCCATTACACCAATCTGCCTACCTGCCTGCTCTTCTCTCCACCTAGACCTAAGGAGAGGAACTTACTTTATTTTTTATTTTATTATTTAATTTTAAAAAATAATTCTTTATTGTTGAAAGCATTACATATGTCCCCCCCACATTGACGCCCTCCAGCTCCAGGCCCTCACATATCCATTGTCTGTGGCCTTTGACTTGTTGCTGAAACCATGATACTAACTAAACAAATCTGACTTCACTTCAATCTTTTTTTCCTTTAGAAATACAAGAAGGAAATAGGAAAAAAAAAATCTTTATTTAATTTTCATTTACTCTTTGACTACAAGTCTGGAAGTGTAGGGGATTGGAACTGATCTCTTACGGCAGTTCAGAGGTTCAGTGGCAGAATTTAATGGTTAAGACTGGGGAATTACATTTATTTCTAAGTAAAGGTATTATGATTCTATATAAATGAAACTTCATTGGCCAGATGTGTAGTAAATAAGATACTGTTGAAGCAGCAACTGATATATATATATATGTTTTTATTAATACATATATATATTTTTAGAGAGAGAGGGAGAGGGATAGAGAAAGAGAAACATCATCGATCATATCATTAATCATTAGCTGCCTCCTGCATGGCCCCT